>NC_045604.1:78125938-78750938 GCF_009762305.2 Zalophus californianus
TTCCAGGACCCTGAGATCATGACCTGACCTGAAATCAAGAATTGGATGCTTAACTGACTGAGCCACCAGGGTGTCCCGCAATTCACTCATTTAAAATGCACCGTTCAGTGGTCTTTTCAGTATATTCACACAGTTGTACAACCATCCCCACATTAGCTAAAGAACATTTTTGACATCCCCCCAAAAGAAGCCCCACCTCTGTGATCATTTGCTCCCCAGTTTTTTCCACAACTCTCTCCCAATCCTAACCACTAATCTACTTTATCTGTAAAGATCTACCTATTCTGCACATTCCATATAAATGGAATCATACCATCTATGACCCATTGTGTCTGGCTTCTTTCCCTGATTGTCATGTTTTCAAGTTCCATTCATGTTGTAGCCTGTGTAGTACTTTATTCTTTTTATGGCTGAATGGTATTCCATTGTATGTTTATTCATTCATTGATAGATATTTGAGTTGTGTCCATATTTTGGCTATTATGAATTATGTGTCTATGAAATTTCATACACAAGTTTTTGTGTGGACATGTCTAGGGTGTTTGGAAGATTGAATGAAGTGGTATCTAAGGTGTCTGATATGCCCTTCACCAAATGAGGAATTTTAGAATCTGCCCCGACTCCTTCAGTTTACAGATTAGGAAACTGAGGCACGGAGAGGAGCAGAGACTTGCTCGAGGTCACCCAAGGCCGTAGATAGAGCATAGGACTTAACTGCATATCCTTGCGTCAGAATGCCCAGAACCAGATCCGGGTTCCACTTGGACTTGGGTCACCTATGTAAGTCACCTCACGTCTCTGATCCTCAGGGTCTTCATGTGGAAAGTGAGGATATTAAGAGTATTTACCTCATATGATTGTTGATGTGAGAATGGAATGTGCTAGCCCATGTGTCTGGCACGAGGTAGGTGCTCTACAAATCTCAACTGTTATCACTCATGGCAGCACTAGATGTGGACCTCAAGTCTCCTGGATCCCAGGTGTAAGGTGTCTTGAATCTACACTTCCCCACTTCCCTTCCCTGTATGGTGGGCATCTTCTCAGAGCGACTATAAGTTCCTTGGAGGAAGGAGATATGACTTGCTCTCTCCACTGCCCAGAGCGTATAAGAGGTGCTGAATGAGTACTTCTGCTCACTTTCTTTGGCTCTCCCAAACCCTGGCCTTCACCAGGTGACCCAGCTAGGAGCTATGGTAGGTGTTAATTCTCTACATCTTTCCAATGCTCCCTGCGCTGACTAAATGTGTCTTCCTTCCAGGCAGCGGACAGTGTGCCGCCATGGAGTTGGGGTCTCTAGAAGGCGGGTACCTGGAGCTTCTCAACAGCAGTGCCGATCCCTTGCAGCTCTACCACCTCTATGACCAGACGGACCTGGCTAGAGAAGAGATTGAGCTCTGCTCAGGTGGGCTCTCCTCCCTCTGGCCCCTCCCAAGTCCTTCCTCATCCCCCTCAGCCTGCGGTGGAGACAGTCAGCAACCGGGCAACGTTCCGGCCGCAGAGCTCTGGTCAGCACCGCGGACAGCTCCAAACGCTTGCGTGTTGTTTGCTATCCAAAGGGGAGTTCTCCCAGCCCCGCCCCCGCCTCTCCTTCCTTCCCCACCAGCCCTCTTCCCAAACCTTTCCTGCTTCATCCATGGGGCTTTTCCCTCCAGAACCCGACATGGACACCATCAACTGCGAACAGTTCAGCAAACTGTTGTGTGACATGGAAGGTGATGAAGAGACCAGGGAGGCTTATGCCAATATCGGTGAGGAAGCATTCTGAACCCAGAAGAGGGCCAGTTGAGGGGAAGAGTTCCTTTTTCTCTTTTGGTAACGTCACCCATTCACCACAAGCCACAGCAGGCTCCTCCCTCATAAATTAGGGCAAGGGGGATGCAAAGCAAGGGCTAGAAAAGAGACTCCAGGGAAGAAGGGAGATTGACCCCTTGGCCAATGACCACCAGGCAAACAAAGTCTCACTTTTGTATCCTCTGCCTCCAGTTCTATACCTTTTTATATTTCTTGCTCTTCTTTCCTTCCTTCCACACAGCCCATACCATATACCCCTCCCTGTCTTCTCCCTAGCTCCTAAGCCAGACTACTCTAGTATTTGTAATATCTACCATTTGGGCACACTTGGTGCATGCACATCACTGTATGTGTGTTATTGCATTAAATCCTTACAACAACAAAGGAAGTAGATTCTATTAGTATCTCCGTTTTATGGAGGTGAAAATCGAGGCTTAGAGAGGTAAAGCAGTGTACCCAAGCCTGCATTAGAGATAGTAATGGGCAGCTCTGAGATTCAAAGCTAGGTCTTTCTCATTTCAAAGTCCTTATTTTTAACCACGAAAAGGAAAGAGTCTAGGGTGGAGAGGTTCTCTAAGGCTTAAGCTGAGAGGCTGATTTGCAGGTTTAAAAAGGGCTACTACTTTCAGATAAGGGCAGAACTCTTTGGAGAGATGTGTTGCTGTTGGTTTTTGTTTTTGTTTTTTTGGAGGAGAGTGGGGTAAAGGCTCCCTCCTCACCACTATTTCATACAGAGGCTCTGTTGAATTAGAAAAAGATGCCCTTTTCTGGAGGATGCAGCCCCCATTTGTCCTCTTGCTGGACACCCCTGTGCAGTGAACAACCTGTACAACCGTTCTTTGTGGGCTTTTTCCTGGCAACCCAAGAACCACATCACTCAGGAGGTCTGTGCTTAGCGTGAATGTGGCCAGTCTTTCCCCAGTGCACAGTTAATCATGCAGCACACAAAGTGGAAAATGGAGAGTAGTAACTATGTGTCTCAAAAATTACAGAACTGAGAAGTCTGCCCACTTCCTTTCCTTCTTGGGAACTTACTTGAGGAAGCAGAAGTGTTTGGTGCTGAGGGCATTCATATTCCTCACAGCTGGAGGCAGAGATGAAGGATTTGAGCATTACTTAGGATTTAAGGGCTTTTCGCTTGGGGGCATCTACACAGGAAGTGGAAGCTGCCAAAGCAAGGCGAGGCAGAAGCTTCATCCAAATCTGTTGCTTAAGTCTGTGGGCTTTCTCTGTGCTTCTAGGAAGTCAGGCTCTGGCCTGAGCATCCAGTCATTTGAGGCATCTTGAAATATGTCTAGAAAATGGCTTCCATATGTGCATAGTGGGTATAATAATCACACCCACCTCATGGGATGGCTGAGGATTGGATGAGTTTGTGTGTGTAAAGTGTTTAGGAAAGGAATTTGCAAAGAGTAAGTTAGGCACCCCCCTCCACGACCACCATCACCATCATCAAGGTCATCATGGTCACTGCTCCCCTTTTATGGCTCTCCATTGCTGATAAAATCAACCCTACCTTTCTCCCAGCATGAAACTTTCCCACAGACACCTGTCTGAGTTTTTCAAACACTTTCCTCACTCTGTCCTCACTGCCGGAAGCCCTCCACTTCCCATCTCTCTGACTGTGACCATCTTTCAAGGCCTGGCTCCAGGATCCCTTCCCTCCGGAGCCCTCCCTGACAGATCTGTGCCACCATACACTCTTTCCTCTGAACTCTTGCCATGATAGCTGTCTTCCCCTGGGCTCCAAGTCATGTACCACTTTATTTAATTAACCACTATTTATTAAGTGCTTTTGGTGTCCTGGCTACTATTTTTGATGCCTTAACTTAGAGGTGGAGCCTCTAATCCTGACCATCCATCCCTGGGTTGCAGGCATTTTTTGTTCTCATTACACAGATGAGGACGTGGAGTCCCAGAGAGGTTAAGCAGTTGGTCCAAGTTTGCACAGCTAGTAGGGTTAATTGGGGGTTGAGCTGGGATTTAAACTTAAAGCCCATCACAACTCTACCACACTGCATTGTACTACTTGATAGCAATAGTTAAGTTTTCATGGATGCATATCATCCCTTCAATTAGATTAAGAGCCCATGAAGTTTCAGGGTTCCTTCATTAATTTGATCATTCATTCAGCAAATGCTGATTGAGCACCCCCGTGTGTGCCAAGGCTGGAGGGTCACAGTTCCCTGGTACCTACCCCAAGGCCAGGCACACAAGAGGTGTTCAGAAAACTCATGGACTGACTGTTCTTTTCCTTGTCTGGGCAGCGGAACTGGACCAGTACGTGTTTCAGGACTCCCAACTGGACGGTCTGGGCAAAGACATTTTCAGTAAGTTGGGGGATTCTTGGCTAAGCCTGCGTTTCCTTCCTTGTTCCTTGGGGAGCATCATAATACCTGATGACCACCCTTTGAAGGGCGGTCAGATCCCTCCCCAACATAGGGACAATGAAGGCTCACTTTGGGCATCCACTGACTACATGTTGGTGTCTTTTTTTTTTCCCCCAAAGTCGAGCACATAGGATTGGAAGAAATGATCAGTGAGAGTGTCGAGGTGCTGGAGGAAGCAGGGCAGAAAAGTCAGAAAAGACGTGAGTAAGCCCCTCTCTGATCTGACCTCAGCCTGCTTGACTCCTGGCCCTGCCTTGGCTCCAGAGACTGCTATGGCTCCCTTGTTAAGTCCTGTCTGTTCTGCCTGGGTTTGGATGTTCTATCCCCCACTCCCCTCACTGCTGCTCCCTGGTGACCCAGGGAAGAAGCAGACAGCCCAGGTGCTAACGGCCATTCTCCTGGTGTGTCTCTGCCCCTCGCTGTCTTGATTGCCATTTCCCGAAGGCCATTTGGGCTCTGGCTTCTCTTTCATCCTTAGTTGTCACCTCTGTGTTTGAGGGAGGTGTCTTTAACCATAGATTCTGGAGTCAGCAAGAACAGGGTTTGAGTCCTGGGTCTGCTATCTATGGGCTGTGTGGCCTTGAGCAAGTGCTTGTCCCTCTCTGAGCCTCCTACTCCGTCTCCCTTTCTCCTTAATCTGTCTTTACTGGCAGTCCCCATAAGCTTTTAAATGCAAATCATATCATTCTGCTGTCCTGCTAATGCTCCAAGGGCTACAAAATACATACACAAGACCTATATGATCTGGTCCTTCCCACCTTTCCAAGCTTGCCCTGGGCTAGGACACTCCAGCCACACTGGCTTCCTACCATTCCTAGAACTCACATACCCTTCCCAGTCTCCAGCCTCAGGGTTCTTGCACTTGCAGTTCTATCTGGAATGCCCTTTTCCCAGTTCTTCGCATTGCAGGCTCCTTTGAATCCTTGAGGACTTGGCTAACATGTCACCTCGTTCTGAAGGCCTTCCCTGACCACCCTTCCACATGGATCACCTCGCTGGTTTTCACTTTGTCTGTGTCTCTCCTAGCCCCTTAGTGCTTGCCACCATCTGGACTTTTTTTTTTTTTTAATTGCCTTTTGACTATTTCCCCACTGTGAGGACAGCGATCTTGTCTTCCTTACTCATTAACTAAGTTCTAACACAGGGCCTGCTGTAGAGCCTCAATAAATGTCCAGTGAATGAACATATCTGTAAAATGAGCTCAACAGTCGAGTGAGAGCTTCCTATGCTCCAGACCATGTGTCAGACTTGTACCTACTTCTTCATTTGTCAACAGGTGAAGCAGGTGCATGCTATAAAAGTTCAAAAGGTGCAAGGATATTCAGTGAACACAAAAAAAATCTCCCTTCCACCCCTGTCTCCCAGACCCTAAGTTTCCCTCCCTGAAAACAGCCCATGTTGCCGGTTCCCTCCAGGGAATTCCTCTTGCTGGTCTGCTTTTTTTGTTTGTTTGTTTTATTTGATAAATATTTTCCCCAGCATTTTACTATGAAACTTTTCAACATAGAATAAAGGTGAAAGAATCGTACTGCAAACAACCATGTAGCACAAACAGTCTCCAGTTGATGTTTGGCTGTATTTGCCTTAACACATCTCCCTCCATCTGTCCATCCCTCTCTCCACCCACTTATCCATTTGTTTTATTTTGGGAACATTTCAAAGTAAATTGCAGATACGAGTACACTTCCCCGTACGTCCGTTAACATTCTTGTTCTTTTTTAGGGCTGTGTGGAAATTCACTGGGTGGGTGAACTGTGATTTGTTTTGCCAGACCCTTGCTCAGGGACACATAGGGTTTCCCTCCATCGCTGTGCTGGCACTTGCTCCCTAGCTCACCAATTTTCCATGTACTCCTACAAAGTAGGAAGCCCCACCTCTGTTTCACAGATGAGCGATCAAAGTCTCAGAAAGGCTCTGTTGCAAAGACACAAGGCTAGGGAGGGACCCTAAGCAGGTTGTTGTTGTTTTCATTTTTGTTTTTCTAAACTCAAACTCGTCTTGTGTCCCATTTGCACTTCAGCCTCCTCCAGTCCCTCGCTGCCCTGGGTCTTCAAGGTGGGGTTTGGGCACAAGCAGACAAGCAGGGCAGGAAGGGTCAGAGGAAGGGGGGGGGTACTGGGAGCTGCAAGGCCACTTTCCAGCCATTTAAGGCAAGGCCATGTGGGCTGCTGGGGTTCATGGGCCCCTCATGGCTGGGACCACACCTTCCTTGGGGTGGCTGACCATGATATTTCCTCTGCAGCCTTCCCAGAGGAGCTGTCCGTGGACTTGAAGCACAGGAAGCTGGGTGAGCAGGGCGGGGTGCACCCGGGGAGACTGTGAGGCAGGGAAGCCAGGGCTCAGAGAGGTGAAGTCACTTGTCCAAGATCACACAGCTAGTGAGAGGCAGAGTTGGGATTCAAACCAAGATCATGGTTCCATAGCCCCCTGCTCTGCAGTTTGAAGGCCGCTGGGAGATTCAAGTTCTCCTACAAAGCCTCTCCCCCAACACCCCTTCTTAATTCTGAGTCAGAGCTGAGAGCCCGCCTCCCGCCTTACTCCACTGCCCCTCCGGACCACACTTCTCCTTTTGGAGTACAGAGTCACCTAGGGTCAGCTGGTCACCCAGTGCCCTCTGGCCTCCCGAGAGCCCCATGCCTCAGCGAGCCTCTTCCCCAGGCTCGCCGTTTCCGCCCACCAGAGGCTGCCGCTTCTCCCTCCATCTACCCTCTCATCCCGCCCTGTTGTTATTGCAAAGTGGGGGAGACCAGCCCCTGAGCGTCACAGAGTGAGGAAGACAAAGCAGCTTCACCCAGGGCTGAGAAGAGGACGGGAGCTCCCTCCCACCGCCCGGAGAGAGATCTACTGTGCTTCTGCCATCCTTCCCAGAAGGGCCCCGCGAGGCGCCCACTCAGATCCCGCCCGTGGTCCCCTGGATCTAACATGGTCGTCTTGCTCACAGCTGAGCCCCTCGCTATGCCCATGGTGACTGGCACGTTCCTGGTCGGGTCAGTGAGTGACTCCGCAGCTCTGCCCTGCTTGTCACCACCTGCTGTGTTCAACAAGGAGCCAGCATCCGGCCAGAGCTGGCTGGAGGAGACCGTCCTGATGCCTGGTACGTTAGGGACTTGGAGGGGGTAGGCTTCCTACCCCCCTTCCCTGGGGGTGCCTGAAGAGTGGCCACGGTAGGGCCCACCAGGGACAGGAACCCCCCCTTGGTGTCACCCACTTCCATCCCAGCTAGTCCCATCCTCAAGGTCCCTGTCAGCTCAGCCTGTGCCAGAGAATGTGCCTTGGAAAGAAACATCCCTGGGAGATAGAGCAGGGAGTCCCCACCTATTAGGGCATTTGCTCATCAGCCCTCTTCATTCATCAGCTAGGCACTGAGCACCTTGTCTGTGCCCGCCACTCTGCCGGGTGCTGGGGACACCACCATGGGCAAGACAGATGCAGCTGCTGCTCTGGGGGACAGAGGAGCCTGCCCTTTAGAAAGGGAGTCAGATCTTAATCGAATAATCAGAGAACAGGATGACGAACGTTGGTGCTCTGGAGGATCCCACCTCACTGCCTTTGTCTCCCCAGTGCACCCTTCCAGTTCCTTGCTGAGCCACCTGAGTCTTCCTGCTGGATGTATCCAGATCATCCCTGGCCTCCCCTCTCTGCCCCAGGGGCTCTGGCAAATCTCAGGGCCTGGGACGGGGGTGTCTGGTATGGTCATCTATCAAGGTGAGTGTTCAAAGCCTGCCCCCCATCCCCTCTCGCAGCTACCTGACTACTCCCTGATCCTGTCCTCCCCCAACCCCGGGCATTTGGCACCTTCTCATGATCCTCCCTCCCCAGAACACCTTTCTCCAACCCCCTTTCCCAAATATCAAAGCATAAGGGCAGAGCTCCCCAGGGTGGTCGGGGTGAGTGACCCACCCACCCAGGGGATGTAGCTTCCTTAGGTATCACTTTACCCCACCAAGCCTTAGTTTTGCCTTTTGTCCTTTGTATTAAACTTTACTATATTTAAAAATCACATCGATACATGCTCATCCACAAGCCAAACAAAATGAGATGCTTACAAGAGTTAACGAGGCTCTTCTGCACTCTCTTAGTATAGAGTGGTGAACCGTTTGGTGTGCATCCTTGCGTGGCTTTTTTGGAATTGCCTTATTTCCTGATTGGCAGGATGGTCCCTGCCGACCTCCCACACTGAGGAGTTGTGAATTGCCCAGGGCAAGTCTCCTTTGGGCTCTCAGGGATGGGAGAGAGGATGAAGTCAGGTGGGGAGACTTCCACCCAATCCAAGAGCATCCTTTTAAATGTTGTATGCCAGTTTTTCATATACTGCGCTGGTGGTCCAGAAGGAAGGGAGCATCCCTGACCTGACATCCAGACAAATGAGCACTGATCGTATAGCAGGAAGAATGTTATAGTAGCACTTACCCTAAGCTCCCTGTGAGCTGACTGTGCCCATTTCACAGGTGGGGAAACCAAGTCTCAGTGAGCTAGGGGTAACTCCAGAGTTCCTTCCTCAGTCCTGTCCTGAAATGTCTTCCTCTGGAAGTTCCCCAGTTTCCTCCCCAGACTTTCCAAGCCACACAGCCTCCTTTGGGGCGGAGAGGGGGTGACCCAAGTGGGGTCCTGGGTGGATAACTGGTTGTTCTAACCCTTCCCATTGTCCCAATGTAGGCGAGATGCCCCCGGCCAGCCAAGTGCTTCCTTCTAGTGGCCCAGCTGTGCAGAGCCTCCCCAAGTCCCCAGATCGGCCCGGCTCCACCAGCCCCTTTGCCCCGTCTGCAGCTGACCTTCCTGGAATGCCAGAACCAGCTTTGACCTCCCGTGCAAATAGGACAGGTAAGGACCCTTGGGGGCTGGTGAGAGTTACAGGAAGGAGGACGGAGGCCCTGGGGGAAGAATTGTCTCAATCAGGTCCACGAACCAGGCTACCCACAGGGACAGGCAGGCTGTGTTTAGGGGTAAAACAAGGCAGGGGGTGTCTCTGGGGAGTGGAAGGCATAAGAGAACACATGTTCCACCTAAACCGGACCACTGGCCTTCAGCTACTTGCCACCCAGCACGAAACCAGACCCAGTGTGCACAGATCTTCTGATTTGTCAGCAGAATCTATAAATCTCAGTTTTTACATAGTGTGATTTTTAAAGCATTGGCGGAAATTTTTAAAGCATAGTGGCCCAGTTAGGGGCGCCTGGGTGGCTCAGTCGTTAAGCATCTCCCTTCAGCTCAGGTCGTGATCCCGGGGTCCTGGGATCGAGCCCCGCATCGGGCTCCCTGCTTAGCGGGAAGCCTGCTTCTCCCTCTCCCACTCCCCCTGCTTGTGTTCCCTCTCTCGCTGTGTCTCTCTCTGTCTAACAAATAAATAAGTCTTTAAACAAATAATAAAGCACAGCTGGTCCAGTTAAAGGCCTCTTTGAGTAGGATACAGCCTCAGGTCACCACCTTATGACTGTTGTCTCAGGGGAGACCCAGCCCCCCCCCGTTGGTTCTGCCTTTGGGAGCCTCAGAGGACTGAATGTCCCCGAGGCAGGAAGGTCCCCAGGCAGTCCCCTCACCCGAACTTCTTCATCTCCAGAGGACCAGATGTCCCCTACCCAAAGCCAGGCAGCTCACGAGATCTCCAGCAAGCCTCCAAAATGGCCTGGTGAGTGGTGGCAGACTCTCTGTGCCCTGGGGCAGGAGGTGGAAGCCCAGGTCTGGTTCTATTTCACTCACTCACTCACTCACTCAACACGTACTCAACCCTTCTCTGTTGGCAGTCTTGCTCAGTCATCTGTTCACTTGCTCACTTTATTCTATGAGCAAGTCACTGTGCTGAGGTCCTGCCCTCATAAGCCCATGCCAGGTGTTGGCACCTTGTTTTCCAGGCCAAGGGAATGAATGAGGGGAGAGATGGATGAAGGAGGGGGCTGACTCTGGGCACGGGGGCAATGGGAGGTGGGATGATGAGAAGATGACCGAGCTCCTAAGTCTTACTCCGTTCCGCATGCTCTTCTAAGCAGATATGTTAAATCATGCATGTCGCAAACAGCCCTAATGTTATTCCCCCTTTTGCAGTTGAGGGATTCCTGGGGCATCCCTGCAGACGTAGCAGAGTCTATAACATGCTCAAGATTACAGTAATTAGCGGTGGAGCTGGGATTTGAACCAGATACATGGATTCCACTCTCTTAACCCTTAACACTGCCCCCCCCACCCCACGGCCTTTCTATAGTAAGGGAGCAAAAGCAGAAGGGGGTTAGTGAGTAAATGAAGGGGCGGATAGATAAACAAGGGAGAAGATAGGTGAATGACGGGTGTGAGAGTGAATGAGTGAATGAATGAATGTCTGCGTAACTGAGCAAGGCAGTGGACGGGCACTGACTGGCGCAGCTGGTGGTCCGGCTGGCCTCGTGGTGGCGCTAGCGCCCTCCGCGCCCAGCGCGCGCGCGCGCACCCACCCACCCCTCTGGGCCTTTGCAGAGAGCGTGGAGCGGTTGTGCAGCTCCCTACGGGACGAGTACCTGGCTGAGTTCGCAGGCCCGGAAGACATCCTGGTGGAGGTGGAGCTGGTGAAGGCGCGGCTGGAGAGAAGCAGTGGCAAAAGCCAGGAGAGGGAGCTGGCCACCCCGGACTGGGCAGAGAGGCAGTTGGCCCGCGGGGGTCTGGCCAAGGTGCTGGGGGCTGCCGGGGACCGGCGGCGGCCACGGGAGACACAGGTGATCGCCGTGCTGGGCAAAGCAGGACAGGGGAAGAGCCGTTGGGCCCGGGAAGTGAGCCGGGCCTGGGCCTGCGGCCAGTTGCCCCAGTACGACTTCGTCTTCTACCTCCCCTGCCACTGTTTGGACCGTGCCAAAGGGGACACTTACCGCCTGCAGGATCTGCTCTTCTGCCTGGGCCCCCAGCCACGGCCCATGGACGAGGAGGTCTTCGACCACATCTTGAGGCGGCCCGACCGGGTTCTGCTCATCCTGGACGCCTTCGAGGGGCTCGAAGGCCAAGATGGCCTCCTGCACAGCGCGGGCGGACCCATGTCCACAGAACCCCACTCCCTCCGGGGGCTGCTGGCCAGACTCTTCCAGCGGAAGCTGCTTCGAGGCTGCACCCTGCTGCTCACCGCCCGGCCCTGGGGCCGCCTGGCCCAGAGCCTGAGCAAGGCCGACGTCCTGTTCGAGGTGGCTGGCTTCTCAGCCGAGCAGGCCGAAACCTACGTGACGCGCTACTTGGAGTGCACTGGGGCCACCGCGCACCGGGAGCGAGTCCTGGCCCTCCTCCGGGGCCAGCCGTTCCTGCTCAGCCTCAGCCACAGCCCCACCGTGTGCCGGGCCGTGTGCCGGCTCACTGAGACCCTCCTAGAGCTGGGTGACAAGGCTGAGCTGCCCTCCACGCTCACGGGACTCTACGTGGGCCTGCTGGGCCCCGCGGCCCGGGACAGCCCCCCGGAGGCCCTGGCAGGACTGGCCAAGCTGGCCTGGGAGCTGGGCCGCAAACACCAGGGCACCCTGCAGGGCAGCCAGTTCCCATCGGCCACCGTGAGGGCCTGGGCCGTGGCCAAAGGCCTGGTGCAGCCCATCCCGGGCGCCCCCGATGTGGAGCTGGCCTTCTCCAGCTTCCTCCTGCAGTGCTTCCTGGGGGCCGTGTGGCTGGCCTTGAGCACTGAAATCAAGGACAAGGAGCTGCCACAGTACTTGGCGTTGACCCCGAGGAAGAAGAGGCCCTATGACAACTGGCTGGAGGGCGTGCCGCGCTTCCTGGCTGGCCTGCTTTTCCAGCCTCACGCCGACTGCCTCGGAGCCCTGGCAGGGCCAGCCGCGGCCGCCGTCGGGGCCAGGAAGCAGAAGGTGCTCAGCAGGTACCTGAAGCGCCTGCAGCCAGGGACGCTCCAGGCCGGGCGGCTGCTGGAGCTGCTGCACTGTGCGCACGAGGCCGCGGACGCCGCCATCTGGCAGCACGTGGTGCAGGGGCTCCCAGCCCGCCTCTCCTTCCTGGGCACCCGGCTCACACCCCCCAACACCTACGTGCTGTGCAGCGCCTTGGCGGCGGCTGGCCAAGACTTCTCCCTGGACCTCCGCAGCACTGGCATTGACCCCGCTGGGCTGGGGAGACTCGTGGGACTCAGCTGCGTCACCCATTTCAGGTGGGGGCAGGGGACAGGGCAGAGGGCTTCCACCATGGTCTTGGCGCTGTGCCCGGTGCTGAGCATCGCGGTGGGGTCTCATTTAGTATGCACTGCAGCCAGGCGGGGGCGGAAGTGATTCCTTCCTTTTAAAATGAGGACGTCCAGGCTCAGAGAGGGATAGCGGCTTGCCCAAGGTCACACAGCCAGTGAAGGGCAGCATCTTCAACCAATATTTGTGGGGGTTTTTTAATTAAATTAAATTTTTTTTCTATTTTAGAGAGGTGGGGGAGGAGGGGTAGAGGGGGAGGGAGAGGGAAAGAATCTCAAGTAGACTCCACGCTGAGCAGAGCCAGATATGGGGCTCCATCTCATGACCCTGAGATCATGACCTGAGCCCAAACCAAGAGTCCAGCGCTTAACCGACCGAGCCACCTACGTGCTCCTTCAACTAATATTTGAAGGCCTGACAGGTGCGAGGCACTGGGCCACATTTAGGATCTAAGACTGATGTGGGCTCAAATTCGTATTCTTCTCTCCATCCCCTAATCAAGCCACTGTTTTGTCATGGTTAAAGCCACAGCCTCCCCTCGAGCTCCCCACCTCCCTTCTCCCTTTTCCATTCTACTTCATAGTCAGCCGTCAGAGCAGTCTTCCTAGAACTTGCATCTGATCATATTCTACCCCTTTGATTCCTCAACTTGGCTCATTTAAATCCTTCTGTGATCTGTTTGATCACTTTAGCCTAATCTGCAGAAAATTTCTCCCACCTTACCCCCAAATAAACTTTACCCAAGCTATAAAGTCCTATACCATTGTAGTAGTTCAACCAAGAATTTACCACTGAGCTTCCTGGTAGCCAAAGCAAAAAGGGAAATAAAACCACTGGGGGGGCGCTGAGAAAAGGGAGGGATCATTAGGAACTGGAGTGGTCATGGAAGGCCTCCTGGAGGAGGTAGGGATGAAGCTGAGGACAGAGAGCGTCTGACTAGGTAGGAGGTTCCTTCATGGAGCTGCCCCTCCATTATGGTCTAGCCCGGCTCTTGTGCCTGGGTCTGAGGCCCTTCCTCCGCAGGGCTTCGCTGAGTGACATGGCGGGGCTGTGGGAGTCTCTACAGCAGCGTGGGGAGACCAAGCTGCTCCGGGCAGTGGAGGAGAAGTTCACCATCGAGCCTTTCAAGGCCAAGTCCCCAAAGGATGTGGAAGACCTCGGCAACCTCGTGCAGATCCAGAGGTGAGGAGGAGAGGGTGTGAGAGGTGGCTCAGACCATGCAGGTTGAGGACAGGCAGGACCCATTGGTACTTCTCCTCTCCTTGGGGAGATCCTGTGTCCTCCCCCAGGCCACCCAGAATCTCCTGCAGCAGGCACCCCCTGGGGACAGAGCCTCCAGGACCCATCACCTCGTGCCCTTCAAAACTTGCCATCACGAACCCAATTTGTCCTCAGCTAGAGCCAGACAGAGACTCCCTGCTGAGGGTTGAGGAGGTAATTTCTGCATCTAGTAACAGAAGTGACACCGATGGCCGCCCTTCAGGGCAGGCAGGACGAGTTACTGTCCCCACGTGATCAATGGCAGAGCGCTAAGATCCAGAGGGCAGAGAAACTTGACGATAGAACAACTGTTTCTTATTCTGTCCTCACCCACTGTTTAAGCACCTACTCTGTGCTGTCTGGGCTGGGTTTGGTAAGCACCTGCTGTCCGTGAAACCCATAAGAATGCCTTCATGACGTCCTGTTTTATTTCTTTTTAACGGGGGACAACAATAGCCTCCAAGGAAGGCAGGTCTCCCCGGCAATTTGAGGCAGGCATCCTGGATCACTCACGTAGGGGCTCAGGGACTGCTCCCCACCCACTAACACTGCCCCTTCTCTCGAGGACAAGGAATTCCTCGGAAGACACAGCTAGAGAGCTCCCTGCTGTCCGGGACCTAAAGAAGCTGGAGTTTGCGTAAGCAGAGGAGTGAATTGTCTCGGGTCCCCGTGAGGTTTCTTATCCGGCATTATTAGCTGGGCCTGAGCCACCGCGATTGGAGAGGGGTCCCCAAAATCATTCTTTTTTTAAAAGATTTTATTTATTTATTTGAGAGAGAGAGAGTGTGGGAGGAGGAGCAGAGGGAGAGAGACAAACAGACTCCGTGCTGAGCTTGGAGCCTGACGCGGGGCTCAATCCCAGGACCCTGCGATCATGACCTGAGCTGAAATCAGGAGTCAGTCGCTTAACCGACTGAGCCACCCAGGTGCCCGCCCCCCCCCCCCCGACACCAAATCATTCTTATCCTATTGCCTCGCCCCTTTGGAAACCAGCTTCCAGCATCTGGGGCCCAGCTGGTCAGGGATGGGGCTGGAGCTTCTCGGGTGTGATGCTAAGTGGCCCATTTACTGGTGAACATGCTCCTTCCCATTCATGCATTGGACAGACACAATCCCCTGACTGAGGCCACTGTCCTCAATGAGCCTGAAGTCTAGTGTAAACAGACAATTACCCCCGGCTGTGATCAGTGGCCCATGCAGTGGGGGAGGCCATGGGGACTCTCTAGAGAAGGTGACCAAAGGGCTGAAACTTGCCTGGCTCTTGTTCCAAGAAAGGAAGAAGCTAAATTTGTGTGCAATCTTTGTTAGGGATCTAAAATTGCCTAACAATTAGGAAGAAATTATTAAACACCTACAGTGTATGCAGTGCAATTTATATATGATCTGGGAGGTAGTCACTACCTTCCCCATCCTACAGATGAGAACATCAAGGCCTAGCCAGGTTAAGTGACTCGCCCAAGGTCCCTAGCTGGTCACCCTCAGTTACCTGCCCCTCCTGATCTCTGCTCCCCCGCACCCCAGAAAAAGGCAAGCGTTTCTGGTTTGGAACAGTGACAAGGTGCCACATTTGTGCAGAAATAAAAATGTTGCTGGAAAGAGGAAATGTGTGAAAACAATCACCAAGGGTGCCTTCTGGCTTTGACTTATTTTTAGCTTAAAAAGCCCCTAGATGGAGGTCGGAAGTGTGCTCTGGGGAACAATAGCATTGAGGTGGAATGGCCCAGAACCAGGAGACTAGCCACCTGGAGGCCAGAAGCCCCAAGAAAGTTCTGAGGAAGGAAGGAAGGAAAGGACTATTTTGGGTGTGTGACTGCCAGCCACCACACCCGGTACCATGCAGGCCCCAGTGGCCTGGAGATGAGGCTTGTTGGCTGCTCAGAACCCGTGAGGCGCTCTGCGAGGGGACAGGGTCCTGATTCGGCCCCTGAGGAGGCCTCCTGCATCTCCCATACTGCCTTCCCCGCTCCCTCCACTCCAGCCCCAGAGGTCTCCTTGCTGGACTCCAGCCTCATAGGCAGGGTCTGGCCCCAGGGCCTTTGCACTGCCTGCGCCTTCTACCCATGATGCTCTTCCCCAGATTTCCGCACGGCCCACGCCACTACTTCCTCCCTTCTTTCTGGTTTCCACGGAGCCAAACGCTCCCATGTTTGAAAGTACAGTTCTACCTCACCTGCCACCGTGCTTCTCTCTGTACTACTGATTATCTCCCACACCAGATAATTTACCGATTTCTTTCATTACCTATCTTGCCCATGGGACTGTCAGCTCCACGAACGAGGGCCAGGATTTCTGTCTGTTCTGTTCATGGCCCTGTCCGCGACAGGCTCGCATGGGCGAGCAGTCAATACTGGATGCACAAACTCCATAATCCTTCCAACAGGCTCATGAAACAGGGGCCAAATCTGAGGAGACCAAGACGGAGCTGCAGGGGTTTGCCCACATGGCCCCACGGGAGCCACGTGGTAGGGCCCAGGTTTAAGTCAGACGTCAGACTCCCATCTCATGACCTTTTATCGAGGCTCGAGGTTCCCAGACTTTGAGATTGCAAAGACGCAGAACACTTTGGAGTAAATTTGAAGGATTATATGCAGTTACCATGTTTTCATGTTTATCAAGTGTGTTCATTCCAACAAGCAAAATAGCCCCTGCTGGGACCAATTTTATCAGAGAATGAACATTTTTGTGCCAAAAACGCTCCAAAGGACACAATTTCAGAATAAAAGACAGTTCTTTATGTTGAGTTCCGTTTAACCATATTTTAAAAGCAGAACAAAAGAGCCCTGCACTGTCTTTATTTTTCTTCCCCTGGGAGTCGGGTGTAAATGCTGATCCAGCCTGTGAGACCTTGTGTAAATTAGTTAATCCCTCTGTGCCTCAGTTTCCCCATCTGTAAAACGGGGATACGAAGTGCCCTTAGCTCAGAGTTGTGAGGGTGAAATGACATCTGAGGGAAGGACCCGGCGTGTGCCTGGCACGTAATAAGTCCTCAATAAATGGTTTTATTTGTTATTAAAATGTAATGACAGGGGCACCTGGCTGGCTCAGTCAGTAAAGCATAAAACTCTTGATCTCAGGGTTGTGAGTTCGAGCCCCATGTTGGGTGTAGAGATTTTCTTATTTTTCTTATTTTAATTAAGTAAAAAATTTAAAACTTTTTTTAATTAAAAAATAATTTAAAAATAAAAACGGAAGGGCAGATAAGTCAAGTCATTTTTCTCAAGACTGGTGGTGGTCCTCAGGCTGGAATTTGGGAAACACTTCCCCAGGCCAGGAGCCCAGCTGCCTCTTGGGGGGCTTTGGTGAAGTCCGGCCAGAGCAGAAGGGATTGGGGTGCCACCTAGTGGGGATCAAGGGAAGGAGGGTACTGGTGGTCAGGGAGGGGAGGGGGCCTCAGACTGGGCCTGCCTTCTGTGACATGTCCACCCCACCCTGGTGCCACATTGAGGAGCCGTGACTCTTTAGGGGTCTTACCTCTGTTCTTTGCCTCCTAGGCTGGGCTCTGTCTTAGGCCCCCAGGCTTTTCCCAAACTGGTGAGGATCCTTGAGGCCTTTTCCTCCCTTCAGCATCTGGAGTAAGTATGGACGCGGGCACCCTCAGGTTTTGATAACCCCAAACCCTGCTCTGTCCTACCCTCCCTCCCTCGCTCCCTCTCTCCTGCGGCTTCCTCAGTGTGGCTGGTGGGAAGGGCCAGAGGACCCCACTGCAGGGAAGGGAGGACAGATGAGACAATCCCCAGGAATAAAAAAGGGTGAGTCCTTTTGTGACCTCTGGAACTCTTTTCCCTCCCTGGACTCCCATGCTGTTCCCAGCACCGCCATGAGGAGGCAGGATCTGGGAGCAGGCGCCCCTTGCACAGTTGTGGTCCCAAGAGGGTTAAGGAAGTTGCCAGAACTCACGGGGCTCCCAGGGAAAACAAACAAACAAAAAACCGATCCGTGTCTGTGGGGAGTCAGAACCTTGTTCCCTGGCTGGCCAACTGGTCAGCCGCCCCCGGGGGATGCAGACTTGCTCTGGAAAGTTTGCCTATGGTGTGTCCAAGGTGGGGGGGTGGGGGTGGGGGTGGGAGGAGGCGGGCCTCCTGGGTGTGGGCTGATGGCCCCTCTGTCTGATTCCACCCACAGCCTGGACTCGCTGAGCGAGAACAAGATCGGGGACGAGGGTGTCGAGCAGTTGTCAGCCACCTTCCCTCGGCTGAGGGCCCTGGAGACTCTCAAGTGAGTGCTGCAGGTGTCCTTCCTGCTGCATTGGGTTTTTGTGTTTTTCTGTTCACTCACCCATTTAGTCGTTTCTTGATTGAATCACGCATGCAAATGCTCATTTGTTAATTTCATTGGCGAATACCGAAGGAGCACCTACTACGTGCAGGCACCATTCTGGGCCTTGCAGACCCAGCTTTAAACAGGACAGACAAAGCCCCTGACCTCAGTGAACTCCTAGTAAACAAGCAAACAAATCCGTGATTATGAAGCACACAGTGATGAACGTAAATAACATTTAGGGAGAGGAAGTTACGCTGGGTGGTGTGAAACAAGAGACGGACTAGATGTGTCACTAAAACATCATCATCAAAATAGTAAACTTTAATTAAAAAAAAAAAAAAAAAGGAGCGCCTGGGCGGCTCAGTCAGTTGAGCGTCCAACCCTTGATTTCAGCTCAGGTCTTGATCTCAGGGTTGCGAGTTCAAGCCTGGCGTTGGGCTCAAAACACAACTGTCCTGGGTTTTGGGAAGTGGATGGATGTGATGTAGGATGATTGTTTACCGAACGGTAGAGGGGATCATCAAAATCTGTCCACACTCTGCTTCATAACTGGGCCCGGGATGGCAGCAGGGTTCACTTTGGGATTTCCTTGACTGTAGGACATTGAGACTTGCCCAGTAATTTATAGTATTCTAGGTGATGCTGTGGGTAAGCTACATCCTCCCCTCCCCCACTCCTTTCTTTGTCCCTCCCTCTCCTACCTTTCCTTCCTGTCTTTTTCCCACCCACTTACATATCGAACACCTACTAGGTACTTGGAACTGATGTAGGCACAGGGATACAGTAATCAAAAAAACCAGACCTGCCATTAAACAAATAACATGAACACGTATTCAGTTCTAGCTGGGAAATGGGGTCCCAAGGGAAAAGAAGGATGCTATCAAATCACAGAACAGGGTGGGGGGGGCGTGACCTCTCTCCCTTTCCATCCTCACCCTCACCCCCACATCCCACACAGCCAAGGGTGGGACAGTATCTTTTTATTTACTAAGAATCAGCATGTTACCCACAGTGGTGCTCAGAGCCTGTTACCCACGACTCTCCTCGAGGTAAATAGACATGTGTTTGCTGCTCGGGTCACCCTGTGGGGAAATGAGAGTTCCCCAGCTCTGCCCCGGAGTGGGTGGGCACGGATGGGGAGGGGCATGAGAGTTTGGTCCTGAGCGCCCCCCCCCCCCCCCCGTCGCTGTGTCCCTGCAGCTTGTCCCAGAACAGCATCACTGACGTGGGCGCCTGCAAGCTCGCCGAGGCCCTGCCCTCCCTGGCTGCGTCCCTCCTCAGGCTGAGGTGAGTGGCCCCCCCCTCACCGAGCTGGCGGGCTGGGGCAGGGTGGAGAGCCGCACCACCGCCCCACACAAGAGGATAGCAAGGGCCTGGGGCAATGCACCTGACAAACTGGGCAAGTTGCTTACTCGTTTGGAAAATGGGTACCATCCCAGTGGCCTATGGAAAGCACTTGGCGCAATGCCTGGCTCTAGTGCACACTAAATATTGGTCTTCTTTCCCCAGAGGATGGCAGGACTGAGCCTTTTCCGGAGTCCAGGGGTGATGGTTTCTAGAAGGCTGACCGTGCTGTGGCGGCCTTGGCTGGCTCTTGCAGCTCACACAGTGCCTGCACTGCCACCTTCTGGCCGGCCTTGGCATAGCACCTTTTGCTTTTGAGGACTTCCAGCCTGGCTCCCTGGTGGTCCCAGGACTGATGAGGGGAGTTCAGACCAGAGCCCCAGCCCTTCAGCTCAGCCTTGCCAGCTCTCTTCTCTCGCCAGGCTTTCCTACTCCTTCCTCAGGCTTCATCACCTGCCAAGGACAGCCAGAGCCACATTCCCAGGGGAGATGGTATCTGGTTCATCTAGTTATTGACGCATCCACCATTTATCGTTCCAGCCAGGGTCACCATGTGCAGCTGTATGGGTTATGTATTGTGCAAATCATAGTCTATGTGACTGTCACTCCCCAGAGTTGTGCAGGGCATCTAATTGCCTCTTATATCAACCATGGGCCAGTACTTGTGCTAGGAACTAGAGATACAGCTATGAACAAAACAAATATTCCCTTGCTTTCAAGCTTCTTGCCTAATAGATAAGCACATGTACAAACAAAATATTTTTAAATAGTGATTCATACGGGGGAGGAAACAAGGGCCCAGGAGGGTACAATGGGGAGTATTGAATTCATCAAGGAGGTCAGGAGACCCCCTTCCGTGGGAGGTGCTCAGGAACAAGCATTCCAGGAGGAGGGAACAGAAGATGAAAAGGCCTTGAGGTGGGAAAGAGTTTGAGTCTTTGCCAGAAGGGCCACTGTGGCTGGCTACAGGAAATGAGGGATAGCAGGGGGGAGATGAGGTGGGAGAGGTAGGGGAGGCCAGATTATGCAGGGAGACCTTTGTAGGTCCAGAGAGGGCTTTTGGAGTTTTTCCATTGTGAATGGAGAAGCATGTGGGGCAAATGGGGGCAATATCTGATATGACCGGCACTTTAGAAAACACTGCTAATTAAACCATGACATTCATTGATGATCAGACACATCTGGATCTCAATGATATTCAGATGTGAACATGTACATCTTGGCATCGATGAAATATGGGAAGAATCCTCTGTGGGAGGAGGGGAAACCCCCCTGGATTCTAAGACCCTTGCCCCACCCCCCCAGGAAGGAATTGTAAAGCCTCCACCTGGTTCCAGCCCTGGTCCTGGCCAACCTGTGACATCCAGGGATGCTGGAGGTTAGCCTTAATCCGCTTTGCTGCAGTGTAGACCTGCTGCTTTTCCATGCAGCCCTGCATTGTAGCCCGGAAGCTGAGTCATGGCAAAGTCATGGCCTTGAAATGAGCACCTCGGAAGCACGTGATGTGTTAAAGGGATGGTTGTTACTGAGTGTATAGCTTCATTTGGCGCTGGCGACACCCATCGCATTATTTACCATGCTACTCAGAATAGCTGTGACCACACCGAGAAACCCGTGCTGGCCCAGTGGTTCTGGTTTTTTTCTCTCCCCTACTATTCCCCAGTGCTGGTCATGCCATCTATGGTAATTCATATAACCTTCACCATCCGCCCCCCCCCCCCCCCCCGCCCCAGAGAGTAGTAATAACCACAGCTAGGATTTAGTCATTCCACGTGCTGGGCTCTGTTTTGGGTGTTATACCATCATGAACTCATTTACTCCTCCCTGCGATTATTCTATCGTGCCCATTTTCTGGAGGAGCAAACTGAGTCACAGAGGAGTTAAGTTACTTGTCAAAGGTCACACAGGCCGCACGCAAGCCCCAGAGCTGGGATTTGAACTTGGGAAAATCTCGGCCAGGAGTCTCTGGGCCTCAGGTTGCCCCTCTGTAAAATGGGGCAGGGATCTGGCTGGGCGTGAATCCCCATGGGTCCTGACCTCTGTTTCTGGCAGCCTGTACAATAACAGCATCTGTGACGTGGGAGCTGAGAGCCTGGCACACGTGCTTCCAGACATGGTGTCCCTCAGGGTGTTGGAGTGAGTGTGGGCAGTGGGTGGCAGGGGTCTGGGGCTTGGGGGTACTGCGGGGTCTCCTGCTGCCAGGCTGGGAAGGGCTGCTTGTCGAGAGCACGGGCCTTGGTCGGGGGCTGGATGGCCCGAGCGAGGGCCAGGCCTCAGGATGGGTTTCTCTCCCCAGCGTCCAGTATAACAAGTTCACCGCCGCTGGGGCCCAGCAGCTCGCTGCCAGCCTGAGAAAGTGCCCTCATGTGGAGACACTGGCGTAAGTCTCAGCCCCCCATAGGTGGAGGGCCACCGGCTCTCCAGGGGTGCAGCTCCTGTGAGCCCTGAGCTCAAATCCCGCTCTCGCCCTCACCAGTGTGGGAACTTGGATGAGCAAAAGTTTGCCACCCTGGCCTCAGTTTCTCTGTAAAATGGGAGTGGTAATATTTACCCCCAAGCAGTTTTGTGAGGTTCAAGTTAATCTTAGAACAGTGGCTGGTACCTGAAAATGCTCAATGCTTTAGGGTCAACGATATGAAACCACTTACATTCTATTATTTTGGACCTGGCAAATGTGGCCATTTCGTATGGTTCAAACTTAGGTGTTATCCTGTCACTATGGTGTCTGATGTCTGATATCAGTACTTTAAATTCTTCCAAGGCACTTTCACCTACATAATCCCTCATATCTTCTAGGGTAGAATTTATAAGACCCATTTTACAGATGAGGAGAATGAGGCACAGAGAGGCTAACTTTTTGGAGGTCACACAGCACGTCAGCAGCAGAACCAGGTCTAAAGAAAGGGGTCTTGGGGCTCCTAGGCCTCTGCGATCCCTATAACCCCACACTAGTCTGGTTCTGCCAGGTGGGAAGTCTCCAAGGGTCTAGGCTGGCTGGTAGGAGAGAAGTAGGGCCCCCTTCTCTTCTCTTACCTGGTCCCTGCATGCCGTACCCGTCGCAGGATGTGGACGCCCACCATCCCGTTTGGCGTTCATGAACACCTGCAGCAGCTAGACTCACGGATCAGCCTGAGATGAGCTCCATGATGCCTGGGACGAGGTAACCGAGGTGGGCTTGGACAGGGAGAACTTGGGGGGGCTCCTGGGTGGGCACCTCGAGACCATGTACCACCTGGGGCCTCCACCTGTGATTGGTGGAGGTGTCTTTACAGGCTTTGGGGACTGGACCCTGAGCCTCCTGCCTGTGGCCAGGCGTGGAGAGGTGGGGGAAGGACAGGGGTGGGGGGGGCGGTTAGCCATCCACAGCCCTTAGTTTGGGGAAGAGCTTCCCTAGAGGTCCCCGCAGCCACCCCTGCCGCCTGCCCTGCATGGTCTTCATAGGAATTTGCTCTACATGTTTCTGTGCAAATGACTGTCCCCCAACTTCTGTGCCTCCCCAGCCTGTGATGTCCCCCTCCTCCAACTCCCCCTCCTCCCCAATCTGGACAGCGCTCTGTCCATGTGTACAGCTGCACCCTCCTGAAGCTCTCTGACCCCGCCTTCTCCTGACCTCTCACAGCATGTTCTCTGAGGACGCTGACCACGCTGGACCTTGAAGTGGTTATCTGTGGACACAGTTGTTCTTGGGCCCACGAGCCAAGCAGCCTGGTGCCCAGCCCTGCCGGCTCAGGGTCGGCCCCCACCCAGCCACGGGAAGGACCTGCTCTGCGGACGGACCTGGGCCCGGCTCCAGGCCCCCTGCGGGGCCCAGGTCGATGGCACCCCCGGCAGATGGGGTGGGCGCCCGGTGGCTGCTGCAGTCCACCCAGGAGCACTGAGGCAGGCCCTGCGGGATGCTCCCGAGAGTGGTGACCAGGCTGGAGCGAGGGAGCGGGGCGGCCCCATCTCTGCCTCCCCAGGTCCCTGCTGGCCTGGGGAGAAAGCACTTCTCCATGCTGCTCTCCTAATAGGGCACGCGTGGCGCTCTGCAGACACCAGCAGCCTGCCCCGCCTGCTCCTTTCCCAAACTGTGACAGGCGGGGATTTGGTGGCAACTGCTTTGTGTCTGCAGGATTCACTGTTTTTGCACTAACCTGGTTGAGGCCAAAGCTCAGCCTGGCGCAGACACACTGGGCTTTAGCTGGAAAGAGCTGACAGGACACTAATGGGGGGGGAAGGCCTCTCGGCCTTCATCTCTTGTGTCGTCTTTCACTACATTATAAAGGGCTCGTTCAATCTCACGGGCGTGTCCACCGTTTGAGTTTATACCGTGATTACCGTTTTTGGAGAGCCCACTGTTCGGTTATCGAACGCATCACAAACTCCCCCCGAGATGCAGTGGCTTAAAACGACTTTATTCTGCCCCCAGGCTGGTCATGTGGGCTGGGCTCAGTGGGTCTCTGCCCCACTCCGCGTCAGCTGGGGCGGCGTGAAGGCTCGGGGACTCCATGCTGGCTGGGGGCCTGGGGCCTTGGTTCCTGTAAGGAACCGACAACAGAGGGGGAGCCTCTCCACGTGCGCTAGTTTGGGCTTCCTCATTGCATGGCAGCTGGGTTGAAGGGCGGTCACCCCAACTGGAAGAGGGAGATAGAGACATAGACCACAGAGAGAGGTAGCCTTTTCATGACCCCAGCCTTGCCAGTCACATAGCACCTCATGCTCCATATTCTTTGTCCCGTGGGACAGGGGGCGTGGCTCTCCTACCACCCCCCATGCCCCCCGGCCCCCCGGCGGAATCCACCGTGGCCCAAGTCCTGTCTCTTTGGAGAGGATCTTCCTACGGCATCCCAAGCTTTAGCGGCAAATTCGTTATTTGGGGCTCGGCAATGTTGATGCCCCGTAAGCCTTGCAGAGGGGATATTTCCCTCTGCCTCTGTCTGACTTGGCATTCTAACCTGGGAGCTGTTTCTTAGTCGAGCTGGCATCTTGCCTTGGCCATGCCGAGCCTGGAAGGGACCTGGAAGCTTTGCTGTCTACACCGAGGGCTGCCAGCTCAGCTGGTGTTATTTTTACTGGAGCACGGCCTGCTTGGTCAGAAGTCCCAATTCGGGACAAACTGGCTTTCTCCCGGCGGCAGCTCTGTGGCACCAGCCCTGGTGCCCAGTTCCCAGACTCTCCTCCTCTTCCCAGAAAGTGGGAGTCAGGGGTTCAGGAGGGTCAGAGGGATTTGGACCCAGCTGCCGAGTTGGCAGTCCCTGCGGAGAGGGATGTTGTCTTCTGCCCTGGCCCCGCTGCGAAGGGCACTGGGCATTCTGACCTGGGCTTGGGTTTTAAATAGCATGGGCATCACTCTGCAGGGACTCCTGTGTGTGCAGCCACAGTGGTGAGCACCCCTCAGCCGGCTGGGGAGGGCACCATCACACACACTGCTTTCAGTCTGTTCCGAGATGACAGACTGTAATAGAGGCCATGATTGTTCGTAGTTCTGACTTATACGATAGCTACCATTTACTAAATAAGGTGATACCTGTAAAGTGCTCATCACAGTGGAAGGAATATAGTAGGTGTTCAATAAATATTAGCAACCACGACTTTGTGCCGGTACCACATTAAGCCCTTCCTGCTCAAAGGGACCACAGCCTAGGGCCAGCAGCGGATCCCAGAGCTAGACCACGTGGGCTCAGTGCCCAGCTCACCACTTGTGCAAATTACTTCTCTGTGCCTCAGTCTCATCGTACGTAAAATGGGCATAATTACAGTACCTTCTTCATTATGCAGAGATTCAAGGAGTTAAGACACTGACAGCAAGAGCCTGGCATACAGCTCAATACTTGCTAGCTGTCCTTGTTACGTATGAATCCGTGTTTTGTTCCTGCCTCTGCCTGGAATGTTCTTATCAGGCCCTTCGTATTGGACAACTTCTGATCCTGTAGGACTCAGTTTAAAGGACAGCTCCTCAGGAAGGTCTACCAGACCATCCTATTAAATAGACACGCCTACCCCCACTCTCCAAATTGGTCATTGGTTTATTGTTTTCATGCTTATTTGTTGTGGTTGTCTGCTCTTGTCCTAGGATGTGAGCTCCAAGAGGGCAGCTCATTTGTCTGCTTTGTTCATTGTTGTGCCCTCTGTACCTTGCAAGGTGACTGAACACAGTAAGTGCTCAATAAATGTTTGTGGAATGAATGATCCTCACCACAACTTTGCTTACGTGTTTTGTTCATTCCACAAATATGTAGAAGACACAGTGGGCTACTCAATAAAATGCTCAAGGTTCCTGCTCTGGGAAGTCTTGTATTTTAGTAAATTAAAAAAACTCCCTGGGCAGGGCTGTCTGGTGTGGTTGGGTGGTCCGTGCACTGCACAAAGGGCCCTGAACAAGGGGGCAAATGGGGGTTACAAACCAGTGTGGACTCTGCTTGCCAAGCTGTGAGTCCTGATGCGGAACGGTGTCAGCCCAGCGGGGCACCTCTGTAATTATTAACACAAAGTCATCTTATGAGGTATGTAAATTACTGTCATTTCACAGATGTGACTTGCCTAAGGCCACACCCCTGTAAAGGAGGGAGTCAAGAAGCCAACTCGCCTTTTGGTTTCCATGGAGGGGTGGGTCTCCATTGGTACAGGCACAGCGTGCTGGGATTGCTCTCTGAGAGCCATTTGCTGTGGGGGGAGGAGCGATGCCCTGAGGAATAAACTAAAAATAAACTAAATAAATCCTGTTTCCCCTCAGGCCTCTTCCCCATCAGAAACCTCTCCCTTCGCCCGCTCACCTCTTTTCCTGGGCCTCTCTCAGATGTGTTCTGTTTACAGCCCTTGATGCCCTTTCTTAGCACAGGAAGACAAGGGGTGCTGGGGCTGTTTTTTTCTCTGGACTTCTGGGGGGGTTGACCCTCCCTCGCCTGTGTCCTCACCCACACAACAGAGCCAAACATCGTGCCTTGTGTAACTCGGTGTATGTGAGGGCGCTTTGAGAAGCATCGGGCACTGTGCAGAATGAGAATCATGGCTGTTTTCTGATGAAACTGCAAGTCAACCCAACGTCACCCGTTCACCTGCTCTTTCCCTTCCTGATTCCCTGCGCTGTGGGCACGCAGGGAATACCGCGCCTCCCATGTCTCCGGGATCAGGGCCACTGGGCCTTGGCCACCATGCCCCACAGCCTAGCCCTGGCCTCTCTGGCCTGATCCCCACCCCCCCCAGCCCAGCTTGGGGGGAACTCTCCCAGCCCTGCTGGGTCCCAAGCCGGGGAAGCCCAGATTCTTCCGCCTTTTGTGGAATGCGAGGTCCTGCCTAAGGGCTCCTTTCCCAGATTTCCAAAAAAAAAAAAAAAAAAGAGGCAGGGACCCCACAGGCTGGAGTTGCATACATGTTTTAATTGAAAGAAGTCAGCCTCCTAAGTATTGCTTTTACAGGTTTATCAACGTCAAGTATTCATACCACTCACATTTTCAAAAATACTTCTGGCCAGAGGAACAACGTGGCATTCCCCTGGCATGATGTATCAGTCCTGGCAACTTGATGAAGAACAAGCAACTTGAAATGAGTAAGTCACACCTGACCCTCGGCCCCTGACACGATCTGTGGCTTCTTTTCCTTCTGACTTACTCCCTGAAATAGTCACTGCATCTAAGACCAGCCTTGGGCCCAACCCAGCCGGGCTGGGGGCTCCAGTGGCATCAGATGGAGCTGGGAGTGGCTTCCGTGTGTGTCCGCAGTTTGAAGTATCCTCTCGGAAGATTAAGTGGGAGAAGCAGGTGCAGTCGGGAATGAAGAGCAGGGAGGCAGACTCTGGCTGGGTTCTTGTAAACATCCATCGCAACTGCGAAAGGTCAAAAGCCAAGGCAAGGCCGTGTGTGTGGCGCTGCGGGCGGGGGAGGTCTTCGGATGCCCCTGCCTTTCCCCTTGGGCAGGGGCAAAGGCCTTCTGGGCCTCCGCTCTCAGTCTCAATCTCTCCGCCCCACCCTCCTGGGTCCGGACGGAAACCTCTCTGTTGGCATGGAGCTTCTGGGGGAAGCAGGCCTAGCGAGAAGGGAAGAGGGGTGTTACCAGCACGAAAGCATTGTCCCACTGTCGCCCATTTGGTGGTGGCCTCAGGAGGCTCAGGGCGGGGCAGGGAAGCCTTCCTCCAACCCTTGCACTCAGGAACCATCAGAAAATCCCAGACGCAGGCTGGGCGTGTTGTCCTACAACTTTTATGAACTCTTTTTTAATGAATTTGCCTGATTTCTAAGGGCCCTGGTCTGGACAGCCAGTGCAATTTTCACTTGGGAGAGGAAGGATGGTCCATTCCTGGGAGGGAGGAGGGGGATCCTGGTACCTGAGGAAGGAGGGCAGCGTGCTCAGGGGTCACCCAGGGCCTGCTGGCCGACCTGAGCCCCAGGGCCGCTGAGCAAGCTCGGGTAGTGGGCAGGGCTTGGCAGCACCACCCACCTTGCCCGGAAAATGCTTCACAGGCTACCGGAAGGCTGTGGCCACAGCCAAGCTACTCAGCAGCCCCGCTGCGCTGGTCCTCCTGGGACATGGCATCATCCACGGTGCCCGGCCCCTCGGCTGGTCCCCATTTCCCATACCCTTCACTTTCCGTGTCTAGCTGGGTGAAAATGAAAAATGCACCCTCACCCCATTTCCAAGGGGCGCCGAGGGGGCAGAACTGCTTCTACTGAGAACCATGCATCTCCCCAAGGTTCAGAGAAGCCAAGTGACCTGAGTCACACAACTGTGACAGGCAGAGCTGCCACTGGACTGGTGGCAATGGTAGAAACCATCACAATCAGGCAGCTGCCACCCCCTGAGCTTTTACTATGTGCCACAAGCCCCAGGCAAAGGCTGCGGGTGCCTTGCTCTGTTCCTTCCGCTCACCCCTCCAGGGCACGCCAACCTGGCAGCTTCCACCTGTAGGATGGAAAGCCTCCAAAGCCTGCCTGGCCCCCAGGCTGCAAGTGTAGGCAGAGCCCATGTCTCCCCAGAGCTGCCTTCCAACCAGTGATGACCAGGAAGGCAGGGGGCCAATACCCCAGCTCCTGCACCCCGCAGCTGAGTCTCCACCTACCCTGGCCCCCAGAGTTCCTGAGCAGTACTGAGCTCAGGGCTGCAGTGGTGACCTACTGGATGACAGAACCCTTTCCTGTCTCACCAACCCACTCCCGAATGGTAGTTCTGGGATCACCTCCCGAATACACGACTTGCACTTGAACCCTGGTCCCGGGGTCTGCTCCTGGGAGAGCAGACCTGAGACAGAGCAGTACCTATATCATGTCATTCAGCCCTTCTAAAACTCCGGGAACGACACATTATTATGAGTCCAGTTCACAGACAAAGACACTAAGGTTCAGACACGGTAAGTAACTTGTCCAGGATGCTCAGTTCTCCAGGCTTTCGTTCCCCTGGAGATTTTCAACACTACCTAATTTCATACCTCCTGCATGCCAGGTCCTGAGCTGGGTGCTGGAGACCCCGCGATAAATGCGGCCATGCTTTTGAGACACAATCTGGTGAGCAATCGCAGCCCAGGGTAACACACCCTACAGGAGGGAGCACAGGGGACCAACGGAGCCCAGAGCCCGGGCAAGGCTGTGCACGAAGAGCACACCAGGTAGGGGGCAAGCTTGTGACAAAGGCACAGCAGGCCCTAGAACCCCCTAGAGTTTGGTACGGGGAAGGAAGCAAGAAGGCAAACCATGGTAGACACACAGCTGGAGAGGGGAGGAGGGGCCAAGTCAGCCACGTTTCTTGTGCTATCTGCCAGATTCACCTTCTAGAGGCCAGCTGGGAACACAACCCTTCCCTGCTGAGACCCTCCCTGGCTCCCACTGATGACACGGGCCAAGTTCTTGTGTCCTGGGGCCCCAACCCACTCCCCACTGGACCTGGCATGAGGGGGAAGCCAGGGCTGAGACCAGAGCACTGGTAAGCTCAGCCCTCTAGAAAGGCATGTACGCCCCCCCCACCCCTCCCACCAGGAATCCCCCTTCTGCTAACGTCCCTCCAAGGAACCCCTAGGGTTCCTTGTGGGGTCAGTGGTGGTGCTGCTGAGAGCAGAGCTCACTCTAGAGATCTCCAAAGCAGGGGTTCATACTTAAGCCCACTTCAGACTTGTGTGGACTGGGTGTCAGAGCACAGAAATCACCCCCAGCATGGGGACCCACTCCCCTTCCAATCTTGGCGTCCGCCACCAGCACGGAGTCCAGATGAGCGTCAGTCTGGCTGGAACGTGTCTCCGACAGGTGCCAGTCTCCCCTCTGACCAGGCCCAGGGCCCCACAGGCGCCGGCTCTAGCTGGGTCCACTACTGTTCTGTTTTCACCGGGCTATCTGCAGGGTCACCTTCTATTTATGGCAAGTGATGCCAGGTTTCCACTTCGGATAGTAATATAAAGTTCCTGTCGTTTCAGAGCATCGCTTCACTTGAAAAAGAGCTCGTTTAAAGAAAACAAGGACACAAATGAGAATTCAGACAATAGAGAAGAAATTGCTGACGGTGTCATAGGGGGTTTCGGAAACCCCGATCAGGGTTGGTCCCACTCCTTCCACGAAGAGCCCAGACAGGCCGGGGACCTGCCCTAAGTCACAGAACAAGGTGAGGACAGCCCCGGTCTCTGTGTCCTTGGCTGGAAGATGTCCTGAGACCACTCATCTGTGCCACCCACTGTGGCTGTTAATCAATCCCCTCGCTCCTTAACTTGCAAGTCTGGCCTCACAGCAAACCCCCCAATGAGAATCCTGAGAATCTCAATAACAGGCGGTATTTCTTAAGCACTCTACACTTACCTTGTACTATCTGCTTTAACTCCTGTCCTAGCTCATGTATTCTTCAGAACAACCCTGGGCGGGGGTGGGGTGGGGCACGCAGGCTCATCATCGGGAATTTCGGATGGGGCTCAGAGAGGCTTCAGTAAATTGTTCAAGGCCACAGAGCTTGCAAAGGGCAGAGGCGGGATTTGAACCTCCGTGGTCTGACCTTAGGTTCATCTCTTTCCTCCCAGGCATCCTGGAGATGCTGCAGCTTGCAGAATCCAAAGCAGTGGGCTCTCCGGCCTTCTAACATCATTACAGCACGACAATTCATTAGCCGTTGGCTTTTTTTTTTTTCCCCCCTTCTTTCTTTCCGAAACTGTAACCTTTCATTCCAGGCTACTCCCGAGAGCTGGAGAGAGGGAGTGGCCGGCTGACTCATTTCTGTCATTAAAGAATGACAGCTGGGCACTTGATCCATTTTAAGAAGCAGCGTCTCGGCTCACTACCTCCGGGGACAGTGCCTAGTTTGGGATTGGCCGTTGTGTCTGAGGGGTGCTGGCAGGCGATGCTCTGGGACATGCCTTCTCACGGTCCTCCTGGGGGGCAGTAAGGGCAAGGCCTATCTCTGGGAATTCTAGCTCTGTCCCTTCCTCGCTGTGTGACCTCAGGCAAGTTCTCTCTCTGGGCCTATTTTCTTCATCTGAAACAAGAGAATGGTGCCCACCTCGTTGGGCTGTTTGTTGTTGTGAGGATTACATGAAGTCACATCAGTGGAGTGTCTACAATACATGAGGCATCGGCACGCAGTGGTCCCTCCCCTCCTTCCGACCTGTTCCCAGCTAGCAAACACACCAGGCAGGGGGCCTCTTCAGTGCTGGGGGGCCTTCTGAAAACAGCAGCCCTGTCACCCTCCAAAGACCTTGCGTGCTGGAAACCCATTGCTCGTTCCTCTTTCCCATGCACCAACCGACCAATTCAAGTGGCTAAAGACAGATGTCACCCAGGGCCAACTGGGTGTCCACCGTGGTCTCAGTGACGGGCTGTGTGCAGAAGGACCTCTGCCTCAGCTAGTCCAAGAGTTCACGGCCGGAGGCGGATGGGAAAGGAGACGCTGCCCGGCTGCCTGGGTCCCTGATGGAAGTCAGTGTTCTGGGGGAACAAGGATTGGTTTCTCAAACCCAGATTTGGCTTTACATGTCAGCTGCTGACCCTCACCAGCTATGGGTTTTGTGAAGAATCTTGGTTCAGAACGTGTCTCCAGCTGGTCGGTGCCTCCGACTTAGTGAGGCCCTTCTGAAGGGACGGCGTTGGTCCAGGAGTCTTGCCACATCTAAGAACTGCCCAGACGATTATTTATTTATTATTTTCAATCAAGGCATTTTTTTTAACTCCAAATTTTTAAAAGGAACCTTTATGTCACTATCATGAATAAGAAACAGAATCATTTTGGGATGCCTGGGTGGCTCAGTCGGTTAAGCGTCTACCTTCGGCTCAGGTCAGGATCTCAGGGTCCTGGGATCAAGTCCCACATTGGGCTCTCTGCTCAGGGGGGAGTCTGCTTCTCCCTCTCCCTCTGCCCCTCCCCTCCGCTCATGCTCTCTCTCTCTCAAATAATAAAATCTTAAAAAAAAAAATACAATCATGTCATAAACAGAAGGCAACACTAAAAACAAATAGGAAAATGAAACCATTAGCTCTAGCCAGATACCCCTGGCCCACAAAACTGAGCCCGGGTCTGGTTTCTCTGGTCAAAGGGAGAAGTAGCAGGTGCTACAAAGGGAGAAGAGTGCCAGGGCTTCGAGAGCCTGGCCACACTCTGCTTCGGCGGCCTCACCTGTGCTGGAGGACCTCACTCGAGGAAGCACTGGGAACGTGGCTAGGAGGCCACCTCATAGCTGGGTATCTGGGATGAGTCACTGAATGTCCACAAGCCTCAGTTTCCCTCCCTGTATAAGGGAGCTAATGAGCCCTGCCCTGCCTGCTTCGTGGATAATGTGGATGATGCTTTGGGGAAGCTAGGAGATGTGGGAGAGGAAGGTATTTTTAACCACCCAGCCAATTCCCCTGCCAGGAAGGAATCCCAGGAATGAGGCCTTCCCCATCCAGGGGTGCCTGGAACTAGAGCTTGCTCCCAGCCCCTCCCCAGGCTCGGAGCAGGGAATGGCAGCTGTGATGGTACCAGCATCCCCTGGACTCACCAGGTACCAGTTATCATCGCCCTGGGCTGCTTCAAAAAGCAGAGTTGAGGTCCCAGATCCCATCCCAGATCACCCTTTGCCTTAAAGGCACAGCCACATCCTCCCTGGTAATGGGCCCCCAAGAGGAGGAGGCGAGCACCCAAGGAAAGGGGAGGCTTCTTGGGCTGAGTCTCCTCTGCGTCTGACACACCACCAACACAGCACCATTATTGAGGGCTACACGCCATTCTTTTAAAAATAAGTTCACATTAAAAAAATATTTTTGAAAAATGAAGTACTACAACTAGTGGATTTAATCATAACTACAAGTGATGAAGGGAGAAATAGTAACTTCACAGCGGGGAGACCCGGCAGACACCACTTTAGCCAAGCCATCAAAGTTAACATCACCAGCGGTGGGACAGACAGACGTCATGTGTCTCCCAGATACCCTGCACTCACTTCTCTGCGGGGCCCCTGCCAACAATGCATCATCTGAGCCTAATCTCAAGAGTAAACAACAGATAGACCCAAATGGAGAGAGTCTACAGGACACCCGACTTGTACTCCTCCAAAATGTCAATGTCATGAAAAATAAAGACAGAGTGAGGAGGTCAGAACTGAAGGCAGCTTGAGACACACGACGTTTAAGGAAAAGGGTTCTCTGCGTGATGGGATCTGGGACCTCAACTCCGCCTTCTGACTGGGAAAGGTCACTACTGGGACAATCTCACAGATCTGAAGAAAGTCACAGATTAGATTGGTCATGGGCTTGCATCGGGGTTAAATCTGCTGATCTTGACAATCACACTGAGGTTATGGAAATGAATGTCCTTGACCTAAGAAACTATCCAGTGAAATATTTAGGAGTAAAGGAACGCAATGTCTGCAGTCGCTTTCAAATGGTCCAGAAAAAGAGCTATACATATGTATATGTGTACGTACACACGCACGTATATAGTGTGGGCACACACTGCCTATGTAAGCAAACGTGGCAAAATGTAAACACAATCGGTGACTCTGGGTGAAGGGTACGGGGGCCTTCTCTGCACTCTTGCAACTTTTATATACTCGAAGTTATTTCAAAATAAAGTTTTATTTAAGAAACTCAGCAAAAAGGAGGAAGACCTACACAGGAAGCCTGGCAGAACCACGACCACTATTCCGAGGTGGGACTTGGGAGCCCCCTCCTGGAGGCCCCCTGCAGCCCCTGTGAACGGGGCTCAGCTGTTTCACTCAGCTTTGCTCCCCGGCCCCTCACTTCTCCTTTCTGGGCTTCAGCTTCTTTATTTGTGAGATGCGGATAACAGTCCCTTTAACTGTGATCTTGATTTCCCACACACAGGCTAAGCTTTCAGAAGTTCTGGGGGAAAGACAGCAGGTGAATCAGGACTATGAATGGTCAAGTTGAGAGGAGCCCTTAATTTTTTTGACACGAGGACTTGTGAGGGTCTTCCTTGGATGAAACCTCCAGTTTGTGTAACTTGGAGCCAAGGGAGCCGAACCCCTGGCATCTCAGCTGTCTTGAGACCCCTAACGGGGCCTTCTCCTGTCCACAGGGGCAGCGAGCACCCATGCGCCCTGTGGCCAGCATGCTTCCAGGTGAAGTCTTGTGCTAGGACAGAGCTGGAAAGTCAGCCAGGCCTGGGGTGCACATGCCTCTCCTTGCCACCATCACCTGTCTCCTGTCTGGACCACAGCTATGGGAGACCGCCTGATTCCCCTCATTTGCCCTGACCGCTCTCCTTCCCCTCACTCCTGGCAGGAGCTCCACCAGGGGCCTGTGGGATTGCCCATGACTTCAATCTATGGTCCACGTCCCTGCAGAAGGTCTGGGTTTCTGAGCAGGGCAGTGACATGCCAGCCGGGATGTCCTGCTGTCTCAGGCTGCAGACTGGAATGGAGGGACCAGGGCAGGTGGATCAGGAGCAGCTATGGCACCGAGTCAGAACCCAGAAGCCGGGAGACCCTGTAGTAAGTAGACTGATGAGTCTGGTTACCCTAGCTCTGTGTCTGAGCTACACCAGGCCCCACCGACTCTGGCAGCAACGTTCTGCAGGCTCTCCATTTCCGGTGCAGTAAGGCTCTCTCCCACAGCCCTCCCTCTGTGCCAGGAACACAGGGACAGATCAATCCAGCTGCTCTGCCTCCGCATCGGAAGTGCTGGGACATGAAGACTCTCCCTGGCTCCCAGGCCAGCCGCAGTGGCCCTTTCTCCTGGGAACGAGGGAGCGCCTGACTCCCCACTCCCTGCCCCAGGGCAATGATTAAAACTCTAGGAAAACTGCAGGCCACAGCTTGCTCCACAGCCCTCCAGATCTCATGGACTTTGGAGACCACAGGCGGTGGGAAAGCTGTCCTGAGGGTCCCAAGCCAGGAGGGCAGAGTGGGAAGTCTGTCCCAGCGGTCCACACTTGAACCCATCCAGCACTCAGGCAGGCAGTCCTCTGTGGCTCATCATGGGATTTAAGTATTGATGCATGATTGCACGTGCAGGTTTATACATTTGCAAGGGCCTGAGTGTACACCCTTTCCATTATATCTGTTAATGCTAGCAGTGGTTAATAACATATGACTTAACTGTACACAGGAAGGTCTGCGAGCTTTATGTGTATCTCACTTGATCCTCACAACGAGGAACATCTCATTACCCCCACTTTTTAGAAGAGAAAACAGACACACAGGGAGATACGGAACATGCCCAAGGTCACAGCTAGGATTGGGATTTGAACCAGGTTCTTGTTCCTAATCCCAACTCTTAATACTCCCTCCTTCGATAAGTGCTCAACAAATGTTGGGTGGACCGCACTGTGTGGGCACATACCCAAGAGAAAAAAGAGAAAGAGAGCAAGTGAGTGCACCTTGCGATCTACCCCAGTCCCCACTGCCTAGCACGCCCCACACCCTTAGTCAGTGCTTCCATGACCTTCTCCTGGGTAACATGAGAATATGTTCACATGAGAACAAGCCAGAAAGAATGAGATCTGACTACCGATGTTCTTCTGCTTACAGAAAGGGGCCCAGAGCTTGGGCCCATTTTTAGAGATTTCCCAAAGGCTTTTCCCGCTGCTGGCTACCCTTCCCCTCCCCCAGCCTGGGCTTCCCTGGTCCTGGGGCCAAGAACGCCCCGGCCTGGCCTCAGGACTGGGGAAGAAGGAATCCTATGCGTGGTTTCCCCACTTCTTCAGGCTCAAGTATTTCCCCCAGCCCCCGGCCTCCCTACCTCCCAGCTCGGGCCCAGGCACTCTGACAGCTTTGCAAGGAAAGGTGTCCCTGAGACACACTTCCTGGCTTTTCTGCGCAAACAGCCTTTGCTGCAAAGTTTGTCGAAGCATTTGGGCTTCAGTTTTTGGTTCAGAGTCTGCCAGTGTTTTCATTTGGAAGGGGAAGTGTTTCTGTTGATGTGGTGAAGAGATAAAATAAGACATTCTTCACCAAGTTACACTGTCTGAAAGTCAAGCGCTTGGCTTGGAGGCAGAGATTCATTTTCAGATCTGCAAGGCCTAGCGCAGGGCCTGGTAGAAGAGCAGGCAGAAGCAAAGTTTGTTAAATGGCTGACTGAGTGAATACGTAAAGGGCCTAGAACCAGGCATGGTCAATGATCAATACTCAGTCCGGGTTTTGACTGGTTTCCACAGGTTCTACCTTTAAAAGGTGTTCTCAGTCTGTGTTTCTCCATCTTCAGCAACCTTGCCCTACCCAGGCCCCCGTTACCTCCAGCCCGAGCAACTAAACAGTTCCTTACTGGCTTCCCCACTTCCGTACTTGCAACGACAGCCCATTCTGCCCACAGCTGCCAAAGTCATTTTTGCAAACTGTGAATTGAAATTGTGTCATCTCCTGCTTCAAACCTTCTGATGGCTTCCCATTGCTCATGGCCGTGGCCTCCCAGGTCCTGTATGGTCGGCCCCCACCTGCCCCACAGACCTCTCCTGGGGCTGCTCTTTAGCCACACTGGCCTCCTTTAGGTTGCTGCAAAAACCAACTCTCCTACCCCACAGCCTTGGCACTAGCGACTCCCTCTGCCTTGACTAGTTTTCCCCAGATCTTCAGTCTGGCTCCTGCTACCAATTTAGGCCTCAGCCCAACTGTGTCATCTCCTCAAAGAGACCTTTCCTGACCCTCCTTTCTAAAGCAGCCCATCTCTATTCTTCTGCTTCGCTCACTCAACAGACATTTATTGAGTGCCTACTAGATGCCAGGCACTGTTCTAAGTGCCGAGAAAGCAGCAGGAACTCAATAGGGATGCCCAGGTCCTTCCTACATGTCCTCATGGCTCTCAAAAAATCTGATCATCTTGTTTGGGAATCTGTCTTTTCTCACCAAGGGCCAGGAGGCCACAGCTAAGTCTCTCTTGTTCACTGTGTTCACCCACTGGGCACAGTACGTACCCTGTAAATATTTGTTAAAAGAACGGATGGATGGATGGATGGAGGGATGGCAGGCAGGTAGGTAAGGAGACTGGGTAAGTATGCAGGGCAGCTGACCCACTCTCCACCTGGCACTTGGTTCTTGCTAAGGTCTCACTGAGCTCAAATGAAGTTTTATCAAAGAAATCTCACTGTCCACCTCTCAGGGGGAGCGCTCAGCCCTACCAATATCAGGTCCTGCCCCACCCTGCATTCCCTATGACTATGGTCATCTTGGCAAAGGCAGGCCACAGAGGAGAGGAGTTAACTCAGCCTGCTTGGCGTAAGTGGCATTAGAAGGAGCTCTTGCCACCTCAGTATCCTCCCTTCATTGCCATTCAGGCCCTATGCCTAGTGACGATGCACACTGTCCAGTGGAGGAGCTCAGCCAAAGAATGCCTGCAAGTCCCATGAACCTTCACCAGACCCAACAGCCTGCCTACCTCTCTCTCTCTCTCATCTTGTTCAGCTGCCTCTCTTGCCGGCTCTGAGACTTTGGCCAAGTCCCCTCTCCTTCCTGGACCTTCATTTCCCTCCCATCAACACACAAGGTGGGGCAGGACACACAGCTTCCTGGTCACAGCCGAGAGGCAGGACTTGAACACCTCAGTGCAAAGATCCTGTGGTCCCTACTCCTGCTGGCCCAAGAGCTCCCTGAGGCCTTGCAAACACTGCAGGCAGAGCCAGCCCTAGCTTGCCTGGTCTGCGAGAGCAACCTGCAAAACTGGCAGTCCTTGCAGATGCAAGCTGCGCAACTGTCGAGCTGGGGCACCCTGAAACCCGACTCCCAAGTAGCAGCAAGCCCAAGGCCAAAAGTAAGTGCAGACTTTGCTGAAGGAGGTTTCTCCTCTCTCTGATTCAGCCAGGCCCCACCCAGACCCCAGGGGCCACAGGACAAAGGCGGTCACTGCCTGGCTTGCTACCTCTTCTGACACTCCAAATCTTTATCCTTCTCAGGACTGTGGGAATCCCCAGAAAGCCAAGGTCACCATCAAGCCAGACTGAGGCAGAAGGGAGGAGCTGACAGCTCTGCCTCAAAGGGATCTGGGTGCAAAGGCACTTACAAGCTGTGGCAGTAAGTACCATGGCTAACCCAAACACCCCTTAGGCTCTGCCTCCCTTCCCCTCTTCAACAACTGTCACCTTCATCAGAGAAAGCTTTCCAGCCCCAGCTAAGGGCCTAACCGGGTCTGGCCATTGCTGGCATCCAAACAGACCTCCAGGAGCCTGGGGGAAGGGTGTGTGTCTGGTCTGGAGATGCCATCCTCTTCGCCAGCGCCCCCAACCCACCCTCCTCTGGAACAGAGGGCACTCACAGGTCTTGGAGGCCGGAGGCGGCTTCGTCCTGGGGATCCCATCCCTGGCCCGACGATGCCCCCAACCAGCAGCGGCGGCATGATTTGGGCGGCTGGTCCAGGCCGAGGGGTGCGGGTCGTTGCGGGGAGGGGAGGACGGTAGCCAAGCCTACTCCAAGTAACCATCGAAGACATCGAGCTCCGAGTCGGCATCGTAGAGGCCCGAGCCGGGGTCGGAGAGCACTCCGAGGTCCACGAGCGCCTGGTCCATGTCCTCGGGCAGGAAGACGAGGCCCACGTTGAGGACAATGTATTCCATGAGGAAGGCGTAGTATAGGATCAGCACATTGACGAAAAACAGGCCCACGTAGAACATAGAGGGCAGCAGAGACGGCGGCACGTAGGGGACCAGGGGGCCCAGCGCGTCCAGGTGGGCCGCGACCCGGGCGCCGGGCATGCAGGGGGCGGCGAGGGCGGCGGCCCGGCGATCCCAGCGATCTCAGCCGCTGCGGCGCCCGGGCGGCCGGCAAGAGGGCAGTTCAGCCATCCAGGGGCGCCCCGGGGGCTGGACCCAGGCGGCGCTGGGCCCCGGCGGTGCCCCCGCCGGTGTGGGCCGGCCTCTGCGGACGCGCCCCGGCCCCTGAAACCTGCCCGGCGGGGTCCACGCACCCCCAGATGTGCCCACACGGTCCTCTCGACCCACCTGGCGGACAGGCAGGCCCTCCCCCTGAGATGCCCGCCGGCTGCCCGGCTCCTCCGACGCGCCTCGCTCGCGCTCACAGGCCCTCGCAGCGCCGGCGGAAACCCCACCGCGGCTCAGCGTCGAGGGCCAGTCCGGGCGGCGGTCTCTCCAGCCCCGCCCGGCAGTTCCTCGAGCCCCCTCCGCGCCCCCGCAGGCCCAGCGCCCATGACTGCGGCCGCCGCGTCGCCCTCCTGGTCGCGTTCCGAGCACCGCCTCCGGAGCGGCCCCGCGTTCATTGGCCTGCCGCCCCTTGCCCGTGCTCATTGGCCCGCTCGACTCCCGCGCTCATTGGCCCGAGCCATCCGGGGACGGTCCTGCTTCGCTCCGCCCCTCAGGGGCGCTGGCCTCTGAGCTGCTTCCCCGGTTCCGGGCTCCGCCCAGGTCTCAAATCAATTGGCTCTGCTAATCCCCCAGGGAGTAGCGGGGGGGGGGGGGGGGGGGGGGGGGGGGGCCCGCGGTGAGAGACAGAACACAGTTCAAAACCAGACGCATCCAAAAGGTGAAGGCAGCTGAAGGAAAACCCTGAGCTTCCTCAGCAGCCCCCCTTGGACTTGGATATGGCGTCACGACTCAGTTTACCTGTCAAAAGGAGGCAGGGTAGGGGGACGGTGAATTTACCAGTGAAAATCTCGGACTTTCCAAAGTGGCAATTTTCTGTGGTGGGGAAGATTAATCAGTGCCTCCATCTCTCCAAATTCTGGAGGCCAGAAGGTCCGCCCATTGCGAGGATGTGCATAATAGGGTTCAGGGACACTTGAATAAAGAGATTCCCAGGCAGGTCAGACCTGCAGCAGTGGGGTGGCTTGTTTTGCTTTGTAAACCATGTTTGAAAAGAGGACGTGGTTAAACATTGAAACCACCAAGAAGTACACAGAAAAGTGAGTCTCGCCTTCCTTGATTCCCCTTCTCATGAGCACCCTTGTATATCTTTCAGGAGACTGATCTTGCCCAAAGCGCCTTCCAGAGCAGTTCAACAGACCTTTATTATTTTTTAAAGATTTGATTTTTAAGTCATCTCTACACCCAAAGTGGGGCTTGAATTCACAACCCCAACGTCAAGTGTCGCATGCTCTGCTGACTGAGGCAGCCAGGCGCCAGGACAGACCTTTAAATCTCAGGTCACACTGAGCTGGGTGTTTTACATACATCGCTTAATTGCGGCTAGACGTGGCTGTGTAGGGTGCTACCCCTTTGTACAGATGAGGAAATCTAGGCCCAGAGAAAAGGGAGGGCCTGGAAAGAAGCTAAGTCTGTGTGTGTTTGGAGATTAGAACTGCCCGTTTTTCTCCAGTACTGTCTCTTTGCCCCTTTAGGTGAATTACAGAGCAAACCGTTAAATCTCCAACTGCTGAAGGTGAAATACACCTTCATTCCGTCGCTCATTCACTCTGCCAATATTTGTTGAGCCCCTATGATGTGCCAAACTTTGTGCTAGGCAGTGGGGAGAACATGGGCCCTCAGCCCAACTGAGCACAGTTAATGGGACACAGTAGGCCTTAGATAACTGCGGTGTAGAAAGGAAGGAAGGAATGGTGAACCGGGCAGTCTTGCCTCCGGGGAGCTTCACTCCTACTCCAGGACAGAAATTTAGATACATTTTTTTGGCTCATGTGGGGAGTTGGAGGTTTCTTTTCTTCTTCTTCAATGTGGTAGTTTTGGGAAGTGAAGACTAGAGAAACCCTCTGAAAGCAGAGGACGTTCAGTTTTGGTACACTGTTGCCTAGAGGCCTTTCAAAATCCATTTTTTAAGTTGAAGTGGAAAAAGAAAAAAAGCTGTAAGGACAGTCAAGACCATTGACGATTTGGTACAGAGTAACTTACTGGGGCATAAAATAAGGGTGCCAGGGTTTGAACCACGCGCGGACTAGCTGCATGACCTTGGGTAAGTCAACCCCTCTGTGATTCAGTTTCGCCGTAGGTAGCATGGGGGCTAGTACCCAGTTCATAGGTTGGTGGTTAGCTTTAATATCAGTATATGTAAAGCGCTCAGGACGGTGGCACATAGGATGGGCCATGCAATAGCTATTCTTATTCTTATCATACAAGCTAAAGATTGTAAACATTGCGGTTAACTTTCAAGCACCCATCTTTACCGATTCCCTCCTCAGGCCTGCGCGCACAGGTTTCCCATTCCCGCCCACCCTCCGATACTGCAGGCTCTCCCCCTCCTCTCGCTCCGCCTCTTCTCCAAGGCCGCAGGCCCGCAGTTGCGCGATGCACGCCGGGCCTTGTAGTTCGTTCGCAGAGTCCTGTCGGCGGGGGCCTCGCGAGCGAACTGCACTTCCCAGCGTTCCTCGTGGCGGCGGCCGTAAAGCGCGGCGGTCGAACGGCCGGTTCCGGCTGAATGTCAGTGCGGAGCTGTGGGCCGGGGAGGAAGGTGGTTGGCGGTCTCTCTACCACCTCTGCGGCTGCCTCCTCCGCTTGTGCTGCCGCTGCGGGCGCCCGGCCGCTCGGCCGCTCGGGCATGAGACCGTGAGGCGGGCAACGGGTCGGGGCCGCCGACATGTTTGGCCGCTCGCGGAGCTGGGTGGGCGGGGGCCATGGCAAGTCTTCCCGCAACATCCACTCCTTGGACCACCTCAAGTGAGTGTGTTGGGGGCTGAGGGGGCCAGGCCGCGGGGCTGGACGTGGGGTTGGGGGCGCATAGCCCCAGGCTGGGGGCGCTGCGAGGTGTGAGAGCGAGGTGGAAGGCGGAGAGAGACCCCCGGGAGAGGCTGTACGATGGTTAAGAGCGAGGGCTCTGGAGTCAGGGCGCCTGGGTTCGAACCCTGACACCGTCGCTCCTCGCTGTGTGACCTTGGGCAAGTGGCTTAGCTTCTCAGAATCTCAGTATCCCCATTTGTAAAGTAAGGACATAGATTTCAGTTTACGGATGCAGAGTTCGTTGTTCCCGGGGGCAGCGGTGGGCACCAAGCTTCTGGGGTGGTACTTCTTAGGCTGGACAGCTTAGGGGCCAGAGATCTGGCCCTGGGAGTCAGATCGGGGTTCGAATCTAAGTGTGTGAATTTAGGCCTCAGTTTCCTCAGTTGTAAAGTGCTTATAGTGACAGCACCTACTCCCTGTGGTTGTTTTGAGGGTTGGGTAAGGGAATGCTCGTAAAACGAAGCATGAACAAGTGCTCAATAAAGGACAATCGTTAAATTTTTTTTCCCTTGGAGTCTAAGGAGGGTGCTACCAGAAGTAGAGCTCTGGGGGAGGACAGGTGGCCAACATGGTCCTGGGAAGCAGAAGTGCACAGAATGGCCTTGCAGTCAGACCTGCATTCAAATCCTAATTCTACCGCTTAATGGCTGTGTGACCTTTGCCAAATTACTTCACTTCCTTGAGCCTCTGGTTCCCCATCTGCAAGTGGGGATGGTGTTCACTGTTCAAGGATTCAATAATGTCATGCATGGAAAGAGATTGATCTAGTGTCTCTTACGCTGTAGGTGGCTAATAGTTGTAGCTGTGTTTATCAGCTAGGTCAGGCGTTCCCAGACCACCCTACCTAAAGTGCTTCCCCACTTCAGTTCCTTTCCGTCTGATCTTTCTCTTGCTTTCAGTTCAATGCCTGTCTTCACTATCTGCCTTTACCCTGTTTTTTTACTCCTTTTCTGTCTGCTCCTAAACTGGTACTTCCAGGAGAGCGGAGACTGCTTGTTCTGCTCACAGCTGTATTTCCAGCATCTAGTGCTGTGCCTGGCACACAGTAGGAGCTCAGTGGCTACCGAAAGAGTGGGGAAAAAATGGGTGAACTGGGGACAGGTGCAGAGCATGCAGACAAACCTAGGATTTTGGGGGGGGTGAGGCGATGGAAAGTAGAGACTTTTGTGGAGGGAATGACTTCAGGCAGGAAAATCTAGTGGGGGGGGGCATTTGGGTTGGGAGTAGGCAATCTTCTGGTGGTAAGAAATAGGCTGGTTTCCAGAGGGAGCTCTGAAGATTACTAATGGGAAGGAAGAAGGTTAGAGGGGGGAAGCAGGGAGAAGGAAGACAGGGGCCCAGGGAAAGGATTGGTGGGAGGGAAATCAGCTGGGGCTTCTCATTTGGCCAGGGGTTGGGGTGCTGTGCTTCTCAGCTGTGTCTTTTCTAGCACGGAACAGGCGTTTCATAAACGTTTGTGAGTCTCAGAGTTGGGGGGCAGGAGGGATCAGTATGCCGTAAGGCATGGTTTTAGGGAAGTGATGAGAGGACATAGGAGAGAGGCACAGGACAGGAGTGTGTAGGGAAGTCAGGAATCTTAAATGGGACAGCAGCTGGACTGGAAAGGGAGAGGCAGAAGGATTTCAGGAATTTAGAGAGTGGGTGTATGTGGCTGAGAAGGGGAGGATGGTTATCTAAAGGAGGTTGGGCCTCCCACCAGCATCCAGGTACCTGCAGGCTTTCACCGAGCTCTGCCTGCCTCCAGCCCTTGTAAAGTACTTTAATAATTATTGAATGCATTTTTTTTTTTTTTTTTTGTGCTGGGTACTTACTGAGGATTTCCTGTGTGTTATTTCCTTTAGTCCTGACACGTCTGAGTTATAGGAACTGTTACTGTTTTACATTTTATAGAAGTGGAAACTAAGGTTCAAAGAGGTTAAGTCACTTGCCAAAAGGTGACAACTGACACGGTCAAGAAGCCTGGATCTGACTTCAGTGCTCGCACCACTGCACTGTCTTTCTGAAGGAAGCTGCTTCCGAAGTCAGTTTGGGCAGACTTTCAACTTGGTTGAGTCTCTCTGCCCAATGGGGCATCTTTACCCACCAGCCAGCCGGGGAATGGTAAAGGTTCTCAGATTCCTTTGAAGTGTCTGGGAACTGCCCAGGTTCATTGTTTAGGGTTAAAAGGCCATTGGGTGCTTTTGGAAACCTGAGCTGCCTGTCCTGGATCAGGCAGATCAGCTTAATCCATATTACAGTCTGAGGAACCTGGCAATTTGCAGACTGCTGTGGGGTTTAGAAGATCCCAAAATGACTTGGAAAAGAGTGTCATAAACAGCTAGTGCTCACCCCAGTGCTTGTGATGTTCTTCATTTGGCTCTGATAGTAAGCATCTTGGGCCATAGGTACAGAACAGCTCATTCCCTGAGGGAGTTCACAGGCTGGTGGGGGAGACAGCCATAAAGCCAGTGACTGTAGAGCAGGACAAGTGCTGGGATCTCCAGTCAGGGTTCTGTAGGAACCCTTGGAAGCTTTCTGGGGGAGGCAACACCAGAGCAGAGTCTTCAAGGACAGAGCCATCATGTGGGGCCGCAGGATGTGGGAGGGGGACCCTGGGGTTTGTGGAGTATCAATGTGGGGCTGGTGGTTGTAGGAAATAAGGCTGGAGGTAGAATGGGGCTTGGGCTTCATCTGACACGAAGAGTGACCAACCATCCTGGTGTGCCTGGGACTGAGGGATTTCCCAGGACATGGGACTTCCAGTGCTAAAACCGGGAAAGTCCTGGTCACCCTAATATACTCTTGGCTTGATCTAGGGCAGTGTGGGTGGAGAGGAAAGATTAAAAAGGATTTTTTTTTTTTTTTAAGATTTTGTTTATTTGACAGAGAGACAGTGAGAGAGGGAACACAAGCAGGGGGAGTGGGAGAGGGAGAAGCAGGCCCCCCGCTGAGCAGGGAGCCTGATGCGGGGCTCGATCCCAGGACCCTGGGATCATGACCTGAGCCGAAGGCAGACGCCTAACGACTGAGCCACCCAGCCTGCCCCAGAATTTAGATTTTTTTTTTTTTTTAAAGTTTTTTTGGACATGCAAAGCACCTAGGAACCCTCCCCATTTTAAAAATAATTAAGAACAGTTTGAGATTTAAAGAAAAATCGAGAAGATAGTAGAGAGCGGGAATTGCTTTTGAACCACATTATTCTTCCTAACATTCTCAGCTTTCAAACTGGAAAGGAATCTTTCTGTTAGAGTTCTACTTTGCTAAATAATGGGAAACCGTGTGCCTGTGGTCCTTGTGTACTGAATCGAGTTAGAGATTCAGTCGAAGCAGACTGAGATAGTAAGAGGTTATTGGCTACACGTCATGGGTGGTGTTTATTGCCCAGACTAGTAGCAAGGCCGTGACACTAACAAATGCCCACCAGCAAGCAGAACCTTTACTGAGATGGAGTTGTGGATTGCTTCTGAAAGATCACCTTTAGCAGGAACTGCAAGTCCACAGATTGGTAGAACTGTTTTGGTGTTGTGTTGTGCTGTCCCCTTAATTCTGATTACCTTTATGTGTGGGTCAAGATTCTTGGTTGTGAGTGACCAAAACCCAGCTGGAATTGTGTTACGTCCCAAACAGAACTGATCGGCTCCTGTCCCTGAGCAGTCTGTCCTAGCTAAGCCATGGCCAAGTCCAGGTGTTCAGACAAAGCTGTCAGCATCTGTCTCTTTCCAGTTGTCTCAGCTTCTGTGTTGTTGGTGTCATTCTCAGCAGGCTCTAGGCTTACATCGTATCAGTATAGCCATCCGTGGGAAGAAGCGCTTTTTCTCTAAATAGTGTCCAGAAGTGAGTATAGTTGGACCAACCTGGGGTCTCATGCCTGACCCTGAGCTAGTCACTGTGGCCAGGGGTATGGGGTGCTCTAATTGGCCCTTGCCCCCAACTGGGGCAGCATCAGCTCCTCCCAAGCTAGTGGACAGAGAATGAGAGAAAGGGGTGGTTTCCCCTGGGAAAATCTGGGGTTCTTACCCAAAGAGAAGGGGAATATGTATCTAGCAGGCAGATGCTCACCTGTTCCCGGTTTAGTCAACTTTTGCCTAAGATAGCACTGATTTTTTTTTTTTTTTAAGATTTTATTTATTTTGACAGAGCGAGCGAGGGAACACAAGCAGGGGGAGTGGGAGAGGGAGAAGCAGGCTTCCTGCCGAGCAGGGAGCCCGATGCGGGGCTTGATCCCAGGACCCTGGGATTATGGCCTGAGCCGAAGGCAGATGCTTAACGACTGAGCCACCCAGGTGCCCCAGCACTGATTATTTTTAAGGGTATAGTATTGCCAGACTGATTTCTTTTTTTAAGGATATCATATTCACCATATCACTTATAATGAGCCCAAGGCACCCATTATGTCAAGTCCAAGTTCTTCCATCCAGGCCTCCAGAGTGCTCTAGACTCTCTTGCCATCCATTTAGTTTTGGAGCACAGGTGAGGGCCTTCTAATGCAGGCTAGGGAGTCAGGAGCATCCTTGGTAGGCAGACACCCATTTAAAGGGAGGTCTAAAAGATGAGAGGTGTGCCAGACTATAGGGGGTAGGGTGGACGCAGGGATGCTGTAGGCAGAGGAAACAGTGATTGAGAGGCCTGGGCGGGGGGGGGGGGGGGGGGGGGGGGGGGGGGGGGGGGCGTGGAGAGGAGAGGGAGGGAGGGAGGGAGGGAGGGAGGGAGGGAGAGAGGGAGAGAGGGAGAGAGGGAGAGAGGGAGAGAGGGAGAGAGGGAGAGAGGGAGAGAGGGAGAGAGGGAGAGAGGGAGAGGTAGGGGCAGGCTCAGGTCATTCAGCAAGGGGTTGCATATGGGGGCAGGGGGAAGTGTAGGACCCCAGAGCAGATCGATGAGGCAGGAGAGGTCACAAAGACCTCTCCTTAAATCACATTAAGGAATTTGGACATCAGGCTGAGAACATTGGGCAGCCCTTGAAGGTTTTTTTGTTTTTAACTGGAGTGCCATGGTCCAGCCAAAATTTGCAGGGTCGGTTGGGGGAGGGCCAAGCAGGAGGTGGGCATCCAGTTGGACCGCTGCGGCCTTCTGGGAAGTGACGGTGGCCACCTCCTCTAATCCAGGGGTGTTTCTTGTGCCACTTCACCTTGATGGGCCTCCTGTCTCGCTCTCTGTGACACACATCTCACACACCCACCTGTCTGCATCTTTACTCTCTCCACTTGAGCGCTCCTCTTCCTGCCCATCCAAATGCCCACTGTATCACTGAAATACCAATTCTTCCATAAAAATTGTCCTGGTGACTTCAGCAAGAAGCTCTGCTGTCATCTGTAATGTCACTTGTCCTCATTCCCACTCAATACATTCTCATGTACAGTCTTCCCATCACCAGAGTTAGACCAGCCGTTAGATGCTCTGGGCTTTTCAAGCTTTGTCCCAGCCATAAGTTAGATCCCCAGGAAGCTGGCCAGGGTTCCTCAGGCTTGCCCTTTTGCTGTCACAAATGGTGTTACTTGAGCATATGTTGTCTCTCCCAATTTGAGCATAAGCTTCACAAGGACAGAGACCTGGGTGGCTTGTTCACCTGGGAATTGTCAGATGCTGGCACAGGGCCTGGCACCCAATGAGTGATCAGCGAGTATTTGTCACAGGATGAATGAAAGAGGCAAGTTCTGGCCAGGCTTTTCTTAACGGCCTGCTCTGGCCAGTTTGGTCCCAGCATCCATGCTGGAGCTGTGACTTTGTGTGTAGGGCTGCAAGCCCTGCCTGCACCCCTGTGTGGTTGTCAGCATCCCAAATCTCAGACCCAGTCTCACTGGCTGGCCCAGTTTGACATCTTTCTGGGGTGATTCATCGGGAGAAGCACTGCCTATCACACTTGTCCCCAATCCTCTGGTCTCATTGCACCCCATGTGGAGCTTCTCCTTGTCTTGTAGGCCAGAGGGCCGGGTGTTGACCACGTGTGGTTCCCAAGGCACGGAGGGAATGCTCTGGGTAGTCTCTGCCATGGTGCTGAGCAGACCGAACAGACAAAGGCTCTGTGTCCCTCTGTCCCCCAGACATTGTTATTTGGGGATGTGTGCTTTGTGGGGAGTGGGCTTCTGGTCTTCTTAGGCCTCTGCCACTCCACTTATCCTTCCTCACACTTTAGCTTAAGTTTCAGGATTTTCCAGTAGGAGCATCCTAAGAGGCATTTTTTTTTTTTAAAGATTTTATTTATTTATTTGAGAGAGAGAGAATGAGAGATAGCACGAGAGGGAAGAGGGTCAGAGGGAGAAGCAGACTCCCCGCCGAGCAGGGAGCCCGATGCGGGACTCGATCCCGGGACTCCAGGATCTTGACCTGAGCCGAAGGCAGTCGCTTAACCGACTGAGCCACCCAGGCGCCCCCTAAGAGGCATATTATGGTACAGGTCATAAAACTTGTATGAACTTAGTGTGTGTCTCTGAAGTGGACATAACGATTATTGACTGTAATGGTTTAACCTGTGAAATAAGTGACTCTTGAGAGAGCACAGTCTGTGGAGGCAGAATTTGTTTACAGATCATCCTTGGCGAGGAGCCTCTGGTGTGTTGGTTGTGCACTGGCAACAGGCTATGGTTTTCTATCCAAACATTTCAGACTCTTCAACTTACCACTCAACATAGAGCTCACGCCTTTGCAGGGTCTGATACTGATTCTACATTCTACAGAACTTGTGCTGGAGATATGATGTTGGCTGTTTTCTGAAGAAATAGAGTAAGGGTCAGTTAAAAGTACTGACTTTAAGATCTGATATGTATTTTCATGCCTTTTTGGTTTGTTGTTTATCTGCTTGGTTTCCTTGCATGCTAGGCATTCATTTATAACTTCATGTAAATGCTTGGCTAATAATAGTGTTTACTTTGTTGTTTGCATTTTCTATCCTATCATGGTTATAAGCAAGGGGTCTGGAGTCAGACTGCCTGGGTCCTCTGCATCAGGACTCTGGGCAGATCCTAGCCTCCCAGAGGCTCAGCTCCCCGGAGCATCAACCCCGCTTATTTTAAGGGTTTAATGAGTGAATACATCTGAAGTGCTCAGAAGAGGGCCTTGCAAGAGAGCCTAGCTGCAGCTGTTTTGATAAAAATCTGCACACACAGTTTGAGAGAAAATGTTTTCATTGTACCAGTGATCATTGTGAGAGAAAACTCTGTCCTTTTGCCTTTGGAAACTTATCTGAGATAGGGACAGAGCCTTGCACACCAAGACAGCCATGGTGGTAACATCGTTGATCATCTAAACAATGAGGAATCCTGATGTCTAGCAGAAGAGTAACTGCTGTGCTTGTCCTGTCAACTGTGTAGCCATTACAGATGCTTGGAAATAGTTGTCAATAACAAAAATGCTTTTATTACCTTAAGAGGGGGTGGGAAAGATGGGCAGGGAAGTGGATCTACAGCAGGAGCCCAACTACATGAATATCCACAGCAAAGGAAAAGACCCAAGGAAACAGATCACATTCCAGCAGTGCTCATCTCTGGGCAGTGGCCTAATTGACAGGTCTCTTTTGTTGAAGCATTCAGCCTTCCTAGAGTGAGTGTTATGCTCAAAATCAGAAAGTTATTAAGCTATATTGATATCTCTAGATAGTTGAATTACTTGATCTTCCAAAGCTCTGGAACTAGGTGCAGCGTTAAAACATTAAACCTCAATCCATTCAGCTATCCCCCCCGCCCCATACATTTAAGCAAACATGTGTTGAAGGCCTCTTTCTTCCTTCCGCATTACCTAAAACCGTGTGCTAGGGTATATAGTGGGCGTGAAAAGATGAGCAAGGTGCTGGTACGATCATAGAAATTTGGAGGTTGAGATGTAGTGGGTATTTGCATCTACCAACAGCAGACATTTAGAAAATGAGTATTTCAGGTGCTACCGTTTACAACAGCATCAAAAAAACATCAGTTACCTATGAATAAATCTAACATATGCCAGACTATCCAGCCAACAATGAGAGAAATGTAAATGTCATGATGTTACCTTATTGTAAAGTTCCCTCTATATTTAGCTAGAGATTTAGGGCAACCTTTTATTTATTTGACAGAGAGAGCCAGCTAGAGAGGGAACACAAGCAGGGGGAGTGGCAGAGGGAGAAGCAGGCTTCCCACCGAGCAGGGAGCCCGACGCGTGGCTCGATCCCAGGACCCTGGGATCATGACCTGAGCCGAAGGCAGACACTTAACGACTGAGCCACCCAGGCGCCCCGAGATTTAGGGCAATCTTAAATCTTAGCAAGTAGTTTTGTGGAAGTTGAGAAGGTGATTTTAAAATTTATATGGAAATGTAAAGGGCCAAGAATAGCCAATAAAATAATGAAAAAACAAAGGGAAAAAAGTTGGAGGACTTCCATTATCACATAGCAGGATTTATCGTAAAGCTGCAATAATCAGACACCGTGGTATCAGCACAAAGGTAAATGAATAGATCAGTGGAACTAGGGCATTCAGAAAGAGTTCCCACAAATGCAGTCATCTGATAAATGACAGGGGTGACATTAGAGTGCATTGGAGAACCCAGGACCTTTTCAGTAAATGACGCTGAGTCAACTAGATTTCCATATGGAAAAAATTTTAGCCAATATCTTACACCATACACAGAAAAATCAGTTCCAGATGTTTGCTAAGCCAAACTGCAAGGTAAAACAGAAACTTCACAGTAACAGGTGCTTGCTACCCTGCTCTCTGAGGCCTTGCTCCCGTACCATCTCCCGTGACGGAGAACTGCCCATCCTTTGGCTCATTGCACGACCCCTGGCCCCCAGCTTCTGGGATTTGTAAGGAATAAATCTTGTGACTCTACTTCCTTTGCATGGGTGTGATGAAACTACACTTTCAGTCAAACGACCCGGTGGGTTTCACTTCCAGTGTGGGAGCGACCGTACTCAGGGAGCTACTTGCTGCCCCCATGTGGGTGCCTGGTGCCTGTTCATTCAACTGCATATTCTTTTTTTTTTTTTTTTTTTTAAAAGATTTTATTTATTTGACAGAGAGAGACACAGCGAGAGAGGGAACACTTAGCAGAAGGAGTGGGAGAGGGAGAAGCAGGCCTCCCGCGGAGCAGGGAGCTCGATGCGGGGCTCGATCCCAGGACCCTGGGATCATGACCTGAGCCGAAGGCAGACGCCTAACGACTGAGCCACCCAGGCGCCCCTCAACTGCATATTCTTAACAGCACACCAGCTCCACTTCTCAACACAGAGGGCTTCACCAAGAGATGCCAGGAGTTAGAAGTCAGGACTGGTCCTAAAGATTTTAAACCCTCCTATCCCTCTTGGGCGTCTTCGGAGCCATAAAAGCCACTGCCTCTCCCACTGGGCCAGGAGTGTGTTAGTGGGATGCTGTGGATGATCTCCACAGAGGGAAATGCCAGAGTGGGGAGGATCTGCCCTTCCCCCTGATGCTGCCCACGATGCCTGCCCCAGCAGGGTAGGGGGCATACTGTGGGTCACATGCCGAGTGTCACTGGTGGCCATGGGGTGAGTGATGCAGCAACACCGAAACCTTAGTGGGAGCTGGTTCAGAACGCACACTTGGGGCCTTGCGCCCATAAGTCAGCTTTGGTGGGTGCGTCTGGGGTGGGGAGCTAGAATCTGCAACCGAACGGGGATTCTAACGTAGGGGGCCCTTGAAGCACAATTTGGAAAACTCCATTCTTTGAGCTTCTTGGGGAAAAACGCATAGGAGGGGAGGTGGAGGCAGAGATTCACGAGTGGGTCCTCCTGCATTTTATCCAGGGTGCTTCAGTGCTGTGGAGTCCTCTTCGCACAGGGGGAAACTGGCCTCCACGCCCACGTGCAGCCCTGCTGGTAGATTTGGGCACAGGTGGTGGAGATTTCTGTATTCGGAGAGCTGTTCTAGCTCCTGTGTGTTAGAAGTTGCATGCAATCTTTGATTCAGTGATTAAGTGACGCACTGTACTGTCTTCAAAATATAACAGACAGCAACAATATTAAATAAAATCCAGCCCCCTAAAGCAGATTAGGCCTTACTGTTCTATCTGCAAGGTTCTACCTCTTTATACCCTACCCATTTTGGGGGATTTTCGATGGTAGGATCCTGTCTATTCCCCTCTCTTGCTCACCAGCCCCACCTCCACACTGAAGTAGCCATAAAAGAAGTCAGAAGGTGACTCTTCTTGAGTTGGTCCCTCTTGGTGTCCCCCTTTTCTTCCCAAACCATGACAGCCGACGTCAGTCTATGGGCCCTGGACATGCTGTCTTTTTATCCTATTTTTTTTAAGTTTTTATTTAAATTCCACTTAGTCAACAGTGTAATCAGTTGCAGGTGTACAAGTTAGTGATCGTGCTCATAACAAGTGCCCCCCTTAATCCCCATCACCTATTTCACCCATCCCCCCCTTCTGGTAACCATCAGTGTGTTCTCTATAGTTAAGAGTGTTTCTTGGTTTGCCTTTTCCCCCCACGTTTGTTTTGTTTCTTAAATTCCACATAAGAGTGAGATCATATGGTATTTGTCTTTCTCTGATTGACTTATTTTGCTTTGTTACATTCTCTAGCTCCATCCACATCAGATACAAAAATACTAACTCGAAGGGAGGGGGCTTCTGGCTGGCGCAGTGGTAGAGTGTGAGATTCTTGATCCTCAGGGTTGTTTGAGCCCCACGTTGGGTGTAGAAATAACTTAGAAATAAAATCTTACAAAATTGAGGGACAACCCTGAGGGAGAGAGGGGAGTGCCTTTGGGAGCCAGGAGGCAGGGGTGTCAGCATCTTCAAGTCTTCTTGGAAGAGATACATGCACCCCGATGTTTACAGCGTTATCAACAATGGGCAGATTATGGAAAAGAGCTCAGCTGCCCGTTGCTAGATGAAAGGGTAAAGAAAATGTGGTATATGTATATATATATACACCCACACAATGGAATATGACTCAGCCATCGAAAAGAGTGAAGTCTTGCCCTTTGCAACGATGCTCTTAAAGCTGTGCAGGTGGCACTCCCAGGGCATCTGGCGAGGTACTAGTCCCCACACCACCCAGGACTGGCCTCAGTGATTCTTCTGGTTGCCCTGACCACCGGTAGAGGCCTGAGGAGGGGACTGGGTCTACCTGCCTCTACCCCAGCGGCAGGCACAGGCCTGGGGCAGCAGAGGCCTTCCAGGAACACTTGGGTAGGTGAAGCTCAGGGCCATAGCCTCCCAGACCCCCCCTACAGTAGGTACCCAGCAAATGAGGTCAGTGCCCTGAACTACAAGCTACCCACTTCATTTGAGCTGTGAGTTCTGGTGGCAATTCCATTTTTATGATTTATTTACTTAGAGAGAGCGTGCACGCACGGGGTGGGGGGCAGAGAAAGAGGGAAAGAGAGTCTTAAGCAGACCCCACGCTGAGTGCAGAGTCGGGCATGGGGCTCAGTCTCAGAATCCTGAGATCATGCCCTGAGCTGAAACCAAGTGTCAGATGCTTAACTGACTGCACCACCCAGGTACCCATGTTTTTTTTTTTTTTTAAGATTTTATGTAAGAGAGAGTGAGACAGCGAGCATGCAAGCCGGGAGGAGCAGAGAGGGGGCTATTTTCCGTCTTGAGCAGGGAGCCCCAACTTGGGGTTCGATCCCACACCCCTGAGATCATGACCTGAGCTGAAATCAAGAGTTGGACGCTTAACTGAGCCACCCAGGTGCCCCCCAAGGATAGTCTTGATTGTACACCATATTTGCCCAAGGGACTGGCTTTGAGACCTCCCCTCCCTAATCTGGGGCTCTGGCTCTAAAGCTCTGCAGCAGCCTGGCTGAGGGTTTTTATGCTAGATGCTCAGCCTGGGCCATGTGCTTCCATTTGCTTCAACAGCATCAGGATCACCTGGGGCTGTGAAAAGGCCCGTGAGTCCCGCTGCTTCTGAGTCTCCAGCTGGGCTCCAGTAGCCCCACTTTATCCAGCTTTCCAGGTGATTCTCGTGCACACGGGAGCTTGAGGATGGCCGTTTTCAAGAGCTCGATGATTCTCTTGCGTCTGTTTGGGTTGGCATGTTTCCGGTTAACACTTCACAGCATTGCCTGCCATTTTTCTTGGGTGGTGAGTTGCTTCTCCGAATGGGAGTTGGGCTAACCACATCTGAAAAAGCACAGCCAGATTATCCCATTGAACCTGGCATATATTTCAGTTGGTAATCTGCCATTTTCTTTCCTTTCTGTCAGGTATCTATACCACGTCTTGACCAAAAACACCACAGTCACAGAACAGAACCGGAACCTGCTAGTGGAGACCATCCGTTCCATCACTGAGATCCTGATTTGGGGAGATCAGAATGACAGCTCTGTATTTGAGTAAGGGTTTCCCAATGTTTTTGTTTTTGGACTCTCCTTCCTTTGAATATTTTTCTGAATGTATGCCATGAGTCATTCCTGTGACGTCAGGATTTGACACCCATTGGGTCTTGTGCAGATCTCAATCTATCTCTATCTATATAAAATGACCTTGAAACACTGGAGAAATGTAAGCTGACAGTGGGAACGTCAGGGAAATGAGTGTCTCTCGAAAAATCTGGAAACCTGATAGACAATTTTCCAAATAGTGTCCGACAGTCTCCCCAAAGGAAGGAGAAAATGTCCTGGGAAGTTAGCTTCTAAGTGAAATGAAGGGACCTTGCCTTGGGGAGACACGAAGAGCTCATCTTTGTTATGTTTACTGCTGGGTAGGCACAGTGCTGAGCTCTTGATGAGATAATCTAAGTCTCCCAGCTGCCCCCGGAGTGGAGGCCCTCCTGTCCTGAGCATCGCCATTTATGCTCAGGGTCGCACAGCTGGTAAGTGGCAAAGGGGCTTCTCCTCATTCATGGACAGCCTCAGTTTCCTCATTTTTTTAAGGGGGGGAGGGGCAGAGAGTCTTAAGCAGACTCCACACCCAGCACGGAGCCCCAGTGCAGGGCTCTGTCTCATGACCTTGAGATCATGACCTGAGCGGGAATCAAGAGTCGGACGCCCAGCCGAGTGAGCTGCCCAGGAGCCCCTCCTCATCTTTAGAGAGAAAGTTCCTGCCCAGCGCCTGGTACAGAATAGGCACTCAAGAACTGTTACCACATGATAATTTGTAAGGATGTCCCTCCTGGACAGTTAGAAAGCAAAGACTGGAAGCTGTGGGCAGCTTCCCCAGTAGGCCTGTCTCCGAGTCTGAGTGCAGAGGGATCTGGCTTATGATAGCCACCAAACACAGATTTTATTTTTATATGAAATATTCTCAACTCTAAGTACGGAGGCCACTTAAAAAACCCATTTAAAACAAATAAAGGTGTTCCGTTTCCAACCTGGCTTCTTCTTAGATATTCTGATTTTCCAGATAGCTCTCTGTTTTTATCAGTAGGGTTACCTAAGATAAAACTATTTGTGGAAAATGCAAACCTGTGACACTGGCCTTTTCCCCAAAGGAAAACGTGAGGAAAGAGGGAGGTGTTGTCTGCAAACGGGGCTGGCATCCTTTGAGGATGCACAGGGAATCAATCAGTTGGTTAGTGTCTATTTTGGAAATGTGAATGACCTTTGGGTTAAAGGTTAGAAACCGTGTCCCCCTTGACTAGAGTGGACTTTCTGAGCCCATCTGTTGTCTCAGAAAAACTGCTGAGCCCTTAGAGGCCCAGCGATTCCTAAATGGCTCCCCAGGAGAATTTATTTTTAATCCATTTCTTTATTTTAGAATAATCTTAGATTTATAGAAAAGTCACAAGGGTGGTACAGAAAGTTCCCAAACACCCCTCACCCTGTCTCCCCCACTGTTAATATCTTATCTGACTGGGGTGCATTTGTGGAAACAAGCTAACCCTAGTACGTTAGTGTTAAGTAAACTCCAGACTCGATTTGGATTTTGCCAGTTTTTTCATGAAGATCCCCTTGCTGCTCTAGGAACACAGTCCAGGCTCCCACAGTGCATTTAGTTGTCTCCTCTGAGCTGTGACAAATTTTCATTCTTGTTCCTGACCTGGATGGCTTTGAGAAGTACTGGCCGAGGGTCCTGTAGAATGCCCTCTACCCCCGTCTGGGTTTCTGTGATGCCTTTCTCATGATTAGCCTGGGGGTTATGGGGAAGAAGACCACAGTGCGCTTCTCATCCCACAATATCAGCAGTCAAGATACCCACCTGCTCTCTTGTGAGGTTAATCTGATCACTTGCTTAAGGTGGTGTCAGCCAGGTTTTTCTACCATAAAGCTGTTCTTCTCCCCTTTTCCTACACTGTTCTTTGAAAGAGAGTTGCTCCATTTAGCCCACCTGGGGGCGTGGGGATTTAGCTCCAGCTTCTGGAAGTGGGGGGTGAGTTTCTACATACATTATTTGAAATTCTTCTGCACGGAAGACTTGTCTCTTCTTCCCGTTTATTTATTCAGTGATTTATTTATATCAATATGGGCTCGTGGATGTTTATTATATACTTTGGATTAAAGTATACTGTGGATCCAGTACTGTTACTAAATGCTGTGTTATTAATACTAATTAAAACGCAATACTGCATTATTGGATTAAAGTAGACTTTGGATCCAATACTGTGTTATTTTTTGTGTGCTCCAGGTCCAGCTTTGGGAACTGAGGGCTCTTTCGGGTTTGGGTCCCATGACCCTTGACACACCCCGTCCTTCTGGTTTTTTTGAGCACTTCCTTACTTCCCTGTACTCTAAGATGCTGCAGGCTCATCTTGTATTTTCCTTGCCCCAGATCTAGAATTAGCCATTTTTCTAAGGAACCCCTCCCTCCCCTAGGGAGTTTTAAAAATCCAGGCTCCTGGATTTCATGCTAGACCTGCAGAATCTGTCCCTGGGCCAGGTCTAGGTACAGACATTTTAACAAGTTCCCACGTTGGTCATGGTGCTGCTGTGAGCTTGTCGGGGGATGCTGATGACTTCAACCTGAAGCAAAGGAAGACAAAATAGGCCAAATGATAGAGATATTCTGGGGATCGACGTGCATGGCATTTGTAGGCAGACAGGTTCCCAGAATCAGAATTGGAAAAGGTTTGATTTCGTGTTTTTCTGGTTTGCTTATTCGTTTACCTTTTCATGAATTCAAACAGAAGTTATGCAGCACTGAGCAAGAGCCAGGCCCATGATCCTGCCACCATGGAACTGACAGCCGAGGGGAGAGAGACCCCCAGAGCCAAGTGACAGACACTTGTGACTGCAGGGACCTGTTCTGAATCACCCAGAGGAGCAGTTACCTGGTCTTAGCTTGCATACGGAGGACACATAACTAGAAAACACCATTTTCTGCCTTTCAAGAAAGGCATCAGGGGGTCCTGTCTCCATTGTAAGACTAAAAGAGCCAGCGTGTACCCCCAAAAGTCCACGTCCCCAGGCTGCATGTAGACAGATGTTCTGTCTAGAACAAGAAAGGCAGAAGCTGACCTGGGGGCTGGGTAGTCCCCCCTCCCCCATCAGCCCCTTCAATCCCTTCTAGTTCTTTCCCCCCCCAGATTTGGAAACTCTTTTACTAGCATTATCTTGCCCCTTTGTAGGGAATTCCAGGTGGTGCTGTTTAACACGCAAAGATACCAAAGCAAAGGAAAGAGGCCTAGTAAGGAAAACTAAGGATAGAGAGCGTTAGATGGGAAAAGCTGCCTGGCAGGTTTCTCAGCACGGGTAGATTACTATGTAATCACAGTGCATTAAGATCTTCCCCATTCTGCTTCCCAGGATCAGCGCTGTGCTCACATTCTGGGGAGAGAGCGCAAGAGGCCACATTTTGCTGTGGTGGAGGACGGCGTCCGCGGGGAAGCCGGGGCCTTGCAGGCAGGGTGATCCAGCTGCTCTGCAGATGCCTTTGGGGGTCGGGGGCTGTCCACACCCGTGTGCTGTGTACGTGGCCAGTGGATGATTTGTATTTCCACGTGTAGAAGCAAACCACTGATGCTTTTCCATTCTCTCCCCAGCTTCTTCCTGGAGAAGAACATGTTTGTTTTCTTCTTGAACATCCTGCGGCAGAAGTCGGGCCGCTACGTGTGCGTTCAGCTGCTGCAGACCTTGAACATCCTCTTTGAGAATATCAGTCACGAGACCTCACTTTGTAAGGATGATCCTTGATACTTGCCTCCTCACCACTGAGCTTTGGCAGCACGTAGCTTGGCGTGGTTTCCATGCTGCTTTTGCGTGTCTGTGCTTAACTGTGTGTCTTTGTGTGCTCGGGCTGCTGTAACAGAAGGCCCTGGATTGGGGGTTGAGACCACAGAGATCTATTTTCTCATAGTTCTGGAGGTTCGAAGTCCAAGATCAAGGCGCCACCGGGGTAGTTTCTGGTGAGGCCGTTCGTCCTGGTTTGTAGATGACCATCTTCTTGTTGCTTCTGGTGTGGCCTTACTTTTTGTGTGCACACATGCAGAGAGAGAGTTCTGGTGTCTTCCTCTTAGAAGGACACGAGTTTTTTTTTTTTTATCAGGGGCCCACCTTAGGACCTTGTTTAACCTTAATTACCTCCTTAAAGCATCTGTGTATATGTGGTCACAGTGGGGGTTAGGGCTTCCTGGTGTGAGTGGTGGTATCATGCAGTTCGGTCCATAACACCAAGTTTATCCCTGTGTGGTGTGGTACCGTGAAGGGCTGAGAGGGCTCCCCTCTGCTCAGTGATTTTGGGCTGTTCCCATTTTTTTCTTTATAACTTGTCGGGGTCACTGAATCATCAGCCAACGGAATAAGGGCTAGAAGCAGCAAAGTGAGGAAGAACGGCCCAGGAGTGTGCAAGGGTGTGGCTCGGAGCTGCTTCTCTGTCCTCACTAAGCCTGGGCTCTACATCTGAAGCAACCGCCCTGTGAGGGCCGTGCCCTCACTTAGTGCCCAGGGAGTTCCAGTCGGCAACCCGTGGTGACAGCTCTAGCAAGGCCAGAATCCAGAAGGGACTTCGGCCCAGCCGAGTTAGTTCAGGGGTCCACAGCTGGGGGTGATTGTGCCCCTGGAGGGCATTTGTCATTGCCTGCGGACATTCTCGGTTGTGGTCGTGGGTGGGGGCTGGGGTGTTGTTGGCATCTGGTGGGTAGAGCCCAGGGGTGCTAAACATCAAACAGCACACAGGACAGCCCCACACAGTAAAGGATTATCTAGCCCAAAATGTCAGCAGAGCCGAGGGCAAGAAACCGGGTTTAGCTTCTCTTCCTGCGTGCTTGACCTCTAGCTTTATTACTCCTAAGACAACTACAGCTGGCCCCAGGCCCTGCCTGCCAGAAGCTGGGAAGAGAAGACAAGTGGCTGAATGTCTGTGTCAAAGGTGGGCTCTAGGTCCCAAGACAGGTTTAGAAAAAGTTTCTGGTGGGTGGAAGGAGGTAGAGATGGTGGCATTCCCCCTCAAGAGGAGGCAGGGAGCTCGCCCAGGCAGGGCTGTGCGTGGTGGCTCTGGGAAGCGGCCACTAGGTGGTGCTGCTGTCCTGGGAGTCTCTGCTCACACTTCCCGATGAATATGAGTTGACGCAAGTGAGTTGACTCACTCTCCCTAAGTGGTTTCCCGTGTTAACAGCTTTTGTTACCCTGGATATGAATTGTGTGCGGTTTCTGAAAACTCCGAGCGGGGAAGACCCGGCTCGGGGGTGCAGGCTCTGGACTGCGACCCACCAGGTCCCGGCCCGGCTCTGTCACTTTGGCCTTGCGTGGGCTCCGGGGGTGGACTCTCCGCTCCCCGCTGCGGTTTCTGCTTCTGTGAAGTGGAGAGGATACTCATATCTGGGGAATAGAGTGGTCTGAGGATTAAGTGTGACAGCGGATGTGCAGAATGGAGCCTGGGGTCTGGCAGATGGAGGCGTCCACTGGAGCTGCTTTCATCATTAAATCCAGCATTCCCCCAAATGTCTATCTATTCTCGGGTAACCCGGCCTAAGCCCAGCTAGCCACGGCAGTTGGGATGGTAGAAAATGCTGGAGTTTCTGGATCACATGGCTTTTCTTGAATTAGGACTGAAAAGGGGGCTGTTCTATGAGAAACGCAGGCAGACGTCACTGTCTTTAGGAAGAACTCACCAGAGAGCTTTTATAAGCCCTGCAGAAGGGGCAGACATCACCACCTTTTACAGCACTTCGATTGGGGGCGGGGGGAGGAGGACACGTGACTTTGGCTCTCATTTTTATTTTCCAGTCATAGGAAGGAAACGTCCTTATTCAGCACCAAAAACCAAACAGCACAAGAATATAGAAAGCAAAAGTTCCGCAGAGCCTCTCCCTCACAGTCCAGTGGACACATAGCATTTTGCCATTTGTTTCTGTTTTCCCGACTTCCTGCCGTATCTCAGATCTTCATGCATCCCGTTCACGTGCCCCCACCTAGTGTGGCTCCGGAGCTGCGTCTTGCTGAGCCCTGAGCTCGTCAACCTGCCCACGGTCATCGAGGTGCTTTCCGGGTTTTCACTATTACCAGCAGCCATTTCACAAGTGCACCTGTCGCCTGTCGGGTTCGGTGACCTAAGTCACAGAGGGCCCGAGAGACTGAGATTACTTAGAGACTCCTGGGTTGAGAAAAGGATACCACAGAAAGTCGGCCACCCAGTGAGGGGGTAGTAGAAAAATCCCAGCCGAATAATAGAGGCACCTCGGCTGCCTCCACGGTGGCCCTCACCACCCACAGAGTCATCCTGTGGAGGCCCTGGAAAAGTCCCTGCTGGGGAATGATGGGAGCATGTGGCTTTTCCAGCTCAAGAGTGCAGCCGAGAGGCTCTTGGTTGTATGTCTGAAGCTGCCAGCAGCGGCGTCCATGCCCCTGGTGGCCTGGAAGCCGCCAGCCAGTCAGGGTGGGGCTTCCCGTGACATCTCCATAGTCCGTTCTCCTGCCAGCTCATTCATCTCCAGCCACAGCCAGGACAGAATGGGGAAGAAGGGCTCTAGGCCTCAGGATCACCTGGGCTGCTTGTTACAAGTTAAGATTCTAGGTGGGTAGGTTGTGGACTGTGCACAGAATAGAGCACTACATGGCAAAATGGAGGAAAGGAGTGGATTCTTGCCACTGCCTGTGGCAACTCGGATGCCTCTCAGATATGGTGACCGGTGATAGGCCAGAACACGAGAAGCGTGCGTGTCGTGGTCCATGGATAGGAAGCTCGAGAACAGGCAACACGAGTCTGTGTGCTTCAAGTCAAAGTAGGGCTTATTGTTGGGGAGAGGGGGTTGACTGGGCAGGGCTGTCAGGGAGCCTTCTGCGGAGCTAGAGATATGTTCTGTCTGATCTAGATGGTCCTTACATGGTGTATAATGTTTGCAAAAATTCATCCAGCTGGACACCTGAGATTCGTGGTGTGTATATGTATATACCCCTGTGTGTGTGTCTATATGCTATATATACATATAAATTCATAGGCACCTGGATTTAAGATTCACCTGTATGTAAATTTCCACACACATCGAGCTGTACACTGAAGAGTTATGATGTGTGTAATGTCATTTTTAAACAAGTCAATTAAGATTCTTAGGACCCCCCGCCCAGACCCACTGCCTCCTCTCTTGGAGCTTCAGGATTTGCCTCAGAAATTGTTAGAGTCAGGAGGTAGAGAAAACTGTGCTACGACTACAGACTGCAGGGCCTGTCTCTAAAGCCAAGAACACCCAGGATGCTTTTCTGAGGGCAGTGGCTTTCCTGGAGAGCTGGCTTCTGAGAAGAACCCAGCAGTGGGCGCTGCCATGGTCCCTCTCGCCGCCCCGGGCTCCTGGATGATTCTTTGGGGTGCATTTGGTGATGGCAGCCTTTCTAGTCGTACTTTGGTTTAGGTTGGGTACCTCTTTGGCATGAAATAACGGTCTGTTTCCCGTTCTCCCCCAAGACCAACTGTGTTCGGTCCTGGTGGCTGGAGGGTCATTGGGGTCTCCGGGGTCTCCATGTAATAGTGCTAAGAGACATGGTGGTAGCTGCCATTACTGCGTGCTTTTGCTTTGTGCCCCTCACTGTCCATAGTGCTTCGTCTGCTTTAATCCTCACAGCCGACCCCTGGGGAAGGTACTGTTATTCCTGTTTTTGGACAAGGAAACTGGAGAATAGGGAGGGTAAGCGGCTTTCCCAGGGTCACCCAGCTAGAAGTGGCAGGGGCAATGTGGCTCCAAGTCCCCTTCAAACGCAAGGCTTCTGAAATACGAGCAGGGCCCCTTAACACGCCCCGTGTACCTCATCCACCCCAGAGATCTGAGTCGGTGGGCAGGGCTGGGGCCCAAGGTTCCATGTGTCTGATGAGCTCCAGGTGATGCTGGGCTGCGGGGTCTGAGGACCAGATTTTGAGTAGCCAGGTTCCCAGCCATTGAGCTTTACTGCCTTACCACATCTGCCTGCAGGTGTGGGTGTTGATCCCATTATGCCTTTAACTATTGGGGGGTGGCGGTGGGATGGTGCAGCGCTCACAGACTGGCTGCCCACAGGATACACAGTGTGGGATGGCAGCACCTGCTTTGCAGGGTGGCTGGGAAGGACCCAGAGACTTGCCTGGACAAGGACCCAAGGCCAGGGTTGCGAACTGCAGGCCCACAGGCTGCAGCTGGCCTGTAGACCTATTTCTGCCTGCCAGTCCAGCATGAAGAACTAGCTGGTCCTGTGGCCACCATTGCAGAGTCACGGGCAGCCTTCAGATGTCTTCCAGCTTCCCTCACACAGTTGGAGGCTCCCCTGGTGCTGGGCCTCCATTTCTGCAGGGGCTGGGAGTTTGGACGAGGGTGGCCGTTCTGCAGTTGACCCCCCCTGCTTCGGGCCCTTGCCACCCAGCCTTCATTCTTCATCCCCATTAGTGCATGACATTGACACAGACTTTGACCTAGGACCTGACTTCCAATTCCATCTCTGGGACTGACGGTCTCTGTGACGTATGGAAAGTTAATCAGCCTCTCTGAATTTTTTTTTTTTTTAAAGATTTTATTTATTTATTTCAGAGAGAGAGAGAATGAGAGATAGAAAGCACGAGAGGGAAGAGGGTCAGAGGGAGAAGCAGACTCCCTGCTGAGCAGAGAGCCCGATGTGGGACTCGATCCCGGGACTCCAGGATCATGACCTGAGCCGAAGGCAGTCGCTTAACCAACTGAGCCACCCAGGCGCCCTGAATTTTTTTTTTAATTCTCAGCAAAATGGGGAGAACAAGACCTGTTGGGCCGGATCCGATTGTTGTGGTGATAATGTAAAGCACTCAGCCTGGTGCTGGGCGTGGAGTGGAGGATTTGGCATGAAGTAGCTTTTAGGAAATCATGTTGCTCTATGGGGAGGAAAAAAACCACACAGCCCTTTGTCACATTCAGGGATGGCACTGTGACTCTTGATGGCAACATGGAGCAGCTTTTAATAAAATACAGTGCTTTTTCCCCTCATGTGTGGGTGGTTTGTGAAAATGCCCACACACCAGCACATCTACCCCACCCCCACCTCTATGTTGAACTTTGCCAGCAGGGAAAAAAATGTTCAGAAGTTTTTTCTATTTGGTGTAGGAGGGAGGGGTAGCCCGGGCCTTTCTCTCTCATGGCTCTTGTACTTTCTGGAGGCTGCGCATAGCGGCTGCCTGATTTCTGTGTTGGCTAAAGGTGAAGTTGCTCCCTGTTGCCCTTTTGAACCCCAGCAACCCAGAAGCTTGATGGGTTCGAGCATATTCAGAGTCCTCTGTTACCTGACTTTGTCTGCTTGGCTTTCCTCCGACACGAATTAACCCATCTGTTTTGTGTTCTGTTTTTTTTTTTCCTCCCTCTAGATTATTTGCTCTCTAATAACTATGTAAATTCTATCATTGTCCATAAGTTTGACTTTTCCGATGAGGAGATTATGGCCTATTATATATCGTTCCTGAAAACACTTTCGTTAAAACTCAACAACCACACTGTCCATTTCTTTTACAACGAGGTAAGTAAGTGCCAGAGGGGTACGTACATTGGGGCGGAAAGCTAGCCGGTCAGAACAGCACTTTCAGGCCGGGTGGCCTCATATCTGTTGACAAAGCACTTGCATGCTCACCCTTACCTGATTTTCATAGCGACACTGTCAGACCTTGACCTGCTTTAAAAAAAAAATGTTGGTGTTTTTTTTTTTTTTTTTTTAATTTATAAGTCACCTCTCTGTTTTTAAGTAAAATTCAGTTTGTGCTACCTGAGAGCATTGCCTTCTCGGCAGGGAGAAGTGCCTGAACGTTAACTCGGGGTTGTGCTTCCCTGTGGGAAAAGCCTGCACTGTGGTTCGCCCTGGCTTTGCTACTTCCCTGCTGCATGACCTCAGAGACTTCTCCGTCCTCTGAGCCTCAGTCTTCCCATCTGGGAACGGGGATGAGAATCTACACCTGGCAGGATTTTCCAGGGGTTGAATTAAATGAGATGATGTCTTCAAAGCCCCTAGTACGTACCTGGCTCCTTAAAATCACAGCCATTGCTGCCCTTCACTAGCTAACGTCCCTGGTATTCCTTGGGAGAATTACTAGCAATTTTAGTAAATAAGTTGCTGCTGTTTTCATGGTGAAAAGGAACTTGAGAAGCTCAGTTTATCTCATTGGTAAAAGGTACCGATACTGGCTCTCCTGGTCTGGTTCATCCTGTGGCCGCTTCATTGAGGATGCAGGCTCTTTCATCTGTCTGCTCCGCTGACCCTATAGTTGGCAACCGTCCTCAGGCTTGACCCCTCATGGTCTCAGGATGGCTGCAGCAGCTCCAAACATCACATATTCATGCACCACTGCCGAAAAGCCTGAAGAGATCACTTCCCTTCTTGTGTTCCTTTCTAACTTCTAAAAACACTTCTTTCCCAGAAGCCCCCCAGCAGACTTCCTCTTGTGTCTTCCTGGTCAGAATCGTGCCACATCTCCCTCAGCGGGTGTCGGGAATTTGGGAGCAGCCTCGCAGGGCAGCTTTGCTTGGTCTTTCATGAGGCTAGATGTGAAGGCTGGATTGGGTTCGGGGGATCTGCTTCCAAGGCGGCTCACGCCTGCGGCAGACCAGTCAGTGCTGGCCTTTGGCGGGAGGCCTCAGTTCCATAGGCTTCTCCAGTGGCTGCTTGAGTGCCTTCATGGCATGGCAGCTGGCTTTCCCCAGAGCAAGTGACCCAAGACACCAAGACGAGCTGCAGTACCTTTTGTGACCCAGCCTCAGAGGAGACACACCATCTTTCCCACCATGTTATTTAGGTCACACAGGTGGGCCCTGACCCAGTGTGGGAGAGCATGATAGCACATGAATACAGGCCACTGTATTGGTGGTCACTGGGCCGTCCCGGAGGTGGGCTACCACACAGCCATGTGCTGTCTGCTTCTGTCTGCTTCTCTCTAGAATCAGACCGTCCACTCAAACATACCCTCAGAGTGTGGGCAAAATCCATCCAGCTGTCCCCATGGGATGCAGCAAGAACAGCCTGGAGTGGGGAAGAACTGGTCTCAGAGGGAAGAAACATTAGTTGTCAACCACAGCCACAAAATGTATGGCAGTTTGAAAAATTAACATCGTGTGGCCCAGTATCTGGCAGATGGTAGGTGCTAGTTCACCATGTCCAGAGACACGTAGATGATCTTTGCATCGTGCCAGAGACTCCCCGGGTGGATGAAATTCAGGCCAGAGAGAGGTAGCTCCACTCAGGTGCAGCTGGGCTGTGTACCCCAGGATGAGAGGATAGGACCTTGCGATTCTGGGACCAGAGCGATGCTTCTGGAAGAACATCCTGCCGGTCACCAGGGGAGCTGTAGCAGCCTTATTTTTGAGGTGGGCTCAGTTTCCTCTTGCATGTCGGCCAGTGCTGTAGCTACCACTTGCCAAGGGTACACGTCTAGTGCTCAAAGTGGCATTGCCCCCATTAGACAGTTGTCACCGTGCTCTAGGCCGGCTGTTGCCTCTTCCCCACGCCCTCACTGCCCACGGGTGCCCTTGGAGCGGAGATGCAGAGCCATGTGGGACACTGGCCAGGAGAGGGCAGCAGAGCTTGCCCCGCACAGCTCTAGGCCCAGATCCAGGCCCCAGCAGTGCAGTTCTCTGCTTGGGAACTGCTTTGATCCCTTCTGATGGTATCTGTTTAATGCCAGCAGATTCCCCAACCCCTCCTCCTCCATGGTAATGTGTTTATTTTTAGTATTTCTAAGTAGAGAAATGTGTCCTAGCCAGAAGAGATTCTGAATGCCATAAAACTTCACACTTGCCTTTCATTAGTTGAAGTGGCCTCTGAGAGTAACAACCGGCCTCACTGCTGATGCTTGTTAGGTGGGAGGTCCGGTGCTAGGCTCCAGCCCCTGAAATCACCTCAGTGACTCCTAGCATCTGCGAAGTGGGCGTTGTGATTCCCATTTTATAGACGCAGGCACAGAGGCTGAGGAATATTATAGCACGCAGCTGCGAAGTGGCAGGACACATCACAAGCCCAGGTCTGGCATTGTCGAGACCCTTTTTTATTTGTTCTGGGACTGTCTCGCCTCCCCCATTCCTTCCCACATTCCCCACTGGGAATGAACCACTGGCTCAAGGTTCATGGGGGATAGTGGTTTTTTCCACTTTTATGGATATTTGATAGGATTCAGAAAGCTGGGTGGGGGGAGGCCTGCGCTATGGGTTTGTAACTCGTTTTTGGTACTTCTTTTGTTTTAGCACACTAATGACTTTGCCCTGTACACAGAAGCCATCAAGTTTTTCAATCACCCTGAAAGCATGGTTAGAATTGCTGTAAGAACCATAACTTTGAACGTCTACAAAGGTAAGCTTCCCTAGGCACTCAGGCCTTGTCTGATTTCTAACCTGACGGCTGGGGCTTGCTCTCTTGAGTCTGTATACACGGCTCTCCGGTGGGGACAGGGGGCTCATGTATGACAGCTGGGGTTGCATGTCTCATGAAAGGCTCGTAGTCATGGAACATTTAACAGGCCCCTTCCGTGAAGTTTTGTGCCACTTCCCTGGCGTGCGCTCAGTCCTACATGTTGAAGTCTCCGTACGGACACACAGTAGTAGTAATGTCCTAAGACAGGCACGTGTGGGACTCCAAGCAGCCATGTGATACTTAGATAAAGCGGAGTTGTCTTTTGAATATTATATTTACATTTTTGTGTTTCAGGCTGTAAACTGTACTTAAGTACAGCCTGGGGTTATGGGATCTTTAAATAATGTAGAAGCATTTGATGTCATGAACAGCAGGGGGCAGCATTGTATTCTCAACGGACTGCAAAGTCCAACAGATTAGCCTTTTGTCAAGATGTACTTAATGCCCAAAACGTCGCCTCTGGGAGAAAGCCCTTCCACGGGTTCCTTGCCCGCCTTGGCACAAAGTCTGGCTGGACGCAAGTTCCCTCGCCTGGAACTGCCCCCCTGAGGGCATGCCTTCTCTGCCTGACACTGGGGTTATTCGCCCTGGAGTCACCACACTGGAGCTGGGACTCCATATTCTCAAGGACTAAAGGGCTTTGACCTTCATGAGTTTTGAGTTATGATGTTATTACTTGAGATGACCCCTAATTGGGGGTGGGAGGAGCTCCTCAGGGACTCACTCCAGCCTTGTTGTGGGATTGCTCTAAACTGAAGAGCCTAAGAGCCCGGTGGGTCTCCTGCCCAGGGTCCCAAACGGAGGGTCAGAGAGCTGGATCCAGCCCTCAGACGTGTTTTGATTGGCTTAGGTATTCCTTGAAAAGATACGTAGTTGCCAGTATTTAAACACGGGGAGATCTTGGGTCACTCTGTGGATTTCTGACTTGAAAGTAGAGACTTGGCTGCTCGGGGCCCACAGTCTTGTAGGGCGGTGGTGAGTGGGCACTGAGAAGCAGCGCCTCTCCCTGGGGTTGAGGCTCGGGCTCCCTAGTTCACAGGCTGGGTCTCCCAGCCTCACTCACTGAGTCACCAGCCCACCCAGCAGGCTGCTGAGTTTGTGCCCTGGTCTGAGCCCCAGTTCTGCCGCCCCTGCTCTCTCCTCTCTCTTGTTCTCTTCCAGCCCGTATCTTTAGATGCCTCCTGCCCTAGCCCTCTGTCCCTCTGAGCAACTGTCTCACCATCCCAGTTCCTAACCCTGTTAACTGTTGTCTGTTTTTTGCCTTTCCTTCAATGACGATTCCCGTGTTCCTTATTCCAGTGTCATGTAAGTTATTAACTTCTGGTTTTCTGCTTTCTTAACTTATCCTTACACGTAATATACAGGAAACTTGCCTGATAATGGCATGGTTTCCATTGTAGTTAAGCTAAATACATTGCTAAGAAGTAGCCTTTCTGATTGCACTATTAATGTTTAGCCCAATTAATTCATTTTATTAACTATAAAAATAGCATAAGAACTGCCTTGATGTGTATGGTTTCATGAATAAGATAACCATTTTTCTAGTATTCCCAGGAAAGACAGAAAAGGTTCAGATTATAGCAGAGAGCTTTTTCATTGTGGGTTTTTTTTTTTTTTTAATCTCCCCCAGTTATTTTTGGTAGCTTGACTTTTTTTTCTTCTTCTTCTTTTGTGAATTTTCTCAGTGGATAACCAGGCCATGCTGCACTATATCAGAGATAAAACCGCCGTTCCTTACTTCTCCAATTTGGTCTGGTTCATCGGGAGCCACGTGATCGAACTTGATAACTGTGTGCAGACTGATGAGGAGTAAGTGACCGCCTTGGGGGGGGGGAGTTGGGCGCGGGTGTTTCCCAGGCAGAGAGAGTAGTTAGGGGAGAATTCCATTTTCATCGAGGGGAAATAAAACACTAGCACGAAACTTCCCCACCTGTGTGTTGGCCGAATGTGGACTTCTGTCCTGGGAAAGGTTCCACCCACCTTCCACTTTTTATAACTGCGGAAAGTTAGAAACAACTCTCATACCTCCTAGAAGGGAAGAGGGTCACTGAAATCAGCGCACCCGTATATGGGGTGTCAGGCAGCTGGTAGGAAGAGTAAGAAGATCCGCCACCTGGTGAGCAGATAAACAAAATGGGGCGTTTGCATACAGTGGGATGATACTGGGCAGTAAAAGGAAAGGAAGTGCTCACACATGGCATGCCATGCTTGGACCTTGAGAGCATGATGCTCAGTAAAGGAAGCCAGATGTAAAGGATCACACTCTGTGTGACCCCATTGATATCATATGCCCAGAACAGGCAGGTCTGGAGAGACTGAGCATAGACTAGTGGTTTTCCAAGATGGAACAGGGGGTGTGTTGAGGGGAAATGGGATTATAGGGCTGTTTTGGGAGGAGGGGTTAAAAATGTTCTAAAGTGAATCAGGAGGACAGTTGGACAACTCTGCAAATGTACTAACAACCATTAAATTGTACACTTGAAATTGGAGAATTTTATGGTGTGGGAATTATATCTCTGTAAATCTGTTAAAAACAAACAAACAAACAACACAACACAACAGATTAAGATGGTGATTTGGGCCCCAGAATGATGAATACAAGTCCCAGAGCAAGATTCCTCCAAGTCGGCACTATTGATCTTTGGAACTAGGGAATTCTGGGTTCTGGGGGGCCATCCTGTGTAGGATGTTTTGCAGCATCCCTGGTCTCCACCCACGAGATTCCAGCAGTGCCCCTTTTCCAGTTGTTTCAACCAAAAACGTCCCCAGACATTGCCAGATGTCTCCTTTGAGGCAAAATCGCCATCTGTGGAGAACTACTGCCCCAGACTGACAGCTTAGTGGAGCCCTGGAGAGAGGCTCACCTAGGCGGCTCGGGATGATAAGGGGATCCAGGAAGGAGGTCTCCTGGGGGACAGGGCTCAAGCCATGGAATATGAGCCCCAATACTGGGAGAGAAGCGGGGATAGGTGGGTGGCAGACCCGACAGGGCATTTGGGAAAACCAGGACGTTTATGGAGATGAGTAGTTATGGATGTGACACATAATGTGGCACTTGCTTCCAGAAAAGGCAAAAAGTTATTCCAGGAAGGAAGTGGACTCCTCATCCTCTGTGTGGCCCTACGGTGAATGGTCCTGATGATGTCAACACCACTTGTTGATGACTTGAGGGGGAGGGGCGGAGGGAACGATAAGAGTTCCGTCATACCAGGAGGTCATTACACGATATCTAAAATGGCTCAAAATAGACGACCTTGAAGATTTTCTAGAGGTGTGGGTGGCACTATCCACAGAAACAATTCAAAAGTTAAAACCTGTCTTCTCTGGAGAGACTGGGCCAGAGCTGCTGTATTTTATTATCAGCTTATCAATACCCTTTAACTTTTAAACCCATCTGCATATGTTTTTTTAAACTAAAGGTTTAAAAAGTAAAGTGTGTTAACTATCTTGCTGAAGAAAAATTCCCACAGTATCTTACTAAATGGGGGAAAAGGTTGCAAAACATAGCGAATAAATGTTGTAAGTCTCGGCTGGATGGTGGGCTCATAGGAACTCATCATACTGTTAGCTTTTACAACACGTATTTGCTATGTATATTCATTAAATAGCTTATTAGAGTACACTAAGAATTATTAGTTATGTGAAAGAAACAACATTGATCCTATTTTTACTTTTTTTTTTTTTTAAGGCACGTATGGTTAGATGGATAGCTACATAATACCTGCATTTAGATGTGATTATAGGGGGACATAGAAATGGGAATAGGAAAACAGACTGTAGGGTCACAAGTCCCAAAATGTTATCTCTTAGTGGTTGGACTACAGGAGACCTTGATGTCTTTTGCTTTTTGTTCTTCAATTTCCCGTCTTCTGAAATGACCATCTATTACTTGAGTAATAATTATAATACAAACAAAATGTCTTACCACAGCTACATTGCTCCTTGCAACATACCACTTTGGGGGTAGTGAAAGTGTGCCACTAGCTGTTTTTGGGGTTCTGTTCTTGGCAAGTGTAAGACTGATGACCCATGGGGCCCAAGAAGCATGCTTGTTGCTTTACTGGAAAGAGACAGAGACCTCTGGGCCTGGGGTCGAGTGTCACCTCCTTGCGCTTTGCCCCTATATGACCTCAGGGCCAGGGGGTTGGATGTGGTTGCTGAGGGCTGCTTTTCTCTTTGGTACTCCTCTGGAGCATTTTAATTAGCAAGGATTTATTGCTCCATTAATACTCCTTATCTTGGGAGGCAGGGGATCTTGCCACATTGACTAGCAGCTACTCTTGTGGAATGGCTTGCTAAGGGAGCTGGATTTTGCTTTATTTACCCATTTTGTTTTGGGCTGTGGTGGTGGTAGTGGGTGAGTTGTGGTGAGGCCCCCAGAGGGTGGGGGTTACCCCAGGAGTCCCCTACAATTGATTGTGTTATACCTGCCCATTTTCCCTGTGTGTATGCCACCAGTAGGGCCAGTATAAGTGTCCCTTGAGCCTGTTTGTTGTGTGAATGTTTGTTGTATGAATGAAACACTCCATCTGACCCAAGTCCCAGGCCAAGGCCCAAAGGCTCCGTGCTTTGGCTTCCAGGCTAAGGCTGTCCTTTTTCTTGGCAGACACCGGAATCGGGGGAAACTGAGTGACCTGGTGGCCGAGCACCTGGACCACCTGCACTATCTCAATGACATCCTGATCATCAACTGTGAGTTCCTCAATGACGTGCTCACAGACCATCTGCTCAACAGGCTCTTCCTGCCCCTCTACGTGTACTCACTGGAGAACCAGGACAAGGTGGGTCTGGGGGCCTGGCCCCACCATGCCTGTGGGCTGAAGGCAGTCTTCAGAAGGGGGAAGGACAGTCCCCTTGAATAGGACCAAGCTTCGCAAGGGACCAGGGCTTGAGCCTGAGAGAGATGCCTTTCAAAAGCACACTGGTTTTCTTTTCCTTTCCTTTTATTTCCTGGGGGAGGAGGGGTAGGTGGAAAGAGGGGAGGCTGAGAGGGAGAGTGTGTGTGTGTGTTGGGGGGACAGCTATAAAAGTGAGTGGGAAAAGAACAGGACACCAGAAGGAAACAGGAAACCTCTATGAATTTAGGTTTTTGGTTTCTGTGCATCCTATGCTTGAGCTATTCTCGTTCCTGGTAACTTTTTCTGATAGTCGCCAGAGTGACTTGACTTGCAGAAGATCCAGTCAGCCACAGAACTTGCACAGCATGGATGGGAAGGGTTGGAGCACACTTCGGAAAAGATCCCAGAGCAGTGACTGTCCACAGTTAGGCTTAGAATCCTGTGTGGGTATTGAAATGCACATCCTCAGGGGCCCGCTCTCCGTCTCAGATTCTGGCTCTATGGATCTGTAGTGGACCTGCCGTCTGCATCTTTAACCTGTCCCCCAGGTGGCTTTGAGCTGGCCGTTCTCAGATCCTATCGTGAGAATTTCTGCCCAGTCCTTCCCAGAGGTAAGGGGCAGAGACCTCAGCAGGAGGCAGGATGGAGCCAGTTGGTTACTGTGCAGGGGCTCCAGCCTCTGCGGATGTGCCCCAGGGGGTTGTAGCTTTCTTTCTGGAGATGGAACATGGAGATTCTTTCTAAAAACCAGTAAATAGAAGAAAACTGCATCTGTAACTAGATCTATCAGAGGCAGCTCTGGGAGGCAGAGAAAGCACGGGCCTTGGAGTTTTCAGACCTGGGTTCAAATTCTGCTTCTTCCCTTTCCTCACTCTGTGGCCTTGGCCAAGGCAGCTAACCTACCTGAACCAAAGCAGGGTCTTGAAGATCCTCACAGGGTTGATGTAGGATGGAGCACATTGAAGTTCAATACAAACAAGGGACTTTCCCAAGGCCAGCGTGCCCCAACCCCTCCTTGGCCCATTTTGAAAGCTCTTCCTGAGAAGAGGCCTCTCCTGTGGGGCAGTGGGCTCAGTGCCCCAGCTGGGGGAAATTCACATTCCTGGTAATTTAAGGAGCTAGTTCTTCTCTTCTCTTCTCTTCTCTTCTCTTGACTAGTGGTGAAGGATTTCTCAGGTGGAAAAACAGAGGCCTGGAGCATGGTATTGGATGGGATTAGACTGCGAATTTATTTTGCAGAGTGGACTTTTCACTAGTACCAGGAAAGAACAGCCTTGGGGGCGTGGGGGAAGTGGGGGACAGGCTGCCTCGCCTTCAGACAGGTGGCTTTTGGCTTCATGTATTTTGTGCTGCTCACGTGTGTGACCTGGACTTCTGTCTCTTTCCCTTAACCCTCACTAGGGAGGAGAACGCCCGAAGATCAGCCTGCCGGTTTCTCTCTATCTCCTGTCGCAGGTATGGTTCATCATTTGCCTGCTTCCCCAACCACATTTGGGGGTCCTTTGGAGGACCAGGCCACATCGCCCTGTCTTCTTTCTGCGGGATCCCCCATCTTGAAGTAAAACAACAATAAAAGGAAGGGGAGGATCTCTATTTTTCAGACACAGAGTAGAGGGGCTGGTATCTTATTCGTGGTAGTGGGTAGAAATTGAAAGAAAAATGAAAAGTAAATCAAACCTGGCACTTATGTGCTTGGTTTTTACCATGGGGACTGAGGTTTTCAAACAACCAAGGAGTGTTCTAAATACTCTGGAGATGTGGACGGCATGGGTCTTATTCATGGTATTTTGAAATAAGCCCCAAACTGCAGGACCCACTATGTGTGTATATCCCTGCAGCAGCCTTGGTTTAACAAACTTCGACTAATGAGGCTGTTTTTAAAGACTTTTGTCGTGGTTGTAGTTCCCAGATTACCTTCTGGAAGGTATCTTGTAGCAGCCTTCATTCCCAGATTTGTGTCTTGAGCCAGTTTGTCTGCCTCCCCCTCCTTAAACAAGTGTGTTTCCTTCTCGTAATTATGTAATATTTACAAGAAGGGAAAAACTCCATGGTGACCCAGTTACATAACTTTAAAAATATTTTTATTACAAGCAGTCCAGACTTTAAGTCCATCTCATTAGACTGTCAAGTAGTCAAACGTTTGACCAGAGTTCTGTTCCCACTTCTGCAGTGGCGCAGGTATTTATTGGCTTTGCCGAGAGAACCAAGGCCTTCTGCCCTTGGTCCCTGGGCCATTTGGAGATTGAGGCAGGGCTGAGAAGAGTCGCAGCCCCGGCCTCCCCTGGTGGCTAAGCCAGTCGGGGTCCACACGCGGCCTGCTCCTTGCTCCCCCCTCAGAGTCTTATGCTGGGGGCTCTGTTTGCCTGGAGCTCTGCACCGGTTCCCACTCCTTCTGAATGCCCCTCTGTGCGACGGAGCTCCATGCAAACCCCAGCCTCTCCTGGCACCCTTTTCTGCCACCTCATTACAAATCTGCCCGAACCTCCTGCTTGGGATTCTGGGAGTCTGGCAGGACCTGAGCAGCCAGATGCTCAGCCACAGGAATCCCATGGAAAGCACTCCCAGGACCCTGTAGCTGTTGGAGCATTGCATGGGCAGAGTCTCCTCTCAGGAGCATGGGGTCAGGCCACGCCCCTTCTCTGAGAACCCCTTTGCTCCTGTTTTCTTAGAGAAGGACTAGCAGCTCAGGCACCAAATGACTTGTCTCAGTATCTCACAAAAAGCATAGCATGTGATTTGGCATCCTCAGCTGGAGCCACAGGGCCCATCCTCCCCTGCGTTTTCAATTAGCTTTTTCATATTGATGCCCAAAATGTGTGAAAACCTCAAATCAGGTAGAAATCTCATATCTTTTGTGCCTCCGTCAAAGCACCCTTACAAATTATTTAATAAGCACAGCTATAAAACCCAGAAAATTCACCTTAATGACACTAATTTAGTGTGACCGGGGATGCTGTCGTTCTAGAAGTCTCCCTCTTACTCCCGCCCCCAGGCACCAGGTGCCATTGCCCAGATGCAGGAGTGTTTCAGTGTCTGGCTTAGCTGCTGCTGCTGCTGCTGCTGCTGCTGCTGCTGCTGCTGCTGCTGCTGCTGCTGCTTCTTCTTCTTCTTCTTCTTCTTCTTCTTCTTCTTTTTTTAACAATGTTTGTTTTTAATAAATTTTTTAAGTTAAAAAGTTCAAACAGGTGAAAACCAAGTTTCCTTTCTACTTTTGCTTCATTGCCTGATTTCTGTCCCCAGAGATAAGTATAGTTACAGGGTTTTCCTGTGCCCTTCCAGAGACATTGCCTGCAGGGGGTTCTTAACTGGGGGTGATTTTGCCGCCCCCACCCCGGGATGTTTGGCAACCTCTGGAGACATGTTTGTTTAGGTAGAGGCCAGAGATGCTGCCAAACATCCCACAATGCACACGACAGCCCCCCCGCCCCCCGCAATAAGGAATTATGGCCGCATAATAGCGCCAGGGTTTAGAAATCCTGTTCCATGTGTATGTAAGCAAATGCAGATATGCACACACACCCTTTTTCTGTAAAAATGGTGGGTATGTCCCAAGCTGTGCTACACCACTGGCGTTGTCTTTATATTTTCAAACAAAGTAGCAGGTGTGTCTGAGCCAGCTTTGAATACTCTGATTCCCAAAGCTGTTCTTCTGAGCATTGGGCAACAGGGTGGGGTAGCAGGGCCATCCCAGACAGCGCAGTGCCTTCTGATTTTGCATGCTGGCACAACTAGGCCTGACTCTGGCTCGTGTGGCCTTCCTTCCCCACAGCGTCCACACCTCCCATCGCTGCCATGAAATCTTGGTGTGCTGAAACCCACCGCGGGGGTCAGAGCTCGTTCCAGCGATGGAATCTCTGGGTAGCCGACCCTTTGCCAAGTCCTTGATTAGAACAAGACTCGCCGGCCCCTTCTTCCCGTCTATAACTGAAATGCTGGGTTGGTGCCTTCCAGTCTTAGCATAATCAAATTTGACACTAAAATGCCTGTGGAGAGGAAGGAGTGTGCTGGTTTGGCTGCTGCTTTCCCACGTTGTTCCACATCAGCCGGATTTGGCTTCCCCCAGCCATGAGGGACAGTCTTGCTTTAATGCACTTCCTTCCGCTGGGGAGCAGCCAGCCAAATAGGCAACAGTCTGAATGAAGGAGGGGCCGACTCTGGATGGAGAGAGGCATCACTGGCTTCTCTTAAATGGGACCCATTCTTTGGATTTTGCTTCATGGGGAATGCTGCTCAACACAGGGCCTAAGTAGCCCAACCTAGTTGTTTCTGATCCAGAAAGGGAGAGGTGGAGAGATTGCAGGCTTTAATGCAAATCCGATGTCTTCTTTCTCACCAGGTCTTCCTAATTATACATCACGCACCCCTGGTGAACTCGTTAGCTGAAGTCATTCTGAATGGTGATCTTTCTGAGATGTACGCTAAGACCGAACAGGATGTTCAGAGAAGTTGTGTAAGTCATTAGTGTTGGGACTGTTCCTAGACCTTGATAAGAAGCCGCTGCTCAGTTTGCTCATGCGTGTGTTTCTCTAAAACCAGAAACCGCAACATTCTGCCTCTACAGCAATGATGATGTGTAAGCTGGTCTGGGATTCAAGGAACCTAATCAGAGTCTTGAAATGTGTACCCAGGAAAACCTGGGTTGGGTACTGAGTGGATCTGATTGATCGTATGTTATTGAACAGGAAATCGTACTGCTCTGGGCCCCAGGTTATGTATCTGTGAGACACTGTTACTGGGACGGAATGAGGGGATACTTGTCTAAGGCACAAATACCTACAGAGGCTGGACAGAGAACATCTATGCATGATGTGGGCCCCCATGAGAGAACAGTAGGGAAGGGTGGGGACTGTGGCAAATTGGAGAGCATATGCATCCTTTGTCAGTTCTGCAGGAATATGGGTGCAGTAGTTCCTGGTTTCCTCATGTTTCCAGAGAAGCTGGAAATCTGCATTTGAATGCCAACACTCGCGAATTTTAAACGATCACCCAGCTGTGGCCTAAACAGAGCACATCTACAGTTTGTGCACGTTTGTGCATTTTGCACTCTGCTAAAGGAAGACTCCTGAGACTGGTGTTATGATTTCTTCCCAGGTTTTCCCAGCTTGGCCCCTGTGTCTCTTGCCTGTCTTCCCTCCTACTATCCTGCTCCTGTGTCCTGAGCTCCAGGCTTCCTTGGTACCAGTCCAGCTTGCTTTTCCCCCAGCATGCCCTGTGTTTCTGCCTCTGTCCCTATGACCTTACCGTACCTGCACCCTGGAAGGCCCTTGCCCCAGGTTCCCTCTGCTTGCAGCAGCTTTAAGCAGCTCTGGCAGGCACCTTGTCTCTTTGTATCTGTTGCAGCTTGGGCTTGGCATATGTATCTGAGATGAGCACAGTGTCTCACACAAAGGCTGTTTGGGGAGCACTATCTCTGCAACCGGTTTCTCAGGCAATAGGCACAAAGGTAACAGGGCTAGGTTTGCCCTTGGGCAGTCGACTCTGTTGCCATACCTGAGCTAGCAGGTGGGTGGAGTGTGATCCTGTAGTGCGAAAGGCCAGGACCGCCCGGAGTGCAGTGACAGGAGTCCCTGCCCTGCTGGTTTTTCTGGTGTGTGGCGGCTTGGCTGGGCCCCCTTTGGCTGTTGAAGGGAGTCATAGAGCCTCTGAAAAGGTTCCCAGAAACTTTCTGGCCTTGGTGGTGGTGGCATTAGTTCAGCTGAATTGAATGGGGCCCTTTCATGGCCCCTGTCTGGCCTATCCCTTCTTTGATTCATTCAACAAGTGTTTATTAAGCCCTTTCTTTAGATTAGGCACTGTGTTAGCTCTGTGGATATACAAAATCCTAAATAGTCTGTCTTGTTGGAGCTTTATAGCCCAGTAGGAGAGACCGATGTTGATCAAATAGACAAACAAATGTACTATCGCAAGTCTTAGAAGTGCTCTAAAGGGAAGGAGTAGCTTTTGGCGAGAGGATGTAACCTAGCGGCGACAGGGGTGACGAATACTGAACCGGGAAGGGCTCCCCTCGGGGCCCGTGCCAGGACACCATAGATGAGCACACATGGAACTGACTTGGTGTTTATGGAGCTGGAGACATTTCTCTGCAACTTTCTTAAACTCTGTCTTGCCGACTGAACGCAAACGGTGGCATGCTGACTCCACAGAACCCATGGGGCCTCCCGGTCCGAGCTGCTGAGGCCTGCCAGCTCCCTTCACGCACATTGTTTCACCCCATTTAGAAAACAGGTGGAGCAGGTCCAACTCCAGAGGGCTGTTGGTGAGGATGGGAGGGAAATATATCGAAAGTGTCCATCAGGTACCTGACGGGTCCAGTCCAGCCCTCAGAACTGTTTGGTTTGGTCTTTGAAGTATTTAAAAGAAAATTTTATGGATGACCAACTTTAACATTTAGGAAGTTCCACATATAACTCCAGATTTCGGGATTGCGTTGAACAGTCAGCAGGTCTGGTCCCCATTATACGCATGTTTCCGCAGCAAGCTTCTCCGAGGCGGCCCCCGCCATCAGACGGGGCATGTGTTTGCCATCGGACGTGCTCCCTCCCCATGCAGCCTCTACAGACCCGTACGGCATTTACATTAATAGCAAGCTGGGATGTGCTGAGTCCCTTTGGACTTTCTTTGGTCACTGCTCAGGCTTTGTCCCAGAAGGTCTTCCTGTAAGACATTCAGTGCCAAAGTTCGACTTGGTATTCCAAGAGATGAACGCAGAGATCTTTGGGGTGCTGGGGCTTGCAGGTTTTTTCATTGCGATTGATAGGCATGCAGTTGTGAGAAATAATCATACCCCTTGCCCTGGTCATCCTCTAGTGGTTACATCTTACAAAACTCTAGTACAGTGTCACAGCAGGATACTGGCCTCAACGCTTGGGGTTTGCAATTTGAGCAAAAGCAAATTGCACAAAGTTCCTGGCGACCGCTCAGCTTGGGATACCCACTTTGGTTGAACCCTCTAATGAGAGGGAGCCTTAGGAGATCTGTTCTTTCTCCCGCCGGCCTCCTTTTGGGATGAAGTTCCTGCCTCCATTGTGATAGACACACAACTGCTTGTTGTAGTGGACGCCTGAACCAAAAATGAGATTGTTTTGAGTGTGGAAGGAATTGCCAGCCCAAGTGAAAGTGTCAGCTTTCTGCTTCCGGGTATCGCCTTTCCCTGGGTGCAGAATCGAACTTTGTTGTGTTCGGATGACTGCACTTGAAACTTGGGTAGAGTGGAGGTGAACCCCATTTATGACTTGCTTGACAATAGTCCTGGTAAGATTCACCTTCCTTCCCTCTGAGCAAGAACAGTCTCCTATTGTTTCCTGCCTAACTCGGATGTGGTTTGATCATGCTCGTTTTAAGTTTCTTGATCTTTTTTAACCTACTTTCTCCTTCCCGTAATTTGTAGATAAGTTACTGGTATTGCTTCATTTTTACCAGCAGACCTTTCACAAAACCAAACCAAAATTGAAGAGAGAGAAGCAGAGGGAAGAGCAGAGTTATTTGAAAAGTCTGTAATTTAGGGTTAAATTTAAAACACATCAGCATGGTTAGGTAAATGTCTAATTGAAATTCATCTGTGCATTAAAATCATATGGTTCCTGCTAAGAGCCAGTTCTTGCTATAATTCTAATGCAGAGCAGATCCTGTTTCTTGTTGAGGGAAATAGAGTAAGAGAACACTAATCCTGAAACTGCTAACGTCTCGTTATTTTTTGCAACATGAACACATAGATGAGATTATGGGATATGCATCGTTACCTACAGGTGCTTTTTTTTTTTTTTTTTTTTTAAGGGCCTGTTTTCATCCTCTGCTTCTGTGGAATAGTTTCCTTTGTTTTGCATTGTTTTGCAGTCCATTTCCGCAGCAGAGATGCAGTGGTGCATAGTAAGGATGCGACCCCTGGCCTCTTTGGGCTTCCCATGCCCCGTTAGTGGAGGGGGCCCTGTCCTGGAGATGCTGACGTCACCTGTGCCATCTTGGGCTTGCCAGAGATACTCAGGGACACTCACTGCGGGAATGAGCAACTCGAAGGGTGAACTGGGGGTCGGGTCACAAGGGTTCTTGTGATGTTCTTAGTGACTCTCAAAACAGAAATAGCTTCAGAGCCTGACCCTCACGTGCCACCTTTTTGCTCCGTGACAGGCTTTGGGGGAGGAGTGTTAGGGCCGATTGCTTTTGGTACTATTGTGCATCCCGCCTTACGGGACAGTCTAGCGGAGTGGACTCTGGAGTCAGGCTGCTCAGGGCCCCCAAATCCCGGCTCCTGGTCTCACTAGGTATGTCCCAGGGCAAGATAGTCCACTCCCCAGGCATCCGTTTCCTCTCTTCTCCAATTAGAATAATGGGCATGGGTCTGCAGAGAGGATTACATGCAGGGTAAAGTGCTTCTCCTAAAGCTTAGTGCACATCAAGACCTAAATATTAGATGTTATCGTTACAATGATCTTAGTTTCTGAAGCCATGCAGCAACCCCCGAGTCCCCTGCTTGGGACCTTCCTTCTTGGGATGATTAAGGTAGAGGCACTCTGAGAGCACCCCTTAGGGAGATGCCTTATGACTAGAGGCGCTGAGGGCACTGAGGGCCGGGTGGTAGCAACAACAATGACAATTATAGCACTAATTGTTAAGTGTTGCCTTTTCTTGGCAGTGGGCTGAGCTCTGTGCATTTCTGGCCCTGCAACTTAGCCAGCCCCAGAATCGATCTCTGGAAAGTGCAAAGGCTTAACCAGCTTAGGTGTGTTCCTGTGGTTGGCTGGCTGTGAATTCAGTATGGGGACTGAGAATCCTGGGTGCAGAATAGGCTCGTTTGTCCCCAGACGAGGATGTCGACCACCCCTCTGTAGGCACCAGTTCAGCCAGTTGGAATGGTCTCCGGATGATTCTGGGAGGATCCCAAAGAGTGCCTGAGTGCACACCTCAAATGTTAGCCGCCAGTTCTCTGCATGACACCCATCTTTCCTGGGAGCTGGATCTGCTGCTAGCAGAGCACTCATCGGGTCAAAGCATATGGAGCTGGCAGCTGAGAACCTAGCAGCCTGCCTCCTCTGCTTCCATGTTTGCAGAAGCAGAGCACTAGTCATTGGCTTGGGTCCCCTGGTCACTGCTGCAGGGCTGTCTTTGCAAACCAGGCTTGAATCAGACGGCAGCCAAGCCTCCTGCGCAGTGAATGCATCATGCAGAGTAGCCCCCTTTGCAGCCCAAGTGACAGTTACCCTGAATCTCTCAGTGACCCTGACCTTACTCAAGATCCCTGGCTAATCAATGCGGCTTCTGAAGCACACACATTCTTTTTCCTGAAAGTGGTAAGAGGCTTCTGGGAGAGGGCTGATGGTGCACACCAAAGGAAAAAATAGACCACTATAAATCAAAGGCCTTAATTGGCACAGATACAAACATTCCCACAAAAGAATTCAAACTCATTGTGTATTCTTTCTTTCTTGCGGGGCCATTGTGGTCTCTCCTGTAATCCCTAAATGGAATGGTAGTTCCCATCACCACTGTCGCCTGCAGAAGTAGCGAGTGTGGAGGTGCTGATTCATGCGTAAGAGGATGTGACAGAATCAAAGAGAATCCAGAGTGCGTCACTTTCCACTTACCAAGTAGGGTGCTGTTGCGGATGAGAGACCTCTTAGAAAGTCACCTCTTCCTTTCTCCTATGCAGGTGGGGCTGGACAATGGACGGAAGTCCCATAGCATGGAGGCTCACTGGGGGATAGCCTCTAGCCAGCACTGCAGGGGATTGCACCTGAGGGCCAGGGAGGCCGGTCCTGGTCCAGTGGGCCCAAGAAGGGCCAGGGGTTCTTGGAATGGCCATATATTGGAAGAGCCAACAGGGAAAAGCAGCATGGGCGAGGTGGGAGTGGAGAAGATTCGTGGCTTGGACCCTAGATGGCTTTTCTGCAATTGCTGGGCAGCATGACACAGACCAGGCTGGGGTGGCCCCAAGGCTGGAGACTGCTTGCTGCCTGGTGTGAGGTATTATCATTTCCCCCCCCACCCCACCCCCAGTGTTGAATGGGGACCGTCCCTAGTCTGCCTTGAGCCATTGGTCAATTCTTCCAGGTTTCTGTGAAAAGTTGGAAAATCGGGAGTGGGGACAGAAAAATGAGGCGCCCACTTCTTCCAGTGTGTCTGTCCAGGAACTTGGTTAGTTTTTATCAGCCGCCTGGCCCCTGTGGGCATTTGAGTTTTTTAACGAGACTCTGAATTTCTTGAAGCCGGGTCAGCATTACTTATTCATCTTTTTAACAAATAATTATTGGACAGGTACCACACGCTGTTCTAGGCACCATAGTGCAGTAGGGAACAAAACAAAGACCCCAGACCTCCCAGAGCTTCTAGGAGCTTCAGAGAGAGAGGAGCAATGAAACTATTAGTAAATATTGGAGTGTGTTAGAACGCAATTAGTGATTTAGAAAAGCAACAGTAGTAAAGCAGAGAAGGGAGAGGGGGCAGCGCTAAGAGGCTTGAGTGGGGTGCAGTTCTCCACAGAGTGGCCAGGGTAGGGCTCATTAGGAAGATGACAATTGAGCATAGATGTGAAGGAAGTGAGTGAGTGAGTCATGTAGATTTCAACAGGAAGAGTGCTTTGGCCAGAAAGAGCAGTCAGTGCAAAGGCCCTGAGGCAGGAATGTGCCTAGTGTGTCAGAGGAACAGCAAGGAGCAGCTCAGCAAGGCAGAGTGTAGTAGGGTGAGGTCAGGGAGGGAACAAGCCTCTGAGGCATGTGGTGCCTTGGAAGCCATTGGGAGGTTCTGGAGCTTAGATCGGGAGGAATGGGAACATCGTAACCTTTGTGTCCTGGGTGTTTAGCGTGGCTCTTGCAGTAAACGTTAGTTGTCTTGAAATAACGAATCTCCATGAGGGAATTGAGTGCCTTGTGTGTAACGAGCCAGAGAAATCCAGTCTTGGCCCGTGCTGAAATCCTCCAACCGGGAAGCTTGGTTTTGCTCAGGGTGCCTTGTCTGACGGGAGGCTGGGGGGCCGCGCACGGGTGAGAAAAGAGCCACTCCGTTCACTTCCCTCCTTGAAGCTCCAGTGGTTTAATGACTGTGGGCCAGGAGGGGAGTGGTGTGAATCAACTCACTGCCCAACTGAAGACCACGAGCGAGGCGGGTGGGCATAACTCAAATCCCAGGAGACAGTTGGTGGGGTTTCCCCAGTGAGTTCAGAGTTCCTGGCCATCCTGAGATTGAGTGCCTGCTGACCATTTGCTGTGATGCTCATAACCTTACCCCAGGGGACCCTGCTGGAAACCTCCAGCTTCATGAACAGAGAGAAGGGAAAAGAACGCTACAGGGCTTTATTGGCTCACATGGTATTGCCTTGGTCCCACTACCACGATGGGTCATTCCCCAGTAAGGGCAGTGCCCCTCTGTTCAGCACTTCCTGTGTGTCAGACTGGCTGGCTTGCTCACCCCTCTTTCCCCTCCCACATGTGTTTCTGGAGCACCCACACGTTCCAGGCAGGCGCTGTGCTGGCCTTGGGATACAGGACGAACGAGACAGACGAGGTCCCTGTCCTGACATTCTGGTAGGGGGAAACAGACAATAAATAAGCATGTCAATACAGATTGAAGATTTGGATCTGGGAAGAAACAGGAACCAGCTTTGGGAGATGAAGGTGAGGGAAGACCTCTTGGAGGAGGTGGCCTTGTTGGGTTGGAGGACTGAAGAATGAAGAGCTGAGTTGGGGGTCATGAGGGCAGAGGGTGGGTTGTGATGGGCAAGGTGTGGAAAATGGTGAATCAGAGACCTTGGTGGGGATGAGCTGGCTGGCTAGGATCAGAACAGGGGCCGCTATGCCATAAATTCTGGGTCAGTGGGAGAGGGGGCGTTTCTCATCTCGTTCATCTCCTTTGACCCTTCCTTCTAGGCTCTTGATAACCCAGAGAGTGTGGTGGTATTATTGTCACATTCTGTGCATGAGCTAGCCGACACCCCCAGAGCTTAGGTGATCATCCTGTCCTCCCCCAGCACCAGGGGATTGCAGGCATCCAGCCCCAGACTCCCCATGCTGCTTCTGTTTTGTGCCCTCCGTCACTGTCTGCAGTGATAGTCACTCCCAGTTGAGCATGACGTGTGGGCTTCTGGGCCAAATGTTTGGGGTAACTGGGAGGTCCTAGTATCCCACGGCTACTTCTTTCTAGAAAATAAGTTCCAGTAAAACACTCTTCCTGAAGAAATACCCCACGAGTGTTTGGTGTGTTGTCGTTTACTGAGTGTATTTTATTTTGCATGAGCCTTGAATGCACCTCTTCCATCCTAAGTATCTTACAATTAATTTCTCCCCTAGGACTCATTAGCTTTTGGTTGAATGCCAGGCACAGCACTGAAGGGACAGACCAGGCAGCACTAGGCGTTGAGGGGGACAGAAATGACTTGGCCCGGGGATGAGACGAGGCTGGCCTTGCACGGGCCTGGCAGCTCCCCAGAGCTTGCTTTCTAGGCGGTCCCACCACCATCTTGCTGTTACCTGCTGCTTCTCACATAGGCACAGTGCCCGGCGTGCATGCAGTGCGAGTCCTCGGAGCTCTGAGATTGTTGTGGTGCCAGATCGATGGGCATCTCTCTGGTTTTTTGCTTCTGCAGCTGTAACACTCCCTGCTAATTGGCCAATTCACAGAGAAGAATGCCACGCTCCTCTCGTTAACAGAAGTGGCCTGTTAGCTCTTCACGTTTCCCCCAATGGGTTTTATTTCCCCCCTTACATTTGGCAGCATTGTCCAGTTGCCTCACTGATGTGGCTGCAGTTGTGTGTTCCGGACATGTGTTGGCCTCCGTTCAGCAGCCCCGTGTTACTCGGGTTTCAGCATGGGGCATGCGCTCCTGGGGACTGGCCTCGTGTTTATGCTCTCTGATGTTTGCTTGCTGATCTCCACCTTCTGGAATGAGAAGAGGCTCATTCTGCAGCGGTTATCAGCTGAGCTTCCCTTCACGGCTGGTTGAAAAGCCACCTGCTGCTGGTTATGGTTGGTTCAGGCCTGGGTCACTGTGACCCCCTGTGACATTCGGAGCCCTGTGTATATGAGACAAAACGGGGAATAATTACACATTGTGGGTGGCTGTCACGATGGTCAGGTCAGGAGGTGAGTGGTATGCCAACCACCCCTGAGGTTTTGCGGCGCGGGCCCACCTGCTGCTATGATGAGCATGACTGGGGCGCTGTGGGAGGCCGGCCCCACATTGGCATTGGAGGGCGTGAATGCTGGAGCAGCGCTGCCCATCCGTCAGGCCCATGGGCACTGAAGCCACACTCCCTGGATCCAGATCCTGGCTCTGGCTGTGCCTCTGCCAAGAGGGTGACCTTGGGCCAGTCCTTTGCCCTCTGCAGCTCCCTCCCTCCCCTAGTCGGCTGTCAGAGGATAAAGCAAGTCAGTGTCTGTAAAGTGCTCACAGCACCTTTCCGTTGCCCACAGGGCATCGGTAATTGTCATTAGCACCTGGAAACAGGTAACAAGGAGGTGTGCTACGTTTTGGCCCCTCACAGCAGCCCTGTGGGGGAGGTGCTGCTGTGAGGTCCGTTGGTGCCTGTCGGAACCGAGGCCGTGGGAGAAGCTGGAGAGTGGAGGGACCCTGAGCCTGGACTCTGGCTGCTCCAGCGTCCCTGCGGATCCCACCCTTGGTGCCGCACATTCTTCCAGTCCCGGCCCCCGAGGCTGGAGGTTGGGGAGGCTGCCCAAGGCCCCAGGAGCTCTTTGGGGAGACTGAGTCCCGCCCACTCACAAGCCAGAACGCCAGCGAGCAGAAAGTGGCAGGTATGGTGCTGGGCATGTTTGCATTCGGGAACTCATTTTAGCTCACGGCAGCATGCGATGGAGCCACTATGGTCTCTGTTTGACTCGGGAGAGACAGACGCATTTGGTTAGGGCCCCTGGGCCAGTAAGTGAGAATGAGGTTGGACTTGGGTCTGCCCTTATGTTGGGCATGTTTTTGTTAGCGTGGCCTGCCCCCTTTCTTAGGGGGAAGACATTGCTCCTAGTTCCCAAATCCCTATCAGAGCTATTTGAACAAAAGGATTCTAGTTGCTTCCTCAGAAGGTGAGCAGGCTAGGCCTGGGAGAGCCTGGAAGGTGAGCTTTCCTAGATCATTGCGATAGCTCCTACAGAGCCAGACACCGGCCACGTCACCTGTCCTAGCCCTTACCTGCCCTCTCTAGCCACCAGCCTCTTCTTCCCGGAGCGGCCTACCTGCTGTCCCCATGCTGCTTTTCCTGCCCACTCCCTTCTCTCCACCCTACCGAACCACTGAGTAGGTACAAAGAAACACACTCAGCAGGTCGGATCTACCAGGTACAGAGGCAGGGGTACCCTGACAGCTCTTCCCAGGCTGAGTACCGTGAACTCCATCAGGGGCCGGTGACTGGAGGGGCCACCCACTGGCCCAGCTCCACCCCCTGACTTCCTGTGTGCCTGCAGCATGTCGTGTTCCGGAGCACCACTACAGTCACCAGGTGCACCAGCTCCAGCGACCCTGGTCTTGTCAGAAACAAAGGGTGAATGGCTGGAGCTCTGAGCTGGCCTTCCTACCGTTCTCCTCTCCTCCCAAGTGTTCTGGTAAACTCCTGCTACCTACCATTCAAGACTTGGACCAGTCATTTCCTTCTCTGTGAAGCCTTCCTGCGCTTCCCCCTCGCCCCCCCCCCCCCAACCTGGCATAGTTCCTCACTTCTTCCTCCATGCCTCCGGTGTCCACGTGGACACATGGTAGGCACTGCCTGCTGCTGGCTGGGCTGTGGGCTCCGCACAGGCAGGCCCAGGGCTGCAGCACTCCTGGTCTTTGCTCTGGCTCCGTGAGTGAGGTCAGTCCCCCGGTGACGGCTGTGCATCCAGCTTCCAGACTTGTCTGATTTGTTCCTAGCTTGTATTTAGGGCATTAGGACCATCTGATTTCCTTGAAAATTCTGTAGGTGAATGTTTTTTAAGTCGAGGGGTAACATAAAGTGCAGTGACCTTAGGTGCGTCAGTGGCTTTGTGCTTACGATTGCATTTGTGTGTAACTTAGGGCAAGATAGAAGACATTTCTAGTCGCTCATTCTCAGTCTCTAACCCCTCCTCCTTTCTAAAGGTGCCTTTTAAAAAAATTGTGGTGAAATACATATAAAAATAATGGATTACCTATTTTTAAGCATGGAGTTCAGTGGCATTAGGTACTTTCTTTAAAGGTACTCTTTACATTTGAATGGTATTGGTAATACTTTCTTGGCCAAGGCCCAATGACTGGATGACATAGAAACAACTAGAAGAGAAAGTGAAAGTTCCCCCAGCCTCACTGTCTTCAGAAGGGACCACTGTTCAGAGCATGTGTCACCTTCCAGATCTTGCTGTGTGCACTACCTACCATGCACAGATCTCTCCACACCGGAAAACACGATACAGATGGACATGTTTGAATTGATAATTTTGGTTTTTTAATTGTAAATGGAATCCTGGATGGGCTGCTGGATTGCAGCTTGCTTTTTCATGTGCCGTCTGCATGTGGCCTTTCTAAGGGGCTGTCCCTGGCCTGACGGAGGGCGTTCTGTTTGACACCTGGGGCATTGGTGGTGCTGCTGCTTCTCCTGGGTCCAGTGCCTGGGCCTTGGGTGTTTGTGTCCTCCTTCTTGACCCCTGGCTCAGACCCCTCTCCCTGTCCATGCAGAGTCGGCTCTCAAATTCTGCAGCCCCGAAAGGCCTTTTAGTTACTGCGGACCCCTGGGGAGTCAGCTTCTGGAGTATTTACCTTTTATTTTGGGGACCTCGATCCCAGGACCCTGGGATCATGACCCGAGCCGAAGGCAGACGCTAATGACTGAGCCAGCCACCAGGCGCCCCTGGAGTATTTACCTTTTAAACAAGGATGGAAGCCTTAGGGTGGAGGGGTGGAGACTAGATAAGGTGTTGTTAACCAGCAGGCAGAAGCAGACACTTTAGGGAGCGGTTTGGCCCTTGGGCCACCCCTAAAATCACACTCCTGGCCTGCTGCTGGCTCTGACCCCAGAAGCCAGCCTAAATGGCCAGCCCCAGAGTCCAGGACCGCTCCGCCTACATCCCCTGGTTGGGTAACTGGCAGAATCTCTCCTTGCAGCAAGGAGGGCCCCGTATCTCCACGCTCCTCTTACAGCTCAAGCTCCAGGTCCGTGGGAGATGAGCCCTTGGCAAAACCCGAACTTGCAGCATTTGGGAACCATAGACCTGATTTGTGGAATACTTTAGTCTGGGACATGAATGGTGGGCTCACTTCATGAGAAGATAAACCCAAAGGACTCCTGATTTTTGACTCTGGAGTGAGCTTTTCCCCTTTTGGTTAGTTTCACCGCGCTTGCTCTTGCCCTGTGCTGAAGTTAATCTCCCAAGGCTGTCGGGCTCCTGTTTTCTTCCGTCCCTCACTTTGCTTCTTTGTTGTTCTCTGTATGGGTACAGGCAGCCATGAATTCACTTAGCAGCAGCCCACTGAGGCCCTGCCCTGCGTTTTGTGTTGAGAGCATTGGAGGGGGCGGGTGTAAGGTGGATGGGACCTTCTCTTGGGGGCTTTCCATCTGGAACACCTGGGATTGTCCACTGTCACACACAGATTCCTGGGAGGCCGGCAGCCAGGAGGCTCTTGATGGGAGCAGCAGGAGCAATCATGAATTTCTGTCCACGTATCCCAGCCAGGCCCTGTCAGCTTCTCCATGGTAACTGCGGGGTATTGATACTATTAGCCTTAAGAAAAGCACAACCAGGCTTTTGAATATAAAAGAGGAAAAAAAAAGGAAAAATAAAGTCCAAAATTCTAATGCTAAATGATTCCTGATGATTTTTTTTTAAAAAAGTTAATGTGTGTACAGGATTAGACATTTCAAACCAAACAGGAAGGTCTAGAAAAAATGCAAGCTTGCTTGTGTGCATGTGCACACACAGAACCACCTGCCTTCTTTATCCCCCAGAGATGAAATCCTGAGATATTCGTAGGCCACTTTCCAGGAAAAGCAGTTCATAACATCACATGTGGCCTTTGAAAAGCTTTACCTGCAGGGGCCCCTACTGAGCTCCCCGCTCTTGCTTTTCCACCCAGGTACCCGTTCTGAATCCGCGCACGTAGGTACAAAAAGACCTGGGTCTCTTTAACATGTATGTGGATTCCCATTCTGTGGACAGACCGTAATTACCTAACCACTCCCGTCTTGATGGACATTTAGGTTATTTCCAGCTGTTCACTGGGTAGGTTGCATTTTAAAGGTTTGAAATTTCCCCAGTAAACATGTCCTCCCAACACCTGACCGTCGAGAAAAGCAGATCCCTTTGGAAAGTTTTTAAATTTATTTTCACAGTTGATTCTTATCTTTTTTTTTTTTTTTTTTTAAGGTGGCAGGGAGAGGAAGGTGACTCTCCTATGTTGGATGCTTAATGAAAGTACTTTTACATCCATGCTTACGTGTAGTTCTAGGAGGCCGGAATTATCTGCCCTGTGTTTTAGACAAGGACTCTGATGCTCAGAGAGGACTCATAGTTCATGGCAGGGTTCAGCTGGGGATCGGACTGCTCTGAGCAGCCCTGGGCCTCACACATTGTTTCGCTTCCCTTTGTTCTGCCACTTCTGTATATCCGAGTTCATAAAGAGCTAGGGGAGAGGTTTCTACACCCATCCACGTGAATTTTTGCTTAGACCTTCTAACCGGGTGATGTTTTGCTCTGCATTTAGTCTTGGTTTTCTGTTTCGGAAAGCTTTAATTGCATATGGCATACTCTAAGATTCACTGGGAGTATGTGGTGATCAGAGGAAGCAGTGACTTTATCTTGGGACCCTAATTTCCTGGGTTCGAGTCCTTCAGCAGAAGATGAGGGGGCTGTCCAGGGCTGTGTTCTACCACACAGCATCCTAAGTGGGCTCTGATGGATGCTGTCTCTCAAGTGGTGCATGCTTGGGGGGCTCCCATCTCTGGGCTCCCTGTCGTTGGCGTCTGTAATGCGCTATCTGGGTTTCCTGGGCAGTAGAATCCTATCTCAATTTATCTGTCATTTTTGTGGATGAATAATCCAAAATGAGTAAATGAAAATTAATGTGTGGATTTGGATGCTAATTTAGCTTCCAATTAGGTTTTGTTTTGAGCGTTATTGAAATTAATCTGTGCTCCTTGGGCACATTCCACTTATTGGCAAGGTACGGTGGCCCCCAGAGTACAGTTGGTGGTTGGTTGGGGGTAAATTCAGAAGATGGATAAACCATATCAAGATAATGGAAACGTTTTCTTTAAAACTTTTTTCTTTTTTAATGACAAAATGATGTCTGGACATCATCCAGGTCCTGAAAAGAGAAGAATAATTCAGTCAGAATCCTGCCCCAAACAGACCAGTTTTCTTTTGTTTGTTTTTTTTTTCCTTGCTAGACCCGGTCCATTTGCATGTAAACACTTTTTAAAGGGTACTGAGCCTGGAACTGAGTTTGAGCTCCTGATGAAGCACCCTTATTTCAGGAGGACCTTGAGCTTTGGGATTGGGCAGGCTTCAGCTCCAAGTCTGACTCTTGGCTCAGGAGCTGTGTGACATCAGGCACGTCACTTTGTCCTTCGGAGCCTCTGTTTTCTTATCTATGAAATGGGAGTGGCAATCTGTCTACCTCTTGTTTATTACCTGGACTGAGATAAAACTGTGTGTTTCCCACAGGATGGGGCATGAGCCACTCGCAGCACACAGGCCTCTTTCATTTCTCTTAGAAAGCCTCCTGACTTCTCGGGGAAGAGCTTCTTTGTTTGGGGCCAGCTTCCTTTGGGGATGAGCTTTAACTTCCTGCTGGTACTTGCCAAGCTCCCTTTCTAAAGAGCCAGCATTTGGCTACATCCAGTACACCTTGCTTTTTCTTTTCTGTTACTTTTACAACAGTGGGATACACTGGTTTTTCATGCCCTGTAGCAGTATACAGCTTCTTTTAAAGTAAATATATTTAAAGTAGAAGTTAGGGGTGCCTGGGTAGCTCAGTCAATTAAGGGGCTGCCTTTGGCTCAGGTCATGGTTTTGGGGTCCTGGGATCGAGCCCTGCTTTGGGCTCCCTGCTCAGCGGGGAGCCTGCTTCTCCCTCTCCCTCTGTCCCACCCCCTGCTTGTGTGCTCACTCGCTCTCTCTCAAATAAATAAAATCTTTTTTTTTAAAGATTTTATTTATTTATTTGCCAGAGAGAGAGCACAATGGCAGGCAGAGGGAGAGGGAGAAGCAGGCTCTCCGCTGAGCAGGGAGCTGGACGTGGGGCTTGATCCCAGGACCCTGGGATCATGACCTGAGCCAAAGGCAGCTGCTTAACCGACTGAGCCACCCAGGCGCCCCTCAAATAAATAAAATCTTTAAAAAGTCAATAACACCAGCATGCTGTACTTAAGACCTAAATTGGAAGGATGGTGTGGGTTTGAATCCCAGCTCTGCTGCCCCTTGGCTCTTTGACCTTGGATGTGTCCTTTACCACCTCTGAGCCTCAGTTTTATCATCTGTAAAGGGAGGGAAACAACAGGACGACCTCATGGGGCTGTTGTCAAGTTCAAGTAGGCTAGTACAGTCAGAGCCCTTAGAGCGCATCTGGCACATGCAAAATACCCTAAGCATGTTAACCAGAAGTGCGTTTCCTAGACAAGCGAGGGGCCTTTGGGAAGCACAGGGCTGGTGTTGGTAAAGTACAGAGTTTCCGACTTAGGGCGGTGGGCAATAAATGGTAGCTGGTGCTATTGTTTTGATGATTTAACAATGGTGGTGTTAGTAACAGTCCTGATGACAAAGTAGGAGGTAGCCTTTTTTTGTTTCGAAAATAGAATTTCTTAGGGCAGCAACTCTCAGGCAGCTTGACGATGGCGTCTGGCAAGATTCCAAGGTTCCAATCTGTGTGTTGACTTCCCTAGGCCAAGCCCAGCATTCGGTGCTTCATTAAGCCCACCGAGACGCTAGAGCGCTCCCTTGAGATGAACAAGCACAAGGGCAAGAGGCGGGTGCAGAAGAGACCCAACTACAAAAACGTTGGGGAGGAAGACGAGGAGGAGAAGGGGCCCGCCGAGGACGCCCAGGAAGACGCTGAGAAGACTAAAGGTACTGAGGGTGGTTCAAAAGGCATCAGGACGAGTGGGGAGAGTGAAGGTGAGTGCGCCCGTGAACGCCACCCTGGTGCCTGTGCCGCGAGCCAGGCTGTCCCTTGTGTCTGGTCCCTGTTGTGTGTCCGTGGGTGCGTCTGTCCATTCCCGACGCCGGTGTACCTCACTCTGTGGGCCCAGCCCTTTGCAGGCAGCTGTGGGCAGGTCCACTGCAAGGCCTGCCCACATCGCAGGGGTGACCCGGAGCAGGCCTCTTTACTCGAAACCCTGTGCCTCGGTTTCCCCATCAGTAAACAGAGGCTAGCAGATGGTAGTTACTTTGTCATTACGAGAATGAAATGAGTTAGGACGTGTCCCATGCTCGGAGCAGTGCCTGGCCTGTGTCATAAGCATCTGCTGCCGTTCCTGCCCTCACCATGTTTATTGCAGTTCTGTTAGTCCCCGTCACCTGCGATGCTGATTTTTGACACGAGTCGTTATTTCCAGTGCACTGCAGGGAGAAAACCCGCGTTGAATGAGATTATATACCTTTAATACGATTATGTTTTAGATTCTTACATTAAGATTTGTCCGAAGTTCTTAGAGTGAGGTACACCAGGGTTTGGTGCACATGTGCTCAAAAAGCAGAATCATTCATTCCTCTTTTTGGTTTGTGTTGGGGATGATTCTGGTTTAATTTCCACCTTCCTCTGGCTTAGATGCTAATACCTTCTCGATCTGGAGAGCAGTGTCTGCTCTGGAATTAGGCAAGCTTCAGCTGTGCAGGCTCTTGTTTTGGGGCTGGTTGCACAGCCACACAGATGGGGTGTCTGGCCACGGCCCCAGGCACGTGGGGTGGAGCAGGGGATGAGGTAGAAGTGGGGTGGGGGCTCTGCTTGCTGGGCCTGAGCTCCCACCACAGCTTGCAGGACAGACTCGGGCTGTCCTCAGCTCCCGCTGTGGGCTGTCCTCCTGGGTGCGGGCTGGTAGTGAATCCTCCAAGGCCAGCAGCGGTTGCTGGCCTGTTGGTCTGGACTGTGTGAGTCCCTGGTCCGGGGGCTCTGAAGCTGGGAAATCGAGTAGCTCCATAAATCAGTGACCGGGAACTCCTTTGTTTTGGGGAGTTTGCTGCGATTATGGAGCCAAAACCCGCCCCATCCCCACCCTGCTGGCCCCATTCTGATTTTCTTGGCAGGTCTCAGGGGAATGCCACAATCCCATTTCGATAAGTATAACCAAAGCATTTCTCTGGTGCCACCCGGCCCTCTTTTTAAGGCTGAGATCCCCAGCATGCTTTTATTTCTGTTTAAAGTGCACAGGAAGCATTTTGACATAGGAATTCCTGTTTGGCTCAGGACACGGATGCCAGCAAGTATGACTTTGGTGGGGAGGTGAGGGGCAAATGCAAGGTAAGCAAGACATCTTAGTTGGCTTATTTGCCTCTTTTTTCTTTTTTCTTTTTTTAAACACAGGAGAAAACTGCGTAAACCCTGGGGTTTAGTTGTCCTGTGGCCACACTGGGGAGAAAGGAGGATTTCACCCCATTTTGAACGCTGTGTTCTTGTCGATTTTGTTTTGGAAAGATGCTACCTCTTTCATTCCAATCCTTTTAAGGGCTGCTCTTGAACTAGGCCTGGCCATGACTAACCCTGGTGTGGACAGGGCAGGCTTGGCCGCAATCACACAGTGAAGTGAGTCAGCCCGGTGGCCCGGTTCTGGCGTGTGGGGCTTCTGTGCCTCAGCCAGGCTGCCGTTCAGTTCGCTGTTGGGATTGGGGTGATTACTCCCCAGATGCCGAGGCTGCCTGTCCTGTGCCGGGGGCAAGGGGAGAAACGTGCACCAGCCTCCAAAAACCTGTGTTCTGGGTGCTCACTCAGAGGTTGCCAGGTTGTACCAGACAGGGCCCTGGTATCTCCCCTGGAGGTTTTGCTTGGACCTTTGATGCTGATGTTAGAGCTTAGTTGAACATGACTCTCAGCAACCCCCTTTGACATTTTGGTGCTCTCCTGTTTTCTTGAACACACGGTAGTCATTCCAAAATATCATGGACCTGTCATCTTCTCACCTGGCTGAACCTAAATAAATACAGCTCTCATAGTCCTGACCAGCAAAGAGACACCTAACTGGGCAGCGGTAGCTTTCAGGTGGATGGGGCTTTGTGAATGGTGTATTTGATCTCTTGGTTCTTAGATTTAAGGTGCGGCTGGTGGGTGTTCTCTCCTTAGACTGTGTTTGGGTGAAACCAGGCAGCTGTTAGCTCCCATGACTTGGAAGGGTGTCAGGCCACAGTGTCAATGTGGGAGGAGCTAAGAGATGGGATACTGGCCTTGCAGTCATGTCTGGGTTTATTGTGAGCCTTGAGTGGTCTCCCCAAGCTCTGTACCTCAGTTTCCTTGTCTGGAAATTGAGCATAAAAAATGTAATTCATGTGGTGCTTTTTTTTTTGTTTTTTTTTTTAAGATTTTTATTTATTTATTCATGAGAGACAGAGAGAGAGAGAGAGAGGCAGAGGGAGAAGCAGGCTCCCAAGGAGCAGGGAGCCCGATGCGGGACTCGATCCCAGGACTCTGGGATCATGACCTGAGCCGAAGGCAGACGCTTAACCATCTGAGCCACCCCGGCGCCCTTTTTTTTGTTTTTTTAATGAATATATGTTAGGATTCTTGTGGTCATGAGTTAGAAAATCTACTCAGACTGGCTTTAGAAGGGTGATTATTGTTCACGTCGCTGAAAGGCTTGGGCAGGGACGGCCCCGGGTGTAGCTGACCATCGGCAGCGCCAGGCTCGCATCCTGCCAGCTTACCACCAAGTGGAGAAGGAGCTGCTTCTTCCCATCAGCTACAGCTCTAGTCTGGGGGCCGATGCTCTGTGACACTGATGGGCCTGGCTCACCCACTGCTGTAAGAGGGGTGTTCTGTGCCGACTGGCCAGGCCTGGGTCACTTGTTAATATTATGATGATGATTCCCTCAGTAAAAAAAAACAGGATGTGTTCATCAGAAGAAGGGGGCATGGATTCTGAGCCAGCGGAAGCAGCAGATGCTCCCCGAGAAAGCTGCACTCTTTCTATATGTCCCTCATCCCCCCTCAGGGCTGTGTGCTCCCTTGCTCTTTGGAGGTGGCTATGTTGCTCTTCTCCCCTCCAGATTATTTTTTCTCTAGCGGGCTTCTTGCCCTGTCCCTGGATCTAGAGGCTTGTCGACATCCTGCTTATAACAAACAGGCACAGGTGACTGTTGAGTGAAGAGATGCTGGCACCGACTCCCCCCTGCAAACCCCACCATCCCCACACTAGTGGGGAAGTCTTGCCTCAACCAGGTGGCAGAAAACACAGGCATAAAAAGGCATGTGGCCACAAGTCACAATTTTGCCATGACCTGATTTAAATGTGGCATTAACATGTTCTTTTTCTACAAATGCAACCAGAATTCACACCTCCTCCACATTTAAGCCCAGACAAGGAAGTAGTGTGAAATGAATGTGTACCTCTGGACCCTCCACTCGACTTCAGGTCCCAACTGATGAGTGACTCATTCTGAAACCGAGAAAATCACAGGGCCCCTAAATTTGCAGAAATTGCACACTAAAAGGAAAAAGAAGGGTACCCTAGTGCCCGTGGCCAAGGAAGTGTTCACTCGACACATGTCACTCTGAAAGGACAGTTGTCTCTTTTTGGAGTCACTCGGAGCAGTAACTTAATAAACAGACCTAGACAAAAGAATGAATTGTTTGCACTTCTCATTTGAAAAAATAGGGTTTAGTTTTTGGTTTTTGCCTATGGAAAAAGTAGGCACCAATTTCATGTCCTCTGATTGAAAACCTGCTCTTTGCTTGAATCCCTTCAAGGGCACGGAGTGAAGAGGACAACACTGACTTTGAGCCTGCCAGGTCAGCCGGGAGTTAAGGGGTGCCCAGAAGTTGGGAACCCCAGCTTTGCCTTTTTTTTTTTTTTTTAAATCCCCATTGAAATGAAATGGAACCCTGGCGTCATTTCTGGCACTTCTTGCAAAGCCAGAGCCAACCCCACGGCTGGCAGAGTTTCCTGATTGGGACGAGCTGTGGATTAGCCATTGGGAGGTTGGGATCTGAATCCTAGACCCTGGAGGGGCTGCTCCTGAGCAGCTCTGTGACCCTGGGCTAGTCATTGCTTCTCCACCGATGGGGGGGGCTTCACGATGCCCAGCCCTCCGGTTGTCAGAAATGAGAACATTACTGTCTCAGCACTCAACCATGTGACCCACGAGCACTGAAAAGGCAGCCTGGCCAAGGCGGAGAGCAGAGTGAGGAGCTTGGAAGGGGCGTGTGTGCTTGGGCACCCCTCCCCCTACCCCCTATTGTGAGTTTCTGTGAAGCCTGGTTCTCTGTTCATTTGTATAACGAATTAGTGAGGTGGGTGAGTGGGTGAGCATGTGTGTGTGGTGGGGGCACGGCAGGAAGGGAGGGAGGAGAAGGGTTAGGAGGCTGGCCCACCGTTTTAGAGACGTGGAAGTGCCACCTTTTCAAATGGGCTTAACTAGTATAAGGAACTTCCCAGAAAAAAACATTCTAAATTCAATCTCGTGCTGTTCGGTCAAGGAAAACAGCAAAACAAAGAAAGAGGCTCCCCCAAATCCTCAGCTCATACACACCCTGTTGTTGCCAGGTGCTCTTTGCCTCTTGAAATTCTGCTCCAGAGCCAGCCAATAGCATGCAGTCCTTCCCTTATTTCCTAGGTAACCAGCAAGGGCATCTTTCTCCTCTTTTCCCTGAACGTTCTCGTTAGGGCCTTCTTATTCTCCCCTTCCCCCTTTTTATTGTCTGTCCTCATTTTGATTCCTGGAATGTAGAATACCGAGGGCAACTCAGAAAATCCTTGAATTTGTGAAGTCAAAGACTGTTGGGAGGTCATGCCTGCCATTTCCCTGAAAAGCACTTCATTTACCAAATATTAATCAGATTAGAATGTGCATCATCCTGGGCAAGTTGATGGATTATTACTGTTATTTAAAAAAATCAGTGTGTCAGAGCATCGGGGAAGCTCCCGGATCTGGCCAGAGTTGTCATTTGGAGGGGGAGAGGTTGACGTCCCTGGGTGCCGGAGGTCTTCCGGCCTGTCCTGTACATCCACACTGTTGTGCAACCCAAACTACCATCCATCTCCACAGTTCTTTTCATCTTCCTGAACTGAAACTCTCTCCCTGTTAAACATTAACCCCCCCCTCCACCGCCCCCCACCGCCCCACCGGCAACCACCTTTCCACTTTCTGTCTCTCTGAATTTGTTCTAGGTACTTCATGGAAGTGGGATCCTACAGTATTTGTCTTGTTGCGACTCCTTACTTCACACAGCATCGTGTGCTCAAGGGTCATCCTTGTGGTCACGTGTGTCAGGACCACCTTCCTTTTTAAGGCTGCCCAGTATTCTGTTTTGTGGAGGGATGACATCTGGCTTATCCATTCCCCCCCTGACGGACACTTGGGTTGCTTCCACCTTTTGGACATCGGTACTGGTGCTGTTGTGCCTCTGGGTGTGCAAATCCTCTCCTGCTTTGGGGGCTCTTGTGGCAATGATAAGAGGCCCAGGAGGGCCGGGGCAGGGCCTGTGAAGCCAGAGGAACTGGAGATTTGGGTTCCCCTGCCCAGCTGCTCAGCCTCACAAGGACGTTCCTCGACTCCCAGAGGCTCAAGGCTCCGGGTGTGTAAAGGGGTCATACCACCTTCCAGGCTGGGGTGCAGGAGCCTTACAAGATTATGGGCCCCAGGGCCTGGTGCTGGGACTATGACCACACAGATGCTCCTTTCCAGGATGTGGGCCACGCCGGGAGATGAGCCCCCAGCAGCGGGGGCAGAGGCCCACCACCTCGATCTGTCTGCAAGCTCATTTGCCCTTGTAGAATGCAGACGCTGGGCTAGGTCAGCATTGCTCCAGCTGTGGGATATGGGGCACCTAAAAGGTGCGACGGGGCGGTGAGAAGATTCTTGCTGACATCAGGTCCGGGCCAGCCTGACATCTGTCCTTCATGCCTCCCTCACGTCCCCGCGCCCCCTGTCCCAGCACACAGCAGTCCTTGCTCCTGGTTGTTCATCACACACACTTTCACACTTGCTTCCTGTTTACATGGGCCGTATGCCTAGAGGAGTAATGAAGCATTTTTTTTTTCATTTGAAAATAATTTCAAATTTATAAGAATTTGGAGAAACGGGCGCCTGGGTGGCTCAGTCGTTAAGCGTCTGCCTTCGGCTCAGGTCATGATCCCAGGGTCCTGGGATCGAGCCCCTCATCGGGCTCCCTGCTCCTCAGGAAGCCTGCCTCTCCCTCTCCCACTCCCCCTGCTTGTGTTCCCTCTCTCGCTATCTCTGTCTCTGTCAAATAAATAAATAAATAACCTTTAAAAAAAAAAAGAATTTGGAGAAACAAAAATAGTATAAAGAACACCTGTTTACCTTTTACCCGGTTTCATCTTTTAACCTATATTATAGCCCATTTGCTTTCTTATTTATGTTTTCCCTCTCTCTGCCCCGCCCCCCCCACACTTTTTTTCTGGGTGAGTTGCATCCATCCTGTCGCTTCGCTCCGATACGTGTCAGCACACAGTTGCTGAGAATTAGGCATTGGCTTCCATAACCCCAGGGCAGCTGTCCACTCCAGTGTGGGTTTCTGCTGTCCCTGTCCCAGTTTGTCCTTTGGCTCAATAATCTCCCTTCTGGCGTATTTCCCCCACCAGTCTAGGGTAAGGTAGTGCCTTTAATTGTCGTGTCTCTCTGGCCTTAGTGACTCGGGAACATTTTTCACAGCCTTCTCTTTTACAACAGTGACATTTTTTAAGAATGCAGAACCTCTCCCTCCTTTGTTTTAATAAAATGTTCCCTCTTGGGTATTTTCTTTGTGATTACATGGAGGTTATATGTTCTTGGCTGGACCATGGCATAGGTGGTGTTATATCCTTGCCGGGGTGTCCCACTTGGAGGCACGTGATGTCCCCCTGACCCTCACGGGTGACATGGATATTGGTCACCTGGCTGCGGTATTGCCCCATCTCTCCGCTGTATAATCGCTTTCTTTTCTTTATAACTAATTCACAGTCCATGGGGAGACACTTAGAGATAATACAGATATGCTGTGCCTCATTACAGTGACCCTGGGAGCCGCCATTCACTGATGATACTTGCCCGATCCTGTCTTTACCAGACTGGTGGCAAAATGTTGATTTTCCAACGTCAGCACTCTCTCCATGTTTAAAAGTCAGCCCTCAGCATTCCACTGTAAGCAAGATGCCTCCCTTCTCCCCATTTGTTTATCAGTTCTTGGCACAGACTCAAGGATTTCAGTTTTTTAGTGGTTTATATTTCATTACTGATTTACTTCATCTGATGCTCAAATTGTCCCAGACTTGGCCATTGGGAACCCCTTTGGGCTGGCTGCTATGGCCTTGTGCTAAGCTCCCGTCATTTCTTTTGAGCAGTCCTTATACTATCTGGCTTGATAAGGTATTCCAGGTTCATTCTGGAATGCATGGGGAATGCCTGTCCCCGGGATGAGCCATTACTCTGACAAACCCTGCTTCCTCTCAGTGGCCAGCGGTATTGGAGGCCAGGAGCTGGGTGCCAGAAGGGCTAATGGCTACCGGGGTACCTTGCTTTTTGGCCCTTTCAATGGACAGATCTAGAAAACAGGTGCATGTACATACACAAAATATACATTTACTCGTGCATGCATATACATACGTACAGACATGCGTATCATATACATATTTTAGAAATCGTGAGTGCATACCAATACCTCCAGTATTCATACCAATGCCAGTCAGTTCCCAGAGGGTACTTTCTCGCCTTCCCCTATTCCAGATCTGTGTGTCACTTCTTCAGCAAGAGCCTTGGCTCCCAACGATGTCAACAATGTCAACACGTTTGTTTGCTCAGTCCTATAATACATCTTAAAAAGTTTCAGTTTGTTTATTGTTTAACAAACAAGAGTTCAGGATGGTTTGCAATCCGCCCCCATCCCTGCATTCTTCACCTGCCTCCCAACCGAGGGTATAGAGTGAAGTATGCTGTTTATAGCTACTTGGATTAGTCTGCCCTTTCTATGTTCTTTATTCCCCATCAGGGTAGGTATGGTGTTCATCTGGGGGAAAAAAAAAAAAAAATGTTGGTCCTTTTTTTTTTGGTCCAGTTAGGGGTCTTCCTTCCCATTTTTACAGACTTAATTTCTTTTTTTTTTAATATATGGATTATTAACAAACTTAAAACCATGCAAAAGGATATATTCAAGAAGTGTCCCTTCTTCCATACTCCGTCCCATTCCCCTTCCTCTGGTAGATAACCAACTTGACTGCTTTCTGGCATTTCCTTCCCACTTTTGTTTTTGTAAGAAAATGCCAATCTAGAAATGTTTTCTTATTCTCCCTTTTCTCTTACACACAGGGTAGCACACTGTATACGCTCTCTCTTCTCTTCTCAGCTTCTCTGGAAATCACTCCATGTCAGTTCACCATGGTCTTCCTCATTCTGTTTTACAGCTGCAGTGTGTGTGTGTGTGTGTGTGTGTGTGTGTGTGTGTGTGTGTGTGTGTGTGTGTGTGTGTGTGTGTGTGTGTGTGTGTGTGTGTGTGTGTGTGTGTGTGTGTGTGTGTACCAAAGTTTATTCAACCGATCTTTATGCTTGGACAGTTAGGTAGTTTCCAATATTTTGCAATTACAAGTAATACTTCAGTGAATACCCTTGAGTGTGTGCATTTTTATATTGTTAAGGGATGTATCTTCCAAATAAATCCCTACCAGTGGGATTGCTCAATTGAAGGGTATAATAGTGCTTTAAAGTTTCCTTTTTTTTTTTTTTTTTAAGATTTTATTCTTTTAAGTAATCTCTACATTCAGTGTGAGGCTAGAACTTACAACCCCGAGATCACGAGTCGCACCCTCCACTGACTGAGCCAGCCGGGCTCCCCTAAAGTTTCCTTTTAAAATGTATTTAGGGACGCCTGGGTGGCTCAGTCATTAAGCGTCTGCCTTCAGCTCAGGTCATGATCCCAGGGTCCTGGGATCGAACCCCGCATCGGGCTCCCTGCTCCGCGGGGAGCCTGCTTCTCCCTCTCCCACTCCCCCTGCTTGTGTTCCTTCTCTCGCTGTGTCTCTCTCTGTCAAATAAATAAATAAAATCTTTAAAAAAAATAAAATGTGTTTAAATCAAAAGAAAAAAGTGAGCTCATGATGAGGTAGATAACAAATAGTACAGGCAATACAGAGACATGGCAGATATCCTGGAGGCAGGCAAATGACTGAAGTTGGAGCAAAACTGAGCTGCGTTGTTGCCACAGTCCCTTCAAATTCCAAAATAGAAACCCATATGGGACAGGGGCTCATGTGTATGTTATAGCAGGTTCAGATGGAGCCCCCTGGGAATTCATCATCAGAGCCTGAGTCCTGGCCTCAGTGACCATCCGTGGAAATCCACGCATGCAAGCCCACTGTTCTGCTTTCTTTGGTGGCGGCAGCATGGTGCATGTACCCTGGGCGGGGAGCGAGGCTGCGCTGAGACAGGCATGTATCTACAGGGAGCTGTGGGAGTGAGGGCCCAGAAGGTTCTGCAGAACTGTGCCGGATGTTCTGGTCTGGCATAAAGAGGACATTCACTTTGACCTTGAATCTCACCAGGAAAAAAAAAGATCAGATCTCTTTGGCACCCTCTTTTAAAGATGATTGTGGAATCCGTTTTAGAATGGTGAGAATCTGGACAGACCCTCTCCCAAAAAAACTTATTAAACCCCCCCATGCCCACGTGGCATTTTGCATAAAGTTTCAGGGAGTTGACAGACGCTAGGTAAGAATCACTACTTTTAAGAGTTGTTTGGATAAAATTGTTAAAAAGAAGGGGCAGTGGCAACCTGCATTGACACTGGAAAGGACTGTCGTACGTTCATCTAGAGAATTAATCCCCATAACTGTGCTGGCCGGATGAGGATAGGGAAGGTGGGAACCAGGGTGACAGAACCAAGGTTCAGGAACCTCATTGTGCGTCGAGAGACCCTCGTGGGCCTGGTCCTGCACAAGGAGAGGACCCGGGAGTAGGGCAGGCAGCAGTCCTGGCTTTTGCTGCTCCTTTTCTCATCATATTAATTGTCACTATGTTTCTGGGTTTCTGTTTCCTCATATACAGTATCTAGGACTGAACCAGTGGTTTTTAGCAGTTCTGTGTGAAGCTCCAGAATTCTAGAAAGGAGCTTTAGGGGCTTCTGTGGAGTGCAGGAGGAAACCCGCAGCCAGGGACGTTTGGGAACCCACCCACCCTTTAGCCAGAGCAGCTCTGCTCCTGTCTGTGGTGGTGTGTCGTGGGAAATTGTCATTCAGAATTAATATGCCACTCCTTAACTAAGTTTGGTGAGCACTAGACTGGATTTTCTTTAATGGCTGTGTGCTCCAGAATTCTGCGTGTCCAGGGAGATTAAAAAATTAAAAAGGAATAACCACGTCACAGCAGGTGTATTCTCTAGGCTGAGGTGCTAGGGCTTGGTCCTGTAACCTTGGGGAGTCCTTGAAGCTGAGTTCCTGCCTCATCAGCTGGGCTGGGAGGGAGGGGAGCTCGCAGCAGGGCAGGAGGTGTGTCAGAGGTCCCAGGGTAGAAGCTAGAGGCTGGCATCACAGTCCTGCTGGGTAGTCTTCAGATGTTTTCAATGGCATGCTCCCATCGGTAAACACTAACAATCAAATAAATGTCATTTAAGCATGCAGCTCCCCAATATAGACACATTTATTGTAAATTATACCTACTTGTATTGCTGTGCCAAGGTTAGATACATCACAAAACAAAACGGATTGTTTAAAGATGAGGATAATTAAAAATAAGAGAGGTACTGCCCCGTGAATCATCTGTCGCCAGTGGGGACAGAGTGCCCCCACCGCAGAGAGGTCAGGCTCGTAGGGAGGCGGCTGGACGAGGTTGGTGGGGGTGAAGATGCAGGCGCAGGAACAGTGGTTCTCAGCAGTCTGCACTTCCACCTGCTCTCTGCCGTGGCCATGCTGCTCGGAGTGCTGTTTACTCAGTAGCTCCCTGTGAATTGACTCACTTGGTTTTTTTCCCCTTAAATCTCGCCTTCTCCTAAGCAGTGATATCCACAGAAGAACAGGTTTTCTGTGCAGTTAGAATCTTCTAACGCACATTAAGATAAACACAGAACTCTGCAAACAGAACATTTGTCCGCATTGCACTTGAAAATCATGGGTCAGCCCCCACCTGTGTGATGGCCCCGTGGGAGGCTCCAGTCCACCCTGGGAGGAAGGGGCTGGTGGTCCGGGCCCGTGTGGATGGGTGGGTGGTGCACTCCTCCGTGCTAGAGGACAGTCGCAGGCGCAGCCGTGCCTAGTGGAGTTCCAGAGGGTGGTGGGCACGCGCTGCCTCCAGTGAGAATGCTAGGCACGCTCAGGGCAGACTGGGTGGGGCCCTGGGCCACCCGCTACATGTCATAGGGGCCGTGCGTCGCTGCCAGCTCTGCCTGCCGCCAAAGCCTCACATGCTGGGCTCCCCCAGTCATCCGTACCCCCATCCCGTTAGTGAGCACTCGCCACATACCGGGAGCTGGGCTTGACACTAGAGTTCCAGTGGAGAGCAAGACAGAGAAGGGGGCTCCTCTTATGAAACCCCATTCTAGTGGCGGAAGGCAGGCAGCAACCATAAATAAAAAATAGGAAGTCCAGGCAGTTGTGAATGCTATAAAGTAAAATTGAGATAAGAGGGGGAGGGACAGATTTATCCAGGAGAATTCCGAATAATGTATGTAGCTACTCCCTCCAGGAGATAGAGCATAACTCCTCGCTCCTTAAGTGTGGGCTGCGCTTAATGACTTACTCCCACAGAGCTTGCAGTGAGGGGAGGAGGGAAAGTAACTTTCTGGTGGAGAAATCTGACCGGCGTTCGCTTGGCCAAGTGGTGCAGACTTGACGTCGGCGGTGGTCGGGCCGTGTTGGTAGTCTGCACCCTTGCTACAGCCGGCATTGAAGGGCACTTCCCCCGTGTGAGCTTCCTTCCAGAAACCTCTACCCCCAGTCTAATAATCTGAAAACATCAGACAGACTCAGATTGAGGGACATTCTGCAAAATACCTGACCAGTTCTCGCTCCTCAAACCGTCAGGTCACCAGAGGCAGGGAAGTCAAAAGCTGGCACAGTCAAGGGGTCCTAAGGGGACATGACGACTAGATGTAATGGGGTCCCTGAGATGGGATCCTGGAACAGAAAATGAACTGTAGGGAAAAACTAAGGAACTATGAATGAAATACGGATTTTTGATAATAATTGAAGGAGGTAAAAACCGGTGCAGAAGGAGTTGAGAAGACATCTCTGAGGTGGTAGCATCTGAGCTGGGCCTTGAAGGATGTCACTGAGTCAGGCCAGGGTAGGGGAGACCCGGGGTGAAAACATTCTGGGCAGAGGAAGCAGCCGTGTAAATATCCTGGGGCAGAAATAAGCTTGGGCCTATCAAAGAGCATGGAAGAAGCTCAGCACAGGTGGTGAGGGGTGCTGGGGAGAAGGCCAGGGAGTGAGGTCAGAGGTGGAGAGGAGCGGGGCTGCACAACAGACTGCCTCGACACTGTGGACGGCATGTGGATTTCATCCCCATGTGATGGGAAGGCAGTGGAGAATTCTGAACAGAAGGGCGATGTGAGCTCATTTCCACTTAAAGTCACTTGGTCTGTGCGGAGAACAAACTAGGGGGTAAAGGAGGGCAGAGCCAGCTGGGAGGCCTCTGCACGAGTCCAGGGGCAGATCATGGATGGCGGGGGGCCGTTGGAGTCCCTGAGCCCTCCTATCCCTCCAGATACAAGTGCAGCTTCACACATCAGCATCCTTTCCCCCACATCTGTCTCCTGAAGGTGGGGGAGGTGACCTAAACTCTGGGTTCCAAGAACTAAGTATTTGAAGGTCCACACCTGCACGTCAAAGAACTCTGTGACGGAGACCCCTTATGGCCAGTAGCTAACCATCTCTCTTTCGTCTCTGTTGGTTAATGCCTTCTTTGAAAACTAAAAACGTACCCCATGCTTACGTCGGTTCCTACAAGTGGCCCTTAATTGGGAAAAATACAGCGAGGTTCCTAACCTCCCTCTGCCTTCTGGAAGTCATCAGTGGAAAAGGAAAACAAAAGGCTTCAGGCATGTCAAAGCCTTTCCTAGAGTGTAAACAGTTTCAGAATCTTCTCAGTGAATTTGGTTATATTTTATTAACCACATATCATTTTTCTTCCCTCTGCTGCCTCAACTCCTTTGGGAAGGAAGTGTGGTGTCAGTAAAGTAAAATAAGTGCCTTAAAAAAACATCTTGAAATAAATTACTGCAATTTGCACTTTTTATTAAAATCAGGGCCACATTTCTTGGCGTTGCCACGATGCCAGGAAAGAGAGGTTGTGGCCTCTGTCTTATTTCTCCCCAGCTTGTTGCTGACGCTCCTGTCACTGCTGGCGAACACTTGCTGGACGCGTGAGGAGCGGGCTACTTGGGCTCTGTCTCTAGGATGACTGTGTCTGTAAATCCAGGGCTGTGAAGCCGTCCGAGCTCATCCCCGTCTCTGTATTTCCTTCTAGAGATAGAGATGGTGATCATGGAGCGCGGCAAGCTCCCAGAGCTGGCGGCCAACACGTCTGTGCAGGAACAGAACACCACGGACGAGGAGAAGAGTGCCGCCGCCACGGGCTTGGAGAGTGCACTGTGGAGCAGGTGCCACCAGTGGGCCCAGTCCTCCTGGTGCTGGGCGGGGTGGGAGTGGGGAGGGGAGCCCACAGGCCAGCCCACCAGTCAGGGTGGGGGTTGCTGCTCTGTCGCTGGGAAGAGGAGATGGGCTGAGTGGTGGGGGGAAAGGGGGTACCTTGGCTGGGGTGTCCAGCACAGGTAACCTGGGGCCTCTTCCAACACCCAGATGGCCTCTTCGGCCTCTCAGCAAAGTTGTCCTGCTTCCTGCGTTTCCTTGCTTCTCCAGCCCCTCTCGAGAGGCCACAGGACAGAGCTGACACTCAGCTCTGGAGTGCTCACCCCTTGGAAAGAGGAAGACTGAGACATGGTGCCACCTCCCCCAAGCCCTTTGGTGGTGGGCCCTGCCCTAAAGGGTGTGGGTCGCCTCACAGCCTTGTACTGGCCACCCCTGGCAGTGCTCTGCTGCTCCCAGGAAGGATCCCCTTGGGGGCCGCATTTGGATCTCCCTGTCTCATTCATTCATTGCCATGCTACCCCACCGTGCATAGGGCCTGCCCTCCTCACTCAGCCAGCGTGATTTCACGCTGCTGTCCTGCAGCTTTTTGTCTAAGTGTTCACTTCACTGATGGCCTGCTGAAGCTACATCCTCTTAAACCTTTGAGATGCCGCATTTCCTGGAAACTTGCTGCAGCACCAGCCCTTCCAGAATGCGATTGGGTGGAAGGCTGCTTCCAAAGTGTGCGGTGAACTATCAGGAGGACTTTTTCATTTCAGAGTTATTTTCCTTCCCGAGGAGCCCCGCTGCAGAGACCCCTGCCATAACCTAATCCCGTGCACAGCAGCAGGGTTCGCTGTCAGCCTACAAAGCATTCACTTCCTGAACCCTCAGGGTGGAGTGGCGGGAATACACACACACCCCATCCTACTTATTAGTCCAGCTTGAAGAGTTGAAGCACGCCCGTTTTTTTCCTCCACCTGTCTGCTTGGCAAATGTTTCAGTTATCTAACAGTCAGGACTCATTTCTATCAGATGCACAAGGGAGCCATTTTTAGTTGGGTTTAAATTAAAAAACACTGGAGTGTGGTGTCAGCTATCAGTTGCTGGAACTTACAGAGACCGTTTTGATTTTGCTTGGCAGCAAAAAACATAACTCTTGAAGCTCTGAAAATTCAGGAAATCATTCTAAACTCAGAAAGGGAGAGGAAAACAACTGTTCATTGCTTGGCACAGCATTAGTGAGGATATGAATAATTGGAAAAACCACAAATGAGTAGTGGTGGGGGTGTATCAGCAAACGGGGGTGCATCTGCTTAATAGAATAGGAGCTGCTGCTTTTAAGTGAATACTGTCAGGATATGTTGGGTTTCTTAGGATCTAATAAATGGAAACTGAGCACATATTTTACATAGTATGGTAATACTGTAGCTTTGCTTAAGGAAGAAAAATATATATATATATATATTTTAAAACGTGGAAAGACGAAATGTTATGTTTGAATGTTGGGTTGAGACTTCTTTTTTTTTCCTGATCTATAGTGAAGAGAGGGTTTTTCTTAGAGTCGATTGAAATTGTTTCTTAACTTTTAGTGACTTTAACTGGCATCTTCTACCATGTGGCTTATAATGGAAGCTGATTCTTGTGCCTTGAGTTGGGCTCACATACAAGCTTGTGGCCCCGGGACCCTTGGGCCAGGGCTGCCCTTGGCTCTGAGACCAAATGCCAAGGAGACACTGGCCCAGGTGGAAAGTTGCCTTCTCCTTTGCGAAGGTATTGAATCGTTGGTTGTCTGGAACACTGCCGAGGACTTCTCTCCTCCCCATTCCAGGCCCGGAGCAGGGAGGAGGGCACTCTGGAGGAAGGAGGGGGCAGTGTGTTCTCCTTGACATGAATCGGATCTTGACATTGGTCCACTTGTCTGAAGAAACAGCATAGTACAAAGTGGAACTGTTCTCCTGTTCCTTGTGTATCATGGGCTCTGTCTGCATTCAAGGTTAAATATAGGCCTCCGAAACTGAAAAATGTCTTAAGCATTCTTTTCTTAAAAAAAAAATATAAAAGTAACACACATGCAGAAAATGTAAAGACATTTTGAAAAAAAGCATAAAGAAGGGAGAAAGGTCTCCATGATGCCAGCATCAAGGTCAGCTGTCACTAACGTTCTGGTTATCTCCTGCTAGTCCTTTCTCAGTGGGAATTGTATCCTGCTTGCCCCCAGTACTTATACCATACCATGCCCATCATTTGTCTTTTTTCTGTCTGATACCAAACCCCAGGCATCTTTTTCACTTTACTATACACTCAGTAAACAAAATGCTAATGGTTTCACGCTATTTCATCTCCTAGAAGATGCTATGTCCACTCAGCCCTCCCTCTGCTCCTGGGCGTTTGGTTATTTGCATTGCTCTCGAATGAAAACACAATCAACATCCCAGGCAGCTGGTTTGCAAGAAAAATTTTCTTCTTCATCCCACTCTTTTTTTAAAGATTTTATTTATTATTTATTTGAGACAGAATGAGAGAGAGAAAGAGTACAAGAGGGGGGGAGGGTCAGCGGGAGAAGCAGACTCCCTGCCGAGCAGGGAGCCTGATGCAGGACTCGATCCAGGGACTCCAGGATCATGAGCTGAGCCGAAGGCAGTTGCTTAACCAACTGAGCCACCCAGGCGCCCCTTCTTCATCCCACTCTTAAGTTGAAAGTGTTACTGGGGCGCCTGGGTGGCTCAGCCATTAAGCGTCTGCCTTCGGCTCAGGTCATGATCCCGGGGTCCTGGGATCGAGCCGAGCATCGGGCTCTCTGCTCGGCGGGAAGCCTGCTTCTCCCTCTCCCACTCCCCCTGCTTGTGTTCCCTCTCGCTGTGTCTCTCTCTGTCAAATAAATAAATAAAATCTTAAGAAAGAAAGAAAAAGGAAGGAAGGAAGGAAAGAAGGAAGGAAGTGTTACTGCCAGGCACTTACAGAAACCCAGATCCACACCTGGCAAAACTATTCACGCATCTGAAAGGTGCCCCATCTGGGGCCCTGGAGAAACAGCCCAGATGTAAATGTCCCCTTTAAGGAAGGGCTCTTCTTTTAATTTCCCAGTGTCATGTGTTTATTTGAAATGTTACGACAAGAACGTTTGCACTACTTTCTCTTTTGCATTTTTCAGTTTAGTATTTTGAATCACTGGTACGTTCACGGATTTCAAATTTTTTAAAAGTATAAAAGGTGATGCAGTGAACAGTTTCCCCGTTTCTCTGCCACACCTCTTCACTCCCCCTAGACGGTGATGTTGACGGTGGCTGTGCGTCCTTCTAGGGGTCACATGTGCCCTCAGTCACTCCTCGAGGTGCTCTGCTTTCTTGGACTCAGCCTGGCCTGACTTTCTTGGACTCAGCCTGGCCTCCACAGAGGCAGCTGCGGGTGGTCACAGGCTCAGAGCCTCCTGCTGACGGGCCAGACCCGTGCATATTCTATTATCCTTGTGATGAAGAGTCTTTCCAGGCCAGGTCCTTCACCTGGAAGGGCAGCGTTTGGGGTGTGTGGTTTGTGATATTTGCAGCCACTCTCTAGACCTCTCCCACAAAGCACCAGAGGTGAACCCTCACATCGATTCTTACCCATCAGGAAAATCAGTCCAAAAAATTGCAGGACCTGCCAAAGTGGGCTCCGGGAGAAATGCCCTTGGACTGCTCGAAATAGAAATCTGGCCACAGCTCCCACATGCGAGCACCCTTCACACTGTGCACCTGGCCTGGTGCTAAATGCCTGTCCTTTGTCGTTTCATGTTAAACCCCCCTGGGAGCCCTTCCCAGTGGGGAAATGGAGAGGTTTTAGGTAGCTAACCCAAGAGTTTGCAGCTCAGAAGAGGCAGAATCCAAACTGGAACCCAGGCAGTCTGGCTCCAGGGCCCACGTTCTGAAATTGTTTGGACTTGTTGGTGCCTTGTCTGCTATCTTTGCCTTGTCACTCTCCTTGACGTGATGATCTGGTCCATCTGTTCTCTGGCATGGGAGTGCCCTAAGAGCAGGGACTTGGCATCATTTACCCTCAGTGTCTGGAACAGCCGGGCCACGGTTGTTGAGTGACGAGGTGGCCTGTTCCTCAGTTTCCCCTGGAGCTAGCTCGCCATGGGCAGAGCCCGTCCTCCACACCCAGTGCTGGACGGGGCCCTCGTTGGACTCGCCGCACACCGGGGGCAGAGCTGTACAAGGCAAAGGTGGCCAGCACTTCGTGTGTAGGTGGGCGAGGAGAGCTGTCCACCATGTGTGCCAAGAGGCTCATGTGTGCCCCTCCTCTTTTCCAGACCCTTCCTCGATATGGTGTACCATGCCCTGGACAGCCCAGATGATGACTACCATGCACTGTTTGTGCTCTGCCTCCTCTACGCCATGTCTCATAACAAAGGTAAGCCTCCCCGCCTCGCCTGCCTTCGTGACATCCCTCTCTGTCTCGTGGCACCGAAAAAGAAAGCCGCTTTCCTTGAGGAATGTCCTTTCTGGTTTTGGCAAACTCCTACAAAACTTCTCTTCGGCCTTGTTAGAATTTCTCAGGTGCTTTTGTACATACCAAAGCCACAGGAATTGGTTACTAGGGCAGTATGGGTGGGGTGGGGTGGGAGAGAAGGTGCAAGTGACTGTCTAACCCAGTATGACTATATTCACACTGTGGTTTTTCTTTCGACCCCTGGCTTTTACGACTGGCTTAGTATCCGACCTCTCTTCCTAACGTCAGAACTGAAATCAGTCAAATTGTAATCTTGGTTTTGCTATTTATAATAGCTGACGTTCTTGCTCTGGGTTGAGGGCTAAAATAGACTCTGGGCAGATTGGGTGGAAGCATAGGTTTCCTTTCTGAAGAAAGGTGTGGTTCTCTGGCTTCCCCCGTGGAGGTGGAGTGGTCAGGATCGGAGTCCTGTGGAGCTGACAGACCTGGTTAGGATTCATTCACTCACTTCCTCACCGGGGACTGCCGCTGGTATATGCCCCCCACCTGGCTTGACCCGGGCAGGTTCTGAAACCCCCCACATCAGAAGCTCTCCACAGAAGAAATCGAGAACATTCTTCCTGGCCACTGCCCCGAGCTGGCCTTGGCATAGATGAGACTTTGCAGCAGGTGATGTTTTCGTAGGTTCTTCATAAGCTAATGGGAGGTAGGTAGAGGTGGGTTTTACTAGACAGCCTATGTCTAGAGACATTTAAAAAGCACTCAACGTAATAAGTATTTATTCTTAAATCATTAATGCTGATAAATAAGTGGACCAGTGGCAAAAGGATATATGGGGAAAAAAGCCTCACCTCCCATCCCTGTCCTCCACTCTCTTCTTTGAGGTGGTTCATCTTAGCAGTTTCTTGTGTCTTTTTAAAGATATCCATGCAGGGGCGCCTCGGTGGCACAGTTGGCTAAGTGTCCAACTCTTAGTTTCGGCTCAGGTCATGATCTCAGGGTCATGAGATCGAGCCCCACCTCAGGCTCTGTGCTCAGGTCTGCGTGGGATTCTCCCTCTCTTCTTCTCCCCGCCACCCGCCCCCCATCCTGCTCTTGGACCCTCTCTCTCCAAAATAAATAAATCAATCTTTAAAAAAAAATTAAAGATATCCACACAAACCCAAGTATGAGTATATAGGGTTTTTTTTCTATGACTGTCCCTCACCTAAACATGAATAGAGGTGTCCCAGTTGTCTGTTCCTATCCTGTTTTTTTCACATCATCATGTATCCACACATCGTTTCACGTCCCTAAAGAACTGCCTTGTTCTTTTTGGTTTTTTAAGATTTTATTTATTTTGAGAGAGAGAGCAAGCGGGGAAGCGGGGGCAGAGGGAGAGAGAGAATCTCAAGCAGATGCCGCACTGAGCACAGAGCCCAATGCGGGGCTCGATCTCACGACCCTGAGATCATAACCTGAGCCAAAATCAAGAGTCAGATGCTTAACCAGCTAAGCCGCCCAGGCTCCCCTGCCTTTTCTTTTTAATCCTTTGTCTGTGCATCATTTATTCTGCCATCATCCCCTTATTGAATGGCACTGAAACTCTTTCCAGGCTTTTCCCACTGTGGCTAGGATGCACCGTGATGGCTCTTCTCACATTAAGTCATGGTGCTCACATGCAAGTCTGTAGACCCGGCTTAAGATCTCTAAAAGGAGCCCAGCGGGCTCTGAATCCTGCTGACATTTTCCACCAGTCTTGTTCACCCCCATGGCTTCTGTGATCCCCTCCAGCGCCTGGCTTGGTGCGTGGCACACAGTAGCCCTCGGTTTCTGGGTGGCAACAGAACTCCACAAGACTGACCGACTCCCATCCAAGGATCGCCCACCACTCCCTGGCCCCTGACTTCTGTGCTGTCTGCATCTGAGTTCCTGCTGGATGCATCCTGCATCCTGGAGACTCCTACCCAGGTGTTTCAATACCACCTTGAAACGCTGTGCTCATCCCCCTTCAGTATACCCTGACCTCAGCACACTTCCTGTCATTTCTGGTTCACTTGAAATTGCCAACCAAGGTTGAAACTGCCATGACCTTTAGTTCCTTCCCTCCTTTGATCCCAGCATTTAGTCATCAGGTTTTGTCAGTTCTCCCTCTTCAGCCTGTCTGATCAGCAGAACTTAACTGAGTGTGACTTGGTGCCTAGTCCTAAGCTAGATGCTGGAGGTGAGAACCAGGGGCATGAGAGCAGGGAGATCTGGTCATGGCATTTCAGTGGCTGTTATCACAGCCTCCCAGGGGTCAAACATCTGGCCATCTCATGGTCCATCCTCCATAGCACTGCCAGGTGGTCCTCCATAAGACTGTTGACCATGTCCCTCCCCTGTTCAGAAAGCCTTCGTGCCTTCTTGTAACCCTTAAACCTCACCCTTATCTGCCTGTCATTTTGAGTATCCAGATGGCACCCACCTTGCCAACTTGATCTGGTTCCTCTGACTTCCCTTCAGAGACCCTTGGCTCTGGGTTTAAACTTCTATCTAGTGATAGAACTCTTTCATAGAGATAAACTTGGGGATGCTGTTGTGGTACTCACTGAACTCTTTAAAAAGTTCTTCTGGTTACAAGCAACAGAAACTACTTCTCATTAACTCAAGTAGAAGGGAAAGTCTATAGGAAGGCCCCTGGGGCAGCTCCCAGGATCCAAGAAGTTGCTCAAAAGCTGAAGGAAGGGCAGGAACAAACCAGCTCGGGGGACTTCCCTCAGGGTAGATCATGATTTGGCCCCAGCAGATCCCCGGCTGAGAGTCTGTCTCTGTTCAGGTTTCAAATTCTTGGGCACGAGATCTGACTGTTCCAGCTTGGTGGTGGTGTGTCTCTCTCTGGAACATGCAGTTATGGCTGGGGGTCAGGGTCATATAGCACAGACTTGGCCCTAGGGGGCTCAGCCCTGTGTCTGGGACTATTCCCGAAGACATGAGCTTCCTTGGAAGCCTGGCAGCCACTGCAGTCAGTGCCAACATGCCTACCTGTTCCTGGCTAGTCTTCTACCTTTTGTATTCATTTGTGTTTCTTCCTGCCATTTTCTCTACCTCTATGTCACCCCCTGTCGAAATTTTGCTTGCCTGTCGGAAGTCACCTACTCCAGGGAGTGTTTTCTAATCCCTTCAGGTAATATTCACTTTGGGTTGGTACTGTCTAATGTGGCAGGCACATTTTATACATTACTGAATTTGATTTGCTTAAAATTTTGTTAAGGATTTTTGCATTTATGTCCAAGAGTGTTACTAGTTTAGGGTCTTATAATTCTCTTCTTTTATTTGCTTTCAGAGTTATGCTTGCCTTATGGAATAAATTCAGATGTATTTTCTACTCCTGGATTGTATGGAGGAGTTTTTATAGAACTGGTATTATTTCTTCCTTAACTATTTGGTAGAATTCACCAGTGAATCCATCTGGGCCTAGAGTTTTCTTTGAGGGAGAGTTTTTAACTACTCAGATTCTTCAGTAGATATAGGACTAATGAAGCTTTATCTATTTCTTTTTGTGTGAGCTTTGATAGCTTATGTCTTTCAAGGAATGTGTCATTACATCTAAACTGTCAAATTTATTGGCAAAAATTTATTCATTATATTTCTTTATTATCATTTTAATGTGTGTAGGATCTATAGTGATGTCTCCTTTCTAATTCATGGTATCAATTGTTTAGGTCTTCTTTTGCTTTTTCCTGATCAGTTTGGCTAGAGATTTAACAATTTAATATTTTACTGATACTCAAAGAATTGTCTTTTGGTTTCAATGATTTTTCTGTATTTTTTTTTGTTTTTTATTTTATTTCTGTTCTTTATTTCTTACCTCCAGCTGCTTATTTCAGATTTAAATTAGTCTTCTTTTTGTAGTTTCTTAAGATGGAAGCTGAGATCGATATTTTTTTTTAAAGATAATTTTTTTTAATTAACATATAGTGAAATTAAACTTTTTTGTGTGTAGTTGTATGAATTTTAGCACAGGTCTGGGTTTGGTCAGCACCACCATAATCAGGATACATTATAGTTCCATCAACCAAAACTTCCCTTGTGCTAGAGGTACCTGGGTGGTGCAGTGGGTTAAGTGTCCAACTCTTGGTTTCAGCTCAGGGTCGTGAGATTGAGCCCCGTGTTGGGCTCTGTGCTGAGAGTGGAGGCTGTTTGGGTTTTTCTCTCCTCACCCTCGGCCCCTGCCATGCTCACGCACTCGTGCTCTCTCTCTCTCAAATAAGTAAACAAAATCTTAAAAAAAAAATTCCCTTGCGCTATTATTCCTTTTCAGTCTGTCATACCCTTCCCATAGCACTCATTGATTTTTAAAACTTTTCTTCTTTTGTGATAAGAGTTTAATGCTGTAAATCTAAGCATTGCTTTTGGGTGCATGCATTACATTTTGATATATGTGGTTTTATTTTTATTCAGTTTAAAATATTTTATAATCTTCCTTTGATTTATTCTTGTCCTTTGTATCATCTGTGTAATTTCTAGTTATGTTTCTATTATTGATTTTTCTCCTGGTTTGGGTTTTGGGCTCTGTCCTGGGTCATGGTTAAGTTACTTGGAATCGGTTTGATCCTTTCGAGGCTTTCAAGCTTTGTTGGTGCTGGTCCAGAACAGCCTTTAGTCTCAGGCTCACTTGGCCCCACTACTGAGGCGGTCCCTTTCTGAGGATTATACTTGATGGGCCATGGTTTGCGTGGTCCTTCCATGCTGGCTGCTGGGAACAGGAACTCTTCTCAGCCTGTGTGAGCCTGGGATTGTTCCACCTGCTTCATTCCCAGAGATTATTCCCTTCCCTCCCATGCATGCACAGAGCAGGACTTAGCTGACGCCTCAAAGGACCCCTCTATACCTCTCTCTACAGCCCCTTCCTCTCCAGTCCTCCCTTCCTCTCAGTTCCAGTCACTCTGCCCATCTGAGCTCCAAACTCTGCCATCTCATCTCAGAGACCGTGGCCTTTGTTGGGGGTTTCTCTCTGCTAAGACCTGGATGCTCTTTCCGGACAGTGAACTGGTGTAATCCCTGAGCCCACTGCCTTCATTTCTTCTCTCGCTGGGTACCCCCCCGTGCTGCTTATTGTCCTGTCCAATGTGTCATAATCACTGTTTGATGTATTTTGCCTAGTTTTCTAATTGCTTGAATCAGGAGGGTAAGTCCAATCCATCTTGGCTGAAAGCCATGGTGCTTGAAAAAGTTTTATTGTGATCTAATCGATTTACAGTAAACTGCACATATTGAAAGTGTACACTTTGATAAGTTTTGGCATTTGTACACACCCATGAAACCATCACCACAATCAAGACAGAGTATGTATCCATCACTCCAAACATTTCCTCCTGCCCCTTTGTCACCCCTCCTCCCTGTCTGCTCTCACCCCTCTCCCCAAGCAACACTGGGCTACTCCTTGTCACTGTAGATTAGTTTGCCCTTTCTAGAATTTTATGTAAATAAAAACATGCAGTATGTACTCTTTTTTGCGGGGGGGGCATAGCTTTTTTTCAGTGTGCATAATTATTTTGAGATTCATGATGTTCTGTGTATCAGTGGTTCATTTCTTCTTACTGTTGAATAGCAGTCCACTGTGTGAATGTACCACAATTTTGTTTATCCATTCATCTGTTAATGGGCATTTGGCTTATTTCCCATTCTTAAGCATATGCTACTAGAAACATTTATGTACAAGTCTTTTATGGACATATATTTCCTTTTTTCTTGGGTAAATACCAAGGAATATGATGGCTGAATCATCTGATTACTGTAAATTTGTTTGTTTTTAAGAAAAACTCCCAGGGGCGCCTGGGTGGCTCAGTTGGTAGAGCATCTGACTCTTGATCTCAGGTGTTGATCTCAGGGTTAGGAGTTCAAGTTCCGTGTTGGGCGTGGAGCCTATTTTATTTTAAAAAAAGGAAAGAGAGAGAAAGAAAGAGAAGAGAAGAAAGAACTGCCAGATTTTTTTCCAAAGCAGCTATATAATTTATATCCCATCACCAGTCTGTGAATGTTCTGGTGTCTTCACGTCCTTGCCAGTACTTATATGGCCATCTTTTTAATGTTAGCCATTCTAACAGATACGTAGTAGTGTCCTGTTGTGATTTTAATTTGCATTTTCCTAATGACTAATGATACTTTCTGTGTGCCTCATTTGATATTCTGCATGTCTTCTTTGGTTGAGTATTCAAATCCTTTGCCCATTTTTTTCGTGGATGGTTCGTTTTCTTTTTGTTGAGTTTTGAAAATTTTTTTATATTGTCTGGATACAAGTCCTTTATCAGTTGAGTATTGCAAAGATTTCCTCCCAGTCTGTGGCTTGTCTTTTCATTCGCTAACAATGTCCTTTGAAGAGCAGACATTTTTAATTTCCATGGAGTTCCTGTGGCACTTTTTATATCTCTTTTTCTCTCCATGTTTTCTCTCCTGTTCTGGATTGCCCGGTCTCTAAAGGCAGAGACCATGTCTCTCCCGATGCCCCCCGCAGTACCCAATTAGCCCCTGGCACCCGGTCAACACTCAGCCGAAGTGTGCAGACTGGTCATCTCTCAGCCACGTGGCAGTGCCGCTGGACTGCTCTTTCTGGTGGCCTGTGCTCGGGGCCTCGGCCAGGAAGGTGCTGTCTTCAGAGTGAAGATGCCAGGCTCCAGAGGGCCAAAGGGGCATGTGGGTGAATTCTTTGTTGTTACAGTGGCTGGCTTTCCTGGGTGCCGGGGAGGGAAGTCCTTGCACACGGCAGCGCTCCCTCATCCAGGGCTGTGCCCCAGAGCACAAGCCTCCCGAGATCCTACAGGGCGAGCCTCCCTTTCTTTCTGAGGTCTCCCCACCCCCTCCTTTTTTTCCTCCTCGAGATCTAAGGGGGTTTCTTCTTAAAAGAGTGGAAATGTATAATTGAGGGAGTTTAATTCCTTCTTCCATTTCCTGCTAGTACTCACTCAGCCTTCTAACAGAGATTTTTGGAAGCCTTATTTATTCGATGCCTGGCACTGTGGTTAATATTGAGAACCCAGTGGTGAACCAAACTCATTATTTTCAGGGAGGCGAGTGTGGCTGCCGTGGAGGGAGCAAGGGGAGAGGGGTGGGAGGTGAAGGCAGCATGACAGGCGAGCCGGGTCACATGGTGGGGACCCATGGCGGTGAGGAGCTTTGATTGTGTTCTGACACAGCGGGAGCTCTGAAGGTTGTTCAGGCAGGAAAGCATTGTGCAATCTGCGTGGCTTCCGTGTTTACCTTCTTTTGAAAGTGACTGCTTTGTCTGAAATCGCTTTTGGTTCCAAAAGACTGCGTCGATCATGAAGAATTTGTGCTTGAAGTTACTCAGTTATTCATGTGGGCCCAGCTGCGTGCCAGGCGGTGTGCTCAGCCTGGGGGCTACAAACTCCAGGCCCACTGAGACTGGGATTGCTGTCCAGTCATCAGGCGGGTGGGCGGCGGGCGATGGTGGGCAGGGTGTACTCCAAGAGATGGGAGGGCTGGAGCCAGCAGGCAGGGAGTGGGTGGGCAGTGATCATAAACTGCATCCTACGGGCTGCGTGGGGGATGCTGAAGGTCGGTGCAGCCAGGAGCCCACCTGACTTCTCTGCATTCCTTGGAAAGGGCTCACGACAGTTCAGCCAGAAGACGGGCAGGATGGAGAGATAGGGGCAGGTATGGGCATTGTTGAGGAGGTGAAACTGAAGGGCTTTCTCATCATTCAGTAGGTATGTGCTGTATACTTACTGTGTGTGAGGTGTTGCTATAGGTGCTAGAACAAGTCTGAGGAGCCTCTATCAAGTGAACAAATGAACGAGAAGAAATCCAGTCGTGTGGTGACAAAGAATAAACCTTTGGTGGTGGGATGTAGGGGTGACTAGCCAGGGCAGTCGGGGGCGCTGCCCTGAGGAATGAACATTAGAGCAGAGGCCTGAAGGGTGAGAAGAATTCCACTTTGCCAAGATCTGGGGCAAGAGTGCTCCAGGCACGTGCAGAGGCCATAAGGTGGGAAAGAGCTCACTGGTTTGAGGAGCAGAAAGCAGGCCAAGCAAAGTGAGGCACTGACCCGCTGAGTAGGGCCCAGATCTCAGAGGGCCTCGAAGGCCATGAAAAGGAATTTAGATTTTATTCCAAGTCCAGTGGGAAACCCTAAAGGATTTTGTTTTGTTTTGTTTTGTTTTGTTTTTTTAAGATTATTTATTTGAGAGAGAGAGAGCAGGGGGGAAGGGCAGAGGGAGAGAGAGAATCTCAGAACCCCCACTGAGTGTGGAACCAGACACAGGGCTCGATCCCAGTACCCTGAGATCATGACCTGAGCCGAAATCAGGAGTTGGATGCTTAACTGGTTGAGCCTCTCTGGCGTCCTGGAAACCCTGAAGTATTTTTAAATAAAGAGTGGCATGGTCAGATGGACATTTTTGAAGAAGCAGTCTGGCTACTGGATGGAGAATAGATGAAGGGAATGGGGGAGAGAGTTGCAAGAGGGAAAGTGGGAGGCCCAGTAGGAAGCCGTTGCAGTAGTCCCGGCAAGGGATAATGTGGGTTGAATCAGCATGTTGGCCGTAGAGCTGGAGAAAACTGGAAGGATTTATGATATGTTTTGGACCTAAGGCCAGGATCAGCTGATGGATGTGGCAAGAGAGTGAAGGGGACACTTGGGCAACGGTGTGGGGCCATTTTCGAAGATGGGGAGACAAGGAGAGGAGCAGGGCTGGGGGAGGGGAGTCCTGCTTGGTTTGGATGGGAGAGGGCCCCCAAGGGAGGAGTCTGGATGATGCCCAGATCCCTGACCCTGCTACTGTGTGCTGGTGGGGTCATTTCCAGAACCAGCGAGCATGGGCCATGGAGCAGGTTTGGAGAGGAAGCTGGAGGCTTCAGGTTTGCCACCTGGGGCCCAGCTGCCCAGGGGACCCCAAAGGAGACTGCCTAGCAAGAAGCTGCTTTTTGGTTTGTGCTCCAGTCCTGGCCTGTGGGCACAGGTTCTGTATTTGGTGGGGGTCTTTTGGTGGTGGTGGTGGTTGGTCAGTTGGCTTTTTGGTTAGGCAGCAGGCAATTAGCTGCACTTCAGCCTCTCTTCCCTAGATCTCTACCCTCCAAGCAGGGCCCCTAATGAAATGGTCTCTTTCCGATAGATTTTTCATCATAAGACAATTTTAACATAAAAGCAATGTTAATAAAAACCAAATGTTAGCTCAGGCCTTCCAGTAAATCATAATAGATTAGATGCTGCACCGAAATGAATATCCCACTGTGGAAAGGGTTGACCAGTTGGAGGAAGGCACTCGTTGTGATTCAATTGGGCCCCATAATGAATTCTGGTTTGTATCTGTAATAGCAAATGCAGCCTTCTCTCCTTTGTCAAGTCTACAGAGGCCTGGCCCAAGGGGGGGGTGAGCTCTGCAGCTTTTGTATTCTTAAAGGTTCCCCCACTCCACCCACCACCCTCTTGCCCCATCCATTTATCATTGTTTACCCAAGAGGAATCTCGGGCTTTTTGGGTTTTGTTTTGTTTTCTGAGAAGTTACTGGAACACAGATGAGAGGTATGGGAAAGGTTGAAAGGTAATAGGATAAAAGGAGGCTTTCGTCGTGCAGAGAGCTGGCAAACCATCATTTTGGATCTCGACTGACACATAATCAGAACTAGAAGTACGTTGGAAATTGGCCCAACATCTGGTTAGCTTTCGAAATAGTTGGTCTATAGTTTTCCAAAGCTGGCAATGCTTATGTGACTACAGCCAAGGAGATCTCGCATGGTCAAAACAAAACACATTTTTTGCCCATCATTTACCTGGTGCTGTTGTGGCCTCTTTAGCCAGGGTGTCAGCCTGCATCTTTTTATGTAGCTTTGGTCTGGGTCTCTTCTACCCCTCTCCTGGGTGGCGGCTCCTGCTAAGGAGGCCTAACCCAGAAGTCAGAACTTAGAAGGGAAGCTTAGGAACTGATTCCTGACATCATGGAGCCGCACCCTTCCCTTCTATTTTGGACTCTTTGAATTCGTTGGGAGTGCCCCCCCTACCGCCTTCCCCCGAACCCTGTGATCACTGGGTGGAAGCGATGCAGAGGGAGACCCTTTCTGAGACATTTTGACAGAGCAGGACCTGACCCCAGCAAGAAGGGAACGAGGAAGCATGTGGTCTGCTGGAAGTCTGAACGTGCTAGTGCGTCTTCCCAGGCCATGTGAAGTACATCTGGGTTTCTTTGGAATTTCTCTGTTGCTCAGTACTTAAGGGTTGAAGCAAATAGGACAATATATTATCCACAGTGTTTATTTCAGTCAGACGGAAATGGCTAGCAGAGAAACTCAATCAGGCTTGCGACAAAATCTGCCTTTCAGTGCCTAAAAACCTGGTGTGTGTGTGTGTGTGTGTGTGTGTGTGTGTGTGTGTGTGTGTGTGTGTGTGTGTGTGTGTGTGTGTGTGTGTGTGTGTGTGTGTGTCCCCACATGTGTGCCATTTCCCTGTTCACATGCATATTCTTGTCATATTGTGACATTGACCGTGTTCATTAACAACTCTCAGCCACTAATTTGTTTGGACCCAGAAGAACGTCTGGAGCTTTTGAATGACTGCACAGGCCTTGAAAGCCAAGGGCAGGGATGGGATCATTCAGAGTAACAGGGGCTTTTAGAGGCTGTGGTGGGAGAAAAAAAGAGAGAGGGGGAGGAACTGAGGCACCTGGTCCAGGAGAAACTTTGGGGAAAGAACAGAGATGCTCAAAGGGTTTTTGTTTGTTTGTTTTTACAAAGTTTTTCCATGTGTTGTATGGCGTCGACCCTGTTCTCTGTCTCCCCAGTGGCTGGTGGTAAAATCCACTTCACACAGAATGCATTGTAACACCAAGTCTGTTTGGGGGAGAGTGCCTTGAGGAGAGAGATCACCTTGAGTGGTTGGGGGGCAATGGAGACCACTCCAGAGTAGGCATGAGCACAACCAGATCATGTCAGCTCCCGTTAGCTGCCCTCTGGGGATCTTGGCAGGTAAGCCTCGCCTGACCCTTTACCCCAATGTCTGCTTCATCGCTTCCCTCCAGGGCCCCTCCATCCCCCGCCCTCCCGAAGTTTTACCACACTCCATGCAGGAGCTCCTTGTGCAGCTCGAGGCAAATTCTCGCTCGTCCTTAGACTCCTACCTGAGCAGCTTGTCCCTGAGTCGGCCCCCAAACAGCGTAGTGTTTGGAAGTTAGCTGGATCTTGTCCACCTTTGGGATCCTCCTATTCTGACAATGCTGCCAACTTGCTCTGTTACCTTGGAGACGTGACTTAACATCTCTGGGCCCGAATTTCCAGCTAGAGGAGGAGGTTGCACTGGAATCTGGTCCTGTGAAGTTCTTGAAGGAAGTGTCTCTGTCCCTCGGGGTCCCCCTCTTCACAGAGAGTGGATCCACTAGTTGAGGGAGGTCAGGATAACCTTGGAGTGTTTTTCTTCCTGTTGAGAGAAGATTTTGCCACAGATTTTCTCATTTTTGACAAATTCTCAGGGAGTGGGGGCAGTCATAGGAAAGAGACAAAATGTGGAAATTCAAGACCCGGTTCAAGTCTCGGTCTGTCCCGGTTCTGCTGACCACCGCCATATTCCTGAGGGAGCCAACAGCTGGGCCCCTCTGCTGGCCTCGTTGAGGGGGGATGAGAGATGGTCCAACCAGGGAGCATTTTTCCCCAGAACCACTGACTGACAGTTCCCAAAGGGCCAGAAATGGGAGGACAGAGAGATGTGGGGGTGGTGTTGACATTTCTGGGGGAAAAAAAAACAGCCGCCAAAAAGATTCAGTTGGTATTCTTCTTGCCATTCAATAAACCAGGGCGCTTCAGAGCTGGACATGGAGCATCAAGATGGGATATAGAATCCACAAATTAAATTTTCGCTGCAATCAGATTTTTTGATGAAGCCACGTTAGGGAGGTGCGCTCGTGAAAACTACCCAGCTCGAGCCCTCAGGCCGTCCCTCACCCGTGTCATCTCCTTGGCATGGCTCAGCCTTTGGTTTGGAGCTGGAAGGAATTCAATAAAGCAAGATATATTGTTATGGTTTATTACGTCAATGTGTGTGTGTAGGAGTCACTTAGGAAGCAGACAGTCAGCTCTTCAATGCTATCCTCCTCTGTTTTGTCAAGGTTCTAAATGAAGCGTCATCTAGTACTCAAGGGGCCGTATTTCAAGAGTTCCGAGAAGTGCCACCTTCCCCCCTTTTGTAGAATAACAGGAAAAGACGTGCTTTCAGCACAAACAATCCATTCAGCTTTCCAACCTTGGATCAAGTGAAATGTTTGTTTCTGTGAGTGTATTTTTCCAGAGCCACATTAGAAGAGAGATAAGGATTTGGGGCAACCCTCACCGCACACCTGGCCTGCTGAAGTAGTCTGCACAGGTCCTCCTGCCGCCCCGGCCCCCAGGTTCTGCTTTAGGGGAGATGACCCTGAGGTCACAGTTGGACTTGTGTGCGCTCCCGTTCTCTCTGCCCAGCCGCCCGTCCCCTGTCTTTTCTTTTGTCTTTGAAATGCTGTTCGTGTTTCTTGGCAGAAAAACGATTCCTTTGCCTCTTCAAGAGAGACCCGCACTATTGGCATCTCTGTATTTGCACCTCTCTGTTGTAGGATGTAGCCTGATGTCTCTATGCCAACACCGCCCCTTGCCCAGTGCAGCGCTGGCCCCTGCCTGTGCATTCAAGTGGTGGGCCCGGCTCCTTGAGTTGGCCGCCAAGAGCTTGAGGTGCAACTCTTGGGCATGACTGTAATTTCCTTTCCATCTGGTCCGTTCCTCTCGGTCTGCATTTCCCCCACCGTGGAATGTGTCTGATCCAGGGGTGGCCTCTGGTGGCATGCAGACCTGGCGTGGGACGGCACAGCAGCACGCCATACAGAACCTACTCCTTTTCCGTCCCTGTTCTGAGCCCCCCAATTATGTCCAGGAGCTTGTCACCGTTTGGGGCTGGTATGTCTTCCTCACCTCTTAAGTACCTGCCAATCCCCCCTTTTTAACAAAGAGAGTAGGTCTCGGACCATGATGAGTAGTAGCTAGTCAGTCAGGTCTTTGGCTAAAATGTAAAAACATTGTCTTTTTCTTTTGCACAGTGACTGTCCATGTTGCGGCAATGCTGATTTCCCCTTTACAAACGGTGATAGAAAATGTTTTAATATGTGGATTTAAGTTCCATTCACAGAGGACTCTGCAGTAGGTGAGGGGTCAGGCAGTGCCAGCCATGGCAGAAATCACGGAGATAGACCACGGCTGCCGAGGGTGGGGCGGCCCCGTGCTGAGGCGCCTTCCCGGATGAGTGACTCCACCGATAGCCTGCCCCTTTCTGTGTTCCAGGCATGGATCCTGAGAAACTCGAGCAAATCCAGCTCCCAGTGCCTGGTGCGGCCGAGAAGACCACCTACAACCATCTCCTGGCCGAGAGACTCATCAGGATCATGAACAACGCGGCCCAGCCAGGTGCCTGGGGTGTGGCTGCTCACAGGGGCAGCGGAGGTAGAGGGCCCAGGCCCCTGGGCCGTGCACCAGGAGTCCTGGGTTCTAGACCTGGCCCTTCTGGGAATGCAGGCTGGTGGCAGGCACTCCCTGGGCCGTGCGTACCTGGGCCCCCCGTCCCGTCCTGTCCAGCCGCGTCTTCACCTGGGGGTCTCCTCCTTCCTCCCCTGTGGCGTTTGTGCTGGACCCTGTCTTTCCTCTCCTTCCACACCCAACCATTCTTTTGCCAAGGACAAGGCCCCGTCTGAGTGTGAACCAGGCTGAGAATGCACGTTGAGGGAAGGCTGGAAGGTTCCGCATCAGGGGCTCTTGAGACTACAAGACATGCCCAGTGTCTGGCACTTATCAGCCCAGTTCTGAGGTTTTGGCTGAGGATCTGCCACCATGGCAAGGGCTAGAAACAGCAGGTGGAATGATCTAGTACAGTGGTTCTTAAGTGGGATCAACTTTGCCCCCCTGGGGGACATTTGGCAATGTCCAGAGACATTTTTGGTTGTCACAGCTTGAGGAGGGGTGCTGTTGGCATCTAGGGGCCAGGGATGCTGCTGAACATCCTTAGTGCACAGGATGGCCTCCAATGACAGAGGATCATCTGACCCAAAACATCGGCAGGGCTGAGCTTGAGAAACCCTGATGGCAAGGCCAGTTCTCTGTAGAGGCAGCGAGAGAGAGGCCATCAGGGTGTGAGTGAGAGCACAGAAATGGGCCTGACGGAGACGCGGCCTGGTTGAGAGAGAACCCCTGAGCTGTACAGTAGGAACAGTGTGGGGATGAGCCCAGGTCAGGCTCAGGAGAAGGACAGGGGTGGGGGTTGTGATCGTAGGCCAGGACTTCAGAGGTCACAGGGCGTGGGCTCTGCCAGGCGGCCAGAAGCCCAGTGGGACTTTGGGGAGAGAGTACAGAGGCTTGGGGAATGGGGCCCATGGACAAATGTTTATCGAGTGCCAGCTGCTGTGTGCAAATGACGAGGGTACAGGAGGTGCAGGACAGATGTAGCTCCTGCCTTCCAGGAGCCACAGCTGGGGGTCTTTGAAGTCCCAGGGGTCTGGGCTTCCATGTGGAGATAGAATCTAGAGCTCATGGGGGTCAGGACCAGAGCTGACATTGTGGGACTCACTCACAGACATGTGGGTGATCTCTAAAGCCCCAGGAGAGAAGAGGTATGTTGGGACCAAGCCCTGGGCCACTACAAGTGTCTCGAGGTGACAGAGCAGGAGCCAGCATGGCACCCTGAGCCAGGTCCCACATGGACGAGGGGCAGCAAGAGAGACAGGTGTGGCTCAGGACCAAGGGCGCTCAGTGGGGTCAGTTTTCTACTGAGAGGTCTAGCACAGGGAGCAGAGTTCATCCCTGAGGATGGTGGCTGAGGGGGCAGTTGGCGGGAGCTATCTGAGCAGATGTGGCTCGGTGGTCAGGGAAGGTAGGATGTGGCCCGGATGTTAGAGAGGAGCCTCCAGGGCGGGGAAGGACAGCCAGCCCCTTGAGGGGGCCAGTGGGAGGAAGTCTAGCACCTGGCAGGAGCTTGCAAAGGAAGGAGGGTCTGGTTGGAAGATCACACTCCCCTTCCCTGGAGGCAGCAGCAGGGGGGCAGTGGCTGGGCCAGTGGGGTTCTGTGGAGGGGCAGGCAAGAGTGAGACCGTGCCCTAGAGAGCTGGAGGTGGGAGGCGGGTGGGCGCGGCCAGCAGGGTGGCCGTACAGAAGCCATGTTCGTGCTGGGCTGATGGGGCTAGAGAGCGAGACAGAGCCACGGAGCTGAGACCAAGCAGCCTTTCCCAGTGAATGCTTCCCTCTTCCCCCGTTCCCCACCAGATGGGTGAAGCAGGAAGGGGGGGTGGGCAGGGACGCGTGTGGTGGTACATCTACCTTGAGTTTTTCCCAGTAGCTGGTCCTGATGTCTGGGGTTTCCAGGGCCTCAGGGCTGTGGCCTGGAGACTTCTTCCTCTCCTCGCCCCTCCTTACATTGAGACATCTCCCCAGAAAGGTGCTTAAAAACCCAGTGAGCAGTTTGCCTAAGAGCAGGTTGTCCTCCTGTCAGGCGACCACAGATGCTTCTAGGAGCAGTGCCCGACGTGGGTCTTGGCATTCAGAGCACCTGGAGTCCCAGGGTGAGACTTTGGACAAGTCAGTTCACTTTCCCGAACCTCAGTCTTTAGAGCACCCACCGCAGTGGTTTTTTGCAGAGACTCCTGGAGGGAGGGTCTGTAATATGCCCAGCACCATGCCTGGCTCACGGTAGTGTAGCAGGTAGGTTGCCGTCGACAGAAACCCGACTCAGACAGGCTGAAACAATATGAACAAACTACTGGCTTGTGTAACTTGAAGTCTTTTGGAGCCTGGCTTCAGGCACCGCTGGATACAGAAACTCAAAGAATGTTTTCAGGACTATTTTTGGACTCTTCCACTTTGTGTGTTAGCAGGATAACTACCAGCTGCAGCTCCAGCCATCCCTTTCCCTTCCGGGGTTCGGACCTTGCTGTAGGAGACATACTCTGGGCAGTCTGATGGGAAGGGTGGACTTGGACGCAAGATGGAAAACTCAGGCAAGGGTGCAGAGGTGGCCAGTGTGGATTATAAGGCTTGTGCTGCTCAGGCCCCGTCAGGGCCCCGGCACTGTTCCTGTCCTGCCCTCAGCCCAGCACAAGGAGACCTTCTTTGCTCAGTGGTCCCAGCATGTTGTGGAATTGAGCCTTACTGGCTCTGACCGGCCCCCCTTGCCTGTCCCCTCCCCAGTCACTGTGACCGGAGGAATAGAGCACCCTGACCAGCCTGGGTGATGTGCCCCTCCCTGGGACGGAGCAAAGGGACTGGCCCCACCCAAATTAGAGACCCAAGAGTGGGGTTGGTGATTCTCCAAAGGAAAGAGTGGTGCTTGTTCCTGAAGAGGGGAGGGAACCCAGCCAAGGAAAGCAACCATAGATGGCCACTTTCCCCACCTTCAGGAATAATTAGTAATAATCTTTTTCCTGCCTCCTTTCCAGTGATAAAGGGAGTGCAGGTGAGTATTTGGTGTGGGCGTTTTGGATGGAACATTCTATTGTAATTGGGAAGGGGTTGGCATGTGAGTTCCCTCTGTGTCCCCACTGGATGTCAAGGGCCGTCAGCTGACCTGTTAACCTCAAAGTGGGCAAGGGAAGAAACTGTGTCTAAGGCCTTCCCGCCAGGCTGTGCGAGGCTGACCCTGCTTTCCCCTGCAGATGGGAAGATCCGGTTGGCGACGCTGGAGCTGAGCTGCCTGCTCCTAAAGCAGCAAGTGGTGACCAGCACAGGCTGCATCATAAAGGACGTGCACCTGGCCTGCCTGGAGGTGAGGGCCCCCCTCCCACCGCCTGGGTTCCGCGGGAGGCCGTGCGTGGGAAGGAAACTGCTGGATCCAGATGGGAGCCCCGGTCCTGGGGTCCGCAGCACCGGCGTGAAGCAGGGCCTAATAGCCCTGATCCCCCACTGCAACCCCCTTGTTCTGGTGGAATTACCCTTCCTCTGAGACAGGCTCGGTGAGCCCTCTTAATTAGTGAATTTCAGTAATTTCTGTGACAGCTGTTGGCCCTGTATTTGTCAATCGGAATTTTAATATTTTCCTTTAGGTATTAGAAAAATGTTACACATATCCAAACACATGCATGCTTTTTGTGTTTTTATAGTGCTAATATCTATATTCATTGTTTTTTAGTTTTTATTGTTTTCCCCCTTACTTTTCTTTTTTTTTGAGAAAATTTAGAAAGTACAAAGGTAAAAAGGAACAGCTATAGTTGACACTTTGGCGTGTGTCTTTCCAGATACCCACACACTGACACGTTTATAAGAGTCACCATGGCCATGTTTTGTAACCCGCTTCCCCCACCTAACTGTATGCTAACAGCTTTCCAGAATCCCCTCTCTTTTGCCCATTTTTGTTTTAAGCTAGCCCTCCCACCCTCCCCCCTTCCCTCCCTATTACAAACCACTCTATTGGTTTAGGGATATGAGCCCAGCCTCTCATCTGCTTGATATGCACTCAGATTTTGGAACCGGTAACTTACCCAACTCACCGGCCTCCTTTCCGCCTTCCCTCTCTCAACAGGGCGCGAGAGAAGAAAGCGTTCACCTAGTGCGGCACTTTTATAAGGTAAGTGGCCAGAGTGCAGGGGAAGGCAGTGTGCTGTGCGTCACAGACACAAGATTGTAGTATCTAGGCATGCGCATGTACCGAACACAAGTCCGTGGTGACTTCTTGTACTAAGCACACGCCATGTCAAGCCCCCGAGCAGCGGGCCGTGCGCTCTTCTTAGTGGTACCCCTTCTGAGGACCCCTAGTCTGTGACAGTTTATCAATGATATGTGAATTTGTTTACTAATGAATCTACATATAAATGTGAATTACATGCATGCACGGGACTAAGTTACGTATGTAAATTAATATATGCATGAGGTATGTATGTTTTCCATATAAAATAACTTTTGAATTACTTATGAATTCCACGCATGTGTGTCATTTACAGACATGTATGCCAAGAGACCTCATACAGGCTTCTAATCCTTTATCATTAAGTTTAGTGAGATTTTGTAAAGGGCCACGAGGACTCTGAGTCACCAAGGAATTTGTAGAGGTCCTCTTCAGATTCCAGATGGTTAGTTTTGAAATATCTCACTGTGATGGTTTCGTTTTGCTCTATATCTAAAGCATGATATATTCTTAGGGAAGCACATCATCTGTCAGCAGGAGATGGATTAATGCACATTCACACTGGCCCTGTGGCTCCCCGAGTTTTTGACCTCCACGTCGGGTCTCTCCAGGTCCACTTAGCCGGGGTTTCCCCTGGTCATTTGGCTGATCCAGAGAACCTCTCTGGAGGAGGAAAGGTGTTGGCACTGCCGTCTTCTTGTTGTTCAACTGCTTTCATTATCTGTAGTCTCCACAAACTGCCGTGAATCATAGGCACATATGCAGCAGATCCCTTTTCTTTGCAGGAAGCTTTTTAAGCCACTGTCTGTTATTGTCAGTGTTTGTTGAGAGAAAACGAGGTCTTATAATCTGGAAATCCGCCTCTCCAGGCGCAGATGACCCCATGTAGCTGTAACATGGTGGACGTGCCCAGATAAGGGTGGACCACTGTGGGCCCCCACGCATTGGGGAGGAGATCCTAGGTTCCTATAAACCATCCCGAGGGGCTTGGCCTCTGAGCGAGGATACAAGTCCTCAGCAAAGCCCAGAAGAGAATGGGAGCCTCACAGCTGCATTAGTCATCTTTGGGTCTCTTTCCAGGATAACTGCTCTTCGTTTGTTTCCCCCCCTAGAAAGCCTTTGCTTTGCAGAGTCAGAAAGACAGAGATACATAGGTAGGCATTTTCCCAGAGGGTTTATCTTTAGCCAAAAGAGAGCTATATTTGAATTGTAGCTCCCTTCTCCCTACCCAGATTGTTCATTTGTCCTATAAGTGTTATTCCCTAAGTATAATATCTCAGAAGCTTTTGGATGTTCTCAGGATTGTGATTTTTGTGGTTCTTACGTGATTCTTATGCCATGCAAGAATATTGAAGTTTCAACTGGAAAAATATATAAAGGATTTGCTCCTTTTCCCATCCTGACCGTGTGTGTGTGTGTGTGTGTGTGTGTGTGTGAGAGAGAGAGGGGGAGAGAGAGAGAGAGAGAGAGAGAGAGAGATTCAGGACTTAGGAGAGAGGACAGTTTGAATAGTCATGATGCATTCAGCTGAATCTCCACTCCTCTTCCTACCTGTGCTCCATCCGGGGCTGACTATAATGACCATGAGTGCTAGCATTTACCAGCCCCAACTGAGTGGTAGGCTCTGTGGTCAGCACTTTACTCGGGTTAACTCCTGTCATCCTCGCAGTGACCCGCATAGACGTGGACTGTCATTCCAGTCTTGCAGTGAACCAGAGAGAGGCTCTGAGAGGTAAAGCTGGGATTGGGCCCCTGGTGTGCGTGTCTCAGAGCCAGAGTCTTACCCACTGCAGCCCTGCAGAACTGCAGAGCCTCACAGGTGTGCCTCAGAAATGACTGGAACAAGCTCTGTAATTTTAGTGTTAAGTATGCTTAATTATACGCTTCCTTTCTGAGGCGTGGAGCCTCATAGATTAACATGGCACCTGAACCAGGCTTCCCGTTTCTCCAACCCTTCTCAACACATAGATGATGTGAAACACTTGCAATTTCACCCACTTTTATAGTTTAATTATAAATGGTGTTATTTTTGTTGTCGTCTTAATTAGCTGCCTTGACAGAAGGAATCTAACTCTACATGCTTTAAAAAAAAAAAAAAAAGAGAAACGTTGAGAGGTGCAATATGATATTTGGGCTTTCGTTTGAGCGTGTGTGTTCGTGTTCACGTGTGTGTCTTACTTCCTGGTGATTTACGAGAACTCACTGATGAGAACCAGATGGCCCCAACAGCCATGAACTGGAGTTTATAATAATTTGGTGTTTATGGAAAAAATATGCATAATCTCTCTCCCTTCCTCTTTTTAGGGAGAAGAAATTTTCTTGGACATGTTTGAAGATGAGTACAGGAGCATGACAGTAAGTGAGGGGCCAGGATGCACTTGGTTGCTTGCACGGCTTGTCTGGTGAAACTGAGAGAAAGCTGTCTAACTGGGGCCTTTTCGACTGAGATTGGTGGGGAAGTGAATTGGAAATGGTGCCTTTTGATCCCCGCCGCTGGTGAAATTTCAGATGACCCACACTTCCCCTCTGTGGGCTGTGCCATAGATGGGCCGGAGAGGTTCACTTTGACACGAATAATATTTGAGGACTCGTGCCGTGTCAGGAGTGTAGAGCACGTTGTACGTGTTCATCCTTTTACTGCCCCTGTCACCCTGATGGGAGGGGCTGCTAGCATAGACTCCTATCACCCCGATCAGGAGGCGAGGATAAGAGGTCGAGTGAGGCCCCATGCCTGTCCAGCCAGGGAGGTGCAGAGCCAGGATTCCAAAGCACAGCAGTTTGCCTCCAGTGCCCTGCCCTTCTTTGCTGTGCCACCGGAATGTTCCAGCATGTTGCTTATCCTTGAATCCACAGCACTGGCCCAGAGTCTGCCCTGTTTCCCTCTGTCCATCAGGCATAGTCATGGGAAAAGATCGGGTTAGAAGATTTGCGGCTTTCTCTGTTTTGTTCATTTCTATGCATCCCTATCGTCTGACCCTTAGTTGGCACTCAGTAAATAGATGATAAATGTCCTTTTCATGGACATTGCTCATCAAAGAGTGAGGGCGCCTAGGTGGCTCAGTTGGTTAAGGGTCTACCTTCGGCTTAGTTCATGATCCCAGGGTCCTGGGATTGAGTCCTGCATCAGGCTCCCTGCTCTGCAGGGAGCCTGCTTCTCCCTCTTCCTCTCTGTCTCTCTGTGTCTCATGAATAAATAGGTAAAATCTTTAAAAAAAAAAAAAAAAAGAGTGAAATGATTCCAGAAGTTTATAGTAAACCTAAGTGTCTAAACTGTCACAAAGTCAAAAGCAGCTTGCTCTAAGTGTCTCCTGGCTCCCAAGCCCATCTCATCGGGTATGGACTGCTGTGCCCTTACCACATCCTCGCCCTTGGCACTTCTAAGGCCTCTGCAGAGCCTATTCCAGGGAAAATTGTAAATTGGCATAGATCATCTCCAGAAATATCCCAGTAGCGCCCAAGGCCTCCTCTGGTGAGGTATAGGCTGCTCGGGTGTGCCTCACACCCAGCGATGGCCACTGCTCCCCATTATTCCCCCAGCCCCTGGAAGGGTGTCTTCAGTCTTCTACTCTTTGGACTGGTAGTTAGAGTGGAGTGGATTTGGGGGTTAGCCACCATTTCATCTTGCCCCTGTGATGTCCCCTTCTGCAATGTAATTCTCCACAGTTTGGTTTCCTGTTGGAAATGTAAGGCTCATATGTTGCTTGATGATATAGAAAAGCTCAGGCTCCTAAACCCCTGCTCAGTTTCTGCCTTTTTTTTTTTTAAGATTTTATTTATTTATTTATTAGAGAGAGAGACCACATGGTGCGTGTGTGAGCAGGGGGAGAAGCAGAGAGGGAGGGGCCGAGGGAGAGGGACGGAGTCTCAAGCAGACTCCCCGCTGAGCTTGACGCAGGGCTGGATCCCACAACCCTGAGATCATGATCTGAGCCAAAACCAAGAGTGTTATACTTAACCAACTGAGCCACCCAGGCACCCCTCTGCTGTTGTTACTTACTAACTGCGTGACCTTCAGTGGGTTGCTTACATTCTGCACTTTCATTTTTTCCATCTGTAAGATGGGGCCCAAACCACACGCCTGGGTCTGAAGTACCTAAGAGGCGCCTCCTGTGGGGTGTGTGCACAAGGAATATCTGCTTCCTCTCCCTCCTGCCATGGGGAGCTTCTGGGGCTATGTTTGTGTGTCTTGTCCCATGTTTACTGTGTGGTCTGCACAGGGCCTGGCCCTCTAGAGAAATAGAAAGGGGGCATATCCCCAGCCCCCATACCTGAAAGTCATTCCTACGGTCGGACTCGAGGAAAGCAGCCGCTGAGCTCAATGAAGTAGAGATAGGCCTTTGGGTGCTCATGGAGACCCCTGCACTGAAGCCATGCCTTCATGTTGGACCCTTGTTCACTTCTCTTATCACCTATTTAGCGCAGAGGTGTAATGAGGGTGCAACAGAAGCCGTCGGCACTGCTCACTGGGAAGGTGGTGGAGGGAGGTGGGGCAGAGCAGAGGGGGGCTGCTGGGGAACGGCAGGCAGGCTGGAAGGCGATGCCAAGGGCGGCCCTGGGATGGGACTCAGGGCTCTGCCACCCGGTCTCAGGATAAAGGGGTTCAGGATGGGGGACCCCAGGCCTTTGGGGGTGGCTAAAAGAAAAAGACAGCACGAACTAAGTGTCTCCTTGGCTCCCTAGCCCAAACAGCTGGGCCTTCACCACAACCGCCCCATGTGGTCAGCTATATATATGTTCCAGGAGAGGGAGAGAGTGTAATACGATTAAAGCCCACTTTCTGAAAAAAAAAAAAACAAAACAAGAAGACACGCAAAAAAGCATGTGATGCTTGGAGGAGTAAAGTTAATTCTGTAGGAAATGTAGCCTGTGAAATGTCTTTCCTTTATGATGTCAGGGAAATGAAGTGTCCGTGTCCAACAACACGTGCACATTCAATGTCCGTACTGATACAGCAGAGTTCCAGGAGGGGAGGTGTCGATACCATATGTCGTCATAATCAGAGAAGACTTCCTGGAGGTGGTGTGGAAGCAGGCAGACAGTTGTGCTCTCGTGTGGCCCAGGCGCTGTGGGCATACGCCCTTCCTCTGAGCTCAGTGTCCCCCTCTGTAATAAGGAACAGCATCAGCACCGCTGTCCAGCAGGAGGTGAGCCCTTTGGGCACCTGGCACTTAGTAGATGCTTAGTAAGTGACTCTGATGTATGATCCCAGGTAAAGACAGCGAGGTGGTGAGGAAGGAAGGGGATGGTGGTCATGTGGTAGGAGTCACGGGGTCTGGAGCAGGGCAGGCCTGGGTCTGCGTCTTAGTTCTGCCACCTGCCGCCTGAGTCTCCATTTTCTCATTAGCGGATCGGGAAACATCCCTTCTGGAGTCATTGGGAGGATTAAGGAGGATCACGCCCTCAAAGCCTGTAGGTCACCGCCTGCCCGCAGTCCATAGCCCACTCTGGATAAACGATAACTGGGAGCTGCCATTGCTAGTCTGTTGTCGTCATTCTTGACAGCACAAAGGGAGGGAGGTGGGCTGTGGTCAGGGACCCGCTCCCTGCCGGGTGGGGGATCTTGAGCCGGTGGGAAAGCACAGCTTTTCACAGCATGGAGGCAGCTTCCCAGGAGTGTCTGAGCTGTCACTTCAAGGGAAGGAAAGGTCTGTGTCTTGGGAAACAACGGCGCATGTCTCGCACGCCTGGCTGCCTTGAGACCTCATGCTAGCCTTAATGTGGGCTTGCTTTACTCACTAGCTGTGCGCAGGTACAGGCGAGGGGTTTGGGTAACCTGCCCCATGCACTTCCTCCTTTCGGTGAGGTTTCCTATGATGTCTCTCCTAGATGAAGCCCATGAATGTGGAGTATCTCATGATGGACGCCTCCATCCTGCTGCCCCCCACGGGCACGCCGCTGACTGGCATTGACTTTGTAAAGCGGCTGCCGTGTGGCGACGTGGAGAAGACCCGGCGGGTGAGTAAGCGTGGGTGGGACCCCCCTCTCCCTGGGCCGCCATCTGACCAGGTCAAGAGCCCACCTTCCAACCCACTTCAACACCCCCCTGGCACCCTGCCACCGGGAGGAACTTCCCAAGGTGAGCTGCCCTTGGCTAAAACAGGATTGAGATTCCCCTGTGTGAGGGCCAGGCAGGCTGCCTTGGCTGGTGCAGAGCAGGGCCCTGGCCCCAGCCCCAGGCTCTGGCGGAGGGGGGACACCTCTGGGCTGCTGCCATGCACCTGGGGGAGTGAGCTGAGAACAGGCAGTGCAGGTGAGGCCCTGGTGTGAAATCCTCTCCCAGGGAGGCTCGGGACCCCCGGAGATGGAGCAATGGTGTTCTGGTAAGGTATCTGAGGGATCTGCGGGTGAGGCACACACAAATGAGATTGTGACTCTTGCCAGTCCGCTCCCACGTGTGAAAAGCAGAGTTCTCAGAACCCTGCTGGAGTGTGCATCCCTTATCAACACTTTTTTTCTGAAGCAGTCTCGCAGGGCTGTTCACAGTATTTTATCTCTCGCATAAAATCAGTTTCTTTCTTAGAAAGCACCATCACCTCTTCCTAGAAAATCATTCCCTGGAGACATGATGAGATAAATTCGATGAGTTCCTTGCCCTCTTCTTCTCAGCTAATCCCCGTTCTAACCAGAGCGGCAGAGGTGTTAATTTTGGGATTTTGAGAAGCAGGAGTGACCTGCTGGATCTGCCTCAAAGAGGAGGATCCGATGATTTGGCCTCAGAGGCCTGGGGTGGAGGGTGATGCAGAGGAAGTCCAACCTGTGTGTTTTAAGTCAGTGCACATTCCCTGCTGTCTGACCAAACCCGCAGACCTCACCACAGGACCCACCCTGTCTGAGCCAGTGACACCCGCCTTCCTCGTGCTCCCAGCCAGCCCTGCAGGCCCCGTGGCTGGGCACACGAGCATGTTTGTGGGTGGCACTGTTTGCACTGGGCATCACTGGCCCCGGCTTCTCCACGGGGCTGGTTCTGACAAACGCGGGTTGTGTTGGCAACTCCTTCATGGGCGGGCACGCTCACCCGTAGCCTTTGGTTGGCCTCGGAAATGTTCCGTGGCGAGGCTAGAGTGAAGGTCCTGTCCCCGAGGCCTGCCTCGTTCCCTGAGCCAGCGGTCCGGAAGGCTGTGAATGGGGAGAGCTGCCACTCTGGGTTGCCCTCTGCCTTCTTTTTGGTCCCTGGGCCCCCAGTTTTCTCAACACTTAGATGAGCTTCTCTTTGATACCAAGTGAGTCATTCACATCAGTTCTTTATGTGAACCACCTTTATGTGAACCACCAACATGTAATTCTACAACCGTCCTAAGAAGTTGGCATTATATGAACCTGTCTTGCGGAGGAAGAAACTGAGGCATGTTGACGTCAGGTGATTGGCTTGCAGTCCCCCAACTCATAAGTAGCAGAACCAGGACTCTGTGCAGGCAGTGTGGCCTGCTTCCCACCGTTCCCTTCATTGTATTTACTAGGCCTGCTTGGTGCTGGACAGCAGGGACCTAACATACACTGCCTCTGTCCTCAAGGAGTCAGAGTCTAGAGGGCAAGGTAGGAAAGGGAGCATTGCCAGTCTGTGTGACTGAGGCTGTTGCTAAAGGAACATGGGGTCAGGCGCCTCCTCCTGCTTGGGGAGGGAGGTGGAACGGGCGGCAGAGGGTTAGGTTGGGCAGCCAGGAGAGGAAAAGGCCCGGACAGATGCTCACTCCAGCACCTCCAAGGAGGGGACGTGGCTGTAGCCCACAGTGAGGGAGGCTTTGTGGGAAGTGATGAGGCTGGAGGGGGCTGGTCTCTGGGGCCTTAGAGCCCATTGAGGACCTTAACCTTGTTAGCTGCTTCCTGGTATCAGGCCCTGCTGGGTTGGGGCAGACGGTCCTGATCTACAGGAGAGGATGGGAGAAATTCAGGGCCGAGGCATATGGCAGAGGGAGGGTTGCTTGGGCTCTGGAGTTCCTTCTCCCATCTCAAAGCAGCATGTACCTGCCTTGCCAGAGTCATTGCAGGGACTCAGTGAAGGGCAGAGCACAGAAGGCCAGTAAGAGTTCTCAAGGGTAGGGGTTCCCTTCTTCCCTTTGCCCCTGACGTCTCACTTGGTTGTAAGTTCCCAGGGCCGTGCTGCCCGCCTCCCTTTCCCCAGATGAGATGCACAGCGCAACTGCTACGCGAAGCATAGAGCTCCCAGGAACGCCTGGGCTTCCCTGGGGTCTCTTGTTCGGCCTTTGTCTGACGAGTTTATACGATCAACCCTCAAGTCTCAGGGTCCCTGGGTTTAGAGCCAGGGAGAAGGTGGCAGAATATATAGAATAGTGCTGACCATCTCAAAGTGAAGCCATCTACCTTAGAGAAGCTTCCCTGACTTCAGGAATCAGTATCTGAAGGGGGATTTTGACCACTCACCTCAGTCCGGTTCCTGTTTCAAGGCAGCTGTCTAGAATCATCCAGAAGCTTAGCTCCTGAGCCCATTTCAGACATCAGAACACAGCAGTGTGCTTTGAATTTGAGCTAAAGGAAGTGTATGGTTTAGCAAGCAATTGAGGGCTTATGTGGTTTGTTTCAAGTTCTTTCCTTGTATCCAAAGAACATTCCATTTCATCCTTTTGGATTCAAACGTTTTCTTCTTCCTTTTTTTTTTTTTCCACCAAGTAGACTTTTTTAACTTTCAGGAGGCTGACACTTTTCAGAAATCCCACCTTTCATTTTCCTTGAGGACTTGTTAAAGAAGTTCAAACAACCCTTACTAATACATCATTCCTAACTTGTAAAATAGTCCTCCAGTCACCAGAGAGCCACTGGATGCCTACTTGATGCCAGATGCTGGGCCCGAGGGTGCAGAAATGAACAGGGCCAAAGGGACAGTGAGTGTAGAGTCCCCGAGATGCGCAAGAGTATAGCGTGTTCAAGGAGCTGGTGGCGAGCAGAGTGAGTGGAGGGGTGGGGCCAGGACAGGAGGACGGCCAGGCCTTTTAGGCCACGGGGAGACATCCGACACTGAAAGTCATGGTGTCCCTCTTGCATTTTGCAAATTACACCATTCTTTCATTCGACAGATTTGTTGAGCATTTTTCTAGGAGCCAGGCACTATGCAAAATGCAAGAATAGACCGTGAACAAATAATATAAAATAAGACCAAAATAGCGAGAGTGCCACTGAGCCATGCCAGCTAATCAGGGGAATTCACGTTGAAATGAAGGTCTTAGGAACTACTGGGATCTGATGAGAACGTGGAAGCAGAAGTGGGGATGTGGGCTGGACCTATCCCAGGGGCAGCTGAGAGAAGCCGTTAAGAAAGAACACAGGCTCGTGGGACCAACCAGGGTTCAATCCCAGCTCCAGCTGTGTGACATTGAGCAAGTTGCTTACCCTCCCTGAGCCTCAGTGTATCCTGTCTCTCAGCTCCTGGCCAAAGTAGATAAGGTAGAGGGACTGCAAGGTGCCCAGCAGGCAGGAAGAGCTCAGGAAATGTTGGCTGAACAGGGGTGGAGCAGTCTAATGTCTCAGGAGGGAAAGAAAGAGAGTTTTTAGCCATCTACTGAAGCTTCAGGGTAGAGAAGAGAGGGAGAGGAATTTCTGGTGAATCTCAAGATCTGAATGTAAGCCACTGGCCATCTGTCTGTTGTAATCTTGGAAGCCATTACAAAATAAATATAGTCGCGTGAAATTTTATTTGTCCCTGACTTCTGTTCCTTGTTCCCACGTAAAACCACAGTTTTTGTGTTTATCGCTATTGCCCGTGAGGAAATAGGATATTTTTCTTTATTTTTTGTATGTGTATTACACATTAAAGTACATCTCGTAGGGTTTCGAAAGTAGAGGGAAAGAATTTCCCGTGATTACATCACCCTAAACAAAGAAAGCTTAGACGCTTTTCGTGTCTCCTCCCTGTCTTTGTGTTCAGTCACATCTTCTCATGCCGGTAGGAAGAGTGCATTGTGGTCTTCCTTCCAGCCTCTTCCTTCCCACTCTCCCTGGTACAGTGAGAAGCTTTCTGTGCTGGGATGCGGTTTTAATTTCAGTCACATTTCTTACTGGTGCGTGAAAGTTTATCTGGCGACTTCCGCCGTAACTTACTCAAGGCATTTTCCTGCTGCTAGACATTCTGGTTACTTCCAGTATTACATTATTTTCAACTAAACTGCCCTGAGCATCTTCACAAATACAGGGTTTTCTTTCTTTTGACTTATTTCTTTAGGAAAAGTTCCCAGAAGTAGAATTTCTGGTTCAGGGGGCACGGACATTTCCTGTGTGACGCTCCCCATATTGCCAAGGGGCTTTCACGGTGGGCCGGACCCATGTGACACTGCTTCGTCACCCTCTTAGGAGTGACTGGCTTTTCACAGCCACTTCCATGGGCTGGTGGGCTCCTCATCTGGGGGACAGCCCCCTGAACTCCATGGCTTGCAAATGTGACAAGGGAAGCGGAGAGAGGGCTGGACCTGAGCGCTCGATTCAGGGTGCACCTCCGGGGAGGCCCCGAGATCAGGGCCGGTGGGTACTCCATTCCCAGAAGTCGAGCCCGGGCTCAGGGAATTCACGTGACTCACTTGCCGTGGTCTGTTCGACCCCGAAGCCATCCTGCCCCACTGTAGTGGACTCCTTTCCCACGACCCCGCTTCCTTCTCCACGACCCCGCTGCAGAGCTTGCTCCCAGGTGCCTTGGAGCACACGGGATGAGCCTCTTCTTTATATTTCAGCATGCTCAGCTGTCACCCCTTGCCAAAACTAGCGTGTGCTTCCAGAGTCTGTCTTCCTGGCATTCTGTGGAAGCATCAGAAAGCAATAATTCCTTCTTCCTTTTTAATACTTTTTAAAGTGCATGTTTATTTGGCAAAGTAAAGAGAAGCACTCAATAAAAGCCTGGGTCCCCAGCCTTAAATCTTTTGAAGGCAAAGGCATGTGGCTGGAAGAACACAAGACTGTGGAGTCCAGTTATTAGCTGAGTCACTGTGGGCAGGCTGCCTCACATCCCTGGGCTTTGGTCTCTGGTCTATAAAATGGGAACCATAGAGGGTCGTTAAGAGGCTTCAGGGAGATGACACGGTCCAGCCCTGCCAGTACTTGGCAGGTCTCAGGTAAGCGGGGTGGGGGGGTGCTTACTGTTTAGGGGTCTGTGGGATGAATTTGAGGACCCTTATCCTGGTGTTTTACCACTCTTTTGTGGATTCCCGAAGTTGTAGGGCTGGTCCGCGTGTTCTATATTCTTTATATTTTTATTGTTGTATTATTATTGTTTTTTGTATTTCTGGAAATATTTTCCATTTGTTGCTTCCAGAGCAAAAGCAGATGTATCACCAAAAAGGTCTATACTAGGAGCCAAATTCCAAACTCCTTTTGTATTGGAAGGTTTCAGGTTTTCAGAGTGATGGTCTGTAGAAAAGCACACGTTTCTCTTTTTTCACCCCCCAGCAAGGGTCCCGCTTGATTTCTTTGCCTTCAGAACCTTTGAGAGGAATGGATTTTTGACACTGAAATGAAGCATTCACTCAGCTTGGACCTGACGGATGGGCCTTTTTCCTCACGTCCAAGGCCATGACTTGGACTCAGATGGCCATATAGTTCAAGGGGCCACCCACGTCTCAGGCTTTCTGCACTCGCGCTGGTGCAGGCGTGCGAATGTCCTTGTGTGCTTGGTTAAGTGACACAAGCATCAGACATTGCTGGTTCCAAGCCCAGCTCAGGCATCACGAGCAGCGAGAACTTGGATCGCTCTGCCCCTCCCAGTTCCGTTTCTTCTTGTGTAACAGCTTTATGTTGCAGTAAGGCGCTCACGGTGCTGGTGCACCGTGGGTGCTTAATAAATAAAAGCTGTTTTGATTTTTAAAAAAATGAAAAGGCACTTGCTTTTTTCCTGATTGTTGCAGATGTCTTAGGAAGGCCGTACTTGAAAAACTGCTAAGGACAATCAGATCAATAGTAATGCTGCCACCCTACTCCCAGCCCCATCGTTATAATACAAAGGCTTATCTTTCTCTAGTGCTTCTGGCGGACAAGGGGGAATACATGACCTCAGCATACATCCAGGAGGTAGGGTTGTTCTTCCAGTTTTCTCCATTAGGAGATGGAGGCAGAGGCTCAGCTCTCCTGCCAGGTCCAGGCCAAGACCGGATTCGGGTTTCAGTGTGCCAGTGGGCATCCTTGTTGCCTGGGTCAGCAGGAGTCCATGCAAGCCCTGCTCTTTGCAGGCAGGAATTTGCCTCCCGTTTTGTTTTGGGAGGCACCTTGTCATAGGAAGGGCAGCCTCCCCTTTCAGTGGGCCAGGCCTATAGCCTCAGGACTGTAAACAAGAAGACCAAAAGTAGGCTGGAATTCATCGTTGTGTGGCTCACCAGTGGCGACAGTGGTTTGTCCCCATGCCCTCCCCTGTGACCAGCTATCCAGTGGCTGGAGGAAAGGACGGCGGCCCCTTTACAGAACACATGTGGGCTGCTCCCCTCTCCGCCACCGCCCCCCCCACATTATCTCAGAGCCTCTTAGCAGGCCTGCTGGGCCGGGACTACCGCCCCATTTCACAGATGCGGAAATCAAAACTCAGGGAGGTCAGGGGCCTTGCCCCGTGAGTCCAACACAGGCCTTACATGTCTGACTCCAGAGCTGCTTCCCTCAGGCATGTACCTTGGGTAGGCCCATCAGCTGTGTGTCAGGGAAAGTGGCATGGAGGTGGCCTCTCCCATGGGCTGTGCCTCCGCTTCCTGGACTCTCGCCGATGGGCACCTCAGCCCCAGTCTAGGACCCAGGGCTCGGGTGCTCTCACGGCAGGCTGGGTCCGAGGTAAAAGCCGCTTTCTGCACAAACTTCTCTGGGTCCGGGCCTAGGGATTCTGTGTTTTCCCTGCTCTCTGGAAATGTCTGATGGCCATACTGGACTCCACGCAGACACCTCGTCCGCTGGCCAAAAATCCCTGTGCTGGCGGGGCTGTCTCCGGCCCCAGGAAGTGGCTGGGTCAGCCTGAGGGCGCTTGGGGCACTGATGTGATGGCACACCAGCCAGGCGCCAGGCCTGCTGTCTCATCCACAGCACACAGACTCTGCCGTAACGGGCTCACCCAGGGAGGGGTAGGGGCAGGATTTTAAGGGAGTCTGGCTGGCTCTGAACCCTACAAGCATCTCACCCTGTTCTGTCCTCCCTACCCTGCACTCACTAGGCGGGACATGGGAACACTGTTACTTGTGATACGGATTTCCAAATTCTGTGCTGGGTTAGTTGGAAGAGGCCTGATTCTAGCCCTCCCTAGCCGTGTGACCTGGGGCGGTTCACTTTGCCTCCTTGGGTCCTAGTGCATTGTCTGCAAAATGGGGCTGCTTGTTAAGCAAGGGTGTCGTGAAGGTCACATGGCACTAGGGAAGAGCTCCTGGCAAATGACAGGTGCTCAGTTGAGGTGAAGTGGCCTAAACCTATGGAGAACTAAAAACAGGCTGCACCCTTTGATTTTTTTTGGCCTTGCTCTGAAAACACCAGAGCCATGATACTGGGACAAGTGGACTTTGTTTTGTTTGTTTAAATCAAGAGTCACAGGCTGTGTGATTTCTCCATATGGAACACTTCACCTAAATAACTCCAGCTTCATCCTCCTCTGCTCCTGAACTCTGTCCAGGCCATCCGGGTGTTCTTCATGCTCCGTTCCCTGTCACTGCAGCTGCGAGGGGAGCCCGAAACCCAGTTGCCCCTGACGCGGGAGGAGGACCTGATCAAAACGGATGATGTGCTAGATCTGAGTGAGTCCTGGCACCGGGGAGGGGTGGGGGTGGGGAGGGGTGTGCACGCTGCCACGTCGGCTCCGGTGTCTCTGGGAGGGTCCATGTGTGACCTGCGTTTGCTCCCGCGGTTGATCTGTCACCAAAAGCTAACAGAGTGTGCGTGTCCTGCCAAACTCAAAGAAGGGGCCCTGGATGCTGGGCACCTGGCAGACTTGTCTGTGCGGGCTCTGCTTTCCGGAGCCCAGGTGGAGCTGCACAGCGTGATTGGAGTGTCCAGCGTCCCTGCCCTCCACATAACCATAGCATGATGGGCTTTGTGTATTAAGGGGTTTCTGTAGGATTCCAATGATTAAAGGCCTCTGCTATGAAAAAGGGGAAAACTTTCAAAAATGCAAATCAGCAGCCTGTATGTGAGGCAGAGGAGGGGAGGCTGGGGAACCATGTGCTCAGCTTGCAGCCTTGGGCTCCCTCCCTAACCACATGCAGTGCCTCATGCTGTCCTCGGCAGCATGAGCATGAGGCTGTGATTAAAAGTGACAGTGGGTATAAAGCCTGGTTGAGCTCCTGTAATCCTCCTCATACGAACATAGCTCTCTCTTTCCTCCATTTGCTGTAGGGCACGTGCACACGGATGGGCAAAGTGGTTTTCTGTTTCTTAAAGGCATTGTGATATGGTAGGATTCTTTGTTTATAAGAGACAGAAAACCCAACTTAGGTTGGCTTAAGGAAAAAGGGGAATTGGCTGGTGTCACTGGAAAGTCCAGTAGTACATCTGCCTTCAGGCATAGCTGGATCTAGGTACTCAAGCAGTGTCATCAGGAAGCTGCTGCCCTGTCTCAGCTCGGCTTCCCTTTGTTCTGGCTTCATCCTCAGGAGGGCTCTCACCAGGTAGCAACAAGGTGGCCATCTGTAGCTCCAAAATCTGCTGAACCAGCTAAGCGGACCTGCCAGAAATGGGGCTTCCTTTTCCTGTAACTTCTGTGGAAGTCCACGGCAGGTGGTCTTCCTCTGGTCTGGCTTAGGTGGTCGGTGGGCCGTCCCTGAACCAGTCGTTGTCAGATGAATATGATTCATTACTGGGCGAGGCCAGGGTCATGTGGTGAACCCTAAGCTGGGAGGTGGGGCCCATTTCTTTTCAACTCCATCACCTGAGAGGAAGGAGGGAGATTGCCCTCAAAGGAAACTCACAACGAGATGGAAGCTGAGCAGGCAGGAGTGGCAGATGGCCACTCTTTATGGCCCATGGTAAGGACAGGATCCCCGCTGTTTTAACTCAGCTTTATTGAAATACAGTTTATATCTGATAAAATTCAGCAAGTTTTAGTGTACCGTTGGATGAGTTTTGACAGAAGTGCTCAGCTGTGTGACCAGCGATCATGATGTAGACCATGAGGGTTGGCATTTGATCCATTTGACACGCCCTGTCCTGCTGTGAATTCCCCGGAGCAAATGATTGAAACCCCTTCAACTTCCGTTTCCTCACCTAGAAACTGGGGATGACTTCCTTATATGATGGACTTGTTTTGAGACTTGAGCGAAATATAATATGAAATACCATATGACAGAGCATAGTGTCTAGCATATAACTGTGCTCAAGGAACTGTAGTGTTACCTGCTAATTAAAGCAGGTGATGCATATAAAGAGCAGAGCACGCTGCCTGAATAAAAGGTTCTCTGTGATTATTATGGGTTTTACCTGCTTGTCTAACTTTTTTTTTAGGATTTATTTATTTATTTATTTGAGAGAGAGGGGCAGAGAAAGAGAATCTCAAGCAGATTCCCTGCTGAGCACAGAGCCCAACTTGGGGCTTGATCTCACGACCCTGAGACTGACCTGAGCCAAAACCAAGAGTCGGATGCTTAACGGACTGAGGCACCCAGGTGGTGCACCTAACTTCTTCTTTTCCTCTTCTTAATCTCTTTTTTTCTTCTCCCTCTTGGAAGAACAAGGAAGCTAAGTCCCCTTTGGGCTGCTCTGTGCTCATCTCCTTTGGTCCTTTTCTCCTTGAGAAATTGCCATAGGGATTTTTCTAAGGGTTTAAATTGATTGAGTTGGCTGCAGAGAACCATAAACCAGTCTTTCTCTGATTTGATTCAAGGGAAGAGGGAAATAGCTTGCTTTCAAAGGGACCACTCCATCAGGGCAGCAAGAATGTTTGCATCCATGAAATGGAATTAAATTTTATGCTGGGAATTCACATTCCTTCCTTCTCCCCCCCCCCACCCCCAGGAATGGCCTGCTGAAATAAAGGTTAAAAGTATTTCACTTACCAATTTTAATTGATTAGATTGCTAGTTGAGATCACTTAACTGGAGCCTTTTTGGGTAGTTGGCCATTAAGAAAGTAACGGCTGTCTGTCTTTACCCAGCCTGGTCACAAATTATGTCTTTGCTAAAGAGAGTGCCATCCAGAAAATACTAGGAATTACGGATTTTATGAGCACATGGTACTAGAATAAGATAGCATGTGTTGTTGTTGGACTTTGTGTCCTTTTTTCTTTGTATTTCTCCCGGTGATTATTCTTAAATGCAGGAGCATCTGACCTTCCAGTGGGGAAAAATCAGTATGCTTCGCATGTCACAAAATGCCTTCTACGTATATAAAATGTAGGCAACATCATAATGTAGGTAAAGGCATTCATATTTGCCGAATGATTGGAAGCTGGGCATGCTTCTCGTGAGCGCCGTGATTTGAAGAAAGCTGACTCAGGGAGAAATGCTGGGGGCTGGTCAACTTCCATGGAAGGTGATGTGATCCAGGCGGACAGGCTCAAAGGCACGCCAGCCCCACACCACAGGAAGAGGCGGCTTAAAGTGTGTTTACTGACCTTGTCACACTCTGATAAGAAACCACGGCCTAAGAGTACACAGAAGCCACATCACGTGTCTGCTGACCAGCCGCCGGCCTCTGGGCAGGTGTGCCCGGTGAGCTCTGACATGGGGGCTCTGGACAAGGAGCATGGTGGAGGCCATCGCCCCCTGCAGAAAGAGGCAGAGCTGACTGTGCTCGAGCCTGTGTTGTTTCTGCTGGAGAGGAGAGTGGCGTGGGGCCCAGGTCAGGGACTGGCAGCCTGGAGGGAAGGGGGATGGGAAGGGAAGGCTAGCTTGACTAGATAAAATAGATGAGACTTTTAGAGAGAATGGCACCATGAATCTCCACATACCCCGCCTGCACTTCAAAGGTTATTACTCTTTCACTACGTCTCATTCCATCTGCTCCACCATTTCTCTTTTCAAAGTTACCTCCCCTCACCTCCACCCTCCCCGAGTGTAGTAAAGCCAATGGAAGACATCATACCATTGCATCTATAAATACTTCTCTCTCACAGAGAAGGACTTGGGGCTGCTCTTTGGCACTGAATGGGTCACCACCATTACAGATCATGAGCTTCCCCGGCCCACCTGTGGCTCTGGGTGGAGCGGGGACAGGTGGGCGGGCTGGCCGGCCGCACTGACATCCGCCTTGGCCTTCCCTGGTGTAGTTGGAGGTCGTCGGCCTTGACACCTTGCTCAGGGTCTTAATGTTCCTGAGGCTCAGTGGCCTGGCCTTTAAAATGGTTCTAAAAGACGTGCAGGGAGAACCATTGAAAATCAGATGTGATCACATTGGTGAAGCACGTGGTGCCACGCTTGGTGCACAGCAGGTGCTCGGGGGAGAGGGGAGGTGAGAGCCGGCTGTTTCCCCTGGTGCAGCTGCTGAAACAGTGGTGTAGAACTCATACTTCAGGGCTCCAAGGGGTGGGCATTTTCTGCTCTAACAATGTTTGGAGGAGCGTATCCTGACATATTTAAACCAGTTCATCATTTGTGTGATGGCACTGTTTTGAGGGGTAAGAAGACCACACTGGCTACTTGAGACCAGACGAAGGGTGGTACCCCCTGCCCAGGCAGGGCGCTCTCCCGTATGTTCCTTCATGGGCCTACTGACCGACAGTCCCCGGGAGTGCCCTGAGGACAAGCAGGCTGTGAGGAGAAGCCAGGTTCCTGCCAGGATTGACATCAAAGCCTTCTGAAAGGAGTCTTACCTGTTTCTAGAAAATACGGCCAATCACAGGAGAAATTCCCCCATTATCTAAATATCCTAAGTAGATAACCAGGCATCCTCAGGAAACTTCTGGATTCCTTCCCAGCCTTTTCCACGTGGGCACTTGACATGTGCACGTTGTACCCATAACTTGTGCTTCCCACACCTCATCTTGTATTCGGATTTTCTAAATCCATTCATGAGAACCATTCAGCAAAACCCGTCTACTCGTTCAGCTACATGTTGAGCACCTGCTGTATGCCAGGCACTGTGCTGGGAGCTGGGATGTGATAGGGAACTGATGACAGACTTGGTCTCAGCTCCGTGGTGCTTCCGGTATGGGGGGCGGGGCGCAGGTGGGAGGACTGCCAACAGGACATCGCAGGTTGTTTGACACGGTCCATGGAGGCGACAAATGGGGGTCTGTGTTCAAGCATAACTGGGAGAAAAGTCCTCCTACGCTGCTTAGAGAAGGCTTCTCTGGTCAAGTGCCCTGCAGAGAGGGACCAGAAGATTCTGAGAAAATGCAAAACTGAGGCCCACCAGTTAGAGGGGTTGGTAGAGGTGACGCTGGAAGGCGGGAGAGAACGTGGCCTGTCCGAGAGCTGGTGCGGCCAGCAGGTGAGGAGCCGGGGAGGGAGGGGCTGAGATGAGCCAGGTCTCAAGTCCAGGGCAGTGGGAAGCCATCTGAGGGTGTGCTGGAACGGCCATGAGCAGCATGGTCCCAGCGGGGGCCCATGAGCCATGTCAAGGGGCTGGGGAGGCCACCTGGGAGGTGGTTATGAACATGGGCTGGAGAGCCAGAATGTGCCTGGTGTGAAATCCCAGCTTTGCCCTTGTAACTTGCCAACGTAGAGCCTTCGACAAGTACCTTAACGTCTTGGTGTCTCAGTTTTCTCATCTGTATAATGGGAGTAAATGAGTTAATATATGTGAAGTGCCTGGAACAGTGCCTGGTATAGTCTCTGAGAGGCCATTTAGGAGGCCCAGCAGGGTTCCAGGGGCCAAGAACAGTGGGGAAAGGGGGAGGGGAGCACAGTCTGGGGACAGCGTTTTGTGGCAATGCTGGAGATCCAGCTGGACTCTGGGTTCCGAGCTTGGGGATAGTGCGGGCAGCAAGGAGTCAGGGGACAGTGATTCCATCAGCCAGGGGCCCAGCCCTGGAGGAGGGGCTGGTTCCAAACAATGAAGGTTAGTTGGGTGGGCAGAGAAGAGGTGCTGGGAGGCAGCCCAGCCAGGATATCTGGGGAGAGGGTCGGAAACCTCTCCACACTCTCCTCGGAAGTGGTTTTCCACATAACTTTCATGAATTTCAGAGTTACCGTGTTTGGTGACATTCCATTGGCTGAGCTGTCTCCTGTGACCATTGCACAGCTCTTGGCATTTCCACTTGTGCTGTGTTACAACAGAGATGGCAGTTCCTCAAAAGAGCCCACAGTCTGTGAGCGGGGATCCCAAGCCTCCAGAGAAGTATCCTCACATAAGCAGATGTCTGCACTCTGGGTCTGCCTCCTCGCCCAGGCGTGGGCACCCTTGTTAAGGGGCCTGGAAAATGTCCATGTAGGATAGAGCAGTGCTTCCCGTGGGTCCTAGACCTTGGGACTGCACAGCCCAGTGAAATGCCAGGACAAAAATAAAACTGCACAGAACCTCGGGGACAGGATTGCCAACTTTTTATGTTACCAAGTCTTTTTTTTTTTTTTTTTTTAAAGCACTTATGAACTATCATTTCATAAAAGAAAGAGTGTTGTTAATCCCAGGTAAGTAGGAAGGGCATCACTTCCGAACAAGGGACAGACTTTCCAAGAAATAGGCCTACGTCCTGGGCTTTAATGGGGTCTGTTTCTTAAATAATTCAAGTGCAGACCAATCACAAGAGCAGAAGCGTCTCCGTCTTTTTTGAGCCCAGTCTTGTGGGGGAGGGGAACACCGATCACATCATCACCCAGAGCAAAGGCAGACAGCCACTGTGCCAAGGAGCTCAGGTAACAGGGGTTGACCTGCCCGGAGGTCAGGGAGGCTTCTGAGGGAGCCACCACCCATCCGAGAGCTGGAGGTAGGGCAGGTGCCAGTAGCCCGGGGCATGGCAGGAGTGAAGGCCCTGGGGTTGATGGGGAGTTGAGGAAGATGAGAAGCAGCAGTGTGGCCGGGCAGGGCAGGGTGGTGAGGTGATGTTGAGATTGCCCGGGACCCAGTGTGTGGGCCTTGTAGGTGGATCAGGGATCCCAGGCTTTCTCCTAAGAACAGTAAGAAGTGTTTTTCACCCGGTGAGACGATCTGTATGTGTATCTCAGAGGGAAACCCCCTGGCCTCAGTGTGAGGGTAGATTTATGGGGTCAGGGGCAACGTTCCAGCAGGGAGCCCTGTTGAGAGGCCAGGCCTGTGAGACCGATCCTGGCGGAGTGTTGTCTGAAAGGTGATGCCCACGGGCTTCTTGCACACCCCGGTTTGTCCCAGCCAGTGGTCTTGAGCACGCCTGCGTTCTGCTCTATGGCCCAGGCACGTATATTGTTTATTGCTTGGAGACCCATCCTGTTTGATCCAGCTTGTTCTCTGGAACCCAACCCATGGAGCCTTCGGAGCTAATTATTAACAACAGTAACGCTATTTCAGTTGTCCTCGTCTCCTTGCAAGATGAGCAGCTGGGGACCTTCCGTCAGCTCTCGCCCACTGTTTCTAGCCCAGGGCCTGCCTGTTTAAGAAGGTAGCTGAGGGTATGGAGGAAGCCCCGGGTCCCAGAAAAAGCACAGACTCAGGAGAGGACGGATCTGGCCTCTGGACCCCAGCTCTGCCTCTTCCTCGCCATGTGACCTGAGACAAATTGATCCACCTCTCGAGCCTCAGTTCCCTCATTACTAAAATGAGAGTAGCAACGCCCACCTTTACAGGATTGTTGTAAGGCAAGGCGATAGTGGTGTAGAGAGGTTGCAAACTGCTGGCCCTCAGTTAGGCCCACAGATGTCCTTTGGTGTCTGGCAGAGTATTTGCCATTTTACGTGAGTTGCCAGCATTTTAAAATCAAGACATCTTATCTTAGGGTGCCTGGGTGGCTGTAAAGTCAGAGTGGGAAGGAGCACTCTGGGTCTGCACCCTGGGCCTTTGGCTCAGGTCATGATCCCAGGGTCCTGGGATCGAGCCCCGCATCGGGCTCCCTGCTCCGCGGGAAGCCTGCTTCTCCCTCTCCCACTCCCCCTGCTTGTGTTCCCTCTCTCCCTGTGTCTCTCTCTGTCAAATAAATAAATAAAATCTTAAAAAAAAAAAAAAAAAAAAGACATCGCACAAACCCAGATCCCTCTCACTTGGAATCTGAAATGGTCTGGTCCCATGGGGCCTACGTCCCCATAAGCAGCAGCGGGCTGCCTCTTTCCAGGGCCAGGCATGCTTCACACCAGCTCGCTCTGTCTCCAGCCTCAGGCCCCCACTTAACCCCAGCTGCCTGCTCAGCACCTCCCACTTACCACCAACACAGTGGAACTTGAGCTCCCTCACAGAGCTGCCCCCTGCAGACCTCCCCGTCTCCTGGTCAGCGGCAGCTCCATCCTGTCCCTAAAACCTTGGGCTCGTCCTTGACTCCCCTCTTACTCTTCTTACTCTTCAGCTTGCCTCCCCGTTGGTCGGCACACCTCTTCAGCCCCTCTCTCCAGCCATATCCAGACCAGACCACCTCTCTCAGCTCCACCCCTGGCCCTTGGTTTGCCCGGCTATCTTCTGTCACCTGCACTGTTGTGGCAGCCAGCCTCGTAAGCCAGTCACTTGCTTCTGCCTTGTCTCCTGCAGTTTATTCTCAACACAGCATCCAGTGTCGTCTTCTAAAACATAAGTCAGATCATGTCCTCCCTTTGCTCACCATGGCCTCCTTCCCACTCTGACTTTACAGCCACTGAGAAGCTGAGGATTATCTAACACCACCTGGCTCTGTTTGCTTTCTTGCTTTTCTTCAGACACACTAGGTGCATTCCCACCCCAGGGCCTTTGCTCTGGCTGTGCCCCCCGCCTGCAAACCACTCGTTCCCCCCAGAACAAGTGTAAGCTGTGGGCACTTACATGGGTGACCGCCATATTCCACCAAGACTGCATCCATGTTTGAATTTGGGCCGCATCTCCCCTCCTTGTTATCTTTCTGTTTGTCGATGGATATGAATGTGAATGTCGTGAGCGACCCGGCAGGGTTCCCCGTTTCCCCAGTTTCCAGCGCTCTGAGCGCTTCATCCCGATGTCCTGACAGGTGAGAGCTTGGAGGCCACATGGAAGTTCCTGGCTAACTCATCCAACTGCTGAGATACTCTTTGCCAACAAGAGTATTATGAAGCTCCCCAAGCAAGTTATGTGGCTTGACTGTAAGAAAATATGAGCTCATTGATTTGCTTCTCTCACGAGGTTGGTGATAGTTTTGTGGTCCCAGCTGTCAGCTCTGGAAAATTCTCTATGTTGCCTTATTTTGTTGATGATCTGGTTGTTGTCATATGCCTCATCCTGGCAAAAAATGAGAAAATAGCATAAATAATAAAGCCTGTGAAAGACAAATCCAGACTGTGGGACACTCTAAAAGACGACTGACTTGAGCTTTTTCCAAAAATGTGAATGTCATGGAAGACCAAAAAACCATGGTGGGGGAGAGGGCCAGTTCTAGATTATCATTCTAGATGACCGAAACAGAAGAGACGTGACAACCTTGGATGGAGAAGAACAAGTAGCTTTAAAGGACTTTTTATGAAAATGGAAAATTTGCATGTAGATTGTGATTAGATCAGATCATTTGAGGTCATTATTGCACTTCTTCGGTGTGATAACCTCACTGTGATTCTGTGGGAGACTGTCTTTGTTTTTAGGAAGTACAGACGGCAATGTTGAGGGGTAAACTGTCATGCTGCCTACAGTTCCACAGTGATTCACAAAATAAAAATGTGAGGGTGTGGGTATAGCAAGTGCAGCTAAGTATTAACAGTTGGTCAATCTAGGTGGAGGGCATGTGTATGTTTATTGTGCTACTCTTTAAACCTTTCTGGAAGTTTGAAATTTTTCAAAATAAAAGCCTAAGAAAGTGGCAAGAGAGAAATCAAGTCCTTGAAAATCCAGCATGTAGTTCAAGGACTTAATGCCTTGGATTCAGGGAAAAAACCGAGTTTGAATCCCAGCTGTGTGACCTTGGGCAAACTAGTTAACCTCTCTGAGCCATTCTTCCTCTTAGTAAAATGGGGGTGATAGTGCCTGCGTCAGGACTTCTCTGCAGATAACAGAGAGAATTCCCTCAGAAATGCATGGGATCACCCATGGTGTGTGCAGGCTGTCCTCCCAACAGCAGTCATTAGCGTTCATCATCGGGACTGCACACTGCACGGGGAACGACTTGTCTGTAGGAATTCTGACAAACCAAGTACAGAAAGCCGCATGACTGTTTTTGTCCATGGGATACGCTGAGAAATGGAGGCGGCCTGTTAGTTAGACAAGTTTCATGGAAAGGTGACTTTTAGGAAAGTGGGTGCTGGCTGCTTGGCGAAGAACTGAAACATGCAGGGGAGGCTTGATTCAGACTCAGATGTCTCCTTGGTGGCAAGTTAGTTCAAGCGCTTGGGCCCGGAGGCCAGTGTGTTTTGTGACTCTTCAGCCTGCATCCCCCAAGGCTCTTTGTCCCTAAAAGGGATACAGTGCACGCAGGGTCTCTGCCTGTGGATGTCCCCACCTGTACGTGGTCACCTGACCTGCAGCCTGGGGACCGCCCCTGACCTCGCTCCAGCTCTGCGCTTAGGGGTTCACCAGCCACCTTGCCGGTGCGCTGATCACCTTTTTTCCATCCCTAGTGCCTGGTATGGCGTCTGGCACACAGTAGGCGCTCTAAGAAGGCTTGTTGGATTGAACCAATTAGAGCTTTAGCAGCTCCTTTAATTATTCATAAACACTTAAGGCGCTTTCATTAACATGAAAGTGGCATTTCTAAATGTTATCTTGAATAATTTGAGGCCGTTGGATTGTGAGTTAAGAACCAAGCTTGTTCATCACTACCAGACATTTGAATAGTCAGGTTGCCAGTGCAGACCACGCCCCCCCCCCAAAGAAATATACCAAGAGTCTTAAACTGAGTTGGGTGCTTTCTAAACAGGCAGATGGTCTTCGTTTCAACGGGAGAGCTACCCCAAATCATTTTACCTAAGAACTAAAATGCTGCGCTTTTTCCCCTTGCCCCTCTTTGCAACCAGGACCCTGAACTAGACTGATCAGAAAAAAGCGTGTTTGAACTATACCACCAATTCTCTAAGGGGACGGAAAACATGGGATTAACAGCCTTTCCCCCCCTCTCTATGAATTAGGCAGCTCCTCCGTGTGCTTGATGAATAATGTTGCTGGCCCCTTTTCAGAAATGAAGTAGAAATATGGAGAAATGAAATTTGTATCTTATAAAGTGACTGGAAATGTGATTATAATACAGCTGTCAGTTTTGTTCAAGTGGAAAATTTTAAAGTAAATCCAATTGCAGCATTATTTGGTTCTCTTAAAGCAGGGTGATGTAGCTGTTTCCTGCGTATTGATTATTTGATTGGTACCTGTCTGCTGGACTAATTTTTTTTTTCCTCAGTAGCACTCATTGATGTGGTTTAATGTATATTCCTGTAATCTTTCCCTGTTTTATAAACTTACAGTCATAATTGAGCTACATTAGAGAGACACGTTTTGCTGAAATCACAAGGTCACCTAATGGCTGTGCCCTCTGTTGTCAGTTACGTGTTCAAGTAGTCCGAGGACAAGTTTTTCTGGAAAAGACAGAAATTAGGATATTTTTTCCCCCTACGAAGCAGAATTTCTAAATTCCACTCTGCGCACTGGGGAAATGAGGTGTTTGAGTGGAAGAGACTGGCTTTGAGCTTTTTCCTTCCTTGCCTATATAAAAGCGGTCATTTTTACTGGAGGCACTTTACAATGCAAGTTAAGTGTTTTTCCCAAATCCCAGTTGTTCCCATGTGTTTGAAAATGGGGCCATAGTTTTGTTTCCTCTGATCAGAGGGGACCCATGGCACGGCCGTTGGGAAGCGGGTTGATTTTGGATATGGCTGTGTTCCAGGGCGGCCAGGAGAGCCGACGGGACCCCAGCACTCTCAGGCTCTGCTACCTTGGCGTGTCCCCCTAACCTTGGATCTCTCCGTCTGTCCCTCACGGGACTGTTGGGAGGGAGGGACGCTGCCTGCCAAGCAAGGACCTGTCGCGACTTGATAGGGCCCGGCCAGCGAAGGCCAACAGAGAAGCTACTCAAACGTGACCGTCTTCCCTAGTCAATAAATGGAAAGTCCATTTGTGCAGTCAGTCAGGCCAAAAGCCTTGGAGTGTCCCGTCTTCTCCCTCCCCCTCACCCCTACAACCACACTCTCTGCAAATCCTGCCACTTCGGGCTTTAGGTAGATTTAGAATCCGGCCCCTGCTTGCCCCCTTCCGTGCTTCCACCCTGGTGCAGACTCTGGAAACTGTCCTCTATCTGGTTTGCCAGGTTCCTCCACTGCCTTTCTCCCCCAACAAGAGCCTGGGGCATCCTTTCAAAGTGGCCATCCGCACCCTAGATCCCTCCAGAGTCCTGCCTGTGACCTGCAGGGCATACCCCGGCCCTGCACCCCCATCTCTCCTGCCTGTGCTGCTCCAGTCACCGGAACACAGGAGAGTCTCACCCTGGACCACTGGCCTCACAGTGGCTCCTGAGCCCCCACCCCGGCCTCATGGTGCTACTGAAGCCAGCCTCCTTGACCACATCTGGCTGACAGGCGGGGGCAGTGAGCTGCCACGGAAAACAGGAATTCATGGGGGGGTGGGGTGGGGCGTGGGGTTGAGGGTTAATGTTGAGTTTCAAGACATCCCTCGCTCCAACCCACTCAGTGAGACTGTCTGGGGCTCTGCCTACACAGGGCTCCTCACCCCGAAGCTACTGGTTTCCCCACCCACCACACATCCCCTTCCACCACCCCTCTGGCCACCAGGGACAACACAGGACTGCTCAGGCCTCAGGAGGGGAGGATTGGCTTCTGCCCCTGATACCTGATCAACCACAGAACACCCAAAACAAATCTCTGGGGAGACCGAAGCAGTGACATACAGTGTGACCTTTATCGAAGGGCCACCAGCCTTGTACCTGTCCTCTCCCGTAGGCCAGGATGCTGGTGCCACTTTCCCCAGCACCAGTCCTGCTACTTTCACCAGTCCTCAGCTTCCAGCTCACCCTCATCCCCGCTGGGGAGCGCAGGAAGCAGGGAAAGGGGACCAGCACCTTCTTTCCGATCCCTCTCAGGGGGGGAGATGTGTTCCATACAGATTAGTGTTATCACCTAAATTCCTAAGCAGAGGTCAAAGTCAAGGCATAGGAAGCACTTGCAGAACCTGGAATGACCACTGGATCTCTGATTTAAGCAGATGTCAGGATGTTAAGATTTGAGGACAGCGGTGATGAGGATTGCCCTGTTTCTGGGTGACCAGTGTTTTGTGGGGCACAGTAGGTGGTCTGGGCTGATTTTTTTTTTTTTTTTTCCCAAATGAATGTCAAATGGTGTTTGCTCTTCTAAGCTATCAGTAAATGTACAGAGTATAGGTCTTGGGACATTCAAAAGTTGAAATTGTCATTTCACCTTGAACTACCTGAAAATAGAAGTGAAGGTTGGTTTGCTGCGCTGCCCTTCTGTGCGTGCGGCCTTGCGTCAGAGGAACTGCTTCTGGGCATCTAACTTGCCCCTTAACCCCCTAGACCAGGGCAGGGCCATAACCCTGGGTGGGTTACGGGAGGGCTGGTGGTTTCTGGCCTGGGGCTCCCTCTGTTGAAAGAGGGTGACCATGGAGATCCTCCGCCCAAGTTGTGCCTTAAAATGACTTGAGAAGCTTCAAACACTATCCATGCCCAGGCCCCACTCCAGAAAGTTCTGATTCACTTGTTCCGGGGATAGGGCTCTGGCATATCTATTTTGAAGTGCTCCCTAGAGGATTCCATTGTGCAGCCAGTGTTGAGAACCACTGGGTTAGATGGAGGAATGTTCTGGAAGTTAACACTTAGTCTCTATTTTGCTGCTCCCCATGAACTCCAGTTCCCTCTTGGAGCTCTCCTTGCCCACCTCCTGATCAACCAGATGTTGCCAGGGAGGCTGGCTGTGGGGGCGTGACGCAGTGGCCACATCTCCCTAGGTTCTGAAATCCGCCTCTGAGGTGGAAAACTTGTCCCGTCCAAGTCAACCTTACAGACCCCTCGGGAAGGTGGCCTGTGGGAGCATGATGTCTCTGAGTCTGACACAGCTGGTCTTCACTCCAGGGCTGAAACGGTCCCTGTCCTTGAGCACGAGAGCAAGAGGGAGTTAGCCACGCTGGTGCTGTATGAGAGTGGGGGTCTCCATCTGGGAGAATTCTGCGGGGCACTGGGAGGACTCCTCCAGGGAGAGGCAGGAGGAACCAGGCCCACGAGGGAGGCAGAGTCCCATCTGCCCATCAGGCTCATGGGGGGCGTGTGCTTCTTCAGTTCGAGCAGCCTGTAGTAAGTATTTAAACCATGACCTTCCTCTGTCCCTGCCCTTCCTGAGTGCATACAGTTGGGTTTTGGTCAGTTAACTGTGCGTGCAGCGTGAACACAGATTGCAGCCTGCAGGGAGGAGGGACCAGGGTGCCAGGCCGGGCCTCCTGGAGCACCCCTGCAGCCCAGCCCCACAGCCCCCGGCTACACGTGTGCTCAGGCAGCCACCGAGCCGGAGCTGTGCTTGGGTCTTCTTTATGACGGACCTGGGCTGCACGAGAGTGGACAGTCTGCAGCACGGCAGCCCCAGCACGGCCCTGACTCTCTGGTTGCCCCGAGCCAGCGCCAGGCCTGGAAACAGCCTGCTCCGTTTCCGGCAGAGTGGTAAAAATGCCTCCGGAGCACACAGACCAGGAGGCTTAGAAGTCAGTGGAGCTGAGCCCGCCTTTCCCAGGTCTCCCGAGTGTTTGCGAGTCATTTGCTTGTAATGATGAGCTGGAAGTCCTCATCCTGCCTTCCCTTCCTTCCTCCCTTGGTCTGCTTGGGGCCACCCTTTTTCATACCAGGTTCAAGGTGAGATCGACCTTTCCTCTCAATGCCAAATCATCGTGCCGAAAAGCCCCGTGCAGCTTCCTGGTTTTCAGTTTGGTGTATCCAGATTATCTTGTGCCTTTACTGTTTTCACCACCCGGACCCAGGCCTTCAAGTCTGATAATGTGCTTTGCATTTTTCTAAGTGCAGTCGGGGTTTTCCAGAGCCCTGCAAAGCCAGGAAATATTTATGTCATTTAAATGACTCCAGTTAACCTTTACCCTTTAACTGGTTGTTCACAAAACTGGCCTCTCTGCAGTGATAAGTTGCATCCTCCAGAGCAGCAGAACTGATGAAGATCTACAGCTTTCTCTGTTCCCTGCTGGACCCCCTTCCCTCTGCTGCCTCCACTCCAATGAGCCCCAGGGCCAGACTCTCGGAGAGGAAGCTGGAGGTAGAAACAGGAGTCCCAGGCAGTGTCTAGGGAAGCTTCGAGGCTAGATTTGGGCAGCCTTGTCACCGCTCCCGGCGGTGTCCCTCAGCCCCTGGCCCCAGCTCCTTCCCTTCCTGTCCCGGCACCCTCCACTGGATCCCAGAGCAGTGATGACGGCTATGGGTCATTGGTCCATTTATCCCCTCCGGTGAGCATTTTGCATGGGGTAGTGCATGTAATCCTCCCGACCTGGCCGCTAGGGCCTGTTCTTATCCCCCCTTACAGACGAGGAAGTAGAAGCACAGAGAGGTAGAATAAGCTGCCCAAGGATGCGCCACCAGGCAGTGGGGCAGCCAGGACACACACGCAGGATTCAGCCGCAGAACATGGGCTCCGCTCGCTTACTCACCCACTCCCTCGTCCATCCATCATTTACTGAGCAGGCCCTGTGCTAGGTGCTCGAAGGACGGAGAAGAATCAGACAGCCCTCCCTTCGGGCAGCTGCTGGTGTCCCGGCAGGAGTTAGAGCAAGAGGTGGATGCGGAGGCTTTGAGGGAACCTTCAAGGTGCAGCGGGGAGAACCGGTGGGGGTAAATGGGGACAGGGATTGCTTTTGGGAACCCCAGGGACTGCTTTTGAGCCGATTATGGCTCTGAGGGGTGTTCAACAGGCAGACAAGCTCGGCAAGAATGTCCCAGGCAGGGGGTATTCTAAGTGAAGATGCAACAGTGCTTGTGGTGACCCTGATCGGTACCCCATGTCTAGAACATTGGGTGGTGTAATCATTTCCTATTGTTGCTGTAACAAATTTCCACAAACTCAGTGACTTCAAACAGCACACATTTATTATTATACTTCTATAGGCCTGAAGTCTGGCACGGGTCTCACTGGGCTAAAGTCAAGATGTCAGCAGACCTGCTTTCCTTTCCGGAGGCTCAGGGAAGAATCCATTCATTTCCCTGCCTTTTCCAGCTGCTAGAGGCTGCCTGCATCCTTTGGCTCATGGCCCTCTCCCATCTTCAAAGCCAACAGTGGTGGGTTGAAGCATTCTTACATGACTCTGAGCTCTTGTACCTCCCTCTTCCACTCTTAAGGAACCCTCCTGACTAGATGGGGCCCACCCCCATTAATCCAGATAATCCAGGATAACCTCCCCATCTCAAGGTCTGTAATTTAATCACATCTGGGAAAATTCTATTATAAGGTAGCGCATTCACGGGTTCCTGGAATTAGAGCATGGCATCTTCGGGGGCCCTTATTCTACCCACCACAGGTAGGAAGTGAAAACTGGCAGCAGAGGCAGGTCAAGAGGTGGGTGGGTGGGAGCTCTGCCTGACACCCCACAGTTGAGGAGTCCCCAAGAACCAGTAGCAGATGCGTGGGCTGGGGACATTTACCCCTGGGATGTTCTTGGCTTGTATGACTAGGCTCTGTCCCCCTGCCACATCCTTGGCAGAGCCATCTGACTTTCCAGCCCCATTGAGCACTGAGGCATACCCAGCAGGGCCCTACTTTGGAGGTAAAGGTTAAGATTCTCTTCTCTCTGCCTCCCTGCTTCCTGCCACCGTCCCCAGGATGTCCCTGCTCTTTGCCTGCTGACATTCCCCAAGTCGCCTTCCCCAGTTCGGGCCCCTAGCCACTTCCTGCCTTTTCTGTCAGTCTTCTCTATCCTTCCCCTGGCTTCCTGCTACTGAGGCCCTTCCTATGGTTGGTGCTCTCCCAGACAACCCAGGCTCACTTCTCCCCCAAACTCTCTTTTTGCCCTAAAAAGCTCAAATGTCAGACCTCCAGCGCCCCCCCCACAAACACACACACACACAAACACACACACACACACACACACACACACACACACACACACACACACACGGCCCCGCTCCTTTGGGTCCTCAGGCCACTGGGCCTGTTTCTTCTCATACACCCGGAGGCTAGGACAACAGCACTGAGAATGGGGTCTCTCTCTAGCCACCTTTGGCCAGGAGGAATTTTTTAATCAGAAGTTCCAGTTTGGTTTTGAGGGAACCCTTTCTCCAGGAAAGGATTAGATAGTTCGAGTCATTAAATGGTCTGTTGCAGAACGTTAGTCATTGACTAAAGTGGTTGGATTTAAAAATGAAATAAAATAAACGTGTTTTGTTTGTTTTGTTTTCTTTCAAGAAATGAGAACATTGTTGACCATGATGGAAAAACATTCTGGTTCAGGCCTTAAGTATATGTATGGGAACTGAGGTTCGGCAAATTATGCAGATGCCTCCTTCGATTTTGATGGCTCTCGCTCAGACACAAACCCACAGTAACCGTGGATACCGTGTGCGTGCGTGCACGCACGCGCACGCACACGTGGGCACGTGTAAGGGGAAAGCACGGTAACCTGCTCTGTGGAAATCCAGACCCCCTCATGTACAGTAGCTCGCCTCTTCGGGCCAGGACAGTGGACTCATGGGTAGCACCACTTCCTCATCCAGGCCACCCTTCCCCAAGACCCAGGTCCAGGCTTTCACTTCTCTTCCTGCTGTGAAGAAAGTGTTTTCCTTGAAAATACATGACCGCTCTCATCCCCACCCCCTAAATGATAACTGGGTGACACCAATGACAGGAACTCGTTTGGATGAAACCGTGGGGTTGACAGTGAGACTTGGCAAGGCTTAACTTGATGGGTTTGCTGGAGAGTTGGGAATGAGTCTGCGTGTGACTGGCAGCCGTTGGCTGCAGCCCTACTGTGTGCCCACCTGGGCCCGGGGCGTAGAGGTGAGGGGCCATGCCACTTCAGCTGTCTTACTTCTCCTTGTGAAAACAAAGGGACACGCACCTCCCTCGGCCACACTCACTCCAGGCTGGGGCCAGGGTAGCAGGTCCCTCCCACCCTGGACATAAAGATTTAAAACTTCCATATTTGGCTGGTCTATATCCTGGTTTTGCTGTTGGGTTGTGTGTGGGTGTGAAATTTCGTTTAGCTTTGGAAATTGTGGGAAGTGGATAGTCATCTTCTTTGCCCAATTAGGGAGAAAATGGGAGCTCCCCATCAGTTGCAGCTCCTCTCCTGGCAAGGTTTCAAGTTTCCCTCCTGGTCCCAGCCCACTGCAATAGCAGTGACTCCCTGGAGAGCCCAGTCAAAGGAGGAATTTTAGCCAAAGGTGGCTAGAGAGAGACCCCATTCTCAGGGCTGTTGTCCTAGCCTCCGGGTGTATGAGAAGAAACAGGCCCAGTGGCCTGAGGACCCAAAGGAGCGGGGCCGTGTGAGAAGTCCTGCAGACTCAAAGCCAGGCTGGGGGTTGGGGAGGGTGGCAGGAGCTACCCCCTCCTCGGCAGCTCATACATGTCAAACACTGCCTGAGGATTTATGTGTAGAGGTTCCCCCAGGCAGGAGGGGTCCTACCAGTACCTGACTCAGGCCCACTGAGCTCCAGCACTCAGCCTCGCACCCAGCAAGCCCCAGACCTCTGATCCATCTGATACCACCTAGCCACTCTCCACCTGAAGCCTTGTTCTTCCACAGCACATGTAATAACATCTCCAGTTTCCCCAACACTGGTTTTGGTTGAAGGTGGTGCCACAAGCCCAAAATAAACACAGTGCCGTAGCCCTGAGTCCCAGCTCTCTCTCCTGCCTGGGGAGCTCCTTTTTCAGCAAGGAGGGCCAGGCAGGCTGTCTGAGGGGAGCCCCATCATGGGCTCTGCCATACCGAGGGAGAAGGGATGGCTCTGATCTGCTGGTGTGTGTGTTTACTCTGCCAGGGATGGAAATGAGCAGTGGGCTTTTTCACTGGTCGCGGAGGCAGGCACATGCGGCCTCTGGTGGCAGCCATACCCAAGCTCTGCTTCCCCCCCCCACCACCACCTTGCTGGTTTCCCTGGGCCCCGGCAAGGTCAAGGCCTGAGACCCACAGGGCCCCAGGGCCTGAGCAGTCTGATTCTCAGCTGCTCTCCAGCCACACTGCCCTAACTGTGCTCCCCTCTGCTTCTGACCCTCACACAGGCCATCCCCTCTGTCTGGGGTGATCTCTTCAGCCACCATGGTCCCCTATGCTTGGCCAACTCCCTACCATCCTCCAGATCTCTGCAGACCACTCCCCTCCCAGAAAAACCAGATTTGGTTTTGACTACCAAATCTCGCTCTTTTCGTGGCATTGGCCACCGTATGTGATTTTCTATTGTTGTGTGGTTATTTGATGGACGTGGGTACCAAGCTGCTTGCGGGGGTGGGGAGACCTTGACTCTTCCCAGTTGAATCCTGGGCTGAGAGCACAGTAGGTATTCGGTGAAGATTTGCTGGCTATGAATGAATGGAAATGAGACAGTGGCTCAGGAACAGCGCCCATAAATTAGGACACTGGCCTTGTTTTCAAAACTACACTGTGGCCGCCATCACGAACGACACAGTAACTGTCCGGACCAGGAAGTTCATGACTAACCAACTACTTCAGTGGAAACAGATGGTCATTGATGTTCTTCACCCTGGAAAGGCAATGGTACCTAAGACAGAAATTCGGGAAAAACTAGCCAAAATGTACAAGACCACACCAGACGTCATATTTGTGTTTGGATTCAGAACCCATTTTGGTGGTGGCAAGACAACCGGCTTTGGCATGATTTATGATTCCTTGGATTATGCAAAGAAAAAAGAACCCAAACACAGACTTGCAAGACATGGCCTGTATGAGAAGAAAAAGACGTCAAGAAAACAGCGAAAGGAACGCAAGAACAGAATAAAGAAAGTCAGGGGGACTGCAAAAGCCAACGTTGGTGCTGGCAAAAAGTGAGCTGGAGATTGGACAACAGAAGGAGTAAAGATGCTGCAGTGGCTTTATCTGTGGTGGTTGTGTAGATTTTTCATGAGAGGATCAATAAACTAAGAATGTTAATATGGAAAAAAAAAAAAAAAACCTACACCATGATCCCAGGGCCCAAGGACATCCTTGGGAACTTGCCGTCTCACACACGTCTGACATTCTTCTTCAGTTGGTCTGTTTTCTCACTGGGAAGTTGGAATTGAGGTCAAGACTGGATCCGAGGGCCCAGGGTGAGTCTCCAGAACTTGCCCGGCTCCAGAATCGCTACTGTGCACGGAGGCAATCTGAAACTCTGAAGGTCAATCAGGACATTGAAACACCTTTGTAAATCACACTGCCTTCTACCTGGTGCTCCTTCCCGTCCCTCGAAACGCCTGCTCTTGGGCAGCTCCCCGGGAAGATGCTGCTTAGGAAGAAGCAGCACGGGCGCAGCTGGTGATTGCCGTGAGGAAAATTAATACCATGCCATCAATTCTGAAGGCAGAAAGGGCCTGTGGCCAGATGGCTGTGCGTTGCCTGGAATAATTCACAGCCATGTGGGCCCCAGTTTGGGAGGCCTCTCCTGGCCCTGCATTTAAATCAGTTCTTCTGCAGAGAGCTCGAGCAGGTGCCTTTGTCAGGGGTGGGGGAAGGGAGCCAGCCTCAGAGCCCCTCTCCCCAGAGTCTGTAGTTGTCTGAGGACCTGAAATGCACCTCTCCAACACCCGTTCTCTGCCGGCCCAAGCGCTGGACTCTAATGCACAGGGCTGTGAGGCCCTTGTCCTCGTTTCCGGTAGGACCATGAGCAAGGGCTTTTGTCCTGGCTGTCAGAATGTAACATGACAGACCCATTTTCACAGCGCAAGCCTTAATTGGATGGTCAAAGGGCACCTCTGTGGCTTATAAAGAACCAACAATGTGACAGTCGTAGGGAAGGAGAGAAAACTTCCCTCAGATGGAGTCCCCGGGGATGGAGGTGGCCGGGCGGCAGCAGGCTGGTAACCACAGACAGACTTGGGCCACGTCCCAGCTTTGTCACTCCCCAGAAGGCCTCGGCTGCCCCCTTCATCTTGACAAGTCTCTGCTTCTCCATCTGTAAAATGAGGGTACTGAGGCCCAACGACATAATGAGAGGAGACGGTGAGAAAGTGCATTTAGTGCATTTCGAGCTGCTCGGCACGGAGTGCGTTACAACCGCCATGCTCAGGGTGCCAGACCCCAGAACGATTTCATGGTTTTATCTCAAGTGGCTTCATTTCACTGTGTTTAGAACCCCAGCACCCAGCGGCACGGGCTCTACACTACAGATTTCTTTCTTGCTCACTCTGCTTGTGCCCATGGGTCAGCAGGGTGCCCTGCTCCCCATGCCACTCAGGGGCCAGGCTGGTGGAGACTCCGCCAGTGGGGAGGGCACCCACCTCCTAGCGTAAAGGGCGGAGGAGAGTGAAAGAGCTGGTGCCCCAACCCTCACACTCCCACCCCGTGGGGACACGTATTAGTCTCGCCACCCCCCTGCCTCCCTGGTTCTTGGCTCAGGGAGCAGGCGGGGTGGGGCATGGCTGCTTGGTGCCCAGTGAATGTCTCAGCCAAGCTCAGAAGTACACACCCTCTGCCCGTCCTTGGGAGCCTCTTGAGGTCAGCGCCTGGCATTTGGGTGTTTGGGGATTAGGGGCACCCAGACCCACCCCCTCCTAAGCCAGGAAGAAAGCTGAGGAGCTAACAGTGAAGGAGGAGCAAAGACAGACGGAAAGAGAAAGGGAAGACCTCAGCAAATTAGGGCCTCGACCCATTTCAAAACACTAGGCAAATTTTGGGCTGGGCTGAGACGGAGCAGGCCAATGGAGACAGAGGGACAGGCGGGGGATGATGGTTATTTGCCAGTGGTCATGTTCCTGAACCATCACTGCTGGCTGACTGGCAAGCAGCAGAGGAAGCTGCAGACCTGACCTGGGGTTACCCCAGCACCCCAGTACCACTGCCAGGAAAGAGGGAAGCTGGGACAGCATCAACACAGTTGGGTTATTTTTGGATAACTGAGCACCTGCAGGCGCTCAGAACTGGTTAAGACCTAGGGAGCTAATAGCACGGGCAGCAAGGCTGAAGCCATGTGATGGGGGAGCCTGGAGAGAGAAGTGGGTGTGAGTGGGAGCTTTGGGGGGCTGGCTGGCCTGGGTCCTATTTCTGCCTCTGCCACTTGGTGGCTGTGTGCCATGGGAAGTGGCCTCACCTCTCAGGTCCTCAGTCCCTCCCCTGTGCAGTAGGGGGAATAATAAATAATGGCCACTCAACAGGATGTCACGAGGCTAAAATAAGACCATGCGTGTAAAGCACAGAGCCACTCTGCTGGAGGCGCACTCTTTGATCGCCATTATGGTTGGCTTCTGTGAAGATTCAGTCCGGGGAGCTTTGGCTTCTCTGGTTTCTGCGCTGTGCACAAAAGCACCAAAGCCAAGGACAAGGCGCAAGTAGGGCCACCAGGCCCACGTCCTGGCCTGACAGGTGGGGGCTGTAGGTGTCATGGTTCGGAGCACCCGCCAGCCCCATCCGGCTCGCTTCCTCTCTGTGCCTGCAGCAGGTTACTTTGCCTTACTCATACCACGGGGACAGTAACCGTTTCCCCCTTCTGAGGTGTCATTATGAGCGTTCGGTGAGAGAATCCATGCTGTCTTCACAGTGCTTTGCTGTGATAAGTCCTGGGGAAGGTGACTACTGGGTAACTGATTTCCCTGTTAAAGACATAACCAAGACGTGTGGAGGTCAGATGGTGGTGGCTGCCGGGTCACTTTGTACCGCTGCCTGAGAGAGCTGGGTGTGACTGCCTGCCTGAGTGCAGGAACAGCCCCTGTTCTTGCCTTCCCAGAGCCTGGTGTCCTCTTTTGTTTTTTTTTTTTTAAGATTTTATTTATTTATTTGAGAGAATGAGAGGGAGAGAGAGGGCATGAGAGGGGGAAGGGTCAGAGGGAGAAGCAGACTCCCCGCTGAGCAGGGAGCCCAATGCAGGACTCGATCTGGGGACTCCAGGGTCATGACCTGAGCCGAAGGCAGTCGCTTCACCAACTGAGCCACCCAGGCGCCCTTGTGTCCTCTTTTAAATCAGTGCTACCCTACCTCTTCCATTCAATCCATGTCCACCTCTGCCCAGCAGAGACATTTCTGTGGCGAGGTACCAGGACTCCCCACGTGGGAGGCATTCGGGTACCACACCTTGGTCAAAGAACCAACTGTACTATCACTTATTTAATATTTTTCTTTGTCTTCCCAGCTTCCCCCTCTGGGGGTCAGGTAGGGGTAGGCTAAGGTAATCCTAACCTATACCCATGAAACCTTGGGATCCATAAGCTAAGTGTGTATTTTTCTCACTGCACGTGAAGGTAAATATAGAAAGACTAAAATAAATGTAACCATTCACACCATCTCAGGTCCCCACAGCCTGCACACCCTGTGTACTTGTTAATCACCTCCAGGACCCTGCCTGCCTGCAGAGCCCCTGACTGGTTTCCCGGGGTGTCCAGGAAAAGCCTTTCCCTCCCTAGGAGACTGGCTGTGATTTTCATCCTAGAGCAGTGGAGCAGCAAGGCAGTTTGTAAAACCACATTTGATGTTCAATACTGTCGTTTTTAATTTACCAAAGGAATCTAAGTTACTTGTATTTTTTTTTTAACATCAACCTATAGATATTAAATGTGGACAGAGTCTGCTTGGTTGAGCATCAATTTATAGGGCTGGGTTTGAGTAACAGTAAGATTCAACCCGAGATTCCTTTGGCCCCGGGGAAGAAAGTTCTACTCCTGCCTCATCAGCCGTTCTTCCAGGGAGGCAGAGGATATATACAAATTGTGTATCCCAGTCACCAGGGATAGGTCCTTAAAATGCAGATAAACTTGCAGGGTTGCATTTGGTGCAAAGATCCCAGGCATTGGAGGACATACCTCGATTCGTTCGTCCCCTTACACATGGGTTCACTGAGGTGGGGGTGGGGGCCATTCTTGTGGAATCTTCCTGTATCTTTGAAGCAGGTGACAGCTTTATTTTACATCTTTAAAGACTGAGGCTCCCATCGGCACAAGGGTGCATAGCTAGGACATGGTGGAACCAGCCACCTACTTTCAGCTGGGGGTGGGCGGAGGCCTTGATGGGGAGGAGGATGGGTCCAGAAAACCTCCGGGGTGTTTTCTCATATCCAGAGAGGGGTGCTGGGAGAAGGCCCGCAGTGATCCCCTGCTCAGCATTCCCGGGGGGGGGGGGGTCCTTTGCCCTCTGATGCACAACCCTGGGCTTCAGAGCGTGCCCACAACTCCAGAGTAGACTGATGGGCTGCTAGAGTCGGTGCCCTGCACACCTGCCCTTTCCAGAGGGCCTGGAAACAAGGCAAAGTGGAGTCCTTGGTGTTGGTTGGAAAATTGGCCCATTCGTCATGCCATCTTGGCCCCTTGCCCACCCACAGAGTGGCATCTGCCCTGGGCCCAGTCAGGCAGGGGTCCTGCCACTGAGTCCATGATTTTCATGTCACACATGATACGGAAACCTGTTCACGTTATAAGACCCGAGAGGGTACAGCGTGTAGTGTAAAGAGTGAAAGGACCCCTTCCACCTCCTAGCCACCCTGCAGCCCTCTCCGAACCCACCGGCCACTCCAGCAGTGGGCCCAGGCGCAAGTCCTTCCAGACTCTGGCCTGGTGCACAAAGAAGTTCGTGCTTGTAGACACAGACTTGTCTCGCTCACCACTGTCACCCCGGCCCAGCGCCTGGCACTTTGTAGGCATGTGATGAGTATTTATCACATGTGTGGCTCTCCCTGAGGTTTTTGCATGAATGGGACCGTGTACATCTTGGTCCACAGCTTGGTTTTGACAGTTAAAAGTGGGGCTTTCCTGTGTTGGGAGACATGGGTGGGACTCATCTGCATGTTGTTGCACTAAATGGACACACCCCGAGTGCCGTGCTCGTGGAGCCGCCCCCACCGTGGGCCATCTGGACCGCTTCTGGTTGTCCACTATCCCAAAGAACCCAGGAGAGGTGGGCCTCTGGACCAGCTCCATGCACAAGTGCCGGGTGGTGGTGGGAGTCCTAGCCGAGAAATCGTTAGGTGAGAGGTGGGTGTCTTGATGTGTACGAGAGCTGCTATCAAATTGCCCTTCATGAACTCAGCCATACCAATGGAGGACACTGTAGGGGGTGCCCGTGTCCTCACCCTTCACCCACACGACCACCGTCAGCCTTTCTAATCTGTGCCGGCATGACAAAGACACATCTGTCTCCTAAGCCTTGTCGGCCTGCTTCAGTATTCAGAGGGGGCTGCAGGAATCCCACCTTCCAGATCCCAAGTGGCCGCGGTGAGGGGCCAGCTCAGAGAAGGGCCCTGGTGAGAACAGCAAGGCCACTGGCAAAGGAGCTCGGGCTTGCTCCCTGCCTGGGTTCAGCCCACCCAGCCCATGAGGTGCCATCCAGACCAACCAACCCTGTGCCCCACTCTGTTTTTCCCGTCCCTGTCTTGACACATCAAAGAGGTTCCAGAAAAGACTTCCTGCCATTGGAATGCCTGACTCTTTTTATCGGTGTTGAGAGGACACACAGCTGTGTTCTCTCAAACCCCTACCATCCTTCACACTCAGAATATCTGTTTAGACGTTCCCAATCCTCTGCCTGGCAGTTGTTTATTTTAAAACAGTACCAGAAATATGCTTGGTTCTTTGCCGGATTTCTGTCTTAAAAAACAGTGTGTCCCCTGTGTGAATCCGGTTCCTCAGAAGCGCGGAAGGGGGGACCTGCCTCATAAGACTAAAGCCTCATCAGTCCCGTGGGTGACCCGTTGACATTCACTTCAAAATCCTTGGCTTGAAGAAGAGCTTGAGAAACGTTTCATTCCTTTGCCATGTTTGTGGCTTCACCGGATGATCCTTGGGGACTGGTTGCAAAAGAGACCCTGGGGGACCAGAAGTGGAGTTCTGACATGATGAATGTGCTCAAGGAACAGAGTGAGATGTTGGTGGGCACCTCAAATAGTTGGTCTGCACCTTATTCCCAAGTGGACCATTTTATCATGACATCTTTTCCAGTACCTCTCCACCCACCTGCCCACCCCACCCCACCGCCATAGAATCTCTAGTCCCGTGTCTTGGGGGCCCAGGTGGATTTTGCTTTTAAAGCTTCCAACCTCCTTTCTCAGTAAAGTCCTGTGGTAAGCACTTTTTCCTTCTGTGTTTACATCTGCCCCACCTCGCCCCATGAACTGCTTCTATTAAAAGCAACAGGAGACTGAGAGCTGGTATGGAGGAAGAAATCACTTATTCCAAAGGGTGGAAAGGAAGTTGTGTGTGGCTTTCAGTAAAAGCTCTGGCCTATTCAGTGTCAGCCACTTGAGGAGGAGGGTTACTTTGGGCGGGGGGGGGGGGGTGCTCCAGAGTCGGAGAGAGCTGGGCCAGGGGGCAAGAGAGCCTTTGGAGGCTGGAATGCTGGCCCAGCCACTTGGGTGGTCCTCCGGCCAGCTCTGCCCCTTGCCCGCTAGGTGACTTTGGCATGACGTGGAAGGTGAGCGAGCCTGAGGTTTCCTTCGTCTGGAAACTGGAAATGGCCAGGAAGGCCCTGAGCACAGCGCCTGAAACACAGCAAGCCTCTGAGGTGTTTGAGCCCGAGTTTTATGACCAGGCCTGCGAAATGACCCACCAGGCCTCTGGTGACTGAGCTGTGGCCCAGCTGCGGCCTGAGCTCTCCCTACTAAAGCACCCCACCTGTCTTTGCGCAAAAGGGGTGCCAGTGAAACTGGTGCCAAGCAGGGGTGCTCTGACACCCTGGGGGCACTTCCGAGCCATGTCCCCCTCAGCTGCCGTGCGTTTGCCTGGTTGGCCCGTCACTCGCTGTGGGGCCTGCTTGGGCCTGATATGCAGGGAGCCCACCCTACTCGACTGGAAACCAGCTTTTTGAAAACCTGCTTAAGCCGTTCCCTGGCTTATGGGCATTTCTAGAATTTCCTTGAAAGTTGATTTGCAAATAGAAATTTGAACATAATTGATTTTCACTCCCAAAACTTTTGGCTTCCTTTCTTTTCTTTTCTTTTTTTTTTTATCCTTTGCCCATCTTCCCACTGGGTTTTTAGTTTCTTAAAATCAAATTCTAGAAGGTCTTCATTTATTAAGAGTGTTTATCCTTGTTTGTGATACGAGGTGCAAGCATTTTTTTTTATCACTTTGTCATGGAAAGTTTTTTTTTTTTTAAAGATTTTTTATTTATTCATTTGAGAGAGAGGGAAAGAGAAAGAGCACACAAGCAGGGGGAGCGGCAGAGGGAGAAGCAGGCTCCCTGCTGAGCAGGGAGCCCGATGCGGGGCTCTCTCCCAGGACCCTGGGATCATGACCTGAGCCGAAGGCAGACACTTAACCAGCTGAGCCCCCCAGACATCCCTAGTGGCTTCCTTTCTTTTTCCTTCCTTTCTTCCTTTCGTTCTGGGCATAGTGGTAAGAATAGGGGCCCTAGAGTCAGAATCTGTCAGGGTTTGAGCACCAGGTGTCGTCTGGTTAGTGCTGTAACCTGAGGCCAGTTCCTTAAACTCTGTGGACCTCCGTTTCCCCATTTGTCAACCAAGGCTATTGTGACAGTCACCTCACCATACCAGGCCCGGAGTTTCAATGCCCAGTGCATGGCGGCTGTCTCACTGTCCACAGAGCATGCCTTGATGGGCACTCAAGTGACAGCTGGACCTGGTTGTCCTTCTCCTCTGCTTTCCTCGGGGGAAGTGACAGATTGGCTTTCTCTCTGTGTCCATGCTGCTTGGCACTGAATAGCCACCACATAAATCTCTCTTCAAGTAAGCTGACTTCTGCAGAAGTAAGCATCAGCCAGGCAGTCAGGGCTGGGTAGGAGCCCACCAGGCGGAAGACACAGCATGGCCAGGGAAGGGCAGGGCGAGCGCGGGACTGAGCGGTGTGCAGGTGGAAGAGCAGAGGGCGCGGAGGGCGTGGCGGTGGCAGCGACAGGGGGCACCCTCGGAAGGAAGGAGAAGCTATGCGCTGGGATGTGTGCTCCAGAAGGGTCACTTTCACAGTCACGGGGGACTAGGGATGAGGGATGGTGACGTGGTGGGCCTGGAGGCGGGAACTAGGGGAGGCAGGCGGTGGGCGGGGGGTGGGGACGCCTCCCACTGCACCTGGAGAGAGAGGATAGAGGAGGGGCCGCTGGCCTCCAGCCCTGTCGCAGAGGGAGGAGTGGGGGCGAGTGCCTCTGGATGATAGGCAAGCAGGTCTCCCCAGCCCACACAGGGCCCTGGTGGTTTAGTTCTGTCTTCTTGTATAACAGTGCTGTTAGGAAATAGGACTGACCCCCTTCTTCGAAGTGATGCCCCAGGCACAGCCTTTTCTCTGGGGCACCGGCTGGCTCTCTAGGGCCCTTCCCAGCCTGTGTCCTAATGAACCACCTTGTAATGGGCCCTGCTGCTGTGTCACCCTTAGGTGACAGAAGATGCAGGCTCCAGGGGCTCAAAGGGAAACTGAAAGGTGACATGAGTCAGAGGTTCCAGAGGCTTGACCCAGAAGGTCCACACCAGTCCCAATCAGGCCTTGCCTGAGAAGTTTCCAGCCTGAGTGTGTGATTACAGTAAACAGTTTGAAGGGCCCCTACACGATCCATAAAGGCCAGGCCTCACCTCCAGGTGCACGCTTTGTGGGAGGAGGCTAAGAGCGCTCTTGTGGCTTAACGGGCCCTCCAGGCAGCAGCTGCTCAGCCAGGGGCAGCTGACTCCCCCAGGATGCCTTGCCCTCTGATGTTGGAGGCATTTGCAGGCACCGCCTCCCCACCCCCAGGCCAAGTCTCGGTTGCCACAGCTGACCACACATGCCAGGCATTTCCCTTCCTGAGAACTGACCTTGTGCATCCCGTGTGCATCTGAGTTCTTTAGAAAGAATCCCTCCCCTTTCTCCCTTTGGGGCCTTGCGTGTCTGCCTCGGAACCCCACTGCCCAAATGTGCCTCCTCTCATTTCCTTACTGCCTCTGCCATGGAGCTCATAATATAACTCAAATGTAAAAATTTAGCTTCGCGTGGCTGCCATGAATTTTACATGACTCACATTTAAATCAATAAAGGCTGTAGAATGAATCAAGTTATCCTTATTATGAAGACGTGGGGGCCACTTTGAAGGGCCCTGTGGACCTTTAAACACAGCACCCCTTGTCAGGGGTGGAAAGGAAAAAGTTGTCCACCAGTGGATCTGCCACGGCAAAGCATGTAACCTTTCGCGGGTAAGCTTTTGCGGTTCTGGGCTCCCTCCGTCCCCGGGATGCCTTTGAAGTTTCTACTTTCTTCTTGGGAGGTGTGATCGAGCAGAACCAGAATGAAAGTCAGAGTTTCCATGACTTGTTTCTTCTTTGAATGGTTGCTAATCTTTTTTTTTTTTTTTTTAAAGTTGGTAATCTTTTAAATGACATTCCGTTTCAAATGTGTGAGCTTTGGGATCTTTGATGTAAATAGCAGGAAAAAGTGGGCGGTAATGTTATGGAACGTGGAAAGCTTGCCTTTTCTAGGCCACGCTTTAAGAGCGAAACCCAGAAAGAAGACAGGAAGGGCAGCAAGTAGAAGAAAGGGGAGCAGAGAATGCACAAGAAGGAACAAGAAAAAAAGCTCCGGTCAAGGCTGGAGGCTGTGTGGGCCCTGACCCCAGCCTGGCCACACCGTGTTCTGGCCCTGGGTCCTCAGCTGTCGCCGCCTGCCCGTGTTTACCTTGATCGGACCTGGCATCCTGTCCAGCTGAGCTGCGTGCCAGGCAGGATCATTCCTGGGGTGGTGTGCCACGGGTTAGTTGAGCAGTTATGGTTTTCATTAACTTCTGATGACACAAATATCATACAAGTACATCGTCCTTGTAAGAAAGCAAAACTAGGTGATTCCTGCACCCCACACTCACTTCCCAGGAGATAACCAGATGTCAGGTGTGTATCCTTCCAGACCCATCTTCCAGGAAGCACACAGGGACCCATAGGAGAAACAAGAGACCAGTAAAGTTGAAAAACATTTGTTTTTATTATAAAAGTATTACTGGTTCACTGTAGAAAATTTTAGAACTAGAGATACCTTGTAATTGTCCCATAACCCAAAGATCACCACGTGAGTCTGTTTTACACAAAATGAGGTCGTTCCATGCACACTGTGTGGTATCCTGCGTTTTCCCGCCAGGGCCAGGCTGAGGGGCACACTTTTCTGCACCCTCAGATACTCTTCTCAGCGGTACTTTTTTTTTTTTTTTTAAGATTTTATTTATTTATTTGACACAGAGAGACACAGAGCAGGAGCACAAGCATGGGGAGCGGGAGAGGGAGAAGCAGGCCTCCGCCGAGCAGGGAGCCCGATGCGGGGCTCAATCCCAGGACTCCGGGATCATGACCCAAGCCGAAGGCAGCTGCCTAACCGACTGAGCCACCCAGGCACCCCTCAGCGGTGCTTCTTAAGGTGGGCCCTGAGGTGGCACCCCTGTGAGTGTGTCCTCCCTGCAAATGGTGGTGTCCCTCTTTGACAGCCGATGCTGATTTTGCACTTGTGTAAATGATACAAAGTTTCCTTTTAAAATAAATATAAGTTAAAAGGGAGGCACATGATTTAAGGAAAATAGCAAGTAAGTGGTGCAGACGTGCAACTAGGAAAAATCCTTAGGATGGTAAAGAAATGAAACACTGTTTTAACAGCATTTTCCACAATTGTCTATGTAATACCCCACAGTGAGGGTCTGCCAAGATTAAGTTTCCTTTAATTGGGTGAGTTTTTCCCTATTTAAACCCTGCCCCCAACACACACACACACAATCTCTGTCTCCCTCCCTTCCCTCCCCCTTTCCCTCCCCCTCCCTCCCTTCCTACCCCCTCTCTCTTTCTCTCCCCCTCCTGCTTCTCTCTCCCCTCCCTCCCTCCCCCTCTTCTGTCTTTCTCTCCTCCTTCTCTCCCCCTCCTCAATCCATCTCCCCCCTCTTTCTCCCCCCCCCCCGCCTCTCTCTCTTCCCTCCCTCTCTCCCCCTCCTCTCTCTCTCTCTCTCTGTCTAAACATCCCTGTAGCTGAATCTCTGTGAGGCCACAGCATACAGTTCTAGAAGTGGATACACAGGTTCAAGGGCAAACCGAGCTGGCAGGTTTTCTTTATACCTGTTGCCAAGTTGCCCTCCAGGAAGGCCGTGGCAGTATGACCAGTGGGGTGAGTAACGGGCTCTGTTTTCCTGATTTACATTCACAGCTGTAAGGATATTGCCTCATGTCACTCACCAGTTCCCTTACCTGAAAGATTTCATCAGTCTCCTCACCCCTGACAGATTCCGTCTCCTCACCGTGTTCTGGGGGCCCTTGTAAGTGCCTTTTAATATTTCCATTGTGTGTGTTAATCTTTCATTAGAATTTAATGTATCAGAAGTATTTTTAGAAGGCTTAGCTCAATTAGTTTCATGCCCTGCCCTATCATTTTACGTCTTTACCTGAATTGTTAACGGCAGGGAGTGCTTATACACAGGACCGAGTTCAGGGCTATTCTCGCTAACTGCCAAGGACGCTGTAAGCAATCCATACGGCCTCCTGTATTTACCTGTGTTTTCTCAGTGAACCTCCCTGCGCCTGAGCAGCTCACCAGCTTTCTGGCCCCATTGGACATCTCTTTTGCAGATGACCTGAAACATCTTGCCCTGGTGTCTCGGTGTCTCGGAATAAGATGAGGGAAGGGATTTTGTGTTTTGTTTTGTTTTGACAGCAGTAGGCCGCAAGTTCCTTGCATTGTAATAGTGGAAGCGTAAGCCTCTTCATCAAGGCTGAACTGCTTGTTGGTCAAGTGTGGCCTTGGCCAAGTCTGTCTCCGCAGCTGGACCAGGGGGATGGGGAGGGGTGCCGGCCTCCCCAGGCGATGCCGGAAGGCCGTGGTCTGCAGCTTTGGTGCGGAGTAGATTCCTAGTGCCCAGCTCATGCCCCATACCGGTGAAACCACACTGTCCAGGGTGGGAGCTGGGCATCGGTGCTTTTAAAAATCCCCAAGTGCGGGGCACCTGGGTGGCTCAGTCCTTCAAGCTTCCCTCTCTTGATTTTGGCTCAGGTCATGATCTCAGGGTTATGAGATCGAGCCCCGTGTCTGCTTAAGGTTCTCTCTCTCCCTCTCCTCCTGCCCCTCTCCCCTTTAAAGAAATAATTCATAAAAATCCCCAAGTGATTCCATGTGCAACCAAGTTTGGGAGCCACTACTGTAAGGTTTAACTGAGGCCTCTTAACGGTGACTAACAGGATGCTCAGTGTCTACCCTCAAAAAAAAAAAAAAAAGCCAGTTCAGGAAGATGGTAGAGTGTCAAAGCCAGATCCTGCTCAGCTTCCTCTCTGTGGAAGGGCCTGGTGAGCCTGCGTGCTGGCAAGGTTGCCTGTGTATGCCCAGGACGGGAAGACCCAGGGACAGTCAGCCTCTTGTTCTCAGGTGCCACCAGGTATCTCCATCCTGGCCCGTGTCCCTGTGGAGTCCCCTGCCCCTGGGAGAAAGGTCAGGCTCCTCAGTAAGGAGGATGGGCCTGGCCGCAGCTTCTCGGTGAAGAGCCATGAGCACCGAGCCTCCGTGTAACCTTTGTGATTGTGCTGGGGCTTTGACAGGTCTCCCGGGCCTACCCCTGAGTGCAGAGTCCTGAAATCTTTGCTGACCCCAGTGCCTGGGGGCCCCCGGCTCTCAGTGGCCTTCACCGGGAGCAGAACTGGGGACCTCCCTAGGTGAAGTGTCTTCCTTGCAGCCTCTTCCGTTGTCCCTTCCAAGTGCTAGGTGTGTGGGAGTAACTTCGCAGCTCATTTCTTCCATGGGCCTTTCTTGCCCCCACACTGTGCCCTGGCCCCATGTGGGGGCCAGGACACAGAGACGCCCAGGCCGTGAAGACCCAGAGGCCTCGCTGGAGAGCAGGCCATTCAAGAGGGGCCCCACTCAGAAGTGAGGCAAAGTGTGTAGTGCCTGTCGCCTTATAGTCATCCCTCGTGCTCCAGAGAGCTGTGTGGGATGTGTCCCTTCATTGGACCTGCAGGGGCCATGGGGCCAGAACGACACACGGGCGCTAAGGCTCCCACACTGAGTGTGCGGAGGGCCAGGAGTGTGCACGGCCAGAGCACCCCATTCTTTCTAGATCAGGGAGCACGCCCCCGCCTAGGGTCGTGCTGCCTCCTGTCACCACGCTCTCCTGAGACAGGTCATTTTCACAGCTCTCCTGAGCTCCTAGCCAGAGTTGAAGTGGGGCTGTTTCTTAGAGCCCCACACAGAGCTCAGGGTTCCTCTTTCTCTTTGGTTTCCACTACCGGCATGTAGCTATCTTGATGTCAGTGAACAAGAATAGCATTAAGATGAAATAAAACTAGGGGCGCCTGGGTGGCTCAGTTGGTTAAGCGACTGCCTTCGGCTCAGGTCATGATCCTGGAGTCCCGGGGTCGAGTCCCGGATCGGGCTTCCTGCTCAGCGGGGAGTCTGCTTCTCCCTCCGACCCTCCCCCCTCTCATGTGGTCTCTCTCTCTCTCATTCTCTTTCAAATAAATAAATAAAATCTTAAAAAAAAAAAGATGAAATAAAACTAAAGATCTTGTCCCTCAGCTGCACTAGTCCCATTTAGATGCTCAGCAGTCCTCTGTGGCTAGCACAACAAAGACCGAACATTTTCATTCTATTTCATTCTCACTGAAATAGCCACAGGTGGCTTCTGGCGCCCGTGCCAGACAGCACAGATGCAGGACGTTCCCGTCAGTGCAGAAAGTTCTCTGGGGCAGCACTATCTGGCAGGCAGGTGGGGCTCAGTTCAGGAAGCAGGAAAAGCACAGGTTTTTGGAAGCTTTCCAAATCCTGGCTCCCGTGTTTTTAACCTTGCTGAGCCCTCAGTGCCCTCCTCTGTGGCCTGGAGGCAGGTGAAGCAGCTAATGGGAACGGTGCCGTTTACTGGGCACTGACCCTCTCTCTGCTGGTTTGCTCCCCAGGGCCTGGGAGCTGAATGCTGTTAGCACCCCTGTTTACAGTTGGGGAAGTGGAGGCCCAGAGCCTGGACCGTGTGTAAGTTAAGCACCCGGCACATGGCAGGCAGTAGAAACAGTGGGGCTTGTGATTCATGGGCAGTTGGAGGCCTGCCTCCGGGAGCTGCCTCTGCACCCCCGCCCAGCGTCCAGGCAGACCTTCGCAGCCTGGCCCTTCCTTCCTCCGCCTGTGCTTTTTTCTTACTAGTGAACAACCTGGCTAGCTTTCACATAAAGAAGGCAATGCCTGCCTTTTTTTTTCCTTCCACTTTTGCCTAACAAGCTTGGATCTCTGGCGTCCTAGCTCTGAGAACATGCTCCCTGCACCAAGCTCAAGAAGGCACGGGGTTTTCAGCACCGGCCACGTGGTACCAAGGGGGTAGGTGTGCGGGGCTCTCGGCTCCCAGGAGCTGGGCTTTCTCGCCGCCTCCTATTCCTTCCTACCATCCTGCCAAGATCTCTGTCTCTCCGTAACCTTTCCCTGATGGCAGAGTTCCTCTGCCGACAAATCGGCAAAGCAGGAGGCAGTGATGTTCCTGCAGCTCGATCAGAATGAAGCCGCGGCAGCTGTGTCATAGCACTGACCCGAAGTCAAACGGTGTCCTCAGCCGGTCCCGATTCATGTAACTGAGTGTAGAGTGTGACCCACAGAGTCTTTTTTAAACTACTGGGGGTTGGTTTCAAGTGTGTGGAGGAACTTGGACCTGACTCACTCTGGGCATCTCCTGCCTGGCGTCCCGGGAGTTGACCTGACTGAAAATCACAACAGCACCACCTTGGGCAAGTCAGGAACCCCGTCAGCGTCCTCTGTGTTCTCGTCTGTGACCTGCAGCTAATAGTACCTTCTTCCTTGGATTGTCCTGACGGCTCAGCACAGAGCCAGGCGCTCATAAAACTGCTCGATAAACTGTAACCGTCATTATTTGTAATTAGTATAGGTACGCGTTTGTAAGTGGAACCTTTGAAAAGTCTATTTGCAGGATTTGCAAATGGAACTTAGGAAATCACCCTCTTTAACTGCAGGATTTGCAAATGAACCTTTGAAAACAGTTTCTGTACAAGCAGGTTAAGCATTACCTTCCCATTGTGTTCACACAATTCCTGCTAATAGATTTATTTTGGTTATTTGTGGTCTGCATCCACCAGATTGTAAGCTGCATAGGGCAGGGCCCTTTTTTTTTTCCCACCCCTGCATCCTTAGTACCTGGGACTGTGCTTGGCACAAAGCACAGACCAGTAAATATTTGTTGAATTAATTAAAAAAAAAAAACCACGATCGGGAAATATTAATTTTTTTATATCCTTAGTAAGCCCTTTTTTCATGTGTACTCTAAGACCCAGACTGGCTCTCAATTATATACTTCCAATTAAAGACCTGAATGAAGTTTCAGTAAATAACCACAGGCAAAACCTTTAGTTGCCAGGACAACGCTCCTTTAGTTCCCATTTCCTGGACATCTATTTACATGACTTGGCATGACTCTAATAAACAACCCTGTTGATGAGCCCGTGGCCTCTACAGGCTCAACCGCCCGCCCAGCCAGTGCCTGCTGCCTTGTTCCACATACCCCAGCCCTGCCGAAGGACAGAAGTTCTCAAACTCACCGTGTTCTCACTCTCTCTGATTCATGACGCCTGCCCTTCCCTCTGCTAACTCCACATCCTTCCAGAGTCTGTGTAAGGACCCACTCGCCTTGAGTGACTAAAGTAGCATGAATGAATGAATGAATGACTTCCCTTTCTTATTTTGTTCTTCATGAATTTAATGGCATAGTTCATGTTCAAGGTCACTCTTAAAAGAAGAAAACTCAGAGGGAAAAAAAAGTTGAGATTCTCGATTTTTATTTGGCTTAAAACAGCTTAGTTATGTAAAGCTGTCCATCCGATTGGGTGCGTTGGATTATACAGAGTTAGGCTGATAAGACTTCGTTTCCTATTAACCGTATCACTTTAAATCATATGCTTTGGAAGTGTTGTTCCAGTGCCAAACGTTTACTGATACTCAGTTTGAGCACTAGAGATTAAAGACATAAAGCAGGCAGTTTGCTGTGTGAAGTATACAGCTTTTGTTTAAACCCAAAGGTATGGCTTGTCTCCACCAGAGGTCTCCCATATTTTACTTTAATGTCTGAAGTATACTGAATTCCCACAAGCTAATTAAAAATCAGACTGCTATGCCGGTAAGCATTCACTCTGTGAACTAATTTCTGCCAAACGGCCATAAATGTGTCCCCTGGTATGAAACTTAGACCTTTCCCATCAGAAAAGAGGCGTGTGGTTTAGTCCCAGCCTCTTCTTCATTTGAGAGAGGAGGAAACTGAGGGCCCAACTCAAAAGGTCAATTGCCTCAGCTGAGGCCCGGCAGCCTCCTAAGTGCCCAGCTGGGATTCTTCTCGCTCTCAGCCCGTGGTTCTCACCAAACCCCGCTTGCTCTTGCTGAGTCGAATTCAGAGCAATTCTCTGATTCCTAAGTGCCAAGCACTGTTCTAGCACTTTATGAGTATTGCTTTCTCCTCATGGCAGCCCCATGGGGAAAGTGCTATTATCATCCCATCTGCTGGCTGGAGTACCTGAAGACCAGAGGGTAGGCAGCAGCATGCCAAGGTCCCTCACCCGTGCTCTTCACCGGGAGGCTGTGCCTCTCTGGGGTGTGAAGAAGAAGCATCCAGAGAAGGGACAGAGGTAGAGGGAGGACCCAAGTGATAGGCAGAGAAATGCATGCCATTCCAGCCAAAATAATGCAGAGCCTGGAAACCCCAAAGGATTAGCGGAAAATAGCTTCCCGGGCTGGGAAGGGTCAGAAAGTATCAGAGGAGCCTGCAAGCCCTCCAGAGAGGGGCAACGGCTTGATCTGGCCTGAAAGACCTGGCCAATTTCTGGCTTCTTTCAGAATTCAGTTAAAATGCCACCTCCTGCAGGAAGCCTTCCCTGACGCCTGGGCTGTGTTGGCGCCCCTCTTCTGGCCTTCTGCAGCCTTTCTTCCCCTGCCATGGCCTTTGTCAGTTGTCACTTGGTCTCCCCACACTGAGCAAGAGCTCCCGAGGGGCAAGTCTTGCCCATCTCCGTGGCCCCCTTTGTCAAGCACAGGATCTAGTGTGGAGGAAAAGTGCCCCAGAAATGTTTGAATGAAAAATCTGAGACCCTGAAGGGGAAAGTGGGTATAAATGATTCTATCTACAAAATCCATTTTTTTTCCTTCCACTACTGGCCTGGTTGGATCCAGGGTCTGGGTTGGATGTTATCAAGAGAGAACATTCCCCACCCAAGAAGGGCCTTGAAGGTCAAGCTCAGAGCCATTGACTGGAAGAGTTCCCTAAAGTCTCGCCAGCATCTCTGGGTGCACGGATGCCCCCCAGATGCCTTCCCTAGCGTTAACAATATAAAGCCCCCAGGTTTTCATACTTGGGGAAAAGGCTCTAGCTCCTGTTTTCTGCCAGGAGGACCCCCTCTCCCCCCAGCCTAAGGAGGGGGAATCCACTGGGCCAGGAGCTGTACCCTTCTGCATTTTCCTGATGAAGTATCAAGGGAAAGAGAAGATTTGGTCCTATCTTCAAGAACTTTCTATCTGGGGGGAGAATGATGCACCCACACAGTGGTTCATAGAGAAAAATCACAAGACTTTTCTGTACCTCATCTCCCATGCGCCTCACAGGATCCCTATGAAATAAGTGGTGAGCCTCTTTTTCAGATGAGGAGAAAAACTGAGGCTCAAAGTCACCCAGGGCAGGCATGTGTCTACCTCCTTCAGCCCTCCACAGGGATAGATAACCCAGTGCCTGGTACCTCGTAGCTACCAGGCAAATACTGGGTGAAGAGGCGGGTGGGGGAACAGCAGAAGGAAGGGAAAGGCAGAGCCTTGATTCGAGCCCAGGTCAACCTGACCACATCCTGTGGAGGGGCCCAGAGCAGAGAAATCATGGGGGGGGGGGGGCACATGGGCTCCTTCATCAGCTGCCAGGCTGCTGAGTAGCAGGAAGGAGGGAGCCATACCGAAAGTCAGAAGCCAATTCTGTGTTAGTCTATCTTGCCTTGCATAGTGAAGAGCTTCGGTATTCAAATCTTTTCTTGGAAATCTCAAATATTCCATTCAGCTGCCTCAGAGTTAGGTAACTTTATTTACTCATGCTAAACAGGGCCATTTGCAGAGAGGAAATTATGCAATGTGCTATGCAAATGTGGCATTCCGGGGAGAGCGGGTGTAGAGGTAAGTGTGGTCACCAAGGCATTATAAAGATCAGATCACTGTACCTCTGGTGGCAGCCTGCGTGTCACTTGATAAGGGGATATGCCACGCTCTACTTGGAATTGCTGCTCATTGGGATTCTGTTTCTGGTAATTACATTTTCGCCAAGTTGTCTGTCTGTGAACTTTGTTTAGTACAAAGAAGGACCGGGGAATAAAGCTTTGGCAAGTGGCAAGAAAGTCCTCATGTGGACTGGGCCAGTCACAGGGAGCTGCCCCGCACACATCTAGACGGGAGGGAACAAGAAACATCAAACTCTTACTCTTTGTTCTCCCAAGAACAAAGACTCTTGAAATTCTCAAGGGGGTGGGGGGAGATGAAGACATGTGATGGGTTTTCTTGGCCACTTTGTGAAAATAGGTCACATTATTTTACTAGACATGGCATGTGCTTTTCAGGCAAGAGGAAGTAACCATGGAAAACCCCTCTTCTGGAAGCAGATGGCACTGAGCCCACGCTCAGCACTGTCCCTAGCCTGTGGGCACCTGAGACAGAGGGCTGGCCTCCCCAAGCCATAGGCTTCCCTGTCTGAAAATGGCACCAATACCTTCCCTCCAGTTGGTCATTGACAGGCACCAAGACGCTGACCCTTCATTGCTTGAATAATTGCCGCATGAACACATCACAGACTTACCCACCCAGACCAACAAAGTCAGCACCCATGTAGCGTCCTTGCTGGCCCTGGAATCCACGGGGCGATGTTAAGATTCTGCAAGATTAAGAATCGCTAGAGAGAGCGCCATAGGTAACCCTCGGTACAAACTCTTCCCGTTAAACTCCCGCTGTTCAAACTCGGGAGCCAAACAGGTTTTTACAGTGAGGAGATCCTGCAGTAATCACACAAGGTGTGATCTACAGAAGGTCAGAGTGAATAATCGCCTTGCAGACACTGTTTGCCTGGCCCCCAGTGTCACGGGCACTGAGGTGGGCTTGTGTGACTTTCCTGACAACCCTAATAGGTCCGTTTCCCCCCCATGATTTTATTTTGAAAGAAGTCAAGCATACCACCGAGTTGAATGAATTGTACAGCGACCAGCCTTCTGCTATATCTAACACCAGCATTCTCCTGCTCACATTTTCCTCCACTCGTTTTATCACCTATCTACTCCACCCATCAACCCTTTTTTTCTTTCTTTTTTTTTTTTTTTTTTTGATGCATTACAAAGTAAAGTAAATTGCAGACATCAGTACCCTTCTCCCTAAACACATCAGCACACAGAGCACGAAGTAGAGCTATAAAGTCGTTCCGTTACCCTGGTCTACAGATGAGGCAACTGAAGCAAAGGCACGCGCCCAGGGTCATCACAACTGGAAAGTGGCAGAGGAGCCCATTCTAGGGTTTCTAGAAATCCTGGAGCCAGCACTAGGTCACAGATTCCAGCACATGTCCTAGTATCTGTGTCCCTGATTACTGTTCCCAAGGACCAGCACCAGTACATTTTTTTTCCCCTTTCCTCTTGGAGGGAGCTGACTCTTATGCCTGGCAGTAGAAATGTGCCAAGACCTGCTCTCCATCCAGGAAGCCTCGCACTTTACAACGGCCCCCAAGCTGTGCTGGGAAGGAAAGCTTTAGGGAGCTTCAAAGAAGACAAAGTAATTGATTGCTACTTGGAGCAAATAACCCATAAGCTGTCCATGGGTTGATGGAGAAATGGTTACTTAATTTTCTTCAAAAGATTGATCTGACTGTCAGGAGAAACAGCCAACCTAATTGAGTGTGCTTGTTTGCACCCTAAGTGGGAGCAATTGAGTCTCGTTCCTGTTCGGACTAAAGAACGTCACGGGCCGTGCCTGGAGTCTCCCCCTGGCGTGCATCAGGCTCGAGAAGGGCTGGGGTTGCTGGTGCAAGACCATCCTCCTCGCGTGGGTCCGTAGAAATTACCAGGGCGTGGTCCCTGTCTCCCCAGGACAAGACCCCCTTTTTAAAGCCCTCGGGGTGGCTCCCGAGGAAACTTGTGTGAGTAACTTTCTTTCACTCCAAGACGGCTATCATTGTCATTTTGGTAGTGGACGTTGATGGAGTGGTGGCGTTTGGGAGATGGGTTGCTCTTTCCCACCGGGCTTTGGATTGACCGCCTCGCCATGCGGCTGCCTGCCTCTGCCCCCAGCGCCCCCAGAGAGCCAAATGGAGCCTGATGAGTCATCAGTCGCTTCCCAGCCGTGCCTTACTGGCCAGTTATGGCCTCTCCCCTCGGTTGCATTCTGTCATTAGGGAGCCGTGCCAGGCTGGCTTTCCCTGGAGCCCACTGTCAGAGCTTTATTCACTGCCACAGAGTACCTTCTGCGTCTCAGGCCAATTCCCAGAGTGTCAGACAGCTCCAAAGGGCTGCCATCTGTCTATGAGTCTGGACGCTCCAGGAGCCCCTGGGCTCGGCCTGCCTTGCTCTCCCCATATCCCTGCTCCTGAACAGAGCCTGAGGGGAGGCACGAACACGTAGCCTGAATCTGCCCTCCGTGCCAAGAAGGGGAACCCTCAAGGGTCGAAGAGAAACAGCTTTTCCCCAAGCTAGAGAAGGGCCTAGGTCTGCCACTGGAGGGGGCCTCCAAGTGCCGGTGCGGGGGAAACTTGGCAAGGACAGTCCAGGAGCCAAGTCAGCCACCATGAGATCAGAACCCCTGGGGCCTGCCTATTGAGAACTCGGGCCATTTAACTCTCCCCCTGCCAGGGCCAGCCGGCATCCTGCGTCCTCAAGAGCTAGCCCAGGTCAGGCGCACCCCCTTCTCTGGGGGAAAACGGGGGTCGGTCCTCTCTTGGGCTCCAACCGGACAACTAGACCCCAGGTTACAATCAGCTTGTTCAGGTCACATGTGCGCTCCAGATTCCTGTCTCACTGTGTCATTATCAGTTCTGTGTCCTTGGGTGTTACTTGCTGTCCCGCATTTGTGTCCTGTGCGATCAGTGATCCCACCTTACAGGATCCCGGGAACGTGGGACTTCAGCACCTGGCATATAGAAGCACTCCATACAGGTTGTTAGGGTGCCAGCTGCAGTCATAAAACTGGGATCCCTTATCCAAAGACTCCTTTATCCAAAAACCCAGCTGTACGCCAACAATCTTTCAGCATGTGGTTGTAGAGAACCAAAGCCTGCTGTGACACCAAATCCCCACTGGACAGAGCCACCAACTGCAGGGAGAGTCCAGGATCCCGCTGTCTTAGCTAGCTCTGCGAGCGCCCACGGGCCGGTACAGTTTCTCCCTCACTAACCCGGGGCACACGTACAGATCCTGGAATAGAAAGTCAGCCCTCGCTTGGACGTACAGAGGGAGCAGAACCACACGTTCCTTGCAAAAGCAGTTATGTGGCTTTCTGTGCACAAAGAAATCCTGGTCTCCTGTCAGCTGTGAAGTCTCACGATGGGCCCAGTATCTAGGAATCCCAGGGTGGCCTATCTTTCTCAAGGAATCCGGGTTCCCTGTTCTAAGCCCTTCCTGACCTCTGGTTGACACCATGCACCTGGGAGACTGGGCTTGGTAGTGTTACAGAGTTGCTAATCTAAACTCCAGCTGTGGTGGTGTTCCAAGAATTGACCCTAAAGCCCAGAGTATCGGATTTCAAAGCTCTGGAAATTCAGCTGGCCTAGAAATCCCACTGTAAGGATAAAGGCTTCGCTTCTAAATGCATTTGGAGCCACCAACGCCAAGAATTAAATTACGGTATTGGCATCCATATTTTATTATGAAGGGATTATTTAAATCCAGCAAAAGTCAATCAGCCCCATTTATCGCTCAGTAATGAGCTATAGCCTGTCAGAGGGAGCCGTGGAGGAAGGCCACAGCCCCGGGGGCTGGAATGACAGTGGTTGGGAAGTCCTCTGCCTCCACACGGGAGGACCAGAAGACATTAGCGTCGCTCCATCTCGTTGCTAGATACTTCTGCGCCTGGTGCTGCCCAGAACCCTCCTGGGGGTACAGCAGTGAAGTGACCGGCCGGGGCCCTGCCTTCCGGGGCCTTACGTCTAGGTAGGGAGCAGGCCTCAACCAGGAAGGCAGGGGTGGACGGGATGTTGGGGCCTGGTGGGCATTGGGGCACAGTCGGGGGTGAGTTGCGTCGTTGCATCAATGTGGTGGAGAGGGACGAGGTGGGTGGGACAACCATGGATGAGGGGTCAGGGCAGGGGCCCCTCGGAGAGGCCACGGGCCTGTGTAGCTCCCCTACCTATGACCCCACAGGAGTTCTGAGAAACAACCAATTCATTTTCTCCCTCTGAAGAGCCTTGCTTAGTCTAGAGCCTGCATTCAGAAAGCATGACTTTGCCCCAGGCAGAAGGGCTCTGAGTAGAGAGTCGTGGCTCCAGAAAGGGTGGTGCCAAGCCCCAAACACTGCTGGGGAGGGCCACACAGCTTGTGCTCCATGGTGCACCCTGGGTTCTGCAAGTGGCATGGCTCCAGGCCTCTCTCCAGGCCGCTCGACGGCCCCGCTGGGCTCGGGTCTCAGTTTCATAAGGGAGGAATCCAGGACCCTGAAAGGGGAGTGGCTTTAGGGTCACAACGTTGTTAGTACCAGAGTTGGAATTTAAACCTGGGTCCCGTGGCTGCAAGCCCGGGATGCTTTTCCCGAGTCTGCACTTCATGGTAAGGTGGCTCCTTCATGCTTGTTCCTTTTCTGCTCCTCGCTGTCAACGCCTTAACCTGTTGTTGGAAAATGGCTGCCTTTCCTTTCCCTTCTTCCCACAAAACACTGCAGAACCTTTTCTGCATTCCAGATGGCCAGCCCTGAGCTCTTTCTCCAGATTAGTCTTCCATGACGTGGTGCTGGAAGAATTTAACATTTCAGGTGTGCCTGGGTACAGCACTGAAGTACAGTAAATTGCAACAGTCACTTTTGCAGTTCTCAATCACCGAGTAACCACCCTAAAATGTAGTGCCTTAGAATATCTAGAGTCATTCATTTTAGTCACAGATCTATTAATTTGCCCAGTGGGGCTCGGCGGCGGCACATCTCTGCTCCACGTGGCATCAACTGGGGACTGGCAAGTTGGGCCTGAGGTCTTGCTTTGTCCCTGCGCGTGTCTCCGTGGCTCCTTGGGCTTCGGTACGGCATGGTGGGTGTTGGTTCCAAGAGCATTTGGTGACCTTGCCTCAGAAACCACATAGGATCACATCGACTGTACTCCGTTAGTCCAGGCAATCACAGAGGCCCACCAAGGTTCCAGGAGATAGGACCCCAGCACTCGATGGGAAGAGCGCGTAAGGCGGGAGATAACTGCTCTGGCCATCTTTGGAAAGAGTGGTCCATAAGAAAACCCATTTCAGTTCCTCTCTGATCCTTTCGATTATATCAGGGAGGCCTCAGATTGGCTCTGGTTTGTCTTAGAACTTCTCTAACTCTTGGTTCTCTCTTTTTGTCAAAAGAGTCTGCTTTCGGCTAGTTTAAAGACCGTTTAAAACAGAGAGGGTCTTCTTAATCTGTTTTCATGGTCATTTTATTAATAGTAATTAATTCTGGTTTTTCATTCCTGGTCATGATACGACTTTTTTTTTTTTTTTAAAGATTTTATTTATTTATTTGAGAGAGAGAGAATGAGAGATAGAGAGCATGAGAGGGAAGAGGTTCAGAGGGAGAAGCAGACTCCCTGCTCAGCAGGGAGCCCGATGTGGGACTCGACCCCGGGACTCCAGGATCATGACCTGAGTCGAAGGCAGTCGCTTAACCAACTGAGCCACCCAGGCGCCCACGACATTTTCTTTTAAGATAAATTTATTTTAGCAAAACGTGAGTGCTTTCAAGAGAAGAAGTAAGCACAAGCCCTACTTTGCTGCCATAGATTTACTGTCACATGCGTGTACAAACAAGATGGTTCCTTTGTCTCTTGCAGCAAAAGCTTAACCTGAGTAGCCCTCAGCTGGGGAGCTGTTCTGTCGCTGAGAGTCATCCCTCCAGTGGGAGAGAGTGCAGCTGTGACCAAGAGTGAGGCAGGTCTGTGTGCAAATATGTCACCAAGACGCACGGTTAGGTGGCTAAAAAGCACAAGGCAGAGCGGGTGGCATGCTACCCTTTGTTGATAGGCAAGGCGGGGAGAACATAGCTCCACTTAGAAATGCACAGGGGATGGATGCCAAGAAACCGGATGGTAGTGGCCTCTGGCGGGGACAACAGGGGAGACTTATCACCCACTGTAAAAAATGTCACACCTTCTTAAATGGGAGCATAGGAGTGTGTTGTGCATTCAAAGAGAATGACAATCTAAATACTTTCAAATAAAATAAAATGGCAAATCTTCTCCCTTTCAAATAAATGAAACAAAAGGCAGTGCTGGGGGAGTAGTAGGGACGTGTCCTCTCTCCTTGGAGTGAGGCTCCACTGGGAGGCATGCCACACCTCTGGGGTCCTGGGGTGTGACGGAGACATCTGCCATCCCACCTGCTCCTGCCTATAGGGTGTGGAGACTTGGTCTGCGTGGTGTCCTACGGCCCGAGCCCCTTGAGGTAGGCCCAAGCCCCACTCTTCCCAGTCAGGCTCCCTAGGACAATGCCTGACCCCCACAGGTCTGCTGAACCTGCTGCCAGAGCTTTTCAGCTCACACACGTCTGGCCAGTTTGGAAATGTGCATGCCTGTGTACCAAGAGATGCTGTTGGAGAGACCCAGCTTCCTGCCGTCGCCCTGTTCGTGAAGATGGCCACCGCCTTCCAGATCAGGCAGAGCCGGCTGGCCAACAGCTCAGCCCGGTGCTGCTTCCCAGCCCTGCTGGGCCCCAGAAGGACCTGAGGCCCTTTGTGTAGGAGTGTGGAAAGAAATTCACTTTTCTCTTTGTTTAATTGTAAGTGCACAGATAACACACCTCCTTTTCCTTTGAAAAATCAGAACATTGCTTTTAAACTCTCATGACCTTGACCCCCCCTCACCTTTAATCCCACCTCATCCCCTCCAAAAAGGCGATCACCGTGTACCCTGCCGGACATTTTCTTAACTTTCTCTTTTACACCCACATGCAGGAACCCATACAAAATAGACAGCCTGGTTCTGTGAGGCTTGATTTTATACAAATTGCGTTCTACTGCGCATGTCATACTGCAACTTGCTTTTTCCACTCCACAGTGTATCCTTGAGGCTTCATCGTGTTGAAATAGCCAGAGATCTAAGTCATTCCTTGTTGTCGCTGGTTTTGCACTGAATGGACATGTGTGTTTTTGTTTTGTTTTGTTTTGTTTTAGGCTTTCCCTTGTTGTGGGAGATTTGGGTCCCTGTAGACCCCAAATCCTGCTGTCAACATCCTTGTTCACGTCTCTTGGCCCTTGTGTGTGTTTTCTTGGGAACATAACACTTGCCAGGTCATATGGTGTGAAAGTTTCAGTTTAAGTAAACAATGCTAATGTACCCTTCAAAGTGGCTATGTTAGCTTATTCTCCTGCCGGCAGTGTTTGAGAATGTCAGCTTCTTTGTGTCCTCACCAACACCCTTCTTTTTCCCAGTCGACGGGTAGAAGGTTGAGATCTTGTTTGAATTTTTTCCTGTTTTCTCGTGAGGTTGAGCACTTTTGTGTGTGTTCATTGGCTGTCTCCATTCTCTTATCTGTGAATGGCCTGTGGGAGTCCTTCACGTTTACTGCGAGATCTTTGGCTCTTAGAGATATTTTCCAGTTATTTCACTGAGTCTGTAAAGTCATTTGTTACATATGCGTTAAGTTTCAATTTTGATGTGATCAGTTTCGCAGTCTCGTATTTATTTTTTTGTATGTGTTGATTCTTACTTCTTTTTAAAGAAACCCTTCCCTGCCTCTGAGAACACATGGATATTCTCCTATATTGTCTTCTGGCAATTTTCTGTAAATTTTTAAACCAGAATCCTAGGCCCTACCCCTTTTGAAGTGAAGTTGATGGGGGAGGGACCCTGCAGATTCGCTGGGCAGCGGGATCTGGGCAGTGCCAGTGTGCAGGCCACAGGCCACTCCTGGGAGTCGGGCAGAGGGGCTCATGAGGCCCTCACACCATGACAGTCCTCCCCTTGTCCCCACGTCCCTCCTGGTACCTCAGCACTGGCCTGGCTTCTCTGTCTTGGAGTGAAATCCAGGGCGCCTGGCATAGCACTAGACTGTGGGTGGGACTGGGTTCTGTTCAGCAGCTCTCCCTTGGGTCCTCCTCCACCCAAAACACTGTGGCCGTCCAGAGATGAGCAGACAGCCCCTGTCCCCAGGGCTCCACACAGGGAACGTCCATAGCCAGCCTTGGAGCAGCTGAGGGCTGAGGTGGGAAGGAGTTCCCCAGAGATGACACCGAGAGGCCCACAGATGAGCACCGCCCCCGCCACCAGCATTCCCTAGGACAGTGCCTAGGACAATTCCCTGGTTTCCCAGGAGGAAGCCTCCTTTGTTTCCCCCTGGTCTCCCAGGAGAAAGCCCCACCCCCCCCACCCCCCCACCCCGCCAACTGCCCCAAAGCTTCTGAAAAGCCAGAGGCTCCCTTCCTGCTCCCTGGGGACTGCTCCCTGGGGACGCTTGCATTTTCGTTTTCTTATGAAATCCCTCATGGGGGTTTGATTCTCAATTGCATTTCTGAAAGTTGTTCCACTTTGGGGTTTTGTCCTTCCTTTTTTGTTCTTAGTGATGGAGATGGTGGGTCTTCCCCCCCCCCCCCCCCGAAGCCTTTAAGGTCCCCGGGCTTTATGAGGGGGTTGCCTACCTACAAACCCTATTGACACCTACACCCCTGGCCTTCCTACCTTCCCTGATCACACCCTCAGGGGCGTATCTTCTATCAATGGGAAGAGAGAAGAAATCCTAGGAGGCCTGCTTAGAGAGGGGAAGGTGAGGAGCAGGGGAGAGAAATGGAAAAAGGAAAGAAAAAGCATCCTTTATAGTTTTGTTTTCTATTTAAAAAGGTAAAAGATTGTCATTGAGGAAAATGTTTTAAGTACTGAGTAAAGAGAATAAACCAGAGAGTAAAGAGAATAAACCCCAGAGAACATGCTGGTAAGAGTGAAGAGGCTGGCTTCACTTCTGAATACAGAGCGCTACCTTTCTTCCAGTAGGGCACTCACTGGACATTCTGGATGACATAATTTTTAGAAATCTTTTAAGATCCTTGGCTGGGTCGTTGGGAAAGGGAGGAAGATTCCTGCCACAGAATAAGAAGAAAGCACCACCCAGAGAGTTAATCCTGCCTGGTGCTGGTGTTTGCCACGGGGCTGCTGGCCATCCTAGATGGGCTTGCCTCGGGGAGAACACACAGAAGCATGAAGCCCTTAAGAGCCCAGAGGGTACACCGGAAAACATCCCCATGAAACCACAATCCCAAACAGATTAGCCTTCAGAGCGTTAAACTGAGCTGTATTGGGGGAGGTAGTGCCGAGAGAGGAGACTTACCTATCCCCTGTAGATCTGAAGGAAAAGTAAAAATGGGGGGGGGAATCCTTGGGGAATACCTGAGCCCAGGTTTGTCATCACCTGCGTTTGGGGCCAGGATTTCTACTGTGTTACCTTCCCTCCCCTCCCCCACCCACCCACCACCAATCCATTTAAGTCAAATACTTGGTTACAGCGCTCTCGATAGAACTCACTGGGGTGACACAGATGTCCCACAGCTGGAATTCAGTGATGCACAGCTGTAAATTTGCCAAATCTCCAACTGTACACTTAAAAATGGGTGCATTTTATGGTATATAAATTATAACTCAGTAAAGCTGCTTCAAAAAAAAGCCCACGTACCATTCTTCTAATCAGAAAGTTCTTCTAATGTTTCAGTTTTATTTTCTGCACTTGTATTTTCTTTGTGGGAATACTTTTTTTTTTAACATAGCAAAATCACAATAATACAGTTTTTATCCTTCTTCATTTCAAATTTTCATGTCTTTTCCAGTGTCATTGCAATTATTTGTAAATAGGATTTAACTTGGGTTTCTAATATGTGCTTCATTTTTTTAAAAAGATTTATTTATTTTAGAGAAAGAACACACTTGAGTGGGGAGGGGCAGAGGGAGAGAATCTTTAAGCAGACTCCCTGCTGAGCACGGAGCCCAACACAGGGCTTTATCCCAGGACCCCGAGATCATGACCTGAGCCAAAATCAAGAGTCGGCTCTTTAACCAACTGAGCCACCCAGGTACCCCTAAAAGATTTTATTTTTAAGTAATCTCTACACCCAACATGGGGCTCGAACTTAAAGCCCTGAGATCAAGAGTCACGTGCTCTACTGAATGAGCCAGCCAGGGACCCCTGGCTTTTAATATGTACTTCAAAAGTACATGTTGAGTACCTTCTCGTTGTAAAATAATTTCAAGGAATATAGTGGCATATGGTACAAACATTTAAGTTCTCCCATTGATACCCCCACCCCATACATGCACTCCCACCATCAGTTCTCACTTCCCTTTCCATAGGCAACCACTGTTCACAGTTTGGTTAAACATACTTTTTAAATGGGTATATAATTTTGCATGTGATGGGGAAAAAATCATTAACTTTTTCCCCTATTTGGGGACATTTAGGTTGTTTCCTGTTTTGGCTTTTTTTTTTTTTTTTTTCCAAACATGGGGCAGAGGATTCCATTGGAGGAAATACAAAGCAGACCATAGATTACATGGTCCTGTGTTATTCTGGTGATATCAAAGCCATCAAGGATAGGCACTAAATTAGATATCGAATTTGGGGGTAATTTCCAAGTAAGAGAAGGATTACAGTAAGGATTCTATGTTAAATGCTTTACCAATCCGTTCTCATTTAAAGTACCAAACATCTCAAGAGAAGGGAGATTATTCCCATTTTACAGACGGAAAACTGTGGTTCATGGGGGCCAAATGCCTTGCCCAGGATCACACACCATCCAGTGCAAAGCTCGGCTCTAAGGTGCCGGACACAAGATTGGAAGCTTGATGGTTATATAACCAAGCAGGGGCCTCTTGTTTTCCTGTCTTCGCTTAATTTAGGCAAATACCACCACAACTGTCAACCGCCATTTGTCTGCAAGGAAGCACTGAAATGTTACAGGGATTCTCCGTTTGTTGGTTTTTTAGCTACAGTTTGAGCGCCTCATGTGCAGTAAATGTACTAATGCTTTATGTACTTCATTCAGTTATCATTTTGAGAGGGGTGGGCATTATCCCCATTTACCAGATGAGGAATGTGAAACCCAGAAAGGTTACCAAAAAAAAAAAAAAAGTTGCCCAGTATGACTCAGAGGAGGGACTCAATCCCAGGGATATGCGACTCCGAGCCTCAGCTCTGACCAAACTCTGCTGCCCACCAGAACGCAAGTCTGACTGCGAGCCTGTCTCCATCAGGCTGGGCCACGAGACTGCACCTCATTTTGTTCTCCCTCTCCCCAGACAACAGCGACCTGATTGCATGCACCGTGATCACCAAGGACGGCGGCATGGTCCAGCGCTTCCTGGCTGTCGATATTTACCAGATGAGCTTAGTGGAGCCCGATGTGTCCAGGCTTGGCTGGGGAGTCGTCAAGTTTGCAGGCCTCCTGCAGGTATGATGGCTGAGGACTCTGGAAGCTCTTCTTGAATGGCTGTACAAACATACACACACAGAAGAATCATCTCTACAGTTAATTTCTGAGGATACAAGGAATATGTGAACAGACTATCATTAAAAAAAAGTTGAAATACTGCACAGATAAGGGTCAAGTATTCTTTGACCCAAACCCTCAATTCTGAAACTTTCTCTTGCATTGTCAGTATGGGCCTTCCAGAGCGGGTGCTCTGCCAAATGCACATATAAATACAACTACATGTACTGTTTATAAACATTGTGTACACATACTTGAGAGGGGGTGTCTATGTGTGTGTTTTATGGTGTCACATTGAACGTGTTCTAAACTTTTTTTTTTCATTCAACAGATGTCTTAGAGCTGACCATGTTAGTATATGCAGACTTACTAGTATTCTTTTAACTGCTGCATGACCATACAAGGCATAGTTAGCTAGTTCCCTGTGGCTGTGGTCAGCTTTTTACCTTTACAAACAGAGCTGCCATGAACAGAACCGTCCTTCCTGCTTGAGCAAGGGTTTCCCTCCGTGGCTATCAAGAAGTTGGGGTGTGCCTATTTTTGGTGTTCCTAGATGCTGCTAAATTCCTCTCTCAAGTGATTGTTGCTACCGGCAATGCACGAGAGTACCCTTGTCCTCACCCCCTTTCTGGAAAGCAGAGATGGGCTCTAAACTGCCAAACACCAAGTTGGGACTTGGGTTTTCTCAAGGTGTGGCTGTCTGATGGGTGACTTAGGCCAGCTCATCAACTGAAGGGAGTGAAGAACCAGAAGTGCTGAAGACAGCCTTCCAGCTCCTGTCCCCTGTCAGGACCCCCAGTCCCTGAGCATCCAGCCAGCTCTCCCCAGCCTGAGGCGTGCCCTGCTCGGAGGCAGCCCATTTCCTTGCTGGGCAGTCTCTGGTCACTGGCAGGGTCTTGCTTAGGCTGACCCATGTCCACCTCTGCACAGTGTGACCTTCTGGCAGCATCCCACTCTCTTAGGGAGCCGCCCACATGTTTGAAGATGCTATTTCCCCGACCTCCTCTTTTTCCAGATCTTTCCACTTAAAAAATGTCTTTTACAGAGGGTGATGTGAGAAACTATATGAAGAATCTTTCCCTTAAAAAAGGACTCCCATGTAAGAGGTTGCCCATTAGATGACTTAGTGCTTCTTATTTATCTAGAGTTAGGATCAATTTCCCTTAGAATTTAGTGTCAGGAAAGTGTTTTTCTCCCTCGAAGGATTAATACATGTCCTCCATCAGACAATGAAAGGCACATAAACCTTTCCTTTTGGTCGCCTTCCAGTAGTTACTATTTATTTGTCAGGCCATTACTGTGTGCCAGGTTCTCCGCTCTAAATGTGTAATATCTCATCTAATTCCCCACCGCAACATTCCAAGGCAGATATTCTTTCCAAAGAGTCTGTGCCAGATTTAATGCCTACAAACAGCAACCATCTCACTTGGGGAGGCTTCTTAGCGTTTTCCCCAGCTCCTGTAGCACGTCTGACTTTCGCGTCTGCCTCCTGTCTCATGCCTTTATCTTGCATCACCTCAAACTTTTGTGGGAAGCAGATTCTTTGCACAGAATCCACTCTGAGGTTTTAGAAGGGATCCGTCCTTAGCACACTTGCTGTGCGTGAACTTTCTTCTGCACCTTTGAAATGCAGCTTTCTTCACGTGCCTGATAAATGGTCCCCCCCATCCCTTTCTCGGGGCTAGCATTTTCCTTTAGGGACCAGAAATTCTTCGGACACATACAAATGGGTGCCAGGGATGCCCCCTTAAGAGAAGCCAGGAAGAAGCTGGTCAGTAGCTGCGTGAATATATCTAAGATCACTTCAGATGGTCATAGGCATTTTGGTTTGTTATCTGTCATTTCTCAGAAGTCAGGACTGCTGGAGTCTGACTGTTTGAGCCCCCATGGCCCCTTGATGAGGCTGGGGCACCCATTTATTCACTAGCTTACTCAGGTCCTCGTGAGTAGGGTCCCAGCCCTCACAGCCAGCATGGACTCCCTTTGCATGTCCTCTCCGAGAGGCCTGGTCTGGTGTGGGCCCATCCTTGACTCAGACTTGGGAGGCTACTTCTTCAGAGCAAAAGCCAAGGTGAATTTGGGGAACTCCTTTCTTGATAAGATGTAGACCCCACAGCTTCCGAGCCACTGCCCTCCTCCTAAACCTCACGACCACCTTTTCTTTGGCCTCTTCTATAGGACATGCAGGTGACAGGCGTGGAAGATGACAGCCGCGCCCTGAACATCACCATCCACAAGCCTGCGTCCAGCCCCCACTCCAAGCCCTTCCCGATCCTCCAGGCCACCTTCGTGTTCTCGGACCATATCCGCTGCATCATTGCCAAGCAGCGCCTGGCCAAGGGCCGCATCCAGGCGAGGCGCATGAAGATGCAGAGGATAGCCGGTGAGTGGCCAGCTCTGGCGGCTGTCCTTGGAGCCCTCGGGCTCTCACATGGACCTCTAGAAGAGGACACCTATGGTTTAGGAGTTCATTGTGTTCTGGTGAAAGGACAGAGAATCTGCTCAGAATTCCCCATTCCCCAGGTGTTGGATTTCTAGAGAGTTTCTGGGGCTACATGGAAGGGAAGGAGAATCCTCCCTAAACAAGCAAGAGGCCATGAGCAGTCAGGTATCCGTGTGGGACAGCTGTTCTCTGGCACACAGGAGTCTTCTAGCTTATACTTAAAAATGCTTGGACATTCCTCTTCTACCTTTGATCCTTAACCTTAAGATCAGTAAGGTCTGTTCTGCCCATTTCTCCGAAGAGTAAACTGAGGCTCAGTGACTTGCCCAAAGTCACACAAGCAGTGAGTTGGCAGAACCCAAATGCAGAACTTCTGACTCTAAAGCTCATCCCTTCTCCCTCTCCCTCCAGCTCTCGTGAGAGGCAGCCCTGCTTGGTGAGGGGGCCACGATGACCCAGCACTAAACTCGGAAGTTGGTGTACGCGTCATAGGCACTGTGGTGAATTTGTGAGGAGGCCTAACGCTGCCCCTTGCAGGAAGGCTCGAGCTTTCTTAGAAATCAAGGCGCTAAAACGAGGGCGTTCCATTCATCAGGGCTGACAGTGCGGCATTCCCCCAGGAAAAGGCATTCTATCTAGCTGCTCAAATTATAGTCTTTCTCCAGACACCAACGCCTTTCAGTCCAAACACCAATGGTCATTCTGGTGTGGTTGCTGGGAGGATTTCCAGCCCGCTTGGGGAGGAGAGGCGCCTTCTAAAGGGATTACCGAAAAATAAACACTTGGTGGGCTGGGTCTCTGGACATGACAGATTCGGTTCTTTGCCGTGCCTGCCCTGTTGATTTGCCCAGGCCTGTGTCCCAGGCAGTCCCTGTTTTATTTCTCACTTAGCTCAAACTTGGCCTATAAAATCATTACAGAAGCATTTTATAATGTGCAAAGTGACTTAAATCATTCAGTCCTTTCTCTGAAGATTTATTTTCAGAAGGTTTGTTGTTGTTGTTGTTGTTGTTGTTTTTAATGTAAAGCAGTTGCTCAGTGCTGGCACGAAGGGTAAATATTTCATTTGAAAATTGAGAATTATGCTGTAAAGTGGCGTTCGAACTAACGCCTTGGGTATTCCTTAAATTGATTTTAAAAAGCCCCTCCAAATTGCTATATCATGAGATTGGTTTATGCCAGGGAAGACAGCAACTGTGACAGATAAGCACACGCTCATAAAAACACACACATGCGCGCGGGTAGGTTCGCCCTCACACGCTCTTCCCCATGCGCGTGTACATATGGGAACTTGCAGGGCAAAATTGGCCCCATTTGCTTTGGGGTCTGAAATGACACCCGCGGCAAAGCCTGACAAGGGTCTTTTGCGTGCGGAAGCCAAGGATCCAGAGCGGATACTGGCCGGCATCTATCTCTGAATCCCTCGCCAGGCACCAGCTGTTTTGATCTTAGGCGGGACCTTTGGGATCACCTGGGTCTCTCCAGCTTGAGGCTGCCGGCTGCCTGCTTGGCACTGTCCGAGTGATGTGCCTGGTAGAGCCGCAGCCACTCTGGCTGCGCGCCCCCCCCCAATCCAGAGCCCGCCACCTGTACCCGCGGCCCGTGTGATGAGCATGAACCACGGTGTTGTTTGAACATAGCCCTCCTGGACCTCCCGATCCAGCCGACGACCGAAGTCCTGGGGTTCAGACTTGGCTCCTCCTCTTCTACCCAGCACCTGCCTTTCCGTTTCTACGACCAGTGCCGCCGGGGCAGCAGCGACCCCACGGTGCAGCGCTCTGTGTTCGCGTCCGTGGACAAGGTGCCAGGTAAGCCGCCCCCACCCCGCGCCGCCTCTCGTCCCCGCCTGGGGGTCCAGGGCTTGCTCTCTGTGGAGCCTGTGCGAGCGAACTTCCCTGCGCCTCTCAGAGTCCGGTCGGCTGGAAGCACCCATTTCTTAGGATTCATCAAAGTATGGCACAGGATGAAACACAAGCCCTAGAAATAAATCTTGGCTTTCTCTTTGGTATTCTGCTGCCTGGGTTTGGTTTTCCAGAGATTTTCTGGGAATGTGGAGGAACTTCTCAGAATTAAGACTAAGAAGTTTCTTGGAAATTTCTTGGAAATACTTAAGATTGCTAGTCATGAGGCTGTGGGGGAGTGGTTTCCTTCTCCGTGTAGGATGACTAGAGAGACAGTGTGCATGGTTCCTCTTAGAGCTCCTGAAGAAGTGAGAGCTCCCGATGGGCCATGCCAGGGTCTTCTATCCGGGAGCTGGGGGCACCTCTGCCCACTCTCTCCAAAACTCATCTTGAAACCACCCCCCTCCCAAAAAAAGAAACACGAAGAGAAAGTTCAAGGGCAGCTTGCTTCTCCAAAAGGACCGACGGGCTCTCCCCTTCCTGTTCTGGTGCATCTACCTTAAGTAAATCCGTGTGCACCCCTATCCCTCGAAAGAGAACCTTGCCCTTGATTACAAAACTTCTGAAAGTTGGCCAGGCTGTCCCCTGCAAGCGTTTGGGGTTTCGAACTTCAATTGATACGTTGCAAAATGTGTTTGAAAGCAGTTACTGATTTAAGAACAGTTGATTTAAAGTGCGGCCGTAAGGACCTGTCCAAAATCAGGGTCCTTCTTTTCCTTCCACTCCGTGATTTATCCTATATTCGTTCTTTGATTTCATTAATTTATTTTAGAAATATATATGCTGTAAGCATATGATATTTTAAAACCCAAGCAGGACGTGATAAAATGAGAAATGAGTCAGCTTTGCCCCAGAAGGAATCACTGTTACCAGTTTCTTGCTTATCATTTTAGAAATGTTCATTTTATGCTGTATATATTTTTTCTTGTCTGTTTTTACACATGGGGTCATACCATATATGTAATTCTGCAACTTGCCTTTTTTTCCCCCACTTAATTCAGTGTTACATGTCAATGCAAATAGATTGACTTCATGCTAATTAATAATTAACTCTTGTATGGTATTTTATTGTATGGCTGTACCAGAAAATCTTTTATCTCGTGTTGCATTGATGGACATTTGGGTCATTTCCAGTGTTTTGCTCTTCCAGTGTCATAGAGAACATCCCTGGGGCCTTGATATAACTGTTGCAAATCTTGAGTGTCTGTGGAATAAATTCTCAGCAGTGGGTCTGCCGAGTCAAAGGGGAGGCTTTTCTTCTTGACATATGTAGTCCCAACATGCGCTCTGGAAAAGTGTACCCACTAGTCTGTGACTGTTTCCATCCTTGAAACCAGTCTTGGGCTGTAAGAACGATTGTGGCACCACCTCCATTTTCAGCTATGAAATAGATGATTTGTGCCCACTCCGGGGTCTGGATGATTTTTTTTTTTTTTTAAGATTATTTATTTATTTGAGGGGTGGGTAGGGGCAGAGAGAGAGCGAGAGAGAATCTCAGGCAGACTCTGCACTGAGCACGGAGCCCAACGCCGGGCTTGATCTCACAAGATCATGACCTGAGACAAAACCAAGAGTCGGACGCTTAACAGACTGAGCTACCCAGGCGCCCTGGAGGATTCTTTGTTAAAAATTGTCCAGATTTCTTAACATTCTGTAGGGATGGTTACTAAGTAAATATAGATGATGGCCATGAGTCTGGGTTAAATACAGATTGGCTTGGTAAGAAATCGTTCCTTTTTCTTTCATTCATTCTTTTTTTTCTACACACAGTTAAAATTTTTATAACATTTCTATAAGCACTGCCTTGTGATTTTTGTAATTGAGATATAACTGACATCAGACATTATATTAAATCATTTCTTCAGGGTCATTAGGGTTTCATCTCAGGAATGAACGGGTTAAGGAGAAAAACCCTGGCCTTATTTCTGTTCCATCCTTTTTGGAACAAGGCAAGTGTAAATAAATAGAGCCAAATGTCACGTTCTTCAGCATCTGCATAATCATCTCTCTGTTTGCAGAAGGCTTTACAATGCCTGATTGCTAACTTCTCCCACCCTGCCTGGGCTCCAGGGGAGAAGTGAGGTCATCCAGTGCTGGGGGTATGGTCCTGTCTACCATGGCCTGGGCCTGCCTGGCGGGGGTGCTGGCATAGCTGAATGCCTCTGTCCTGTTGCTGGTCCCAGGGCTGGCGTATTTGAGGTTGAGCCATTTGAGACTGTGGCAGGGCAAAGGCAGCTGCCGAAACTGGCCATCTGCCCCTTCCCTGTCTCTCGCCCCTGACGGCCCCTGGAAGTGCCGCTCAGCTGTGGGGTGGGGAGTGGGGACATTCACCCCAATTGTGCCCCCAAGGGTGACTGCTCTAGGCCCTTGGGGAGAGAGGCCTTGCTGCCTTCCCGAAATGGCCTGTGTTGGAGAGCAAGTGAAATCCGTGAGCCTGAGCATGACTCAGACAGAGGGAGGGGAGCTCTCCCTGCCCTGCCCTTCCTCACCACCTGCTATCTCTGTAGCCTGCCCCACAGCTGCCCAACATCTGGTATCATCCTTGATCCTCCTCTTTCCCGTCCCATCCCCACTGGCCTCCTCTGCCTCCAGAGTACATCACATCTTTTCTCCCTGTCCTGGCCACCAGCCCTCGCCCTAGATCATGCAGGAGCTTCTTCGGTGTTCTCTGGCATCCAGCCTCACCTCTTCCCTTTGGCCAGAGGGATCTTTCTAGAACATGAATCAGATCACATCATGCCCCTCTTTGCAACCCTCTAGCAGCTTCCCATTGCACTTGGAACAAAATCCGAATCTCTCACTCGGGTCTTGTGTGGTTGTTATGAGATTGGCCCCAGCTGGCCCTTCAGATGCAGCCCCCTACCACTTCCTTCTGTCCCATACCCCAGCCGTACCAGCCCCTGCTGCTCCTCTGAGTCAGTGCTTCTCAAAGTTTTGGCTTCAGGATCCCCTTTAGACCCTTAAGAAAAAGTATCAAGGATCCCAAAGAGGTAGAGTTTATATGGATTATATTTATTAATATTTCAGGTAGTACAAATTAAAACTGAGATGCTTTAACTATTTACATATTTATTTTTTAAATAAAAATACACCCATCACATGTAAATATAGATAACATAGTTTTTAATGAACAATAACTGTTTTCCAAAGCAAAAAAAACAAAACACAACCTTCATGTTTTATATTTTTGCAAATCTCTGTAATATCTGGCTTAATAGAAGGCAGCTGGACTTCTACATCTGCTTCTGCTTTCAGTCTGTTGTCATAGCATACACTGTGTGGCCTCTGGAAAGCTCCTATACTCCTGGGAGAGTGAATGTAAAAGGAAAATGCTGTCTTACTATTTTTGTGTGAGTAGCTCTTGTTATTATTTTTATGTGAGTAGTTCTGACCCTGGGAGGGCCCCAAGGTTCCCCAGACTATGGTTTGAGAACCACTCCTCCAAGTCACTGGCCTCTCTCCTGTTTTAGGGCCTCCTCATTGGATGTTCTTTCCCAGATCTGTGTGTGGCTGCCTCCTCCTACTGCACAGGCCTCAGTCTGCATGCCGCCTCCTCCGAGAGGCCTTTCCTGATCCACCCCTCCTTCCTCCATCCCATTAGCCTGGTTTATTTTCTCTGCAGTTCTTTACCTGGATGACATGTTTGGGTACCAGGCTGCGGTCTTTCTTCCGCACGGAGAAGGTCACTTCCATGGACACCTGGTCTGTCCTGTTTATTGCTGTACCTCAGCACCTAGCACTGTGCCTTCATTCAGTATTTGTTGGATGAAGAATGAGCCCACACTTAGGCTTTGCACAGCCTTAGAGCAGATCCCACTAATGCTTTCTTCCTGCGTGAACACCAAGAAGACAAAGTTCTCTCTGGGGCCCTAGACCTCAGATTGTTTAGTCTGTGGCCCTTGGCCTAGGGAAGGGACACCAGAGAATGGAGACCCCAGAAGACCTTAAGCATTCTTCTGCTTCATTTCCGTCACCAGAGTGAACAAGTTGTGCATCCGGGGCGGGCAAGTGCACGCACGTGATAGATTTTGGTTGGTTGCACCTCATGAATTTCCTCACCCTCACCTTGAAAATTTTCAAAAACCAAAGAGTAGGGCCAGAGGGGGTCATCAGAAGCACGGCCTAGGTTGGCCTCTGATGCTGTGGCATCCACAGCCCGTGAGTGCAACCCTGTCGCTTCCCCCACACACACACTTTGGGAATGGTCTTGCTCTGTGTCCCTCACCCTAGGCCACACGGCTGCAAAAACCCCAGGCTGTGTGGGACCCTCACCCCCGCCTAGGGGATAATCCCCAGTAGAGAAGACACTTCTGGCCACCTGCCTCGGGGTGACTGCTAGAGGGGCTAGCTGTTTTATGACATACCTTCCATTTCATCTGTAGCCCAGCTGGCCATCACAGAGCAGTTTGTCCCCACTTTACAAGCTGTAAATGATTATATTTGATGAAAATGTACCTTCAGTTTCCTTGGAAGAGATACTAAAGTAGAATATAAATCAGGGCTCTTAGGCAACTAGCCACTTCGGTGTATTTTTCTTTTTCTGTTGGACTTGGAGAGAAATCACAAATTCTCTGTATTGGCTGATTTCATGTTCATGGCTCTTTCCCCTGAAGAAACTTCTACTCCACAAGGGTAGAGGCTTGGGTGCATGCCTGTGGGGCGGCTGGGTCATCAGCAGACAGCGTGTCCAGGTGCACAGGCACGGCCAGCTCTAGAGTTGGCCTTTGAGATGCAGCCTTTCATGGTTTGTGCCCTCGAGGACCTGTGCCACCAACCAAGGTGACAGCTGATTGCCGGAATCTGCCAAGGGAGGCGGGGTGTCCAAAACTAGACCACCGAGGCATCTTCCATAAACACCAAGTGGATTGGCCCACCCCAGAGCAGAAGCCATTCCTGGAAGTGCCCCTGGCGGTGGGGGGGGAGGGGGCGGCGAGGCAGAGGTGAGGCATGGGCAGCAGCCTCCAGTCAGAGGGCCAGGGCTCCGGCCTCCCAGGGCAGCCTTAACCCCCACTCTGGACTCCTTCTGGCCCAGAGGCTGCTCACAGGTGTTCACCTGGCAGGTCATGCTGACATGGAGGTGGACAGAACTCCACGGTCTCTCTTGCTCAGCCCCCACCCCCTGCCCTTCCCAATTCTAATCCAAACTTCTGCTTGGAGCCCTCCATGTGGCTGGTTCCTTCTCAGCATTCAGGACTCTTCTCAGATACCTGCTCAGGGGGGGCCTCCGCTGGGGGCCCCGACACCCCCCAGGCCCTGTCTGTGCAGCAGCTGGTTTTATTTGTTTAATTGAGGTGAAATTCACATAAAACCTTTGGAAAGGATACAGTTCAGTGGCGTTTAGTACGTTCGCAGTCTTGTGCCACCACCACCTCTGCTAGTTCCACAATACCTTCATCACCCCCCAAATAAAAGCCCGTTCCCATCGAATGGTCACTCACCATTTGCCTTTCCTCAGCCCCTGGCAACCACTGCTCTGTATTCTGTCTCTATGGACTTAACCCGTTCTGGACGTTTCACATACATCCTATGTCACGTAGCCTTTGGTGTCTGGCTTCGTTCACTTAGCATCACGTGTTCGAGGTTCCTCCACGTTGTAGCGTGTGTCAGAGCTATAGCCACTGTGTGGATGGACCACCTCTCATTCATCCATTCTTTCACCCACTGATGGCCACACAGCTGTTTTTCACCTTTGGGTGAGAGCTTACAGTGCTGCTCTGAGTGTGCATGTGGAAGTTTTTATTTGAACACCTGTTCCCAGTTCTTTGGAATATCTACATCAGAGTGGGATGGTTTTCCCACAGTCTTCAGAGCCCTTGCCATTAGCTGAAGTTGACCCATATGTCGTCTTGTCTGTGTCACTTGCCCTGCACTCGTGTGGAAGGCCCTGGGCTTCCTGTTCGTCTTGCCCTCACCTGCTGACACTTAGCGAGCAGGTGCTCAGTGACGGTCGAACTCGGATTAGGGACGTGGATTGCTAGATGGGCGGGATGAATTGCTTAGTGTCTCATTTCCCCAGCAGCCTGTAAACTGCGGCTGCAGGGGCGTGGCTGTCTTGCTCAGACCCGGCTCTGGCACCTGCACCAGTTGGCTCAGGATGCCAACTGGAGAGTCAGACTTCATCCCGCAAGGGCCAAGCTCTGCTTTCCTCTCTTCTTGTCCCATGACTCCATGTCCTACTGGGTCCAGGGCACCATCTGTCTCTGAGCAAACATGTAAATCCCTGAGCACAGGAGGAGTGCTGTGCTTTCCACAAGTGTTATCTTTATCAAAGGCAAACAAACCAGCCCTATCAGTCACTGACCCAGAACACTTAATAGTTCTGTGGAAAGGCAGCGCGGTTCCAGAGCCAACATTTGGCAGCTGAGTAACTGAGGAAGAATGCGAAGATTACCATGTTCTCAGAGCCAGCTGAGCTGACCACGAAGCCTTGGACTGACAGCCAAAAAAAAAAAAATCAATGCTTAATTCATAGACCTCAGTCCTGACTTCTCTGCTGGGATCACATACTAGGTGCTAATGTCATCTCGTGACAGTGTTTCCCAGAAACTAAGTTTTTAGGCACATTATTTGTCTTGTTTCTGATTATAACACTGGAGCCACTTCTCTCCTTCCAGCTCCCCAAGGCAAGAAGAATGGCCTTTCTGGGGTCCCATTGGAAGGAGAAGCTCCCTGCCACCTTCCTCCAGTCTCCTCAGCGCCCTGCTCCCCCTTAGCCACCCCTCCCAGCCTTCAGCTCCCCGGCCAGAGACTGTAGCCACTGGGTCAGTGAGTTAGAGAAACTTGATTCTGACCCTGAGGCCTTTTTAAATTTATTTTTAAGCAAGACATATTGAGCTGCTAAGCACTTTATGCAATTTTCTCATTTGATCCAGCAACCCTCAGAAGGGAGGTTTTGCCATTTTCCTTTTGTGCCTGTGAGGAAACAAGCTGCCCAAGGTCACACCAGATGCCCCTCTCCGCAGAGAGGCTGTGCACTCAAGTTGGCCTGCCCTGCTGCTACCACCACCAGCACCCTGCCTCTCAGTTCCTGACCCCGTTTGACACATCTGAAGGGAATTCTCCTTTTCTGATTTTAGAAATAAAGGCCTGCCCACAGCCAGCCACCTGAGGCTTCACTAGGATCAGGCCAAACCACGTTGTTGGCTCCAAAAGTGGGTGTGTGTCAGACAGAAAACATCATCTGCTTCTGGGATCGCGGGATAGAGTTTGACCAGAAGAATGAACTGTGCCAGGTGCTCGGTATGCATTGATTCTATGCTTTGGACAGTGCTGGGAACTGGGAGCGCTTGTCCTGATCTACATACGGGAAGCCAAGGCTTGGACCAAGGCTGCAGGGCTCACACAGGGCAGGCTGAGAGCCATACCTCTAAATCCCACTCGCCTCAAGGCTGGCATTGGTGGTGGCCAAGCCCTGACGGCTCTACCACCAACCTCTGATTGTCAGAGGTTGGCGAGACAGACCCTCATTAGAGAGGGGGCCTTCAGGTGGCCCTGGCTTAGATACAGCATTCCCTGTTCCTGTCTTCTGCACACCACACTCACACACTCTAAACCCCAGCTTGCCTGCAAAGCAGCCACACCCCACCCCCGCCACCCCCGCCACCCCTGCAACCACCACTTCCAGACTGGGTAGAGCACGTGAAGGCCCATCCTTGTGGAGATTGGTTCCTGGTCCATGAAGACCAAAAAGCAGAAATGAGACTTAGAAATCTTGCCAGTGCAAAAGCAGCAGGATTAGAGCTCTCTTCAAAGCTTTCTGACAGTCGTGTCTAAGAGAACAGCCTTTGAGCGGTTGGGTCGGGGATGTGGGGGTCAGGTTCCATGCAAAAATCATCCCCGAGCTGAGTCCTGGGGGCCCCTGCTTTCCACTCCTCTTCTTGGAGCCCCCAGGGCAGCCACGAAGAGGGCGAGTGAGCATGCTCTCCATCTGGGAGCACACAGCCCACAAGGAACCATGTTCCTGAATCTGGGCCCGTAAGGCTCCCTCACCTGGAACATGCCCCCAGATTTGGACTCTATCCCAGTCAACACACAGGCCCTCGGTGTCTGAGGAGCGCTCTTGTGAAACAGAGCACACAGGCAGAGGCAGCCTTCAGGTCCCAGATGAGCCTTTCTTGGGGGGCGGAGACGGAGAGGAGGAAAGAGTTCCAAAGAATTGAGTGTTGCTTCAATTTTCGGGGTCATTACCTACCTTAAACTGTCAAAGCGCCTGTGTGCCCGGGAGCCTTGTGGAGCACGTCAGAGAGCAGGGAACACTGCCCGGGTTGCTCATGGACAAGAAGGCGGGGAGCCTTTGCTGGAGGGCATGAGAAGAGACCAGACCCCAGCTTCACTCTGCCCTTTGACCTTGGCTGCACTTGGGAATGTTCTTTTGGCTCAGGCGGGCCCCCGGGGGCAGCCTTGCTGGCAGCCCAGAACGGGCGGGCACGTGTCGGAGCAAGCGGTGCGGCTGCGTGCCCGTGTGTGCGCACACGCCCGTGCCCGCCCTGCAGATGCGGCTCCTGTCGGCTCTCGGTACTGTCAGCCGTCCTAGGACACGTCGGGCACAGGTATTGCAGGGCAGTGAGGAGAAAAGGAGGAGCACCAAGAGAAGACAGGATGCACTAAATCTCTCCACCCTGAGGTGGCCATGAAGCAGATCCAGTGTGCTCTTCCATCAATCTTGCCGCCCCTCCGTCACGGGTTTCTTTTCTCAGCAACAGCGTTTGCCCAGGTGAGAGTCAGCAGAAGCAGGCGGCTTAGCACAGCCCTGGAGCAGACAGTTCGGGTCCAAGTCCTGGCCCCACCTTAGACTCATTACGTGGCCTTGGGCTGGTTGGTTCGCCCCCTGTGCGTGTTTATTCATAGAAAAAATGTGAATGTGCTTAACACTACTGAACTGTACAGAAAAAATAGTTAAGATGGTAATTTTTAGGTTATATGTATTTTACCACAATTCAAAAGAAAAAAAAAAACGGGGATGAAAATGTCACCCACCTCATTAGGCTGTCGTGAGCGTGATAGGAGTTAATTCACATAAGTGCCTACCAGGACGCCTCACGTGTGTGCAGTGTGCAGTGAAGGTTAGGCTCCCAGTATTTTTTATTGTCATTGTTATTAGTCAGGGCTGACCCTGGGCACCCTAAATAATAGGTTTCCTTTCTACGTGTTAAATCAGTTTGCACAAACTTAATCATCCAGCAGCTCCTTCTGCTGCAAATAACAAAGACACACCACCATTGCACAGGTTTGCTCATTTAGAAAGACTTTTCTTCGGGTGCTGATAAAACACTAGGGCAGAATTTACCTCCTGCCAAAGGGCCATGAGGATTGTCGTTCTGAGATGTGCCTGAGGCCCCTTATCTTCTAGAGGCAGAGCCAGGGCCAGAGAAGAGCAGAGATCTCTGGCCAAAGCCCAGCACAGCCACGCTCCCTGAGATACTGACCACCATTGCTTACTTCACGTCTGCCTGAACTGGACAGTTCCCGAGCAACCACGCGACAGCCCTGGGAGGCCCGTGCCACTCCTCAGTGGGCGGACCAGGAAACCTGAGCTCAGGGAAGGGGATCACCTTGCCCATTCCATGAACCCGTGTTGGGGGGCAGAACACCTGGGAATCAGGTGTGCTTTGGGAACCCTGTGAACTATTGTATTCCATCCAATAGCATGAGCCAGGAGCATGGAAACCAGTAGAGAACATGACTGTATTCTCTGGACACAAGTGTCTGCATCCATAGGAAAAGCCCGTAAAATAATTTGAAAAAACTTTATGAGCCTTTTTCTATAGATGTTTATTTTTTCCTGCTGAGTCATTTGTTCTACCACCTGCAGGCTCTCATGAACAGACAAGTGATAGCAAATGGCAAGGATCAAAGGCTCGTTAGTGGGGTAAAACCCAGAGACGAGAATACCCTAACGCTTTATTTTATCTGTGAATTGGAAAAAGACCACCTTGATTTGATTTTTTTACCTTAAAATATCTGTGAAATAGCTTCAGGAACCCCAGGGTCTCCCCTGGAACTGGGTTTGAGGACCGCTTTACCACTTCCCAAGGACCAGTCATAGTGCCTGCCTTGGGATCCCAGAGGATGCGATGCCAACTAAGTGGCACTGCTGAGTGTGCCCTAGGAGGTGCTAAGGCCAAGGAGTGAGGAGTCGGGGACTTGGGTTTTGCCTCTCTCGAGTCAGGAAGGGCAGAAGAGAGACGGAAGGCCCGCTCCACCCTCGGGTTGGCGTGCCGCACCTGCGGCGTGCCGCACCTGCGCAGTGGGTGGTGCTGTGCCCTTGGCAGGGATGAGAAGCGGTCTCTCCACAGAGGTCCTCCCTCCCTCAGCTTGGCGCACCTCCTTCTATACCTTTCTCTGTGTATGTGCGTCCTCCGCTTGTACCACAGTGTTGCAAGGCCTTTGTGTTTTTTCCCACACAAACGATCACTGTTTTCACTCAACAGTACGCCTTGGGTTTTTTTTTTTCCTGTTAGTTCATAAGAGTGCCCGCTTTCATTTTTATTGCTGCTGAGCAGTCTGTCATGTGGCAAACCCCTGTTTATTTAGCCAGGCCCCCATTGACGGACGTTCAGGTTGGGGCCAATTTTTTGTCCTTAAATAACGAGTGCTCTGCGCACCGTTGCGCAAGGATTTCCCTAGAGCAAGTAACCATGAAGTGAGTCCAGAAATATCTAGGGCTGCGGCCCTAACAGGACTTGGTGGCCAATGAAGTATGTGGGTGGAGGGAGAGAGAGGCTCCCAGGGCTAGTTTAAGGCAAGCTATCAAAGAGTCTCACTTTCTGTCTGGACCTTCTATGTGTGCATGTCGCTAAGCAAGGGCATTTTGACGATCCCAACCCCAACTTGTGAGCCAGCAAAATCCTCATTACTTGGGGATATTGTTCTGTCCAGGAGGCCTTCAGGAGCTGTGGTGACTGCACCTTTCCAGTGGAGTGGGTGCGGGGCCTCCAAGGGCTGGCCTGCCCTCTGCTTGGCTTGTCGCAGACAGGGCATGATGCCCCCCCGCCCCCCATAGGCTCTCCTCCTACCTCCCGGCATCTCCGCTGGGTTTAGGACTTTCTTCAGTTCTTCTCTCTTTCTAGCCAGCATCCCATGACTCAGTACAGCTTCCTTTATTTGTGGCTGCCCGGCCATGGCATTTTGTATGAATGTGCTTTTCTCCAGAAACACAGAGTATTATTTGTTCAACATCTCAGATTCCCAGAGGGCCAAAAGTCAATATTATCCCAGTGTGGCAGAAATGGCTGTCTTGTGACATCTCTTCACACTTAAACAGCCTGTTCTTGAGCCCCAGAGTAATTGCAAAAAGATATCCCAAAGCCCAGCAAATCGAGGCGGATGAATTTTTTTACTTTGTCTCCATTGTTGCCTGCCATGAACTCAAGTCCCTGAAATCATCACATGATTTGGGCATTAGATGCTTCAACTGCATGAAATACTAAGTTTGGCAGATGATTTGCAATGATTCCTCTGAAAATATGTGCAGGTTTGGTAAAAATTCAGGTGCATACCATATGTGGTATACTTCTAACTTCACAGACTTCGTAAGGCTCCGGGATGAAAGTCCCATTTATTGAATGCATGCTGTGTGCTTGCTAGGCACTAAGTGAGTTACTTTATATAAAATAAAGAGAGAAATGTGTAAAAACTGTCATGTCACTAACCCCGCTTTTGCAGCTGGGACAAGCGAGACTCACATGCAGAGCCCCTACACCCAGGGTCCCAGAGATACTGAGTCTGGTTTCGAACTCCTGCCCTTTGTAATGCTTCTACCTGCTTCCTGAGAAAAGGGTTATCTCTTGCTCAGGGTTCTTTCCTTTCTTGCTAAGTTGAGTTAAAGGTTCTCTGGAGCTTCTGAGCTCAAGTCGCCCTTTGTTGTGGCTTTCTGAGTATGTTGACTTCACAGGCTGACAGTTGGGCCTCAGGTGCTGGGTATGATGCACACTCCAGCCTCTCAGGTGGGGTCCTCGTAAATCCTGGCGTCAGTCCAGTGGCTGGAAGAGTCGATGTTGATGGAATGAGCCTCCCACCCCTACCCTTAGTATCCTGGAGAATGTTCTGAGATAGTTGACGTTTATAAAATCTTGGGCATTCTGGAAAAATGCTTTTTTAAAAAAAGAAACAAAAAACAGATTTCCAGCCTGATGCCCAAGGAAAACATCCCACAGCTCAGAGCAGCGTTCTGGTATCCTGAAACAGTGCCCGCGCAGCGGAGGCACGGCCTATTCCTTGTCCCCTCTCTGACCTCTTGCCTCTACCTCAGCAGAAAGCAGATGCAGAAAACACCCTGTACCGCCTCGTGTCCCCACTGGGTCAGCAGAGGGGCCCTTCATGCCTGCTGGAACACCCACAGCCTCAAGCAGCTTAAAAGCTACCAACATTCGGGCATCTGCCGTATGCCACAAGTATGCCCCCACGCTCTCTACACCGTGTGACAGCCCTGCCAGGGAGCTTTCGCCGTGAGGAGGGTAGGGGCACATGCCCTGGAGTTAGCCCCCCTAGCTTGTTCGGCACCTACCCAATGACAGCTTTGTGCTGTCAGGAAATTCTGGAAGGCCCCTGAGCCTCAGTTTCTTCTGTAGAATAGAGCCTCCCTCCCCAGGGCAGGAGCTTAGCCCTGGGCCAGCACCCTGTAAGGGGCCTCACAACAGCCCCGTAAGTAACACTCTGTGATGTTGAAGAGGAGGGAGCCAGGGCCCAGAGGACTAGAGCAGCCTGCCCAGGTTGACGTCGGGGGTGGTAGGCCAGGGCTTCTGGCCTCGTGGCTGGGGCTCTAGCCCCTTGCAGGGCAGCTGGCCCAGCTCCCCCAGGCCACTCACAAGTGTTCTCGCTGGTGTTCTCAGGCTCTGCCAGTCAAGGGGACCTCCAGGCACCCGTCCTACGAGAGCCACCAAAACCACTGCCCCCTCAGTCACTATGCCCCTCCCGCAGCTCCGTTCCTGGCCCCTGTACAGCTGGCAGCTGATGTGGCAGAAGCAGACACAGAAATGGGGTGTCCGCTGTGCCAGAAGTCACGGCGGCGGGGGGAGGGGGGAAGCAGTTGCGGACAGGTAAGCCACCTAGAGGCCCGGCTTCGCTTCTGGGCCGAGAAGAGGTTTCTGAGCACGCCTGTCAGAGCGCGCTGATGAATCAGGCCTGAGATGCCTGTGCATGGCGGGCGGCACTAAGTGGTTGTCTAGGCTTCCCCAGGCCAATTGACATCTGCCCAATAGGTGTGATGTATCAACAGCTTTTTCTCCCACTTTTTGCAGCCTGGGCTGGCTCTCAGCCAGAACTCTTTTTACAAAACAAAAAAATAATAAATAATAATAATAATAATAAAGCGCTGACCTGCAGTGGGGAATGCTCGTGTGCCCGCAGAGCACCAGAGCCTCTGCCGTGGAGATTTAAGGTCTGCTGGTCAGGGGTGAATTTAGAAACTTTCTGGAAGGTTCTAAGGCTGGCCTAATATGTAGTTAAGCTCTTCAGTGATGTGAGGTTGGGGAGTTTGTCAGCTCGTTGCCATCATGGCTCTACACAGATGGGCTTCTGTGGAAGTCCTCTGTTTAGCATACGTGTATTGAGCATCTGTTGTGCGGCAGGTGCTGGGTTGGGTTTGAGGTGACAGCCATGAGCAAGCCAGACACTCATGGCCCTGCCACATGGAGCTTGCAGTCTTGGAAAAATAGCAGCATTATTCATATAAGTGTACCAGCAAATGATTAGCTAATAACAGGGAACTTGGTCTTCTCCAGTAGGGATCAGGGAGGCTTCCCTGCATGGGTGGTATGGGCTAATACAGGAGGACTCATCGGAGCAGACTGGATGGGAGGTGACAGGGTATTCCAGGCAGGGGACAGCATGTGCAGGGAAGCTGAGCACGGAGTGAGGGGCCAGGCTCCCCATCCCTGTGACGGGGCAGGCTCCCCCGGGTCCTCATCACTGTGACATGGGGCAGGGTCCCCGTCACTGTGACAGTGATATTGCTCCCCTCGATGGGCCATCTTCTGTGCTTCCAGCTCTGTACCAAGCATGTTCCATGGATTCATTATCTTCCCTTCTGAACCTGCCTGGGGAGAGGCAGACCTCTGCTCATTTTGCAGTTGAAGTTTCCTGAGGCCCAGGGTGGTTAAGGAACTTACCTAGACTTACACAGCAAGTCAGCGACTCCAGTGTTCCATCCTACCTCTGCCTGACCCCGACCCCTGCTCTTGCCAGCCCCCCTCTCTGTGTTCTTATTTTTACTCTTATTCCCTGTCCTCTGTTATTACTGATACGGCTCAGAGGCCTGCTGGTAGGATCAGCACCCCATAACTAACAAGCCCATGGGATGGTAATTACTTCTGAGTTATTGACCTCTAATTTGCAAATGGCTAGAAGCCCCCAAACTGCACTTTACAAGTGTCTCCTATCCCTGGCGCATGGCTTTTTTCCAACAAACCCCTCGGGCGACTGACCCCCGATCCCACTTCATCCACCTCAGAGTAAGCACATCCCTGAGCCTTGGTCAGGACTCCATCCAAACAAAGCACAGCAGTGCCATCCGCAAGGAGCAGAGGGGCTGAGTGCGCCAGGCAGTGTCTGGGGGTTTTCCTCCGACCTCAGGCTGGAGAGTGGCCTCGTTCGCCTGTTGCCACAGGTGATAGGGCCTGCTCAGTTTGGGCATGGCTTTGGGCCAGCTCCTTGCTCCTGCGAGCAGGTGGACCTGTCCTTCTATAGTCCAGTACCCCCACGGCTTCTGTGAGATGGCCAACTGGGTGGTCAGAAAGTCAGTCAACTAGGACCCCTGCACTCAGCCAGAGAATCCCACGGGACCTGTCCTCATGGTTTCCTGGGGGCAGAGGCACAGCGTTTTAGAAGCATGGAGTCCCAGCTCATGCAAGATCTTCTCCTGCCTGAGGCCCTGGGCTGAACCAGCCTAACCCTGCATGTGGCCCTCAGCTCTGGCCACGCATTTCTAGAATCGCCTTGAGAGAATTTGAAAAGCCCAATGCCAGTTAAATCAGAGTGAGGAGAGGGTCATTGGTGTTTTTTGAAGCTCCCTGGCTCATTCTAAAGGCCATCCAGTCTTGAGAACACTATTAGAGACGAAGAGATCTCACTGAATTTCTTAGGTGGCTTAACAAGAGGGGCTGGGTGACCACTGGGGTCAGATGCTGTGGCCTGATTGTCATTTCTTTAATCCACAAATCTTCACTGCGCTCCTACCATTGGTTTGTGCAGCATGGGGCCCAGCATGACTGAGGTCCCTTCTCCATAGATCTGATGTGACCAGCCGTGTCAACTGTAGCCCAGAGATGGATGGACAACTTGGTGGGCTGGGGTCATGCTCAGATGGGCTCTCTCCTCCATCAGAGCAGCTGCTCCTTAGTGAGTTTGGAGTACTGGGACGTTCAGGGTTTGAGAGCAGATCTATCTGGTGCCCTGGGCTGAGTTTCCGGAGAGACCAGTGCTCAACATGCTTTCAGGACACCTGTCATGAACACAGCTCTACACCATGCTCTGCCAAGAACCGGGGAGTACGTAGAAGGTTCTGGGTGGGCCTTGCCTTCCAGGAGTTCGTGGTGTCTTGGGGAACGCACTATCACTACGCAGTTTGATCCTTGCTGCAATGGTGTGGGAGCCCAGGACATGGACATCAGCCCAGCCAGACCTGGAGGGCAAGGAGGGCTCTAGAAGAAGGCCTTGATGCATGGGCCAGGTTAAACAGGGTACGTCCTGGGCAGATGATGGCAGGCTCTAGGCTATGAAAACCATGGTATGCATGTAGGTCCTGCAAGCAGCCTGAGATGTGTGGGGCAGGAGACAGCAGGAGACGAGGCCATGTGGGAATGACCTCCCATGCAGGGTTGACTACCTTGGACTTCGTCGAGGAGCCCACGGGGGCTGCTGATGGGCTTCAAATTGGGGCAGGAGGGCGCTGGTGCTAAAGGCTGCCCTCTAAACTGACCACACATGAGCCTGGCAGCAGGAAGACGGGGTCATTCACAGGGGCCGGCCCCAGGCTGGGCCACCCATGGGATCTGATGACCTACACTTAGTTGGAAAGAAGCAGCAGCTGAAAACCAGCTCTCACATAGAGCAGCTGGAGACCCAAGCACTAGTCCTCTCCAGGGCCTAAAACTCACCAGGCCTGTTAGGGCACCTGCAAAACATGCTCAGGATCCAGTCCCTCCCACCACTGTACCCCATCTCCTAGGCTGAGGTTGGCTCACTTACCTTAAAGGGCCCGGTAGTCAATATTTTAGGCTTTACTGGCCACGTGCTACTTGTCCCAGTCTGACTCTGCCATTGCAGCCAAAGAGCCCCTGATGATATGTAAATGAGCAGGCATGGCCCCATCCAGTAAACAGCCCCACTGTGGGATTTGGGATTTGGCCTGCAGGATATTGTTTGCTGACTCCCGACCTTGGCCTTCAGAATCGTCCTGATCACCCTGCCAACCTCCGCCCACCTCCCCCACCCCACGCCCAGGCCTCTTCAGTCTGTTCCCAGCGCCTTAGCTAAAAGTGTTAAGTCAGATCATGTGTGTCTTCTGCTTAAATCCTTCCGTCGCTGGCTCCCCTTTCACTCACAATGAAAGCCAGATTCCTTAGAGTGGCCCCCCAAGATCCCACACAGTCTAGACCCTCAAGACCTCACATCTCCCCACTGTCCCCCTGGCCAACTCCAGGACAGCCACAGGAGCCCCCGGCTGAGCCTTGTCGTGGCCCAGCCTGCCCGCCTTCCAGCCCCTGCACTGAGCGCTCTGATCCCAGGCTGTCTTCACTGCCTTAGAGTTCGTCAGAGCTCCCTGTCTCGCGGCTCTTTCTGACCCTCGTGTGTAACTCACGGCCCTGCCCCACTCCCGGCACTCCAGATGCCGCTGCCCTGCTCAGTTCTCTTCAGAGCACTCCTTTCCTCCCAGCATTTTCTATTTCTTCATCGTCTGCCCACCCCACACCCTGTCCTTCCCAGCCCATTATTGAACTATAAGCTCCAAGAGAGCAGACTCTGTGTTTTGTTTTCTGCTAAATGCCCAGCTCCTGGAGCTGCACTGGGGGGGTATACCATGTAGATAGCGCTTGGAGGGTATTGGATGGGTGAGTAGGTAGGTGGATGGATGAATGGATGGATGGTTGAATGGGTGGGTGGATGGGTGGGTGAGTGGGGGGTGGATGGATATAGAGGAAGAGAGAGGGATTGGTGGGTGGATGGAACCAACAGATCTTCAGTACCCCCTGTGTGTGTTAGACATTGTTCACTGTGGACTCAGGGTGTATGCTGAACTGACTAGTCCCTTTGGAGCTTCCAGGTACTGTGGATGCCATAGATGTCAACCCTGATCAGGGCCCTGAAGGAAGCAGCTGAGAGCTGGGATAGTATGCAACAGAGGGATATGACCTGGACAGGCAGTGCAGGAAAGCATCTCTGAGGAAGGGTTGTTGGCCTGGGAGGAAATGGAGGAGCCAGGCTGGGCAGGAATCCATCCCAGAAAGGAGTCCACACAGACGGGAGAGCCGTTGATGCCTGGGCCCACAGGCTACCCAGATCCCCAAGGAGTGAAAACATTGCTGTCCAGGTGATAACCTGCCACCAGTTGGTGCACAGAATTCCCCTTTGTTGTCACTTTCTGCCCTGGCCAGCTAAGTGGGGTGCAGAGCCCAGTCCTGTTTCCTAGGAAGGGGTTCAGCCAGCATTCGCAGCAATGACCCAGGTCTCTTCCCGTGTGAGCAAAGAGCATGGAAGGAAGAATTTGACCCAGGACGTGTTTCCGATGAATTCTTTTGGAGTAGAAGTTCATGGGCTCGGGCCTGATGTGAAGAACAGAACGTTTCATGCCACATGCAGGAGAACAAATGGCAGAATCTGGAGTGGGAGGGTTTTTAAAAGGCCGGGTTATAGACTTATTAGTGTAACTGGGGATAAATGTGTTTGTAGCCCCTGCTGCCAGTTACAGTCACAACTAGTTAGAAGGGGGTCAAAAGTGTTCAAAAATTGATGGTAGTGATGGATGCACAATTCCGTGAATAGACTAAAAACCATCGGATTGTAACCTTTTAAATCCATAGATTATACAGTATGTGAAGTATATTTTGAGAAAACTGTTGTATTTTTTTTTTTAAGATTTTACTGATTTATTTGAGAGAGAGAGAGAGAGAAAGCGTGAGCAGGGGGAGGTACGGAGGGAGAGGGAGAAGCGGACTCCCTGCCTAGCAGAGAGCCCAATGTGGGGCTCAGTCCCAGGACCCCAGAATCATGACCTGAAACAAAGACAGACGCGTAACCAGCTGAGCCACCCAGATGCCATGAAAGCTGTTACATGTTTAAGAACACTTCTGAACTAGTGAGACTGTCACAAAGCTGTCATCTTTTTCTAAAGACCAGATTATCTCATTTGTATCTTATTTTGATCATAAAATCGTCGAATTTATGCAGCATTTTCCTTAAAGCAGTCCGGATGTGGAAAAAAAAAGTTGGAACCCTCAACACAGGAATAATCTGGAAACCTTGATGCAATGCAGACTTACCTGGCACACTTCCTCCTCCCTAAAATTTGCCTTTTTTCCATTTATTTTTTGACTTTGAAGAAAAGACTCTGTTCTTACGGGTAAAATAGTCTCCTGTTCCCTTTCCTTTCCTGTAAATTATGAGATAAGTTTGCATTTCATACCTTTCCAGAAATCTCTGTTGATTGTGGTCTGACCTCAGAAGCAAGCCTTCTGGGAAAGAAAGGTATTAAAATCACTGCTTTGAGCATTTGTTGAAAACCTCTGAAGTGGCAAGCAATTTGTGTTGTGGATTTGAGACAGAAAACAGGTGAACAACACCTGTTCATTGCTCCAGGAGTCCCTTCCTGGTGCAGGTTAGGTGATATGTCAGCCACTCTATCCAGCTCACTCCAGTGATCCTGAGGGCTCCGTGTTATTTCTTGGAGATGATTAGAGCCAGTGGTGCTCCTCTTCTTGCATGGCAGAAGCTGGTGCAGGTTGTCTGGAGAGAAATGCTCAGAGCTGTGGCTGGAGCTACCGCTTAGCAGTGTCTGCTGCTGTTTATCGGCCACTTGCTACATACCAATCCCCACGCTAGGCACACTTGTGCATGAGGTGGGGATTACTTCCTCCGTATTTCACCCAGGGAAACGGAAGCTCAGGGCACCACAGGCCAACAGCGGCAGGCCAGATTTGAACCCGCCTGTCCGTCTCCAAAGCCCATACTGTAACTCTTACACTGTACCTCTGTTTCCCTGTCCGTACCCCAACGCTCTGTACCCCCGGCCAGCACCCATCCTGCCTGGCCCCTCCCTGGAAGAGAGCTGGGAAAGCACAGCGGTCCTGGTCCTGGGGGGCCGGAGCAGCTCCCACAGTGAGAACACCTCTGGCACCCTCCCCTGCAGCATGGCGACAGACCAGAATGCTCTTTCTCTGGGACAGGTCATGTGCCCTTCACAGGCCCGGAGGAGCCCAAAAGAAACACTTCAGCCGTTCTGTTTAGGAGGCAGGATGTGCTTCTGTCCAAAGAAGTGCTCTCACAATTATTTATTAATTGTGAGAGGGAAGAAAAAAAGAATAGGGTTTCCTGGAAAGGGATAAAAGTTCAATATGATAAACTCCCAAAAAGCAGTCAAAGGCCAACGAGGGCAGAAAAATAAAGGACAGAGAGTAAGAGAACTGATGAATCAAAGTGGCCAGTGTGTGAGCAGCGCCCCGGGAAGGGGCCATATCTCATGATGATGGAGGCGCACCGAGTCTGGGAGCCGGAGCAACCCCGGGGCGGCGGTGGCAGCGAGTCCGGGAGCCACCCTGCAAGGTCGCCAGGACCCTGGGGAATGAGCTGCCGATGACAGGGAGGGATGGGACTGGTCACCAGTCTTCTGCCCCGCCATCCCTGCAGGCCCACTCCGTTCATCTGTGTGCGCTCATAACCGAATATAGAAGCTTATCAATAGAAACTATAAAGGTACAAGGAAAAAAAAAAATCACTACAGTCCTCCCGCCCCAGAGAAAAGCATTGTCAATATTTCTGCTTTCTTCTCATCTGTATCTTCTCTTTTTTCTCTTTTTTCCGTAATTTTTAGCTACCCCAGAAATACATGAGTTGTTTCCTCATTTAAAAAAGTAAAAATTTAAGAAAAAAAAAAAAGCATCACAAATGGGACTTAAGTCCCCTTTGAGTACTCTTCCCTATTTTCACCCCTCCCCAGGCATCCCACGGTTTGGCTTCTCTCCTTCCAGATCCTTCTGCGCGCCATTGCATTCTCTCCATGTGCCCATAACCAACAGACAGGAAGGGGCCACAGCCCGTTCTCTGCAATTCTGAAATCCAAACAGCACTGAAAATTAAAAGATTTTTCATAACTCACGTGGTGGCAGAACCTGCCTTGAGCTACTTGTAGGCTATTTATAAGAGTTGCAGATGCCATTTATTGTGAATATATGTGGGTGGTGTTTTGTTTTTTTTTTCCCGCAGAAATGCAATATTTTGAGTTTTAGCAGCCAGAGACCAGCTAAGGGTATGCCTTAATATATGTGTGTGCCACATGGCCTTTTCAGCCTTAAAGACTCTAAATTCTAAAACACGTTTAGCCTCAAGGGTTTAGGATCTGTAATTGTCTTATGGTTTTGGCTACCCTCCCCCTTTTTAACCTACACAGAATTCTAATTCTGAGTATCTTTCTGCAGCTTGATTTTCAGACGCCACTGTGAATAAAAATCTTTCTGTGTTAACGGGTACAGATTTCGCTCATTCCTTTTCATGGCTGTGAGGTATTCCATAGTGTGGGTGCCTGGTGTCTTGGGCTCGGCATTTGGTCGTTCCAGGTGTTCGCTGTCCAGACAGCACTGCGGTGGATGTCCTTGGATGATGCACCTCTCTGCGCACAAGGTGCAGCCCAAGTTCAGAGCTGCTGGGCTGTGGGGTTTTGCTTTGAACGACATTGCTGTCGTCAGAAGCCCATCCCTGTGCGGCCAAATACCTCTTCCTATACGTCATTACCAGTAGCTGCATAGCAGTCCTTGGTCTGAGCGTTGGCTTCTCACGGCTGCCGTCACAAAGTGCCAGGGACGTAGTGGCCTGCACAACAGGAATGTACTGTCTCGCGGTTCTGGAAGCTGGTGTAGTCAGGGTTGGCTCTTTCTGAAGGAGGTCGGGAGGAGCCATGCCGCTCTCCCAGTATCTGGTGGTTTGCCGACAGTCTTGTGGTTCCTGGGCTTGTCCAAGCGTCACCCCGATCCATGCCTTCATCGTCACTTGGGAACCCCCCCCCAACGCCGCATGCCTTGGCGTCCGCATTTCCCCTTTAGATAAGGACACCACTGACACTGGATTAGGGCCCCCACCCCTAATGACCTCATCTCAACCAGTTCCATCTGCAGAATGACCTTGTTTCCAAATAAAGTTATGTGCTGAGGTACTAGTGGGTTACTTCAGCATTAGAATTTGGGGGAGAAGGGGGGTGGGGGGATGGGTTAGCCTGGTGATGGGTATTAAAGAGGGCACGTTCTACATGGAGCACTTGGGTGTTATGCACAAACAATGAATCATGGAACACTACATCAAAAACTAATGATGTCATGTATGGTGATTAATGTAACAATAAAAAATTGAAAAAATTCAAAGAAAAAAAAAGAACTTGGGGGAGACACAGTTCAACTCTTAACAGTCTGAAGTTTCACCGAAATTTACTTTGCCAGACCACTTCTACTGGCGACTTACGGTTGCTCCCGCTGCACTATATGCCTCGCCTATGATGAGCATCCTTACAAAGAAATCTTTCTCCATGGGTCCAGTTATTCCTTTGGAAACCATTCCTTAGGATCAGCAAGAATGCCCCATATCTAAGGCACTTGATAGCACCTTGCCAGGTTGCTTCCCAGAAAGCAGAGCGGGGTGGGGGATATCCAGCCGACCACACCTGTACCCCACACTTTGATCCAGTGGGGCCTTCCAGAAATGCCAGCCTGCTTTGTGCTTCAAGGCAGAATTCCTCCCCACGGGCCCGGCAGCAAGGGCACGTGCTTTCTTTCTCTCCGGCCTCATTTTTATTTTATCTCATTCCTGCCAAAAAGAGAGTCCACAGGTTAACAGCAAAATAGAAGCCGTGGCTCAAAGTGTCTGTTTAGGGCCTGTTCTCTTGCAACCGCATATACGAATAAAGATTTCAGAAATCCTGGACTTTCTGGGCATCGGGCATTAAATCAATCAGTGAAATTTCACTCACAGGGCAGCTTGCCAAGCCAGAGCAGGAGACAGAAGTAAGTTCTCTGGTTTAGTTCAGTCCATGAAGCCCACAGCAGCTACATCATCCCACTACTTGGAAAGGCAATCAAATAATGAGCACTCACCCACTTTGGGGGGTGGCGGGGAGGCACGGTGAGCTGGGGCTGGCCAGGGAGAGGGTTCTCAAGAGCCGTTCCAAGCCAGCCAACCTGATGGCTTGTTTCAGGGCAGATAACGAGAGCTGGGGCCTGGTAAAGAGCTTGGGCAGCCAGGGCCTCACTCCTGGAGACGTAAGAGAATGAGGCGGCAGAGGAACCTGGAAGAGAACTGGGGATTTGGTGCTCTTGGTGAATTAAAGGACCGGCCGGGGCCCGGTGCTTGCACCGTCCCAGCGAGGAGCGAATGTTGCAAGACAGACGCTTCCCTCAGCAAGGCCGGGCCCACACTGCTCGCCAGCTTAGTGCAGATGCCAGAGAGCAGGATGCAGGGAAGGATAAATTTAGCCAGCATTTCAGGGGAAAACATCGATCTCCAGTGTAGTACTGTCTTTTAAAAGAAAGTGGAAGCTGGAGGCCGGTCATTTGGGACAATTTCCCTTGAACAGATAAAAGCCCAGGAAAAAAACGAATGCTTACCACCAGCTTACCCAGCTGGTGGATCTGAAGGAGCATCCTTTGGACAGGAGGCCGGCCACTTTCTGCCTGGGCATGATGGATGTTCCGCCCTGGCCCCCCTTACTTGTTCCCGAGAAACGGTGCTGCCTTATTTTCTGGAAAGATTTTAGGTTTATGTTTCCAAACCTGAAGGTTCCCCTTCACAAGGAGTGACGCCGGGTCTGGCTCTGAGTTTGCTGGCTGCTGGCCCAGGCTGCTGACATCTGATGTGCCTCATGTGTCAGAGCAGGGTCACCACCAGCCTCCTCCCCGTGTCTCATAACTGAGCAGAGGACACCTGGTAGCTGTAGACAGATTTCTTGCTTTTTTTTTTTGGTTGGTTGGTTTTTTTGTTTTTTTCTAACGTTGGCACTACGGGCATTGTTTCTACCTGGGCAAAGCTGAGGGAACCACGGCCCCAAACAACAGAGCGCCTGTCTGAATGACTGCACAACCTCCCTGGCCCCGTGGCCATGGCATCTTTTCGTGCTGCCTCGCGCCGCCCTGCTCCCTTGTTGGGAAGGGGGGAAAAAGTCCAGTCTGTCAATATTTGGGGCACTAATCATCTACATTCGGGCACCAGGGGTCATTGAAAGGCTGAGACGTTTCCAGGAATTCATGGCTCTAAAAACAAGCTGACCGTAAAGGATTTCGAGCGAGGGTATGAAAGAAAAAAACCCCAAATCTCAGCCCCGCCCCAACCCGCCGGCCCCAAGCATTGTCCATTGGATCATGGATTCTTGGGAAGAAATGAAGTCAACATACACAGTAATGTGGGTCCAAGTTAATAATAAATGTGGAGGAAGGAGAAAAAGGATGTTCAATATTTAAACATTTCAGAGCGCTTCATTTGGTTTGCCAGTTACTTTTCCTGGACAGGTTCCGCAAAACCAGGCGCCCTTGGCCTGTCTCTGCGACCGGCCTCTGACCCCGGTGCTTCGGATAGGGAGGGAAGCGGAGCCTCTTCGAGGCAACCCCAAACCTGGCAGTATGTCTTCTTGCTTTCTGTTGGCTTTCTGAAAGGAAGAGGGAAGACAGTGTGAAAACCGAGGCTTTGATGAATCCCTGGGCGCTTGCGAGGAGTTTTTAAGCTTCGAGGTCGTGTCTGGAGTTGTCTTGATTGTCCCATATTGGCTTCTCTTAGAGCTGTCTCAATTTTTTTTTTTTTTTTGAGCTGTCTCATATTTTAATATAAATTTTGTGCTTTGGCTCTTACCCCAAAGAGAGGAAAAGGCTTAACAGTGAGATCCCGTGGTCACGTTTAGGAGAGGTCTATCCAGTCTTCCTACTAGATACATTCCTTAAAAGTTGCCTATAAGGCAGAATTCTGTGAATCAATTCCTTTTTTCTTCTTGACACACATTATATAAAAGGAAAAGCATTCCTTTGGGGGGTAGGAAAAAACATTTGGCCCCAAGACATAATAAAATCATGCTTAAGGATGCAGCAAACTTTAAAGTCTCTTAGTTAAAGGAAATCAATACTTTTAGGATGAAATATTAATAATACTAAAAAAACATAGTAAGTGAAAACTACAAATGCAGAACAGCCAGGTGATTTCAGCATCGAACACATTAGCTAAGCATTTGCAAGAAGCACAAAGGGAACACGGAGGGCACCGGGACCCATCTGAGAAGCCCCTCCGAGGCCTCGCAAGCCCCCTTGTTGGGAGGGGGGTGCTGGTTTCCATCAAGAAGACACACACCTCCTTCAGTGCCGAGATCATTTCCAAGCACTTTGTTGAAGCTCTTGCCTTCTGGAAACAAAAAGACGAATCTGACTTGGAGAGGGGAGCACTCATGTGTGTGCACACACACGCACAGGAAGCGGTGGGGACAGAGGAAGAGAGACCTAGGGAGAGCCACTTGTTTGGATGTACAGCCTCCCTTCCTCCATGAGTCTATCCCAGTGCCCGTCTTTAAGGACTCTTTCATTCGGTTCCACCCAGCACATTCAACCCCCTAGCCAAGAAACTAATACATTCTTGAGCCAAGCGTAACAGATAACAAGAGCACTGCCTTCTCATATACTGTTATGTTTTGTAGTATGCTCCACTCCCAGGGTGGAGCCCAAGGCAGAGCTTGAACTCACAACTGCTGAGATCAAGGGTTGGATGCTTACCTGACTGAGCTACCCAGGCGCCCCTCATACACTGTTTGCATAGAAATCCCTTAAACTTAGATATTTGTCTCTATTAACTCCTAAGACCTTCAGTCATAAGCGATCACATGAGAGAGAATCTTGCTTTGCGTGGTACTGAGCCATTTCTTCTGCCACATGCCCCCATGTGTAAAGATACATAAAAACGAAAATCCCCAGTTCTTGCCTCAATAGACCCAAGTTCCAGGGACCACACATGCCAGTTAAATTATTATAAATAATTAAAATAGCGCTAACTGAACACTTCAACCATACCACCTCTCTTGGGCCTCACTGCCCTGCGAGGGGTGCCGTGGTCACCCCCTTGACACGCAAGTGCATGTCAGCATGAATGGTTCCCTGGCGGTCACGTGCCCACGTGGGGTGGCCAGACCCCCGGCGCTTTCTTCACCCCTGTCCCCCATGCCCAGAGTGGGAACTAGAGGCCCAGAGCCACGCATGTGCCCTTCTCAGACCTCCTCCCTTATAGGTGACACAGCCGTGCGTACAACTGCCTGATTGCCTGTGTACCACAGGGCTGCCATGAAAGAAAGTGACAAAGTCCTGTCTTCTCGAGGACCTCAGCTGGGGCTTTTAATGAAACTTGTTCTGGGCCAGCATCCATTGTGATCTTTGTGCAGCTCTGCACACACTCCCTGATTCTATCTGACTCACTAGTTCCAGATAGTATCTCCAATTCTTTTTGTAGATGATGTGTCATAGAACATCATCATCTGTTGGTCTGGCCTGACCCCAGTCTGTTAAAACACACAGCAGGAGAGGCTTCAGTGAAGTGGCCCAGCTGTAGAAGTTAAGCACCCCACTCTGTAGAACCCAAGTCCGGGCAAACACAAGCAAACCCAACCTGGACCACGGGTGCATGGCTCTGCTTTGGGAGCGTATTCAGTGTGCGCCTAGGGCACATGCCTTCTGCAGAAGATCAGAACTGATTTCCCTGGCCCCTTTGCGCACTGCCACTTTGGAGAACACACAAGGCGGCCACAGAGCTGGGCTGGTGAGATGAGAAAATCTCCAGAAAGGACCAGGTGATCCAAAGGCTGGTGAGAGCCTCTGGGGGGTGTCCTTTTGCAAGCAAGGCTGTAGCCAAGCCAACCCCCCCCCCAGCCCGGGGCCAGGGGTCCCAGATTCTGCCCCCTTGGGTGCTGGGATGACAGGAGTCAGGGGTCAGTGACCCCCTGCCCTGACAGCTGTCTAACCCGCCTCCCTCTCGCTGCTCTTTCAGCCTTGTTTCCTGCCTCAGTAGAGAGGCAGCAGCCGAGATGGCCACTGCTGAGCTTTCTAGTGCCTTTGCTGAGAGACTGTTGTGGAGCTCTGTGCTTACTAATGTACAGACGGTAATACCAGCGGAAAGGGCAGGGGCTGGGCAAGGCAGGGGCCCGGGCCTCGGGAATGACGCCCAAGTCCCGGCAGAGCGAGGTGATGCCACCAGAAGCGATCCTCAGAGACCTAGTCCCTGAGGACTAGGTGACCCCCACACGCCGCTGAGCCTCTGAGGCCTGGAGAGGTACCCGTGTTCAGGGCGGCAGAAGGGCGCCAGGACAGCAGGGTGCTGCTGTGCATGCCACCCCGCTCGGCTGCACCCCTGCAGCCACAGGGACACGGAGGCCTTGGCTCTCCCCCCGGGTGGCAGCCCACTCAGGCAGGCCTCACCTAGGAGCAGGAACACTTGGAGGGGCAAAGCTGGGACAGAGACAGCCCAAAAAGAAAGCAAGATACTGAAACACCATTTTTTCTCTTCTGCAGATTTTCAAGTATAGTCCTTAAAATCCAAGAGGATTTGTCCATGGATAAAGAGCTATAGGCTAAGAGATTCTGCAAGTTCCCAGCTATTTTTGTATGTTGGACATGTTATCCCTTTAAAAGCAACCAGAAATAAAAGCCTTTAAGCATTTTGAGGTGCAGCCAGTGATCTAGTGGTCGCCTGTGGGGAGGTTGCCCAGGTGTGGCCAAGGGAGGCATTAGAAACGCCCCCTTTCACAAGTACCTGATTTGCCCCCCACCCTGCCGGACCGGACAGGAAGTGCACATGAAGAAAATCAAATGGCTTCCAACAGCCACTTGGGGGGAAGCCCATAGGTGGCCGCTAAAGCCCAGAGTTTTGTGCACACCCCCTGAAACAGTTCCTCATGTGTGGCTCACCAGAAAAGGAAACTGGGGGACGCCTGGGTGGCTCAGTCGGTTAAGCGGCTGCCTTCGGCTCAGGTCATGATCCTGGGGTCCTGGGATCAAGCCCCATGTCTGGCTCCCTGCTCAGTGGAGAGCCTGCTTCTCCCTCTCCCTTTGCCTGCCACTCTGCCTACTTGTGCTCTCTCTCTATCTCTGTCAAATAAATAAATAAAATCTTTTAAAAAAAAAAGAAAAGAAAGAAAGGGAAACTGGAAGGGTCTCTGTGCAGATTCCACCTTCACCCGAACCTCAGAACCCTAGCAGTAGGGAAAGGGACTGTGGGAGACCCCCCCCCCCCCCAGGGATCCTGCTGGCCTGCAGGGCTCTGAACACTGCACATGTGTTGGTAGATTCTTTGATTTTTGTGTGAATTCCTCAGCGGAGTCCTGGGTGAGCACCCAGGCCCTGCCTGGCCCATTGTGGGTGCGCTGTTGTGGAGTTTGAATCTGAAGCCTGCCTCTTCAGTCCCCCACGCACATGCTCTTTGAAGAGTTGGTGGGTAATTCGGCTTTTCTGGTGTGGCCTCCAGCTCCATGGCCCCTGGCCCCCACCACCCTTGGGCATCGGTGTCATCTTGCTGGTTGGGCGGGGGGGGGGGGTGGGGGGGGTGGGCAGGCTTCAGAGCCAGCCTCTTGAGTCCAGAGTGCGGTTGAGAAAGCTCCGTATGGCCCATAGACCCCGTAGGCTGCAGTCGGTCCCAACTCCCCCGCCCCCCCGCAGGCTGAGGCTTCCAGACTCAGGACCACTGACCCTCCTCCCACCCTGGGACCTGGCCGACTGCCCTGGGAGGGGAAAGGGAAGAGCTGGGGAAGGAGCCATTGAGGGGAGAAATTAGGCCGCGGCTGCACTTGCTGTCTTCGGTTCTGTGCCTGAGGTCACGAGGCATATTGATTTTCTGACTGTTTCCCAGCAGTGCGAGGGGTGGTGAGAAAGCCCGAACACTGCATCGGGAAAACCTGAGCTGCAGTGGGCACTGTGAATTTGCCAACACAAGGCAAGCTCAGGCAGGGCACCCTCGCCCCACGGGCCGCACTCATGCTGGAGAGCGTCGGAAATGCCTGGGTGGTTTCTCCTGCATCAGCAGCCCTTGGCGGGCTTTGTCTTACGCTTTTCAGTGTGGAAGGAGCACGAATGAATGTTGGTTTTTGCTAAGACAGGCAGCTCTCGCCTCGACATCTTAGAGCTTTTGCCTCAAAAAGGGCTCTTAAAAACTGGACTTCCCTGAAGCACAGCCACAGGAGACCGAAGCAGCTCAGAGTCACATACTTGAAGCCGCACGTCCGGTGCTCAGCCATGAGGCCTGGATGAGATACCCCGGTCTCTGCCCAGAGCAGAGTCCATGCGCTCATGGCCCATGCAGACAGGAGACACGCTGGGTTTGGCCTGCCTGGGGTGGCCTGCTTCTTGTTCAGAAAATGGAATATGAATGAAGTTGTCAACAATTTAAAAAATCAGGAGGTTTCACATAAAATCGGGATATCCAGCTTGTCTTGCAGAACAGGAAATGGTGGCCACACTAAGGGCCTTGCTCTCAGTCAGCGGCTCTCCGGGCGGACAGCTGCGTCTTCCAGGAGGGTGTAGGGACAGTGCATCATGAGAGTGACGTCACCCAGGACTGTTTTCCTTGAGGTCTTGGCTCCCAGGAAGCACAGAGCCAAACGGTGATGTCAGTTTCCCATCGCCGGAGGCTGTTCTGCTGTGATTTTTCAGTTTCCACCCGCATTTCATTGTTGGACTCTGGTCATTTTGTTTGTGTTTTGGTGGCTGTCAGTACTCAGTACCTGTGGCTCTTGGGTTTGCGATTTAAAATCTAAGCCACGTCACATCCTTCCTGGAACCGACGTCCTCAGAGGAATTACAGCGTTCCACACAGCACGAGCTCTGGGCAGAGCACAGAGGTCAGCTGGGGCCTCCCTGCCGCTCTGAGATTTAGGAAACCTTTGGGTCAAACCCCCCAGTTCTCCCACACACAGGCAAGCCTTCCCACCCTCTGGTCTCTCGTGGTCCCCACCGTTTTCAGGTCTTGGCCCTCGTACATCATCTCTGGGTGGCCTGGGGGAACCCAGATGGAAACTCAGTCCCTTCCCTGGTTTCCCCCTAAAAAGTCCACTTGCACCACACAAGGAAAGAGTTGAAGGAGTATTTCCTGAAGATTGGGGGATGGGGGGTGGGGGGTGAGGAAGGCCGCCTCTCCCCCGTTACCCCTTTTCTTCTTTCTCCGCACTCCACTCCTCCCAGAATTCCCCCAGAAAGTGCAGGGCAGCTTTCCCTACACCGGCTCTGGAGACCTGCCAGTCCCTGTCCCCACAAAGCTCAGCTCACATTCCTGCTTTAACAAAACATTTTTGCGACTGTCAGTTAAGGTTAGGTTCAACTACACAGTAAAGGAAAACCCCAAAGAGATGTTCCTTTCCCTGTCAAGTAGAGGAAGCCTGAATGAAGGTCGTCAGGTGCTCCATAAAGCATCAGGGACCCAAGCCTCTACCTGCTCCATGCTCTGCCATCCCTAATACCTGACTCATGTGGTCCAAGATAGCTGCTGGAGTTCCAGCCATCACATCCATGTTTCAGGAAGCAAAATGAAGGAAGGCATACCTCTTTCCCTTTAAGACGCCTTCCCAGAAATCCAACATGCCACTTTGATTTCTGTGTCCTTGTCTACAAGTTAGCCACATGGCCATGCCTAGCTGCCAGGGCCTGTCACTAGACAAAGGGGAAAATGGCTATTGGGAGACAGCTCGTAGTTTCAGAAACACGGTCCAGAACCCTCTCAACCCCAGAGGATCCCAGGTGTTAGCTGTTAAAAGTGAGGAGAGTTGTTGTACAGACCACCAAAGCATCTGTGCAGTGAAGTTTCCTGTGCCCTACATGGGAAGGCCAACTCCCCTGCAGCTGACAGGCAGGCTCCTGGAGCACAGAGGCAAGAAGAGGTCACCCCCTGGTTGCAGAAACTCTTGCCCAAGCTGGCCCTGAGCTGCATGAGCCTTCGAGAATGGGGAAGGGATTTATGGAGGCAGAAAAGAGGCAGAAGAGAATTCCAAACCCAGGGAACAGCCCAGCTGAGGCAGAAAGCAAGCGGTTCCTGCCACTTGGTGTGAGGACCCACCTGGGCTGCTGGACGCAGGCAGCCCCATCTCGAAATGCCCCGCCGGTGATTCTAGGGAGTAGGGTTTGAGGAGGGAGATGACACAAAAGGTCTCTGGGGTTGGGAACTTCCCTGAGTCTGGGGATTTGACCAAGAATCTAAGCATAGAGATTAATAACCGAACACCTGGGAGCAGAAGGCACGTCAGGGTGGGGAGGGGAGAGAATCAATTCCCTCCCTTTCTCTAGTTGCTGCTGCGTGGGAGGGGGGCCCAGTGATGCCAGATCCTTCTGTGTTTTAAGAAGCCAGAAGTCCAGATTTGGATATAAAATCTCCCAGTGTGTAAACGGGGTTCTGAAAACAAATGGCCCACAAACGTGGTGTGAGCGAAGCAAAACGCATCTGTGAGCCCCTGGGCTCCTGCCGACCAGCTCTGGACCCTGACACTCACACAGCAACCTGGTGCTCGTGGGGAAAGCTTTAGTGGGCATTCTGCCCGAGAGAAGGGCTGTGTACAAAGTGTACTCAAGGTTCATTTCTCCTCTGGCTCCCTCCCAAAAAGGTCAGAGGATTCAAATCAAATTCAGATTTGTAGGCAAAAAGAAAACTATTGGCCATGGAAGCCAAGAGATCCTCACTAACTGTCTTGTTTTTCCACATCTAGACGTAGGGGCCTGTAGAGGAGAAGAGGCTTGTCCAAGGTCACAAAGCCATTTGGGCAGAGCTTGGACCCAGACTTGGGGTTCTGACTCCCAGCCCAGTGCTCCCTCTATCAGGGGGCCTAAAATAGAAGGCTGACCTTTTTGTGGTATTTCTGTGCTTGACACATGCCAGAGAGTTACTCATGAGTTCATCTTCCCAGAATAACTGGCAGAACGGGGCCAGAGGGCAGCAGGAAGACCCCGGGCTGCCCCTGTGAAATCCACGCTCCTGGAAAGCAGGGGATGGGGCTCAGCGTCGGTGCGGGCCTGCCTGCTTCAGGAGCACCCACCGGGCCCCAGCTTTGGGGAGGCTCTTACTGGGCCCAGGGGTGAGGGCTCTGGAGGCCAGAACGGATCCTACAGGTGTGTTAGGGACCCAGGAGCTTGAGCCTGTCCAGCTCGTGCCCCAGCTCGTGCCCCAGCTCATGCCCCCAGTACAAAATAATAATCATCGTAGGAATATTGAAAAAATTCAGACAAGCACAAAAACAAAAACGAAAACTCATGTAATAAAACCACCTGGTTCTCCCATGACTTTAGCTTGGATCCCTGCACTCCGCTCTGCTCCACGCAAGGAGGGATGCAGAGCCTGATTTGTTTTTCTTTCTTTTTTTCATTTCTTCCTTCCTTCCTTCCTTCCTTCCTTCCTTCCTTCCTTCCTTCCTTCCTTCCTTCCTTTCTTTTTTTCTTTACGACAACAGGAGCATGTGGGCCATGCTTTTTCTAATCTTTTTTCGCTCACTGCCTTGAGCGTTTTCCTCCGCACTTAATCTTCTCTCTCACCAGCATTTTTAACCCCAGCAGAGGATTTCACCACCTAGATGTATTTGAATTCATTTGGCCTTTCGCCGACCGGTAGGCGTGTCGGCCTTCCAGCTCCCCGGTACATACACATACCAGTGCTTCTGAACATCGGTATCGTTCGCTCTGGGAATCCGTCCACAGTGCCTTCTACAGCGTAAAGTTCTAGACGTGGACTCAGATGATGTGAAAATCGTATGGCCTTTGATATACATTTCACGGGCTGTTTTTGACACATACTCGGGGAGAGCCAAGAATTTTATCTGCTGGAGATCTCAGGGAGGCCTCTTTGTGCCCTTGTCCCACGATCTCTGGCTTGTCTGTGTTTGCAAATACTTGGCAGTCCATGTGTGTTTGACTCGTGCCCAGAAAGCCCCTTGGCACCTCCACCAAAGCTAGTTCATCAGGAACTGCCTGGCCAGGATGAAGCAAGAGCCGGCGGACAGGCACTCTGGCCACAGGCATTTCTAAGTTCTTTCCAGAGCCCTCCTGGCCCTCTGACTTGTCAGACCGGCTCTCACAGTGGTTGCCACCTCACTTTGGGAAGGAGCCCCTTGAAATGACAGGAAGAGTCTGGACACCTGGCAAAAAAAAAAAAAAAAAAAAAATCACTGAGCTGAGCCTTTCTGGGTCCCCAGTGCTGTGGGGGAGGGGAGAGGAGTAAAAAAGCGGGGGGCAAAGAAGCGGGGGAGGTTCTAGCAGCAGCCAGCAAGGGGAGGACGTGCTCGTTTGTCTCTGCTCAGCTAGGCCCTGCGAACAGGTGGTATCGGAAATTGGTGATTTTTTTTCTTCTATTTATTTCTCAGCACAAACGAAAGGTATGTGGCTTGACCCTCATCCATTCCCAAAATGAAAGCACTCTAGCCTCTCAGCCTCTCATCTACCGCACATGCCCGGCCCCAGAGGTCTTAGAGCAATAAACTGGGGCTCTAAAGAGCCTGACAGAGAAGGGGGTGACAGCTACACCATCCGTCTGTCCTGGCTAGGGCGTTGTCGGAGACATAAAAGGCTTAGTCCCAACCCTCTTACCACACTCGGCGGCCCCTGTGTTCATTGCTCTGATAAATAAGCAGCTCGGGGAAAAGCCATCTTGACATTTTGATTTGTTAAGGCGTGATTCATTTTCGAGTCAAGTTAACAGCTTGTAAACTTGGGGGTTTACCACTTGAAGTGATTAAGAAGTAAGCAGCCATAAAGCCAGGGCCGTGGGGCTGCTGCTGATCGCCCCCTGGGAACCTTCCTGACTGGCGTTCAGATTTGCCTCGGTGTTTGCCGTAGCCAATCTGAGCCTCCCCCTTCCGCCACAGATACACACGGCATATCACATAACACCTCTTCTTGGGAACTCCAGCACGTCAGTCCTGCTATTCTCCCTGCAAGCAAACGTTTGGTCCGCGGTAGCTGGGGGAGGGGAGTACTGCCCTCCACAAAAGAGAAGCTGGTGAATTTACCCACCACTCTCCCACAAGGCCTCACGTTGCGAAACCTGGAGGGCTTGGCGTGGGGTATAAATAAAGACCCCACTTGCCCGAGGGGAGGGGGATGAGGGAGGTACAGGCCTCCAGTTAAGGAACGAGGAAGTCACAGGAATAGAAAACAGAGCATAAAGAATACAGTCAGTAATATTGTAATAGTGTTGTAATGGGACAGATGGGAGCTATGCTAGGGAACACAGCACAATGTATAAACTTGACAAATCACTAAGCGGGACACCTTAAATTAATGTCACATTGCGCGTCAACCCTACTAAAAAAAATTAATAATAATAAAAAAATAAAGAGAATACAACAATAAAGACCTGGCTTTTAAGGAGCTAATCCTTAGACAAAAATAACTTCACACAAACATTAATACAAAATAGCCCCTCCGCGGTGGCCAGGTACGGGGCCCCACTAGTCCTAACGGGGGGTGGGGGGTGGGGAATGAAGCAGCAGGTCCCCACCCCAGCCAGGCCCATGTTTGCCCACCGGTCGGTGAAGGGAAAGGGGCTCAGGACAGTGCAGGGACTTGCCCCACGGTCTGGTGAGTGAGCAGACTAGGGATAGAACCCAAGCTTTCCTGGTGCCAGAGGCCAGGCTCAGTGTGCTTGCTTCGGTCGAGCGCCAGAGAGTAAAATATTTCAGGCTTCGCGGGCCGTGTGGCAACTGCTCAGTGCTCGAAACAGCCACTGACTCTGTATGCAAGCAAAGGGCCATGGCTGTGTTCCAGTCAAACTTCATTTACAAAACACTGGGCCATAGTTTGCTGACCACCACCCACCACGCTGCCACCTTCCTGAGTTCTGCAAAAAGCAAAGTCAGAGCCTAGGAAACCTTCTGGAAGAAGTGTCCATGGGAGCTGGACTGTGAAGTTCAGCCAGTGCAGGTGGCATGAATGAGGTTTGGGGCTGGCTGGGGTGAGTGTGCTCAGGAAGTGGAGAGGTTTGATGTGATTGGCTGGGAGGGTTGGGATCCCCACTCTCAGCTAGAAAGAGGACATGCCCCCCCCCGCAATCCCCACTCCAGTTTGGTGCCACTTCAGAATTACAGGGCAGAAGCATCAGGCTCCACAGAGCACCTTGACCATGGTCCTGCTCAGCTCGTGGGGGCTGATGCAGAAGCCACCACAGTCCGCATAGCCCCCTGGGATCATCAACAAGGCTTTTGCTCCATGGGAGCTTCCTGCATTTAGTGAATAAAGTCAGAAGCTATGGCCCTTTAGGAAAGCAGGTTGTAGAAGGGACAGAAAGCCATGGTCTGCAGGAAAGGGGCTCCCAGATGGGCTCATGCAGACAGGCCTCCTTTCATCATAAAGAGCACTCCACTCTCCCTGTGTGCCAAGCCCTGTGTCCCACTGTACCCCCAGTACAGTGCAGTGACAAGAACCTAGTGACGACCCTCCCAACTAGCAGGGGGTGGTGCTAGGCACGCGTTCTGGTGTTTCTGCATGGGGAGCAGAGCTTGACCAAGTCCGAGCGTCTCCAGAGCGTGGGGCTCCCCCACTCCCTGGTGCGGGAAGGCCACGGGCCTTGCAAATGTGCGGTCCCCATCTCTGAACCCAGAATTGCTCCAAGGGCTGTGTGGAACTCTGCAATTGGGAGCTCTTCACCAGAGCTGAGCAAAATCTGTGGCAGGGAGAGTCTCGGGGGCGCCTCCCCTCGCGCCCAGTGCCCTGCCTTTGACAACTCGGGCACGTTAGTGAAGGCCCTGAGATTTTGCTGTGAGGCTGTCCCGAGTGCCACCAGGATGCCTCTGAAGCCCCCAGGCTGCGTGTCCCCTTCAAGGCCACAGCCAGCCCGTCACTGAGCCAGCGTCAGGCACTCTGATTAATGGCTCACGGCCTCGGCTCTATGGCCGGCTGCACCCTCTTCCTTGAGACGGCTTTGAAGTGTGTCCAGGTCAGGCCCATGGCCAGAGAGGTCAGCTGGGGACTCTTCAAGGGGCTGGGTTGGATTGGGGGGGGGTGTAGCCTTTAGGTTAAGGTCCCCCGGCCCCCCCCTTTGAGGTGTGGCTTGCCCGTGGCATCTCCCACGAAATCGGGGAGTGTGGCACCCCCTCCTCCTAGGCCAGCTTGTTTCTTCCCCCTTGGTCACCTCACCACTTACCTTGCAGGCTTTGCCGTGGCCCAGTGCATAAACCAGCACAGCTTGCCATCCCTGGCCTCACCATCTGCCGGCGGGAGCCCCAGCGGCAGTGGGAGCACCAGCCACTGTGACTCTGGAGGCGCCAGCTCATCATCCACCCCTTCTGCCACCCAGAGCCCGTCAGGTATTGGCCGCGTGACATGATGCGGGCGGGGGGGGGTGGCAGGGGAGGGCGGCGACTTCGGGGAGCTCTGTGATCCCTCCGTGCCAAGACCGCTGACCCCCAGCTTGTCCTTGCCATCGTGTTTGGGGCCGCCGCCGCCTGGGGTTCTGCGTTCCGTTCTGATGCGACGGCTGGTCTAGCTCCCCACAGGGGAGGAGTCACTCCTTTTGCAGGCTGGCCCCCCGCCGAGAAAGACCTTCCCTGACCACAGGGCTGGAGGGGATGGACGGCTGCGGAGCCTGCATCTGCCCCATTATCACCTCCACAAGGAGGGCTCTCCCAGACTGGAGTGTGTGAACCTGGCAGAAGCATGTGTCCACGCTAATTTGTTCTTTCCTTCATAACGTACCAGTTTTCTCTGTAAATGTGTGCAGTCCAGTCATCTGTGGCCAGGGGTACACCCTTTGGGAATCTTCCGGGATGTGCTAGAGTCCTGTCTCGCCTTCCTGGGCCTCAGACAAGGGCAGGCGTTGCACAGGCAGACCCCGTGGGCAGGGGGGCTACGGTGAGATGGGTGGGCACCCCCTGTGTTCTCAGCCACCATGAGCCCCTCACACGTGGGCGCCTCACAGTGCTCGGTGAGATCCCAGGGGCAAGGCACCAGGCTTCTTTCCTGAACCCCTTGGCTGCACAATGCAGCCAGATGGAGCAGGGCCCAAGCAGGGATGCTGGAGAGGGGCTTGGGGGTGCATGAAGCTTCATGCCCCAGCAGCACGACCCCATGGGTCTGTTCTGATTTGGGAGGCCCCCTCATTTGGGGACCCTCGGTGTCCTTCGCTGTTCCTTCGAGATCCCACCCAGAGCTCTCACCTATCCTATCTCAGGGCACCTGACCAAACTCTTGTCAGGCGGTGGATCGGGGGGTCATGATAAAAGCCACATGCCAGGAAACTAAGGGCCCCCGACTCCCATTCCGTCAGCACTGGAGCCCGTGATCTCCTTCGATGCATGCACCTCTCCAGGATTGTCAGCTCCCACATTCCCCAGCGAAGGGTTAACCCCGCCTGGTTTCGCCTGCTGCCTGCAGCCCCTTTCTTCCGCCAGCATCCACTACCTCCAGCTACTATTGACATTCCCGAGGCCCAGGCAGCAGGGTCACCCTCACACCACCTCACTTAGACCTTCTTCCACTCAGCACCTGCTCCTCCCCCCGCCCCCTCCCCGCCCCAGCTTGGGGGAGGTGGCCTCCTTCTCTGAGCTGTTTCTGAGCCCGATCTGAGGTTGGCTGCAGGTGTTGCTGCCGGTCCCAGGCCCACAGCGGGACATTCAGACGGCACTTTCTCCAGAAGCCAGGAAGAGCCCTCCACCTTCCTCTGCAGCCGGATCTCACGGTGGCTCTGGGGCCCGAAGGGCAGGGTTGTGTGTGTTCATGGGCTTGTGTGTGCACCCACGTGCTGCCTGCATGTGCACGCTTCTGTGTCTGTGTCGTGTGCACCCAAACACACTTAGCCTGACGATTGCGTTTGGGGTGAAGCTCTCTTCCCAATGGAGCTGTGTACGCCTTTCTTTCATGTTTAAGAAGGCACAGACAACAGCTAAGCAAACAAACGAGCCGTGTACTTCTTTGCCTAAAACTGAAACCAGCCAAGACCCACAATCGTCAAAATCAGGTCTGTGTTTGCAGATGTTCACGTGAGCGCGGCCCCTGGGGCTTTGGCTCTGCACCTTCCCCCAGAGGCTCAGGGTCCCCAGGAGGCGAATTTTTTTTTCTCTTGGCCTCCCTCAGCCCCTCTGTCCCTACCACCACCATCCCCCGCATGGTGCCAGTGACCTGTGTTCTCATCTGAGAAATGCAGGGGCTGTCAGCCTGGCTGTCAGGTAGCCAGGCAGCACCAGTTGATAAGTGATGGTCAGGCTCTTCTGGGTGTCTGCCCCCGTTCCATGCGTCCCTGGCAGGCCTGCGGAGGCAAGTGTGTGAGGCCCCATTTTTTATGCTGCCTGACAGTAAAAGCTTGTGGCCCAGCCTGCCTGTCTGAGTCTCTGCAGACACTGAAGTAACTCACCCCCTGACGAAGGGCCAGCCTGTCAGGCAGCCTGCCCTTCACTCTCGACTGAGGACCCAGCTCCTGATCCCTGGGAAGAGAGAGCATTGGAACCCATGCGCTGCTCCCTGTCACAGGGGCCCGGCGAGAGGAGTCACAGGCCGGGGTGGCAGGTTTTGGGAGGGCCACCATTCACTTGGCCTCTCAATGGCCACCTTCCAGGCCAGGCTCCAGCCTCCTGGGTCCCATCCACAGCACAGCACAGGAGGTTTCCGTGTTCCTCGTAAGGGCAGGCCTCCCCAGATGGTGCCGCCACGCGCCTACTGTCTCCCCGGGCTGTGCTGGACAGGAAGCAGAGGCTGCAAGGGAGGTGTTTTCAGGACAGGTGCTCTTCGGCCACTTTCCTGAGTTGATGTCGGCCCGGAGCAGTGGCCTGGTGTTCAGACTTCTAATGGGCAGAAGCTCCGCCCGTGGGGTCTGGCCGTAGTTGGCCGGAGGCGGCATCCTGCAGGGCCAGCTGGGCAGCAGGACGGGCCGGGGCAGCAGAAGACAGCTGCGGCCCAGTCAAGGGGCCACTTGTCTTCCCAAGTCGTTTTGGAGGACACAGTGCTGAATCAGAGGCATCCCCAGCCCTGTACTTCCAGAGTTTCTGAGTCCAGGAAGTTCCCCGTGGGGAGAGCCGCTGCCAGGCCCCTTGCAGCCAGAATTAGCTCCAGTGGCTTCTCTGCTCTCAAAGCGACACTTTGCACGGGCAGGTGTTTGGTTGGAGAAGCAGACGACAGATGCCATCCATCAGGGGACGAGACAGGCCCAGCTTTCTGTGACTCTGCGGCTTTGAACCCCAGAATTATCCAAGGATATCCCTGAAAGCCAGGGGTGAGCCTTACACTATCCTAGCCGTAGATGGGGCACGGGCACCCACTGCACACCCTTCTCCGTGCGCGTGCGGTGCATGCTGTGTACCTGTTCCATCGAGGCCCAACAGACGTACCTCCTAATCCCCCCGTGTGCCGGGCACTGTGCTCACAAACACTGGACAGACACCCCCTCACTGAGACTTGCCACCCTCCACCTCACGCTGGACGGTTGAAAACACGGGGGCTCAGAAGGATCGCACGGCTTGGCCACGACAGTGCAACCAGGAAACCGAGGAGCCCACACACCACGGGCCCCAGCCTTAGTAATTCTAGAACCCGTGGTCCACCTTCTGAAATCACCCCTCAGAATATCCCTGCAGTTCCTAAGTCTGTCTCCCGTGCCTCTGCGGGGCACTGCAGAGCCCTGGACCTCAGGTTCAGATCTCCGTCGGGGGGCAGCCCACAGAGTACATGCATTTCTCCTTCCAGTGTGTGTGCTTGCTCTAGAAACCACACGAAAAGCCACAGCCCATGCACAGAGACCCTGGCAACTGTGCCGCCCCAGTCAACCAAGGCTGGGCCATGTGGCCCCTGTGGGGGGAAGCCTGCTGGTCCCCCAAGTCAGCAACACAGTGGACCCCAGAGGGCCCCATCCATCTCCTCTGCCAGCCCAAATGGGGTCATCCCCAAATGAGGGCGTAAAACTCTTTTGATACTTGGTTGTTTCCCACCCCCCGCCCCTCTGTCCAGCCCAGGGGACCTCAAGGTTCTCTGCCTGGGTTTGCAAGAAGCCCTTTTTATCCCAAATACAGATTTTTCTCAGCTGCCCACGGGATCTTGAGTCGGAGTGATGCAGGTTTTGTGGATGTCAGACCTGATCTCACTAGGGTCCCTCCAAGGGTGGCCCTCACGTCCAGCCTCTCTCTGCATCTCATCTCTGCTGGCCTTGGGGCCCTATCTCCACTGCATTAACGTTTTCTAACCAAACAGGTTTTTGTTGAGTCCCCACTATGTGCAGGCACTGGGGATAGAAGGTGACAAAGGAACACACAGGCTAGCAGGGGAGACCAGGGTCTACCAGATGACCGCACGCAAGTGTCCAGTTGAGAACTGTCCCTGGGGTCTACCCATAAATCCTGCCCTTCCAGATACAGACCCCAAGGGGCGGCCTGTTTTTGAGGAACAGCGCATGTGCCCGTGGGGGCCTAAGCCCGTGGCCCAGCGCTGGCAGAGGGCCCCTCACCACAGTGGGAAGGAACCCGCCCAGAGGGTCACTGGTTTGCCCTCTGTGCTGGGAACACCTGCTTCTGAGTCTCCTCCACATGCCAGGGACAGAGTGTGGATGCCTGTGAGTGGCTTTTTTGCAAGTGCTGGACCTCAAATCAGGGCCAAGAGACACCTGGTTACCAGGTCACAACTGAATTCCCTGGTAACCAGAGAAACCAGCTAGAAGGAGTTGGGAGCAAGGGTATTTTATTTTCATGGTTACTTATTCACCTGTTAAGGCTGTGCCGAGGGAATTATTGTCCAGTTGTAACAGCTGATGCGCAAGTTGACCTGTTCCCCATGTCCTTTATAGAAAGTGCAATGAGACCCTCAAGCCTTCCTGGGGAGACCGGTGCCCTGGGCAGCCTCCTGGGACCTGGCATCTTGTCGCCCACCTGTCCAGTGCAGCCGGCCTGATAGGCCTCAGCTTGCTCTTCACTGAGAAAATTATAGAGTTGGAATTAGCAGGGGTTTTTTTCCTTAAACACTTGATGGTTTTGAGAAGCAGAAATTGCAGAGAACGTATGGCGGGAAAGAGAAAATAGACCCAATTTGGAAGCAAACATAGGGCCGGTAGGAATACTTTAGAAAAACTTTCTGGGTTACAGCCCGTCACACGCACGTACACACAGGCAGATGCACGCTCACACACATCCAGTGCACATGCTTGCAGCCGCACGCCCTGCGTGAGGCTCAGATAAGAGACAATCGTTTGTTAAAAAATGAAGTCAGCGTGAAGTCCAGCCTGCTCTTTCCGTCGTCCGTTTTCAGGGCCCATGGAATGAGCGCTTTGACCTTACCGCAGGGTTTTATAGGAAGAAGGAAGGGTCTGGCCCCTGGAAGCCCCGGGCTGAGGCCTGGCAGGGGCGGGGTCCTGCTGTCCCCATCCTCACCGGCCGCCTGGGCTGTCTGAACACATCACCTTATCCCCCAGTGCTCGGTCCCTTTCGGGCCCAGTGGGAGCCAGACAGCCCAAGACTGACCCACGTGTCACTGAACTAGGTTACCAGTCAGGCAGGACCTGAAGGACAGAAACCCCAAGCAAGGCTTGTTCTTTTCTCCCCAGTTTTCTCCATGGCATTAATTTTTTTTTTTTATCGTGGTGAAATACACATACCACACGCTGCACCATCGTAACGACTTTTAAGCGCATAGCCCCGTGCCGCATTAGGTTATATTCACGTTGTGTTCTGTTGCATTAATTTTCACCTTGGCTCGAACCTCAAGGTTGTGTCCAAGAGTACGGTTCCTTCCTTCCTAGGGAGATGCTCCTAACATTTTTGTTTCAGCTGATTAGAACCCCCCCACCTTGGCCGCTCGGCACCTGGTCTCAGGCCTTCCTGCTGTGGCTTGGCCTTGGTCTCCAAAGGGGCAGAGCTGCCGAGTGTCTTCTGGAGTGTGGCTGGGGAGGGGTCCAGGGCTTGCCCAGAGCTCCCCGAGCTGTGCTGTTGGCTTTAGTGTGGTGACATCAGGAAGCTCGGGGCCTCATCGGTCGGAGGGCGGCAATCTGCTTGTTTCTCTAGCCCGCTGGGCTCCCGTCCCCCAGCCACACGGCCTTCCCTCCTCAGACGGTCCCAAGGAAGCAGGGCCCTCGTGCTCACTGCTGGTTCGTGTGTGGATCTGCCCGGCGGCTCTGTCCCTCTCTCCCTCTGTCCCTGGACGTTTCTCACCAACCGACACCACGCGTGGCCGACCACTCCCAGTCTTTCCTTTCCAACAGGACTGAGCCTTCGCCGTCTTGTCCCTCAAGTGGGCCCCACGAGTGGGCACACGGTTGGGCCCCTCGCCGTGGTGACGGCGCCCCGCTCCCCTGGAGCTCTCGTCCAGGCCGGGCATCCGTCACAGCTCCACGCCCCTCTCCGGGCCCCCTTTCTCTGTCGCGCGGTTGAAGGCTTTCTCTGACCTGTCGCTGTGTTTGCCTCTAGTCAGGAATGGCAGGAAAGGACGCCGGCGAGTGTTCAGCCTGTCGGAGGCCGACAGTCACGGCGGCCACTGGGTTTAGTGCTTCCAACGGCAGCTGGCACGGCACCTCCCGCAGGCGACTCAGGCAGGTCTCGTCCGCTAGCCTGTGCGGCCCACACGCCCCGCCACCGCCTTCCCGGGCCTCGGGGGACCTCGCGGGGCCTCAGGGGACCAGGGCTGTGCTGCCCCCTCCAAGCGGCCATCTCCCCAGCTTCCGCGAAGCCTGTTCTTCCGTTCCCCTGCAGCCTCACCTGGGCTGGGGCCCGCATCCCCTGCCCTCGAGCCTTGGGCAGCCTGGAAGCGCCGTCCTTCTCCGTGGACACCCAGTGCGGGGCGGGGGGGGGGGTGGTTCTCCAGCCCAGTCTGTGCGGGATGGGGGGGGGGTCCCTGCGTTAGGCCACGAGGGTTGAGCAACAGATTTTGCAAAAAGCAACCGAGAAGTCAGCTAGGTTCTCTTTTTCTGTTCTTCCTCGTCCCCCCCTCCCCACTCTCCCCCGACCCTGCTCAAAGCTCAGTGTTAGATTCAGTCCCGCCTCAGCCAGAGACCAGAGCCGGTTCCCCCACAGGTATGGGCAGGGTGACTCCATCATCCCCCGTACTTAGATGCAGTGTTCCAGGTGGCCACAGACGCAGGTTCCCTGCGCAGGGCCCCTAGCTGCTGCCTGCCCCCCACCTCCCCCACCACCTTCCCCACCTTCCCTTAGGGGTTCCCATGCTGGCCTCCCGCTGGCCTCCCACTGGCCAGTCGGGAGCCTTTTGCCTTCTTTTGCATTTAAAAGCTGCTTCCTTTGAGCTCTGCCCTTTGCCCTGCTATGCTCTGCTGCCCCCCCCCCCCCCCCCCGCCACCACACACACACACACACACACACACACTCACTCACACACACTCACTCACACACACTCACACTCTCTCTCAGTCCCACTCTCCCAGCCTGAGCACAACAGCCCCAAAGTTTTCCTGGAAACCATCACTCCGCAAGGGCCAGCCAAGCCCCTGCCCCAAAGCCAGAGATCAGCTTCTGGAGGATGCTGGCCAGGGACGCGGGGACCCACTGCCTCGGTGTCAGCTACAGGCAGAGCCTCGGGAGACCAAGCGTCTCTCACAGAACCCTGGACATCCAGGACTTCCCGCTCAGGCCTCCACTCTTCTCCCTGGCTCCTGGCCAGGAAACCAGAATGTTCTCCAAATCTCTCATGTTCGAGGCCAGGCCCCTCTCTGTGGCCTTCGAGCCGAAAATACCAGCAGACAGGCAAAACCAAGGGCTCAGCCCTGGACCAGAACATGTGTCTTCGTTGGGTAATTTTCCCGTGGTGAAAAAGATCTCCTTTTTTGTTCCCCTTGGAATGGATACGTTTGTAGCTCACATTCAGGAAGCAATTTTTAGTTTAAAAAAAGAAGTAAGGGTTGTGGGTGACGGGTGAGAGGTTATTTTTACCCAATAAAAAATGGAAAAAGGCTATTTTTAAGGGGAAAAAAAACCCAACCCTTTTAATAAAAATTGTTGGTTCTTAAAGAAGACACCAATTGTGTGTGTGTGTAATATTGTCTGTTGGTTTGCTGGTTTTTAAATATATTTGATGGCAAATTTCCCATATCCTTGATTATGCTTATCACCAAAAACCCCATTAGGGATCAGGGAAAGAGATTTGCCAGCTTTTTTGAATATCTGCATGCAAATGAGCCAGGAGGGAACTCTTACAAGAAGTTTCAAGAGAACATAAAGGTAATGCTTGGCAGTTCTGTCTCCAGATGGCACAAAAGTGCCATTTGGAGAATTAGTCATTTCAGAACTGCCTTGTCAGCAGCTGAGCTTACGTGTTGGATCCGTAGGTATGCAGGCCCGTAGCCATGCCCACCCTCCCTGGAAGCCAGGCGGAAGAAGCCAGAGCGGGTGAGCCTGCACAGAGTCCCACACGCTCTGATGAGCAGCAGGTAGATCGTGCGGGGCCAGAACGTGAGCCTGTGCATGCAAGGGTGTCCTCGCTGAATGGAGCGAACTCAGTGAGATGCAGAGAAACCAGAATGCGCGTGGAGTGTTTATTCAGCGTTTCTGGGCTCGGCTCACACCCTGAATCACATTTTCCGCTCGTGCTCACCGCCACCCCACCCCTGGAGCGAGGGCCGACCCAAAGCCCTGTGCAGTGGTTTTCCCTGGGCCTTATTTCTCTTTAAAAATAGATAGGTACATAATAACAATAAAAGGAAGGACAACAAAAGGCCTTAGGAAGGGATTATATGGAATCTTTGAGAGCTTGTCTTGCCCAGGAGCCTTGGGGGAAGAAACGCCGTCGCCTTCTCTGGGAAGCTCGATCTGTTGCTCGTGCTTTCTCTCCGTGGTGGGGATCCTCTTCTGCGTCCCATTCTTTATGCCCTTCGGTTTTCTTTTGCTTTTGGTTTTTCCGTTCTCTTGCTGTATGTTCAGTTTGCAGCCCTGTTTTGTTTTGGCTTAACTTTAAAAACAAAAAAAGAACCTAACTTGAATCACATCGAAGAAAACATGTCTACCATCCTTCCCAGGGTCCAGAGTGCTTTCGGACTCATGGCTCAACACCTTGTCATCAGCACCTTCTGCTGATGCCTGGTCAACCCCAAAATCTGTACAAATAAGGTATTTGCTTTCCCATCGAGCTGCCCTCGGCCGCCTTGTCGATGCTTTCAGATTACCGGCGCTTAAAGCCCGGAGGATGTTTTCCACGGTGAGCACCAGTCTCAGCTGCTGTTCCTGTCCAGGCAAACTTGTCATGGGAAAGCAGATAGGCCATTTGTCTGTAATCTAATCAAGGATTTTGAAAAGCACCAAAAAAAGAAATTGCCACTTCAAAAATACACTGCACTGGGCGGAGCGTCCCCTGCCCTCCCGCTACCGTGGTTTCTCTCCGTGACCACCGTAGGGACACTCAGGATCCGAATGGCCCCTGTCTGGGTGCTAACTGAGCTCACAGGGAAGGAGCAGGAGAGACGAACCACAGTCTGAGGTTTTGTTTTGGTTTGGCAAGCTGAAAAGTTCCATAGAATTCCTTTTTGTTGTCGTTTTGTTTTGTTTTGTTTTGTTTTTTAATATCACAGTGAGTTCCCCCTTGGGTAAATGTACCAAATGTAGGCTCTGGAAATGGCCTGAAGTGATAAGCACACCCAAGCCCATTTCCTCCCTAAACATATATTTACTCATTGGGCAGGTGGTCCAAGACTCTCCCTTAACAGGGAGCCCACCCGGGCCACTTCCTGGCGCCATACTCTGCCCATTGATTCTGCACAAGCCCCTAATTGTTCTCTCACATCACAGGTCAGGGTAACCCTGGGCCCTGACAGATTTCTCCCCAGGCCTAGGGAAGACTGGATTTACCAGCTCCTGTGTCCCCAGAAGGAGGAAGTGGAGACAAGCTGTCCCCCCCCCCCCCCCCCAGAACCACCATCTCCCACCCAGATGTCCCTGGGCCTCTGTGCAGGACGGGAACAGAGTGTCCCGGGGCTAAGTGTACCCTTGTTCTTTCTCCCCCCCGCCCAGATGACCCCGTGACTATGGAACAGCCTCAGCCTCATCTTCCCAGCCAGTTGGTGATCATCAGCGACATGGACGCAGAGGCCAGGCCCAGCAAGAGCCTGGCAAGGAGCGCAGACACGGAGACAGTCAACCTGTCCCCCAGCCTCATCCCCGCCCAGCAGCCCACCATCTCCCTGCTCTGTGAGGACACTGCCGACACGCTAAGCGTGGAGTCGCTGACCCTCATCCCCCCCGTCGACCCCCATAGCCTCCGCACCCTCACCAGCATCCCCGCGCAGCTAGGCGAGGAGGCCGCACACCCGGAGCCAACGGGCCCCGCCGAGCACTGAGCGGGCGCCGAGTGGCCTCCCTTTGTGTGTGTGGGCCTGCTGGCAGGGACCCAGTACAGCTGACTCAGAGACACATCGGGAGCACCCACTGTCCCCGCGGCCCCAGGAACCACGGCTGCCATCTCTTCTCGTGCTCCTTCACTCTGTTTGAATTCCCCGCTTCACTTTGCACCTCTTGGAGAGCAGGCTGGACCTGGGGGAGACACCCCAGTGAGCCCAGATGACCAGGCAGCTGCCTCCGGGAGGAGGGCAGCGTCCTGGTCTCTGAGCCTGATGACCCTGGGGTGGCAGGACCCCCGCCCCCTCTCTTCATCAGCCAGCCACCCCGGTCTGGGAGCTCCTCGGCCACCACGCCCAGTGTGCCCGGAACAACTGGACCAAGTCACTTTGGGTAGAAATTTGTAGAGAAACAAACTTGGATAAGCATCTCCTTTGGATATTTATTTCCGCTTTTGGCAGCAGATAAAAAGCATTTATTTAAAAAGCATCTATTTAAAAAAAATAATAAGTCCAAAAAAAGAATCCTCAGCCCTTAAGGTTTGACGTCATGTTAAAAGTATAATATTACTGTTAAGATTTCATTTTCATTTTCATTTTCATTTTCCCTCGAACTTCCCAGCGTTGTGTTCTAAAGCTCTCCGTCTGGCTTTCCCTGTTTCCTTCTCTACCACTCGCTAACTCTGCGAGCCTGTGAAATGATAAGTACCTTCCTGGAAAGTTTAGCTTATTTTTTAAACAAAGATAAGGGAGATACATGTATTCTCAGGTACACCCAGAGCTGAGAGGGCCAAAAGTTTCTCTGTCGCGGTAGCCAAGGCACCTTGCCTTGTTTCCTGAAAAAAACTTCCCAGGAAAGGGGCTGATGCAGCCAGCTCCCCACTCAGGACCCATCCTTCATCTCTCTGGACTGAAACCAGTCAGGACGGCTTCCCAGCATCACCTTCAGTTCTTACCACCTCTCTTTGTCTAGAGAGAACCATCTGGGACCGCGCAGACCCCGGCCCCGTGGCCATGATGGAAAGAGGAGGCCCCAGAGGCCGTCTTCCATGTGGCCTGCGCCCGTCTACGTGTGTGCACGCTGCCATGCAGGGCGATGCCCAAGGGCCAGGTCCCGCCCGCCACAGGGACACGTCCCGTCTCGACCAGTTGTCCTGGGAGCTCAGGTGTGCCGCTCTCCTTCTCGGCTGCCGCTGCCGACACAAGCTGATTTTTCAAATGGAAACTCCCCAGTTGCTTCTCCATTTGTGCCGGGCGCACGCGGGCCGGTTCTCCGACGTATCTCATCGTGCACCTGCGCCGTTCTTGTCTGCGTAGCCGGGCCCAACCCGGTGACCTTCGCCTCTCCCGGGTCGGCGCCAAAACCTTCCACACTTTCCTCCTCGTGTGCCCGCCCACAGTGCGAGCACATCCGGGCCCGGGGACCGTCGGCCTGTTCAAGGACCACAGGCCTCATGGCCTCCCTCACCCTGCGGTGGCAGCAGAACCCGCCAAGGAGGGCCGTGGCGCCCGTGGGGACGGGGCTCTCCACCAGGAGAAACCCTCTGCTTAGCTGTGCCCGCCCCGCTTCAATGGGGAAGAGACCCAGCCCCGAGAAGGAGGCGTGCCGGCAGAAATTCCAGGGGCCTTGGCAGGAGGGATGAGCCGTGACCATCCGCAGAGCCCCACAGCAAGGAGAGGCAGGTGGGATGGAAGAAGGGGTCAGGTGGTCCCTGACGAGAAAGGGCATGTCATCAGCCACAGAGGCCTGCAGCCGGCCACCCATCCTACTGGATCCTTTGCTTGGATAGAAGAGCGGGCTGGCGCTCTGGTTTTGCAGGGACTCTGGGGCAGCAGAAATGACGGAAGGCAAGTAACTTCCCAGCCCGGTGGCATTATTGTAAAGAACAGGCCCCCCTCCAGGACCACCGGCCTGCCCTCTGAAATCCAGTGGCTCCCAGCGGCTCCACAGCCACCAAGCACTGAAGGAGTTGGGGACAGCACGGTGGGAGGTCCTGCGGCAGCATTGCCGAGACCCGGAGGGTGGAGTCAAACGAAACGTGCCACCTGCCGAGGGCAGGCATGCCCCGGAGGTGGGCTTGCAGCGTGGGTCCTGCGGCTTGCCCCAGCAGGACGCCTTGGGGCGTGGGGTGGGGACTTCGTTAACCAGGGGCCCCCTGTCACCTTGCGTGCGGGTGAGGAGGATGCATGCGTCCTTGTATGAGGAGGTCTGGGGTCTGCAGGAGGCAGGCAGCCATCTTGGCTCTGATGAAGGACCTGCCTTGCTAGGTCTTGACCATCATGGTGGCCGCGGGCACGCTGTGTCTTGGGGAGCACCCCGCAAACCTAACAGCAGGGGCTCTCCGAGGCAGGCCAGCCCAGACAGGGAGTGCCGGGACTCTGGGGCCGGGCAGAGAGAGGTAGAGCCACGAGTCCTTGCAGAGCAGGAGTGGGGACCGTGCCCTCCTGGACTCAGATTTCTGGGGCCAAGCTCGGCAAGCCCACGCGGCCTACCATCTGTCTCCACGTCCCACCCTCCTCAAGTCCATTGGGCCCATTGGGTTTGCGAAGTCAGGGGCAGGGTTGGCCGCATGAACCCTCAGACCTCAGCTTTGAACGTTGTGTGGAGAAGCATATGTCCTTACAGTGTAGGGGCTCGCACGAGCGAGGGCACCTCTCGCTGAAGGTCAGATGGGGTGAGGCCAGGAGCTCTCCAGCACCAGCCCCAAAGCCCGAGCAAGGATGTGGGGCAGAGACGCCATCCCAGGGAGGGGCAGGAGGAGGGCGTCCACCACTGCAGGCCTTCCCTGCTCCCTTTCCTCCGCCCAGCCTGTCTGTTCCCTGCTCTCTGCAGAAGGCAGCTCCCCCCACCCCCAGCCCCTGCATTAGCAAACCCCCCCCCCAGGCGGGAGTGAAGAGACCTACCTCGTTAAAGACATACACTAGATTTCTCTAAGGTCTCACGATGCACTGTTAGAAATAAAGGCACGGCGTGAACGGATTCTCATCTTTTTCTCTAGACGCAATAAATAAGAAATACTTAATGTAGTCATGTTGACATTGGGCATAAACTATCAGGGTTCCTTATGTTCGTTCCCCCTGAGGTGAAAATAGGTAAATAATTCTTGTCCCAAGGAGGAGCAGGGGTTAGGAAGCCCTCACGCTTCTGGGCTAAGGGACCATTCCAGGGAAGTACCCGCTCTCGCCAGCGTGACTCATGTTCTGCGGGCACTGAACACGAGGGTGGAAATGAAAACTGGAACTTCCTGGTAAATTTGAACTTGGCAATAAAAGAAAGTTACCAGGAATGTGGGTGCTGCTCCGTGGCACTGTGGTAGGGAGGCCGTGGCCCAGCAACGGGAAGGTTCTCTGCAGCCTCACCCCATGGTCCGTTGCGGCGGCAGGGCCTCTACCTGCGCGCACCGTGGGCCAGGTATCCATCGGCTCCTGGGAGGGGCCGGGGCCGGGCTGGGAGAGCCCAGGGGCGGCTGGCTGCGCTCAGAAGGTGCCCCATGCCTACCGAGGTGCAGGGGGCTCTCCGTCCAAGCCTCAGGTTCTGCACCTGCGGAATGGGGCCTGGCACAGGAGGGCCGGGGACAGGGAGCCTCGGCATCATTGCTTACACGTGCCGCTGGGCCAGGGGAAGTGGGAAGGGCTCGCCGCCAGGGACAGAGTCCGGTGAAGTCTGTCCTGGGTGGGCACCATTCCAGAACACATTGACAAGCACCTGCGTGAGCTCCGGAAATCCCTGGAAATGGGTTCACAGGTTCTCCAGCTTAAACCTGGCCCAGAAACAGGCAGGACCTTCTGGGCCTTGAGGTAAAACCTGAACTGAGTCCAGAACATAAACGGGATGCTGGCCTCGTGCCAGGAGTTGCGTTTATGGCAGAAGGTGGAGGCCGCTGCGGAGGGTGGGGCTCAGTTCCTCGGAAGCCTGCCCACAAGGCATGGGGGTGCTGCCTCACCCATCCCCAGAGTAGCCCTGCTTTGCGGGCACGTGGGCATGCACAGGTTTCGGTGACTTCACTTTAGAAAAAGGAACTTGCTGGAAGGATCCTCCGGGAGAAGGGGGAAGACAGGCCTCACAGGGGGCAGAACTGGGGACAACGGGTGTTGGGGGCTCCCTCCAGAGGGGGTTCTGGGCCAGCCAAGGGCCAGGCCCCTGGGTTGTGGGGACAGGCACCGGGAGTGAGGGGCGAAGGGCAGGGGCCGGCAACACAGATGAGGAAACGGAGGCCCCGTGGGGCTCAGCAACCTTCCCAAGGGCCCTGGAGTGCAAGTCCAGGCCTGTGTGCTTCGTGCTGCCCACGCCATCTGAGACCTTGGCTGCTGGGCCGAGTGTCCTTGGGCTGTTCGCAGGAAGAAGGAAGTGAAGCCGTAGTTCTCAGGTGAACGGATGCTGGAACCATCTGGAACGCTTGTCCACAATCACAGCCATCCCCTTCCCCAGAGCTAGTCCCCGAGACCCTGAGATATGGTCTGGTTGAAGGCCCCCCGCGCGGTGCTTGTGGCCCCAGAGGGGTGGCTCTTTCCTCTTCTGCCTCCCGGCTCTTCGAGAAATGTCAGCTTCTCCTCACGGGGCAGAATTTGGAGCCAGACTCTGGCACTCAGCAGCCTTGCGGCCATGGCCACGGCCAGGTCACCTGCCTGTGCTTGGGTCTCCATGTCTGCAAAGTAAGGACAGGACTGAGCCTTCCTCGAGGGTCGTGAGGCCGGAGGGAGTCACACAGGCAAAGGGCTCAGCTCAGGGCAGGGGGCTGGGGAGCTCTGGGCATGACACCCTCTGTGACGGCTTCCCCCGCCCCCTTCCCAGCCCAGGCTCAAACCTGGGAAAGGCCTTGGGCTTGCTTGGTGGCCTGGGACGAGTCACTTTGCTCTCCCAGTCCCTGGTTCCCGTCTGTAAGGCAGGCTGGGAAGCACCCACGCCAGGCTCAGGGGCTTCACCCGGAGCACTGTGTGCCCTCACAGTGCAAGAAGGGGCCACCTAGTGCCTGGCAGGAGTCCGCCAGGAGCTGAGGCCTGCGGGGGTCTGCCCTGGTGCAGGTGCCTGGCCGGCCTGTCCCTGCATCTTCTGATGGCACCTGGAAGGTGGAGGAGCAGGTGAGCTCCTCCAGGCGGGCAGCATCCTGCCAGCGAATGACCTTGGGTCCCATGCTCAGGGAAGATGGCTTCCCGGCGACCGCCTGCTGGAAACCCCCTTCCCCTCCTGTCCTGACACCTCGTGGCCCTTGAGAGCGGTGGGAAAAAACCCTATCTGAAGCGCCTCTCTCCTAAGGAAGAGAGGTCTGAATCACCCAGACGGGAACACGTGGGGCTTCCCAGGAATTTACTCGAAGGTGCAAGAGGGGGGCAGCAGGAGGCCCCCCCTGCCCTCCAGGCACCTCACCCACCCCAGAACCTGAGCGCTGTGGCCCTTAGCCCACCCTGCTCCTGGGCCCCACGCCACCTGGCTCAGCCTGCTTTCCCTCCAGACGGTGCCTGCCTCAACATACCTGAGCTATCACTCCCTCGACTCTTGACTGACCTTATAAATTCAATGTGCTGAAAAAGGGGGAGACTTTATCACTGGAAACCAAAACACAAAACCAGCCCCACTTGCTGTGTGTGTTTCCCAGGGCCACCGTAACAAATGACCACAAACCACGCGGCTCAAAATAACACAAATGTGTTCCCACCGCTCTGGAGACCAGAGGTCTGAGATCAAGGGGTCGGTGGGCCGGTTTCCTCTGGGGGCTCAGAGGGAGCATCCGTTCCCCACCTCCCTCCTGGCTTCTGGTGTTGCTGGCCATCCTGGCATGTGGCCGCCTCACTCCGGTCTCTGCGCGTGTCTTCACGCGGTCCTTCCTCCCTCTGTCCCCCGATGTAGACCTCCCTTCTCTTAGAAGGATGCCAGTCATTGGATTTGGGACCCCGTCTGATCCAGGATGATCTCACCTAGAGATCCTTAACTTCATTACATCTCCAAAGACCCTATTTCCAAACAAGCTCACATTCCCAGGTGCTGGGGGTGGGGACGGGGACATATCTTTTGGGGGCGGGGGAGAGTCACCATTCAACCCACTATATTTGCCAGAAATTAAAGATTCTGTACAAGTACGTACAATACACGTTAAGTCTGCACCACCTCCCATTACTGGCCATGGGCTCCGGGCCCAAGGCCTGCCCTGTCTCTCTAATCGGGAGACCAGCGAGTGTTCCAGACCTGTGAGCACCCAACCGAGACTTCCTGTCTCACAGGATCGGAAGGACTGATCCAAGAGAAGCAGCAGCTCAGTCTGGGACTCCGTTTTGGAAGTGTGTGTCCTTGGACGCCTTAAAATCTCCAGGCCACCAGCTGGGGACGCTGCTGTGGCACACACATCGTAGGTCACAGGTGGTGCCAGGTTTTTGGGTTGGTTTTTTGTGTTTTTGTGGTTTGTTTTTTTTTTTTTTTTCCATCTTCCTTCTCCATTAGACTCACCTAAAGGCAAGGCTTGTGTCTTATTTGACCCAGCCTCCCCGAGGCTGGGTATAGGACCCGGCATGCTGTGGGCTGTCTCTGAATGTGTGTTGGATGGATGGATGGAGCCATTCTTGGACATAGTCCCAAATTCCCAAAGCCCCAGTTCCCTTCATGTGTCTGTGCCCATCGCTCCAGCCTCGAAGCTCATCCTGTTTGTCTTCGGTCTGGTGTCTTCCAGCCCTTCCCAAGGGCAGCCAGAGACCTCTGAAAGAATCTGCCAGGGCCCATCGACAAGGACAGGAGCAGTTGAGGGCTGTAGTTTGCCGCCATTAGAAACTGTGTCCCCCCCACCCTCCCCAGGTGTCCAAGCTGGAACAGCTGCTGCTGATACATCCCTGCCTCCAACGGAGCCTCACGCAGGACCGAGTGGCTTCAGAGCCAGCAGACCAGGTTCAGGTCCCTGCACCGTTACTCCTCAGCCACTCGGCCTTGAGCGCGTGGGTAAACCGGGACCAGCCCTGGCAGGGGCCTCGGTGGTATGGTGGGGACAAGTAAGCTGAGCACCCGACACCCGGCCTGGCCTGGGGGCACCTTGCTGGAAGTCCTCAGCAGCAGCCTGGCTAGAGGCAAGGAGGGGCTTTGTAAAGTACCCGATGGCCAGGCCCCTCTCCGGTGCCTCGAGCCAGCGCCTCTGGGGTGGGGCTGAGCCATGGAGTCCTTGTACGGCCCGCAGCTGACCGAAGGGCAGTCGAGATGAGAACGAGCCTTGGTCACGCTCCATCCCTCACTGCAGCCACATCCGGAAGACCGAGCCCTTTCCCGGGACAGGCCCCGTGCACCCACCTTCCTTCCCGGCGACCCTCCCCCACCTGGGCACCTGCAGCAGCTACACCCCCGGCCACCCCAGCACTGCACGCTTGTCACCTGCCAGAGCCTGTTTCCCAACGTCAGCCCCCTGCTCTCTTCTACCAGCTTCCACCGGTTTCCTTCCTGGCACTTGTCACACCTCCAATTACTTTTGTTTAATATATTCCAAATCCCGTTGTTTTCAGCTTGAAGAATGCTGAGAGCAGAGCAAAGACGAGGCTGTGGGTGCCAGCTGGTGTTGCAGGTGGCGATCCCAGCACGCAGGAGTGGGAGCAGGGACAGCGCCCTGGCGCCCAGGGCCCCCTGTGGGACCCCCCCCATGGAACCTCCCAGAACCACCTCGTGACTGCCTCGGAGAGCACAGGAGGTCAGGCGCCTACCACGGACTCTCCCCGGTGGTTGAGGTGAGAAGGGCCTGGCCTCCCCCAGCTGCCCTGCCTGGGGCCCCATGTAGCCCCCACCCAGGTCGGCCAGCCCTCCTTCGGACAGAAGATGGGAGACCCTGCAGGCCCTTGAGGGCGGGAGCCAGCGGGGCAGGGGGCCTGGCGTCAGAGGCAGCTGCGGGGGGTGCTGCTGGGCCCCGGCTCCCCCCACCAGACCCCCACCTCCCTACCCCCCGGCTGCACCCACTGGCTCCCCGCCCAGTGCAGCCCACCAGCAGCTTCCGGGCCGCCTGAGCAGGCTTTTAAAGAGAAATTGAGCCAACGTCTTCAAAGTGGAGATCTCCTATAAATAGCTGGATTGATGGCTTCTCTCTAAAAATCAAATCTGGGGACCATGGGCCCACATTCCTCGTGGGGACCGCCACTCAGAAATGCATGTGGACTGGCCGCTGGGCAGCTCTCCCAGCAGACAGACACATGGACAGGCGGGTGGGCAGGCCGTTCCTTTCCAGCCCTCCCACCTGCACAAAAGGTACAAGAGACAACTTCTCCGGCGTCCGTCTCCTCATCTGGAAAATGGGTCTGATAAGGGTAACTCAGCCTGCGAGGGTCCCCTGGGTTGCCTGTCCCCACGGACTCCTCCAGCGAGGGTAGAAACCACCTGGCTAGTTCATTCCACCCACTACTCGTGCCGAGGTCCCACTCTGCCGGGCTGGCTTCTGGGCCAGGCTGGCTTCTGGGCCAGGCTGGGCTCAGCACAGACAGGTGATGGTGAGAAAGAAGGACAGAAAGGCAGGAGCGCACCCTGACGGGAGCCTGGGCCCAGGGCACCCAAGGCCCCCAAGCCTGTTCCGGGAGCTTAGCCTGGCTGCTGGGAGCAGTGGCAAGCATAGGAGGGTTCAAAGCCAAGAAGTGACAGATGGGACTCATTGCAAGAGATGCCTGGACCTGCAGGGGAGGGACGGTTGGGAGGGGCCCACCGCAGCACGGAGGGGTCACGAGAGAAGTGGGCGACCCATGACTTATTTAGGAGGTAAAACCAGCAGCCCACTACCTTCTTCCTCCTCCATTCCTTCCTTCTTTGATGTGTTCGATTTTTTGTCTTTTTCTCTATTGCACCGATTGCCAAAGGATTGCATCGCTTTGGTGACACTCTGGCAAAGTACACAAAAATAGGATTTTCCATAGTTCCCACATGGTCAACCCTTGGCGGGGAACCCTCTGCTGGCAGATTCCCTTCCAGTCTTTTTTCTCTGCCTTACGTAGCAGTTGAAATAATACAGTGGGTGTAACTTCGTGTCCTGCTTTTGACACTCGGCCCCCCTGGTCTCAGCAACACCCCTGTGTTCCTGGAAGCTCCGTTTCCAAAGAATGTCAAAGGTCCGCTGCAGGGATGTGTCCCTCGGGGTTAGCTGTCACCCATGGGTGGACATGGAAGTTGTTGGCACTTCTATTATTTTGAACCACCCTGCAGTGAACAACCTGATACATAAACCTTTGTCCACATTGTATATTATCAGTCCCTGGGACAGGTTCTGAGCCTGGCGATTACCCATCTGGTAGAAACAGAAATCACTTTAAGGCTCTGGCTACAAGTTATCAGATGGCTTTCCGGAAAGGCCAGAGCATTGGCGCCCCCACGAGCCACCTGCCATTTCTCTCCCAGCATCCCCAGCACGGAGCATTGTCGGTTTTAAAATCCTTCCCATTTGCCAGCGCAGCTCAGAACTCGCCTCCTCTGCAGAGCTTCCTCAGATTTCTCCTCTCCATCCTCCACATTCCTGTGGCTGGTCCCTGCCCTCTCTCCACTTGCTCCTAGCCCATCCCAGCTGTGGTTGACTTTGGTCCTACCATTTGCAGCCGGGGGTAGAACCTCCTCTGAGGCAGATGAGCCGCCCACCCGTCCAGCTTCCCAGCCCCAATGAGCCGGTCCATTTTGAGCATCTATAAGGTGCTGAGAAGCTCCCCCAGCAACCTATACGGTCAGCATGATGCTCTTCTACAGAGAAGCAACTGAGACCCAGCCCAGAGAGGCTGAGTGACTTACCCAAGGTCACACAGCTGCGGAGTGGCATTGCGGGCGCTAGAATAGCAACCTAACCCCCGATTCCTGGACACGGCATATGAGCCAACCCCAGCTAAGCGATTTACGTGCCCGAGCTCAGTTTATCCTCCCCAAACCCTAGCACACTGGTGCTAGTATTATCCCCATTTTACAGATGAGGAATCCGAGGCTCAAAATCACCCAGCTTAGAAGTGGTGGAGCCTAGAGTCCTTGAGGCTCCCGGTCACACGCTTTGCCTCTAATAGAGCAAGGCCAGTAGTCACCACCCCACGCCTCCCCAGGGCCCGAGTGGGGCCCTAGCCTGCTCCAGCTGCCTTGGCAGAGGGAACACCCCCGCCCTTCACCTGCCCAGAGAATTCACAGGAACTGCCTAGAGCATGTCCTATATCACTGTTTTCTCTTGAACCCGCTTATCTCCCTCGCTTTATCAACTCTGGGCTTCGTGCCAGTCTGCCCAGGTAGGAACAGTCCTTTGGGGGTAGCTCCTGCCAAAATACCTGGGAACTGGACCCTGCCCTTGGTGGCATCTGTCACCGAGAAGAGGTGACTGCAGAGCCCCCCTGCCCCCCGGCCCCTTCCTGGGAGGCCCTAGTGGACAGGGAGGCAAATTTCATTTTCCCCGTCACTGGAACATTTATTTAGCACACATTGATTGGGCACCTACTGTGTACCAGGCAATGTACTAGGCACTGGGGAGACAGCCGGGAACAAGTCAGACAAAACTCCATGCCCCCGCGGCAGCTGAGCTCCCGGCAGAGGACGGCAGTCAATATAGAAAATAAGCACATAAATCCCCAGTGACCAGCAAGTGCAGAGTGCCCGAGAAAGCACAGAGAGAGCTGAGGAAGGAGGGCCGGGCCAGCCAGGGAGGAGAGGAAGGGACTGCAGCTCCAAACAGAGATCGGGGAAGGTTATGCCGAGGAGGGAGAAAGATTGAAGGAGGTAGGAAAGGGATGTCTGGGTGGTAAGAGGCAGAGGGAAAGGCCAGTGCAAAGGCCCTGGGGCCCATTGGAGGGACTGTGGCTCCAAAAGCAGCTTTCTGTGTGACCAAGAGCTGGTGCCTTCCCATCTCTGAGCCTCAGTTTCTCCTCCTGGCAAATGCAAGCTCAGAGACGCGTTCTTCCCAAAGTGCCTACGGGCAGACTCCACGCTCTGCCGAGGGGAGGGCTGGCGAGTGGCTGGGGCCCCCATTGGTGCTGACACAACCACCCTCTTTTTGGAATGCCGCGGGAGGGTGAGTGAACAGGTTTCCTTGGTCTCTGACTCCAGGGAGTGGCTCCTGGAAGGCATCTCCCTGTCCCTGGAACCTCTGGGCAGGACTGTCCCAGGCTGTCCCTGAGGGGGCCCCCACAAGCCCCAGGGGCCACCCACCACGGGATCCAGCACAGGCCGGGACTCTGCGGGCTCTGGAGCCGCTCACCCCTCCGCCCCCGATGCTTCCCATCCATGCGGGGGCGTTGCCGAGAGACCCGCTGGGAAGCACACCCTGGAGGCTGAGCCCAGACCAACATGTGCCATCTTCATCCTCATTCTGTTCACCCTCTCCTTCATCATCAGTGTCTGGGCCACTAGCCTGTACCGAGCACCGCCTCCGAATCGGGCCTTGTGCTAAGCGCACCGTCACAATCCATCCCATGTCACCTCTCAGCCCTGTGCCGTAGGCACTATGATCTCCTGTCTTCCAGATAAGGAAACTGAGGCACGGAGAGATTAGGAGACTTGCCCAAGGTCACAGATCTGGGAGACGAGGCTGGGACTGATTCCTACCCCGACGGGCCTACCCCAATACCTGCACCTTGCCCCCAGCCCAGGGGGAAGCTCTCCGCCCAGGCCCTGCCCTCCAGGGATAGGCGCCCCTCGAGTACATCTGCTCCTGGAGTCTGCAGGGGTGGATGGTTGCACTAACTTCCCCTCCACCTGTCCCGGGGTGCTTGCCCTCGGTGCAGGGGGCTTGGCCCTGTTTCCCAGAGGAGGCAGCCCTTTTCCCACACTGCACCTGTGGAGCGCCAAGGAGAGGGGGCGGCCGGGGAGGTTGGGGCTTCCTCCAGCCCAGCCCCCAGCTCCTGCGAGGGCTCTCCACAACCCCTCCAGGGCTTCCCATGCAGGAGAGATGCCTTGGGGGGGTCTCACGTGACCTCAGAGCACAGGGTACAGAGTCACCCCCTTCTGCACTCCCTTTTGGTCCGTCAGATAAAGGAAAAAGAAAGTCTCCACGGACTGCTTCTCCCATCTTTAACGGCCTTTTTTTTTTTTTTTAATTTTGACAGAGAGAGACAGCGAGAGAGGGAACACAAGCAGGGGGAGTGGGAGAGGGAGAAGCAGGCTCCCCACTGAGCAAGGAGCCTGATGCGGGGCTCAATCCCAGGACCCGGGATCACGACCGGAGCCAAGGGCAGGCACTTAACCGACTGAGCCACCCAGGCGTCCCTTTAACAGCCTTTTAAACATTTGCTGATCTCCCCTTTTTGAAAAAGAAAGAAGCACCCCCCCTTTACTTTCGACAGTCCACCTCTGAAGCCAGAAGTGACTATTTTCTTTGATTTTCACTGTACTTACACTTCCTCGAGACGTGTGGTCAGCCAGACTAGCATTCCACTTGGTGCGATCTCGTGAAATGTCCTTTTCCATTACAACTGCTTTCGCAAAGTGTTGGGTTTAAAGTGAATTTGTTCACCACAACAGGATCGCCCCTCATACATGTCAGCATGGCTGCCCTCACGAAGACCAGAGACAGGTGCTGGTGAGCACGTGGAGGAAGGGGACCCCGGTGCCCCGTGGTGGGGAGGCAAGCCGGTGCAGGCACTGCGGAGAAGAATATGGCGCATCGTCAAAACATGAAAAAGACAACTACCCATAGGATCCAGCAATCCCACTTCTGGGTGTTTATCCAAAGAGAAGGGAATCGCTGTGTCCGAGTGCTATCTGCATCCCCGGGTTCATTGTAGCATCATTCACAAGACACGGGAGCAGCCCGAGTGACCCCAGTGGGTCAACGGGTAAAGAAAATGTGGTATCTACACCCGGCCATAAAAAAAAAAAGAAAAAAAGAAAAAGAAGGAACTCCTCCATTTGTGACAACGCAGATGAACCGTGAGAGTCTTGTGCTCAGCGAGAGAAGTCAGACAGAGCAAGACAAATACCGTGTGATCTCACTTATACGTGGAACTTTGAAAAGGAAAGAGAACGCATAGAAACGAGATCAGGTTCGTGGCTGCTGGGGGGAAAAAAGGGAGACCACCCCGGCTCAGCCCAGGAGGGGAGGAGGGGTGTGGGGCCGTGGAAACCCAGACAGGGTGGAGGGCACCCAGCTGAAAGCAAGAGGAGCTGGGCGTCCTGCTTCTCCGTGGAACATCCTGGAGGTGCACGTGGCCGTGAGACCCACGCGAGCTTGAGGGAGCTTCCCGGGGCAGCTCTGTGTGTCAGCTCGGAGGCGACAGGTGGCACCTGCTCACATTCCACGAGCCACAGCAAGGCCCAGGAGCACACTGACCCACACCCGGGAGGAGAGGAGAACCAGGCATGTCTCCCACACCCCAGGGGACCCCCAGGCCTGAGCAGCCTGCTACCCAGATGGACAGATGCCAATCCAGGGCTCCCGGGGTTGGGCGGGGCCCAGGGACCACCGAAGATGCAGAAGGGCATCCCTCCCTCCGGGTCGGCACCGCCTGGGGAAAGGGACAGAACGAGGAGCAAGCACAAGACAAGAGTCCTTGGAAGAGCTACCCCGAAAGGGACTGCATTTGCACCAGAAGAGGCCAGTAAAGTGCCAAGAGAAAGTCTCTGCCAGCAGCAGGACTGGGTATGAAATTGCCAGCTGTTGGCACATCTGGGGCGTGACCCCAGTTCCAGTTAGCCCCACAGCGGCCCCACTGCCCAGCCCTGCTCCGAGCGTTTTGCACGCAGTGCTCCTTCTCTCCTCCCGAGCCTATGAGGAGCCCCGCTGTTCCCCCGTGTCACCGAGGAGGAAGCCGAGGCCCAGAGAGGCTGGCGTAAGGACACCCACAGGACCTCTCACTCCAGCCACAGCCCACCGCGTGCACGGATGGGCAAGCCGAGGGCCGGAGAGGGACGGTCACTAGCCTGAGGGCCCCTGAGCTGCTCAGGGTGGAGTAGGGCCCGGGTCCCAGTCCTTCTGACTTCAGAGCCCAGGATCTCGCCCCCTGACCACACGTCCTCCCTGGCCCAGGGAATGGGCCAGCCCGGGGAGTGGCCGTGATGGGCAGGACCTCGCCCTTGTCTTTGAAGGAAATCTCCGGGCAGCCCATTCCTAGAAGGAAGGACCACACCCTGTGTTTACCTGCTGGGCACCCGGGCCAGTGGATCCTGGCAGGTCCTGCCACGTGTCCGCTTCTGGGGAGGGAGGGGGTGGTCAGGTGGCCTCGGGCAGGACTCCTATGGCTGGCACCCAGGAGGTGGGTGGAGCAGGAGGTGCAGAACCCAGGGCCCCGTTCCCCCCTCCCCGCCACACCAGGCAGAGCTCCTTCTGCCCTTCTGTGCCTCAGTGTCCCCATCTGATTCAAGGGCCCAGCCATACTTCCTTCCTGGAATTGTGCAAATCACACGAAGTCCAGCATGGGGCTGGCAGGGCTGTTTCAAGGAACCCAGGCTTTATCCCAGGTGGCTATGGGAAGCCCTGCGGGGAGGGCGGTTAGAGGGATAAGCTCAAAAGAAAGAAAAGGAAATCCCCAGGACCCAGCAAGAAAGAAGGAATTCAAGGTGAACTGCACATGACGTAAGGTGGGCTCTCCTTCTGCCCATCTGACACCCGGGGACCTGGCCGTTGGAACAGAATGTGCAGGGGGGGGGCGGGAACAGGGGACCAGCACGAAGGCAGGACCCTGAAGAACACCCCCTTCCATGAAAGGGGCCTTCACTTTGCCCACCGGCCTGGGGACGCAGCCACACGCGAGGGAAGGAGTCTCCGGTGAGAAACTGCAAGTCCAGGACAGGAAGGGCAGGGGTGGGGCGGGGCAGGCAGTCCAGGGCCCAGATCGGCAGTGCCCCACTTTGCTGCCATCTCAAGCCAAGGCAGCAGCAGTAGGAAAACCCGTCTCCCCCTTGTGAAGCCCCTGGACCAGCAGCCAAAGCAGATTCGGCCGGCCCCGGTGGGGGGAGACTTCCCATCCTGAGAGTAGCGCACACCCCGAATGTCCCTGCAGATGAGCTCACGCGGACTCAGCACCGGAGAAATCCCACCCGGCAGGACCCTCACCAGGGGGTCTCTATCTGCCATCCACCGGGGGCTGTCCATCCGAAGCCACGGGACGTTGCTGCGTTGCTGCGGCTGCCGCCCCCACCTTCCCTGACTACCCCTCCCCAATCCTGGGAAACCTGCACTTCTCCCAAATGCCTCATGGGAATGTGGGGTTTTTTCTGAGGCTTTGACGGAAGGGCTGAGTTTTTCCGGCTGGGTCCAGGGGATGAGGAGACAGTGGGAACCCTGAAAGTCTCTGGAAGTTCTCCAAGAGCTGGAGGGAAGGTGCTGGCCTTCCTGGGGGGTTGCGGCGGGGTGGGGGGGAGGGCGGGGAGGGAACATGCAGGTCTGGGGGTCTTACCTAGCCTCGAGGGATGGTTGGCCTTCATGAGGCCAGTCTCCAGGAGCTGAGCATGAAGAAGCCTATGATGGGCCCGGGGACACGGGGGGCCAACCAGGTCCCTGCCCTCAGGTGTCACAGTCTGGGGCAAGGCTGATCCAGACACGGCTTACCTTTCCATGCAGCATGGGGCTCTCCAGCTTTTGCAGAGCAGGGGTCCCTGGTCCAGCGGAGGCGGGGGGAGGGCATGGCTCAAGAAGGGACGGCGGCCTCAGCTTTCCTGTTCCTAGGGAGGGGGCAAGGACATCCCCCCTCCTGGGCCCTGGGAGGACTACAGACAGCGGCGGGGAGCACGGCCCACAGAAGGGTTGCTGGGCTTACTATTAATGAATGAATGGCCCGCCCAGCTGATGAGTCGCCTGAATGAGCCACCGTGATTGATCGCACTCAGTGAATGGACTGATGAGAAAAGTGAAGCCATGAATGAAAGGCACAGCCCGGCCAGCCCGCGCCCCCCCCGCCCCCCCGCCCTGGCCCGCGGGAGGGAAGGCCAGGCCGGCCCTGAGTCAGAAGGAGGTCAGAGGCCAGGCGATGACTCGCCAGGGCGCATGGCACACACCGTGACTCCCCACTTAATCACTCCCACCACGGATAACACACCAAGGGGCCGAGCAGTATTATCCCTGGGTCACGGGCCCCGGGAAGGCGGCCTCGGGGCTTTCAACTCACTGTGCCCCTCCCACCCCCTCCTGGGCCTGGCGGATAATGAATCAGGGCTTTTCGGGAGAACTCTGTATCAACTCCAGCCGGCCGTGGGCCCGGGCCGCTGGGGAGCTTAGAGATCCCGGGGCGGGGGGGGGGGGGGGGCAGGCGGGCAGAGCAGGGGTGGTCCTCCTGTCCTCTGTGCTCGGGCTGAGCTTTGGGGGACTGGGATCCCACCTTGCAGCCAGCCCCACTCACCACAATAAATAATAGCAGTGACCACGAACATTTACGGAGCCAGGCGCACCGCGCCAAGGGCACCACCGTTCCTCTCCTCTAGTCCTCTTGCCTCTACCAGGAGGCAGGCGGAGGGTGGCCGCCCACGACCTTGTCCACGTTCCACCTGATTCCCACCGGCACGACCCACCATCTCCAGCGTCACTCCGTCTGATAGCCTCACTGTTGGCACTTTGCGGGAAACTGAGGCTGGGAGCAGCTGAGCAGCTGGGAGAGGGGGCTGGAGGGGGGTGGGGGCAGGCAGCACGGCCTCCCGGGGCCCGCGAGATCCTCAGGGAGCGCTTGGGGATGCGAGGCAGAAATAAGGAGGCTTGTGGCAAGGACTTTGGGGACACGAAGCTGCGTCCGGCAATCCCCGCAGGGCACTTTGGTGCTGGGGATTTGAGCAGCGAGAGCCTGAGGCTGGGGCTTTCTTGCCCTCTTGCTGGGCGCCCCCTTGGGAGTGGGGCGATTGTGCCTCCATCCATCTGCCCACCCATCCGGGGGCCCCTGGGTCCCCAGTGGTGACCCTCACCAGAGGGGTCTGCAGAGCCATCGTGGGGCATTCATTTGCACATGCAAAGGGGGGAGAGAGAGAGAGAGAGAGAGAGAGAGAGAGAGAGAGAGAGAGAGAGAGAGAACAGTGCCAAAGCAAAGGAAGGGATCCGTGAAGGTGGGGTGGCGCTTCAGGCCAACCTGAGTGTGGCTTTCTCCTCCAGCCAACCTCAAGAAGATTCAGGGGCATTCTTTGGAAGGGGTGTGGAGGGGAGGAGGCAGCCCGGAGCAGTTTCTCCCTCTTCCTCTTCCTTGCGAACCCTTCACCACCCCAGAAGGTGAATTCAGGGCTGGCTCAAGTCAGACCACCACCGCCACCCCCAGACGCCACGAATGGGGCATCTCTTGTCCATCTGTGTGGCGCTGGGCTTAATTAAGCACCTCACACTCAAGGTGTCCAGGAAGTGTCACCACAAGGCGTGAGCAGAAGCTGCTCTTTCCCCATCTTGCAGGAAGCCAAGAACAACCAGAGAGGTCGAGTAACTTGTCCAGAGTCACACAGCTCTAGGAAGTGGAGTCAGGATCAGAACTCAGAACGAAACGATTCTGGGCTCTTGTTCTTTTGCCCGCTCACACCTCAGCTGCCTCAAGAAATGTTTGCTGGGATTACAGACTTGCTTAAGTTCGTTCCAGTCCATCCCTACCATGGACCATGCCCAGCCATGAAAATGGTGGATTTGGAATATTTCTTCCTTTAGGAAAATGTCACTGGTGTATACTTAAAGGAAAAAGCAAGTTTTTTCCTTTAAAAAAGCGAGAGTTTGGGAACAACATCACGCTTTCGTTCATTTAGAAAGAGTTTTCTTAGGAAAATCGGCCAGAGGATGGGATGTTACAAGGCTGGCAGCGGAGACCCTGGAGGACAGAGGGCAGGGTCCCATGGGGAAGGACGGGGCCCAGCCCACCAGACGTGGTGCCATCCAGCTGTCCTGCCTTCTCTGTGATGGTCGCTCCCATGTCATGGGAAAGGGTGTCCCCATTGATGGGGATCTGAAGACCCCAGGGCCCAGGGAGAGAGTGACAGTGGGTAGGTGAGGAGGCTCAGACGCCCTGTGGGGTGGGAGGGCCTGGGGCAGGGGTGGAGGCACAGCGGGTGCCCGGGATGACTCTTCTGCCTGGCATGCCTCCCTTGCCACCCTCATTGTCAAACCTGTCGGTCCTCAAGACCAGCTCAGACATCCCCTCCTCCAGGAAGCTTCCCTAGATTTCCGGGCCAGCCAGGCATTTTCCTTCCTCAGTCCTCCTCCAGATTCCTTGTATAAGACTTGGTGCTTCCAGGCTCCTCCCCTCAACTCTGATCTCCCTGAGGGCCCCCCCCCCAGCCAGCCATGGGGGGGGGGGTTCATTTCGGTAACGCTAGCCCCTCCCTCAGGGGCTGTGGCTGAGTGGAGCTCACCACCCTCTTGGTGGGGCCACCTTGCATTGTACTTGTCTTCCCACCAGGGCCTTTAAGTGTCGTATCTGATGGAGTCCTTACTCTACACCCGTGGAAACAGAGCCTCAAGGAAGCTCAGGAGCTTGATTGGTGACCCAGCCAGCGAGTGGCAGAGCCAGAATCCAAGCCCGCGTCGGGCTGTCTGCAGAACGTCTCAGGGACTTGCCACCCTCTCTCCACCGTGCTTCATCAGATGGTAAAGTCTGATTTCTCTTTCAACGGCTGCCATAAAGAGGTCCGGAGCAATGCCTGAAAGGCAGATGCGAGCCCTAGAATTGCAGTAACTAGCTTTTCTATGACGCCTCTCCATGGGGTCCTCCTTCCTGCCAACCGTGTATCCCTGTTGCAGAGGGGGGAGACTGAGGCCCAGCAGGCCCAGGGCTCCCAGCGCGGCCCCCCCCCGGCTCTGACGAGGCCAAGCCCTGGCTGGCCCCCAAACCCCTGGTTTCTGAGCCCGGCTGAGCACACGGAGTTCTGCGCCTTGCCTGACACCTCCTGGGGGCATCTGAGAAATAGGCTTCCTGCTCAAAGCCCGGCAGTCTTTCGGGAAAGGAGCTGGGGGAGCTGGGAAAGAACACAGAGGAGCCAGGTAGCCGATAGGCAATCTTCCTGCAAGAGGAAAGCCAACCCATGGCTTCTGGGAAGCTGGATGGCTCAGTGATAGCACGGTGCCCTTTGACCCCCCGTGGAGCACCCAGCTGGTGCTGTTGACAGCACCTTCCTCCTTCCCTGGGAAATGCAGCTGGCCTGCTTGGAGTCTCCATGTCTCCTCTCCGGCCACCTGTCTGGCTGCCACCCAGGGCGCCCAGCTGGGGCTTCTGCCAGCTGAGGGCTGGGTGGCGTGGGGGGCGGGGGGTCGGTGGTACTGGCTGCCCAGGATGGGTCACGGGAGCTGAGCCTGAGCCGGGAGCTGACTGGCCAGGCCCGGCCAGGGCGGATGAGTCCTGTTTCCTGTTAGCGTGGCTATGCAAATGCAGGGGGACGGATCCGGGCCTCTCCTGGGGCAGGCTTCCCGGAATGATGGCATCGATTGTCCTGAGAAACCTGGCTCCCGGGGGCGGGGGGGGGGGGGGGGGGGGGGGGGCGGTGGGAGGAGAGGCTGTAAATAGCTAAGATCCCTTTTTCTCCTGGGGCAGCCCTGGATGCGGGAGCCTGCAAGCGAGGCCAGCCGGGGCAGCCACACCTGCACTGGCCTTTTCAAGAGCCCCAAGCTCATCCCCCAATCCCTAGCTGGTGGGGGTCGGGGAGCAGGAAGCAGAAAGAGATGGCCTCCCCTCTCCCCTTCCCTGGGCCCAGAGCCCACCACACCCAATCCCCTCTATTTGCACACAAGGAAACTGAGGCCACCAGACCGGGCCCGGGACCTGCCTGGGTGTCACCTGGTCACACCCTGGCAACAGCGGCACACTTCTGCTTGCCACTCACTATCCCTTTTCCAGTGCCCGGGGCCTCGCAGCATCAGGTTCCAGCCTGAGCCCGGCCGCCTGGCCTCCTGCCTGAGGTCCTGCTATGCAAGGAAGGGGTCCTTCTCAAGGTCACGTCGGACCCTGTCGCTCTAATGCCCTGGCATCAAGCCTCCCTTGGATCTGGGCGCCCCAGACTGGCCCATCATCAGACCCCTGCCCCCCATCCCCCCTGCCATGTGGCCTCATGTCTTGGCACCCCTGCCTCACGCTACCCCAAGTAATGCCAGAACTCTTCTTCGGCGCTCCCTCCTGGGCCTCCAAGGCTTAACTCAAGCTGCAGTCTCTTCCTGGGATGGCATTTTTCTCTGCGCAGCATTGCCACCTCCAGGGAGCCCTCCCGGATGCCCTCAGCAGGACCAGAGCCTCCTCTGGGCCCCTTACCCTCTGCATGTCCCTCCATCATGCCACACAGAGCTGCCATTGTCCCTTTAGCGTCTGTCTGCTCCCCTGGCCTGGGGCGTCCTTGAGGAACCGGCACAGAGAAGGAGGTCGGATGGGGCAAAGCCCATGGACCTCTCACGCGTACTTAGGACATTGGGCCTACAGGGTGGATGAAGGATGGAGAGTCAGGTGGACGGAATGACCCGATATCCCACTGTGCCTCTCCCACCATGGGAACACTGCGGGTCGGGGAGACACAGAAGTTGGGGTCACCTTTGAGCCCCCACCCGCTGGACCCCCTTTCCACACTTAGGAATCTCACACCCTCCCACCGTGCGCTCTGGGCAAGGCAGAGACGAGAGCCTGACTCCCTCCCCAACCCCCAGGGAGTCTGGGATGCTGGGACACCTGCTTGCTGGCCCGAGTGCCCCGGGGGGCTCCTGGAAGCAACGGTAAGGAGCGTTCCGGGAGGGATGGTCCCAACGCTGAGCCTCCAGCCTGCGTGTCCACCTGAGGTTTGGGGGCCGCTGCTCCCCATCCCACACCCCGTCCCTCTGGCAGGCCTCCTGGCGGGGTCCGTCCACCTGTCTCCCACGGCTTCTCTTCTCACCTGGACTGTCTGTGACAACAGCCTGGGGCCTGGTCTGCCCGGCCCCACTCCTCCCCCCGCATCACCCCCGACTCTCCGCACAGCAGCCGGGGAGCGCAGCCTTCTCGAACCTAGCCCGCATCATACTGCCCACGGCGGTCCTGGCTCCAGGCCTGGGGGGGCTTGGTGGAGCCCCCCACCCGTGGCTGCCCCTGGCCTCCATCCAAAGGGGTCTCTGGGGAGCACTGTGGGCTCGGACAGCCCCTGCTTGCTGCATTCTTCCACATCACCTCCCCAAACCTGGGGGCAACTGAGTTTGCCGCCTCTGAGGGCTGGGAGGAGAGGATGTGCATTTAGCAAGTCCTCTCTGCCGCTCTGTGGACAGCGGTTCGTGGGGGCCGGGCGGAGACAGGGGGCCCAGTTAGGAGGCTCCTGGGTGTCCCCGTGAAAGATGAGGGCAGCTGGGAGGAAGGGGAGAGGCAAACATTTTCCAGAAATAACTAGAGGGCACATGGAGCACGTTGGGCAGCTGCAGCCAGCGCTGTTGATGCCCCGCCTGGCTTCTCCGGCCCCCACCCCCGCACCCCCGCACCCCCGCCTCCCTGCACCGGTCTCCGCAGCACCTGCCTCTCTTTGTCAGAGCACCGATCACTGCTGGTGCCGGCTTTGCCTGAACCCATGGGACACCCATGGGACCCCAGAAGAGCCGGGAACTCATGCCTCTCCGGAGACGGAGGCCATGGGGGTGTAAACACTCCACCCCTGCCCTGATCAGAACCCCCACAGGGTGACCCTCACTGGTCCAGCAGGAGGCCCTCCGTGGGGTCCGGTCCTTGCTGAGCCTCCTTCCTGCCCCACCACCCCACACCCTTCCTGGGAACAGGCAGAGCCCCCCTCTTGGGTCTGCTTCGAGGGAACCGACATGAGAATGGTCACTGGTCAGACTGGGGGGGCCCGAGAGGAAAGGAGAGGCTGAGTCCAGGCTTTGACTCCTGCGGCTGTCCCCAGACGGGGAGCGCTGGACTGGGATCACTGACTGGGGGCAGGTGCACGGGCAGTTTCCTTGTGGGCAAGCTGATATGTTGATATGTCGCCAATAGCGCACTGGGCTGTCACCCTCCAGAAAAAAGGTGCCCCCGTCCCAGCGAGGCCCCCCTCACAGCCAGGGGCTGCCCAGCCTATTCCTGGCCTGGGCTGGGTGCAGCTGAGGCCTGGACATCTGCACAGGGCAGAGGGGGGCCAGATGGGGGCCTTTCTGGAAAGTGCGTCCCGGGGGGACAAGTCTGGTCCCAGAAAGCATGAGTCATGAGGAAAGCAACCCAAGTGAGCCACTCCCCCCACCCCATCCAAGGCAGGGGGTGCCTCCCAGGCGTTTGCCCCGGAGGGGAGCAGCCTCTTGTCATCCTGAGTTGGGATGGGCAGGGAGGCCCCTCCTCCCATCTCTGCCTTGACCTCTGGCAGCCCATGGATGCCACGGGACCCAGGGGGTGTGGCCGCTGGGCAGATGGGGGGCCAAAGTCATACCGTGATACAGAGCCTGGGCGCAGATTCCTGACACCTTTCTGCTCTATGAGGCCAATGCCCAGATTTCCCATGTGGGAATTCCCCAGGTCTCCCCCACCCTCCACCCCACCCCCCTGTGGCATGATCACAGTGTGCGGGTGCTCGTCATCCAAACTCTCTTCCCAGCACCAGAGGGGGAGAGAGCCAAGCTCTGGGCAGACTACAGGTCAGACCTTGGGGCTACTCAGCCCCTGCCTGCACCCCTCAACCCTCCCACGCCTCCAAGTGATGCCCCGTGGTCCGCGGGCCCCTGTCTGGCCTCACCTCGCTGTGAGTCCTGGGGCAAGGCCAGGACACAGGCCTTGGCACAGCTTGGGGCCCTGGGTGGGGCTCCTCGGTGACTGTCACCCTCAGCTTTTCCCAGTCTTCATAAACCCCGGTTGTAGGTCCAGCCACACATGCTCAAGAGGGCCTTCTGGCTGCTTGCGAGAGATTTGTGGAATTCATAACCAAAGCCCCTGCTCTGACAGCTGCCTAAGTTTTTATTTACTTATTTGACATTCCATTGGTCTTTTTGAAAAGATGGTTCAAATGCCAGAGGGGCAAAAGAGTCCCCCCCCCCCCACTGTACCTCAGCCACCCAGCTCCCTCCGTGAGACCAGTTTCTGTTTCCTTTAAGAAGAGTTAGAGGGGTGGGCGCCTGGGTGGCTCAATTGGTTAAGCGACTGCCTTCGGCTCAGGTCATGATCCTGGAGTCCCGGGATCGAGTCCCACGTCGGGCTCCCTGCTCAGCAGGGAGTCTGCTTCTCCCTCTGACCCTCTTCCCTCTCGTGCTCTCTATCTCTCAGTCTCTCTCAAATAAATAAACAAAATCTTTAAAAAAAAAAAAAGAAGAGTTAGAGGGGTTACTCCAATGCTAGCGCACCATACACACTGCACGCAGAATGAGTTACCCCCAAACCTAATGGCTTAAAATATCAATAAACCTTGATTGTCTCACAGCCTCTGAGGGTCGGGAATTTGGGACCAACCCAGCGGGGTGGTTCTGGCTCCGAGTCTCGCAGGAGGCTGCAGTCAAGAGGTCGGTCAGGGCCGTGATCATCCGCAGGCTCAACCGGGGCTGGAGAAGCCGCTTCTAGGATGGCGCCCCCGTGTGGCTAGTGGCAGGAGGCCTCTGTTCCTCACGGTGCCGATGCTTGAGTGTCCTTACAACATGGCAATGGGCTCCCCCCAAGGGTGAATGAACCTAAAGGGGGCAAGGTGGAAGCCACACTACCTTTTATGACCTAGCCTCAGAAGACAAACATTCCCGCCATATCCTAGTAATGACGCGGATCCACCCTACTTAATGTGGGAGAGGACCAACCACACCTGGGCATGAGTACTAGGAGGTAAGAATTATTGTGGGTCCCCTGGAGGCCACCTACCAAACATATCATCCTGCACCTTGCTTTTTTTTTTTTTACACTGAACAAGTCTCCAGAATAGTTCCATATTAATGCACATAGAGTGACTTTATTTTTCTTAACTGCACAGTATTCCATGCGGGTGCACTGCAGTTCATTTGTCCAGTCCCCCACTGAGTCCTTGGGATTGGGGTTGTTCTTAATCTTTTGCTGTTACAGTCGGATTAGAGGGACTGCCTATGTACAGGAGTGATTCCCCGCCTACCTGGAGTAACACTCAAGGACGGGATGGCTAAGCCAAAGGATGGGTTGCTTTGCAAACATAGGTATAAAGTCTTTGCTATTTCCTGGATTGAGATATGAGGTCCATATGTCTTCCCCCTTGAACTGGAGTGGACTCTTGGTTTTTCATTTGTTTAGAGAGAGAGAGAGAATCTCAAGCAGGCTCCATGCCCAGTGCAGAGTCCAATGTGGGGCTCAGTCTCATGACCCTGAGATCATGACCTGAGCCGAAATCGAGAGGCGGATGCTCAACTGACTGAGCCCCCCTGGAGTAACCTCTTGAGGACTTCAGCTGAGAGATCCCTGCAGAAGTGATGCTATGTGACATCTGAGGCTGTGTCATGGAAGGCCACCCAGCTCCCACCTTGTCTGCCAGAACTCTGCTCTTGGCACCTTGAACCACCAGATGAGGCTGCCATGATGTGGCGAAACCCAAGACATGAGGAGTCTGTGCATCTGCACATCAGTCAACAGCCCCAGTGAGACACCCAGGCTTTGAGTCCTGCCAAGAAAGGGGCCAGTCACCTTTGAGCAAAGAGGCCTCCAGACATTCTGAGTTACTTCCCTGAGGCCTCAGACTTCATGGGGAAGAGATAAGCCATAAAAACCTGGAATAAAAGGTAGGGGCATGATTTACCTGTGCCATGCATTTAACATGCATGTCAGCTCATTTCGTCCCCTCCACGATCGCTCAGGGCAGGTGTTATCATCCCTGTTTTAGAGATCAGGAGACTAACGCTCAGAGAAGCTCGGCAATTTGCCCAGGACCTCACAGTCAGTGACTGAAGGAGCTGAGACGCTAATTTGGGTCTTCCTGACTCCAGACACCCCCCTTCCGCCCGGCACGGAACTGTCGGCTGAAGGAGGGAGCGGCACACCTTCCAGAATGTGCCGTATGGAATTTCAAGCGTACAGAACGTCTAGATCTAAAGCACACGCCGTGTTAGATCAGAAGGTCCCTGCCTGGGGCCGCTGGGAGCTGTCTTTGGCAAAAGCCACTTGGACATTATACATTCACTCTCCCTGCCAATGTAGTTTAGGCAGGGAGGGAAATGTCAGCTCTCTATTCTTGCCAGGAATTCTGTTCACGGAGAATCTTGACTGGCCAGAGGTTCTCACCAGCCATTCATGACCTCCCCGCGCCCCGCCCCCCAACCGGCAAACAAACGAAGGCATTCCTTCCTTCAGCAGGAGGAAACCTCTCGAAACAGAAAATTCTGTCAAAGCGGTTTGCGGGCCTGCTGGTGGCAGGTGGGATTGCAGCTCAGCTCTACTAGACAACGGCCACCCCCCACCCCCCCGAAGAGAGGCCCACGCGCCAGGGCCATTGTGGGAGCTGGAGACTCGCTTGGAAGGACGGCTCCAGTAAGAGGCAGCTCAGCCTCACGGCTGAGCCCACAGTCTCAGGGGTCTGATGATCTGAGTTCAATCCCTGCCCTGCCACAGGTCAGTCAGGAAAACAGAAACCAGTATTTCAAACAAAGGAAAATGGTCGCCGGAATGATGGGGCCACTAGAGATTAGCACCCCTCTTCCTAAAAGGGAAGAGAAGGAGAGAGTGCCCGGGAGCCCAGGAGCTGGGGCCCCGCCGTGGGAGTAGGAACGGCAGTGGAACTTTTATTTATTTTTTTAAGATCGTATTTATTTACTTATTTTAGAGACAGAGAGAGAACACATGCAGGGGGAGGAGCAGAGGCAGAGGGAGAGAGAGAATCTCCAGCAGGCTCCACGCAGAGCACGGAGTCGGATGTAGGGCTCGATCTCACGACCCTGAGATCATGACCTGAGCCGAAACCAAGAGTCGGACGCTCAGCTGCCTTAGCCACCCAGGCGCCCCAGCGGTGGAACTTTTAAAAGAAGGGACTTTCTGGGGCGCCTGGGTGGCTCAGTCGTTAAGCGTCTGCCTTCGGCTCAGGTCATGATCCCGGGGTCCTGGGATCGAGCCCAGGACCTGGGATGGATCAAGCCCCGCATCGGGCTCCCTGCTCAACGAGGAGCCTGCTTCTCCCTTCTCCCACTCCCCCTGCTTGGGCACTCTCTCTCAGTCAAATAAATAAAAATCTTAAAAAAAAAAAAAACCATAAATAAAAGAAGGGACTTTCCCACGGGAGCTAGTGCCGTAGAGGAGTCCCCTCTGCCGTGAGGTGCCACCCTACCCGCACAGAGGGAGGCACGGCCTGCTTCTCCCTCCCCGCCCCCCTCCCCACCCCACCGCACCTCCCATTGACTGGGCCCCACCGGCAGCCCGTGGCCAAGGCAGCCTTGAAAACATGGCCCCTGTCCGCACCAGGTGAGCCAAGGGGTGGGGGGGGCGGTCCGGAAGCAAAGGAGCAAGCACCTGGCACCGCCACCCTCCAAATGCCACCTCGGGCAGGAGACTGCGGGCCCGGCGGCTTTCTGCGCTGGGCCTGGGTTTCCTCCTCTGTAAAACAACGATCACCTCCTCCCTCACCGACTCTTTGTGAGCATCCAGAGAAATAACCCCGGGGGGGGGGGGGGGCAGAGCTCGGGGCACGGGGGAGGGGGCGCTGCAGGCCGGAGGGGCCTTCAGCCGAACGCCAGGCCCCACCCGGAGTTGCCGGGGCTGCCCGTGGGGGACTGTTGCCCCATCACCCACGTCAGATCTGAGCACGGGGGAGGGGGAGTGGGAGGGGGTGGGGGGGTGGGCTTGGGGGCAACGGCCCTTTACCTGCCACCTGCAACCAGCTGAGTGTCCCAGGCAGGGCTCTGCTTTCTAAAGCGTGTGCATGTGTGCGTGTGTGTGGTGTTTGTGTACGAGAGTGTGGTGTATGAGTGTGTATATGTCTGAGTGTCTCTGGTGTGTGGGGACGTGTGCTGGGCATGAGCGGGGAGCTGCCGGGTGAGGGTCTGGCGCTCCATCCTTCTGAAATCAAGCTTGAGGAGCCTTTCGAGACATCCCCAGACGATGGCCCTCTGGGCCCCGGGGTGGGGTGGGGTTGGGGGGGGTGCCGGGGGCTGGGGGCTCTTCTCCCTGAGACTAAGCTTCCTCTTGCTGGCTCTGTGGTCTCGGCAGCCCACAGAACCTCTTCTGTGCCTCAGATTCCACCTCGGTAAGATGGGGATAAGAACCAGAAGTCACAGGACTGTGGTGAGGATTTCGGGGCTTGGTGCTGAGAAAGTGCTTGGCCTGGGGCCTGGGCTCTGGGAACTGCTGGAAGGTGTTAGCTGCTACTATCAGCAGTTTTAAAGCTGAAACCCAGAGTCGGATGCCGAACCCACCGCGCCATCCTAGGCGCCCCAAAATTCACCGTTTTAAAGTGAGCAGGTTAGTGGCACTCACTTAGCACATTCACAGACTCATACAACCAGCCCCTCTACTAGTCCCAGAACATTTTCATCTCCCCCAGATAAAATCCTGTACCCGTTAGCAGTCAGCTCCCATTCTCCGCACCCCCAGCCCCTGGCAACCACCCCTTGGCTTTCTGTCTTTTTAGCTTTGCCTCCTCCGGACGCTGCAGACGAATGGAGTCATATGGCATGTGGTCTTCTGTGTCTGACGTCTTTCCCCTTGGCATGAGCATCTCCAGGCTCATCCGAGTTGTAGCCTGAGTATTTTATCCCTACGATTCCCACAACCACGGCATCAATACTTTTAGAAAATGATTTTTAAGGGGCGCCTGGCTGGCTCAGTCGGACTCTTGGTTCCGGCTCAGGTCAGGGTCTCAGGGTCCTGGGATGGAGCCCCACGTCAGGCTCTGCGCTCACGGAGGTGTCTGCCTGAGGACTCTCTCTCTCTCCCTCTCCCTCTGCCCCTCCCACCTTCTCTCTCGCTCTCTCTCTCAAATACATAAGTAAATCTAAAAAAAAAAAAAATGGAATGGAGAATTTTATGTTATGTGTCTTTACTACAACATTTTAAAAGGTGATCGGTGGTACGACAATCCTGCATGTGGCCCTATTTTCTTCATTTTGCAGGCGAGGAAGCTGAGGGCCAGAGAGGTGAGCAGCCTGCCCGAAGTCACACAGCCCTCCTAGACCTTGGCTGTGAGCCATTGCCCGCCGCTGCAGGAAGCGTTCCTGGAAAGCAAGCCAGCCCTGGGGTCCTTGTAGAGATCAGAGAAGCCACAAGGTCCCCAAGCCAGGGCAGAGGTCCCCACCCTGGATGCTGGTGACACTTCCCCTGGGAGGGCGGGGCTGGGACAGGAAGACCTCAGCCCTGAACAGCGAGTCCTCTGGCTACAAGGTTCTCAGTAGCTGGGGACAGCCTGTCCTGACTAGCTTCCTGTCGCCTCCCCCACCCTCCCAGCTGCCTCCTGGCCTATCTCTGGGGCTCCCAGTGGGCGGGGGGGGTGGATGGTCTTGGGGCCCTCCTGAGCTAAAAGGCCATCATAGCTTACAAGACACCTCCCCTCCTGGCTCTCCATGGAAACAGGGTTTTGTTCAATTAATCCAAGTGATGCATGGCAATGTGATAGAAACATCAAATACAGGGGCGCCTGTGGGGCGCAGTGGGTTGAGCATCTGACTCTTGATTTCTGCTCAGGTCATGGTCTCAGGGTCCTGGGATGGAGCCCCACATCGGGCTCTGCACTCACTGGGGTGTCTGCCGGAGGATTCTCTCTCTTCCTCTCCCTCTGCCCCTCCCCCCCTAAAATAAATAAATCTTTTTTAAAAAGCACAAAATACAGAGAAACAGAATGAATATCCCACGCTTAGAAATATGTGGGTAACACTTCCTCTCCCCTCCCTCCCTCTCTTCCTTCTTTCCTCCTTCCTTCCTTCTTTCCACCAACATTTGTTGAGCACCTGCTGTATGCCAGGCACTGAAGACACAATAGTGAACAAAACCAAGTCGTTGTACCGTTTACATTGTGGAGGGACTTCGTGTGTGTGTGTGTGTGTGTGTGTGTGTGTGTGTGTGTGTGTGACACACATCCAGCCCAGGAAGATGGGGTCATTGAATAGATGACGTTTCCTGGTCCTCTAAAAGGCCTCGCCTCCCACGAGCAGGCGCCTGCTGAAGCTGCCGGTCCCCTGTGTCACCGAGCTATTGCTGTATACCCCAGCCTCCCGAATGAGTGGCGGCAAACAGGACGCATTTACTATTGCTCACGAGTCTGTGGCTCAGCTGGGTGGTTCTTCTGGTCCAGGCAGGGCTAGGCTGATCTTGGCTGGCACACCCAGTAGGAGCTGGTCTGGGTGGGCAGCCTCTGCTAGGACGGTCCCTCTCTGCTCCGTGTGACCTCTCACCATCCAGCGGGTAGAAGCCAGAAGGCCTCTGGAGACTTCAGCAAGGGCGAGGCACAGTGACGCTCTGTCACCTTGGCTGCTTCCTGTGGGCTAAAGCAGGCCAGGTTCTGAGGATGGGGGTAGACTTCTTAATGAGAGGGACGGCCAGGTCAAATCCTCCAAGGCATGAACACAGGGAAGGATGGAGAATCGGGGCCACTTCGTTCCATCGACGAGACACACCTTCCAAGGCTTATTTCTTGTCACTTAAGGAAGTTCCAGCCCCAGGCCAGGGGCCGCTTCAGCAATGGGCATCGGCTTCTAGCCGATGAGACATGAGGAAAGCCTGCTGGGGCTTTCTTTGCTCCCAAGGGGGAGCCCCAGGGAGAGATGGCTTTTGTTTTTCTTCTAGACGTGACATCTGGAAGTGCGTCAGCCATCCCAGGACCAGCCTCAGGATGAAACCGGCGCCGAGATGTTGGAGCAGAGACATGGAAGGGACCTGGGTCTTCAGTGGCCAGGTGGATGTCAGTGATGCAGAAGACAAGCAAAGGTGTTTGTCCAACACTTTCTCTGAGCTGTTCCCTGTGCTCTCCACATACACACCCAGCCCAGCCTCAGGACAGCTCCCTGAAGCAGTCACTGCACGAAGGCCCAGAGGGGGGCCGTGACTTGCCCATGGTCACACAGCACCCAGTGGTGGAGCCAGGAGTGAGCCCGGGCTGCTTTGCCAGGGATGCGGCAGCCCATGATGAGGATGAGAGGACACAGGCGGCGGCCGTGGCGGGCTTTGTCAGCCAGCAGACCCTCTAAGCTCCCTGTGGCAGGAGAAGTCCACAAAGCCAACGGGGAAGCTCCCGCCCCTTCACCCCAACTCCGTTCCCACAGCTGGGGGCGTCCACCCAGTCCCGCTCAGCCAGGCAGACACCCGTCCGTCCCCGGGCTCCCCGGGCCCAGGGTCACCTCCCTGGGTGGAGGTGGATGGACGCCACTCCCTCCCTGGGACCCAACCTTGGTTTCTCTTTCTGGCGGCATCTACAGTCCCCGCTTCTGTCACCCACAGCTATTCTCGGCCTCTGGCCCCTTTCACTTTCTACTCTGCCTCTTCCTGCCTCGGTGGTTCCCCGACATCCCCTGCTCCCCCTTGCCCTCCCCAGCTTTCTCTCCATACCCCTCTCTCCCCATGGCTCAGCCCCGACGCCTAGAGGCCAGAGGCAAGGCATAGGCCCGTCTGCATTTGAGTCCTCACTCTGTCCTTTCCTGGCTAGGTGACCTTGGCCAGCATCTTCCCTCTGCACCTCACAGCCCCATCTGGAAAGGGGATGCTGCTCATGTTGTTTTGCAGGGCCACTGGTGGGGAGGCTCCGAGGAGAACCTCCCAGCGATCTCGTCCCACCAGGGGACACCCACACAGAGTGGGAGCACAGGTATCCTTCTGCAACCCCCCGCCCCCAACTGGGCCACCAGGTCCCATCTCCTGCAGGCTGGGTGCTGAGAACACTGCAGGGGTGGGGCACAGCTGAGACAGCCCTGGGTTGGTCTCCAGCTCTGCCCTGCTGTGGGCAAGTCACTGCCCGTTTGTGGGCCTCAGTTTCCACATCTGTGAAGTGAGGCCTCCAGGCACAATGCAGAGTGTCAGAGGCAGAGCTAAAGAAAGCCCAGGGACTGCGGGAGCCCCAAGGGCCCTTGACTTGGGTGGGAAGCAGTTCTCGGAAGGCTCCTGGGAGAGGAGATGCATGAGCAGAGTTTCCAAGGACAATGGTATTCATAAGTCATACAAGGTGGGCCCAAGCAGTCCAGAGGGAGAAATCGGCAGGTGCAAAGGCCCAGGGGCCGGGGATCGGGAGGAAGGAGAGGGAAGGAGGCTGGTCTTCAGGAGCAGAACTCATACCCTGCTACACCTCGGTCAGACCCTGCTCCCCAGGCCATGGGGAGCCACTGGAGGGCTATAAGCTCCGGTTGCCAAGTCCGGCTTCTGGAGGCAGAAGCCAGATCTTATCCATCTGTGATTTTCTGGCATCCAGCCCAGGAAGATGGGGTCATTGAATAGATGACGTTTCCTGGTCCTCTAAAAGGCCTCACCTCCCACGAGCAGGTGCCTGCTGAAGCTGCCGGTCCCGTGTCACCGAGCTATTGCTGTATACCCCAGCCTCCCGAATGAGTGGCGGCAAACAGGACGCATTTACTATTGCTCACGAGTCTGTGGCTCAGCTGGGTGGTTCTTCTGGTCCAGGCAGGGCTAGGCTGATCTTGGCTGGCACACCCAGTAGGAGCTGGTCTGGGTGGGCGGCCTCTGCTAGGACGGTCCCTCTCTGCTCCGTGTGACCTCTCACCATCCAGCGGGTAGAAGCCAGAAGGCCTCTGGAGACTTCAGCAAGGGCGAGGCACAGTGACGCTCTGTCACCTTGGCTGCTTCCTGTGGGCTAAAGCAGGCCAGGTTCTGAGGATGGGGGTAGACTTCTTAATGAGAGGGACGGCCAGGTCAAATCCTCCAAGGCATGAACACAGGGAAGGATGGAGAATCGGGGCCACTTCGTTCCATCGACGAGACACACCTTCCAAGGCTTATTTCTTGTCACTTAAGGAAGTTCCAGCCCCAGGCCAGGGGCCGCTTCAGCAATGGGCATCGGCTTCTAGCCGATGAGACATGAGGAAAGCCTGCTGGGGCTTTCTTTGCTCCCAAGGGGGAGCCCCAGGGAGAGATGGCTTTTGTTTTTCTTCTAGACGTGACACCTGGAAGTGTGTCAGCCGTCCTAGGACCAGCCTCAGGATGAAACCAGCGCCGAGATGTTGGAGCAGAGACGTGGAAGGGACCTGGGTCTTCAGTGGCCAGGTGGAGCTGCAGAATCAGACCATCTAGAAACCATCCCCCCACCTCTGGACTTTCTGTTGAAGAAGATATCTTCAGCTTCTTTTTTAAAAAATATTTTATTTATTTATTTATTTATTTGAGAGAGAAAGAATGAGTGGAGAAGGGCAGAGGGAGTGGGACAGAAAGAATCCAAAGCAGACTCCACAATGAGTGCAGAGCTTGACATGGGGCTCTATCCCATGACCGCGAGATCACGACCTGAGCTGAAACCAGGAGTCGGACGCTTAACCGACTGAGCCATCCAGGTGCCCCTCCATCTCCAGCTTCTTTAAGCCACTTCACATCAGGCTTCCTGCTGCTTGAACCAAAGCATCCTCCACGATGCCCTGGGACCTCTTTTGGTTCCTGTGAACATCCTCTGCCTGAATGGGCCAGGTCAGAGGTCGGGGGCTCTTCAGTGATACTTGAGGGTCCTGGGTGCAGCCCCCAAGCTTCTGCCTTCCGTGTCATGCTGGAGCCACCCCATGCCCCAGCACCCAAGACTCAGCCCCAGTGGTTGAACCAGCAGCCATCCGTCTGGGTCCAGAAGCCCTGGGTTCTGATGACCTGGACACTGCCCTTTCTCACTGTGCAGCACCAGGCAAGTCTCCTAACCTCTCTGAGCCTTAGGCTCCACAAAATGAAGAAATGAAACTACCTTCTGCGCGGTTCATGCTTAATGTGAGCAAGTTGAAAATATTTTAAAAGCTCTGTCAAGCAATGAAAATTTGCATCGCTATAGTTTTTAATAGTTTCCAATTTGCTGCCTAGTACCAAAACAATAATAATAAACAATAATAATAACAATGGTCATAGTAAGAGCCAGCAGTTATGGAGCCCCCACTATGTGCCAGGCACACTACTGAGCGCTTTATGTGCACCTCATTTGATTCTCCCAGCAGCTCCTCTGCTCAGAACACTCCCATGCTCCCATCCCACTCTGAGTAAAAACCAAACTCCTTCCACAAGTCCCTCTGTGATCTAATACCACCCCCCACCTCTCTGGCTTCATCTCCTCTTCACCCCCTTGCTCACACTGCGCCAGACACACTTGCCTCTTTCCTTGAACATGCTGCCTCAGGGCCTTTGCACCTGCTCCTGCTTCTGCCTGGAATGCTCTTACCATATCCAAATAGGTAGCTCACTCACCTCTTTCAGCTCTCTGCTCAGAAAGGCTTCCCCTGACCATCCGAATAATAGAGCAACCCACACCTGGCACTTCCTAGTCCCCCTGCCAGCATTATGTGACTCCGTAGCACTCAGCCACATCTGACAAACTCCTTAGCATGGTTAATAGTTATGGTCTGCGTCTCCCCCTGCTAGACTGTAGGTTCTTAAGGGGAGGAGACTTGGTCTGTTTTTGTCACTGCTAAGAACTCAGAACCAAGAAGAATGCCCAGCACGTAGTAGGTGCTCAATCAATGTTTGTTGAAAGAATGATATAGAATAATAATAATAGAATCTGTCCCATGCATGTCCTGGGGTCCTGGGGATGGGCCAGAGTCGTGGGAGATGACGGCTCTATTTTAGGATTCTTCCTGCTGTGATGCTAAGAATTGGGATGATTTGTTCTGCAGAAGCAAAATACGAACGCACTGGTTGCTGAACTATTCCAACACGGAAGCTCGTGTAGCCTTCTGTTTAGGGAACTTTCTTCCCTCCATTTTCTCTATTCCCTCTCCGAGGAGTCGGATGTGACAGCTTGTGGAATAATCCTCTCATTTTCTTGTCTAGTCTCTCGTATTTTCAATCTTTTTGATTTCCAGAAATTTCTGCTCCAGCGCCCATATCCCAATGTTCCTTTATAAAGCCTCGTGTTCTTTTCTTAGACACATGCAACGTCTTTTATTTCTCAGGGTTTTTTGCTGTCCTGATTGTCTCAACCCCTAGCATTGTGTGTTATCTAGGGAATTTTTTTCCTCTGCGGAGTTGGGTCTCTTTCATTTTACAAGCCTGCCTTGAGTGTCCGGTGATCCTTGGCTATGAGTTCCTGTTAAAGCACAGGAAGCTGAGAACAGGTTATGGAAGCTCTGTGCCTGTGGCAGGGCGTGTGGACAGGTGAGTCTCATCCAGGAGAAGGGGCAGGGGCTGGCTGGCGCTGTGGGATCCCAGAGTCAGCATGCAAAAAGTCTTCTCCGGGGCAGGTCGGTTTCTCTGAAGAGGACCTCCAGCCTCCTGTAGGGCTGGCGTGTGGTGGGGAGCAGGGCTGCCGGTTTCCAAGGACCAAGCAGGGGCATGGGGAAGGGAATGCCTTGCTGACAGGCATGTGGCCCTTCCCTTCATCCCCTGTGTCAGGCCTGACCCCCGCCCTCAATTCAGCCTCTCCTCCTCAAGTTCAAGTCCTCCTGCACAATTTTTATTTAGATAGTATGTTTGTTAAGGGTGTGGGGTGAGAGGCTGCTAGAGATTGGAGGGCTAAGGGCTTCCCAGAATATCCCTTGGCACCTGCATGATGCCAAGTGGTGGGGCATAAAAATTAACCAGACATGCTCTGCTGTCAAGACTGAAGACCTACGAATTTCTCCGGACCTTCTATGTGCCGGGCAGTGACTCTAGATCAGGGTTCTGTCGCTCAGGGAACAGTTGACCACATCTGGAGACTTTTTTTGGTGTCACAACTGGGGTGGAGGGGGTCGTTGTGGGTATTACTGGTGTCTAGTGGGTAGAGGCCAGGCCTGCTACAATACACAGGACAGCCCCCACAGCAAAGGATGACCCGGCCCCGAAAGTCAACAGTGCTGAGGTGGAGAATCCCTGCTCCGGAAGGTTGAGAGACACCATCTTGCTTTCATGGGCAAGGAGCAGAGAATTTCCAGATTCTTCCTCAGCACCTGCTGGATGCTTTCATGGCAACCCTATGGCCTAGGGATCCTCAGCCCATTTGCTGGATGGAGAATTGAAGGCTGAACCAGCCCCAGGAGGATGTGGGGAGCGGGGAGAGGAGGGGGAGGAGAGCAGCCAGGGGTCGGGGGATTGGGGACGATACACCTGCTCTCACCTGCGCCAGGTGTGTGTGTTGTGGGCCCCTCCCCCCCCCAGACACCTGCCTTCCTGCCCAAGCCCCGTCGGGATCCCTCGGCCTCTGGGGAGAGCAGATGATGGCGGTTCTGCCAGGGGACAAGCCAGCCCAGACCTGCAGCCCTGCCTGACGTTGGTCCCCACCAAGCCATGTGACGCGACCAGGCCACAAGAAAGAGGTTTCAACAAGCGTTATCGGTTCCTGGAACTCCGACTCGGCGGCTTCCCCGAAGAAGACCGGCTGTGTGTGACGGTCCCCGCTGCCCCTTTCCTCCTCCGCTGTCCCCACAGCCGCCCCCCCTCCCTGTCTCAGTCTGACTACCTGGAAACACCCTCCCCCCCCGCCCCCTCCTCCTCGCCCCTCTGGCTGGGCGGGCAGCTCGGCGACATCCCCCGGGAGCTGCGGGCACAGCCCATCTGGAGCGTCCCTCCGACGGCCCCCGGGATGCTCGGGCTGGGCTGGACAAGGCTGGGCCCCCCCGGGTGGCGAGAAACCCACCCCTCCCCCTGCCGCTGCCCCCCTAACTCCCACTCCTGGCAGCCGGGCTGGGCGCAGATCCGCCTCAGTGTTACTGGCAGTAAATGGACACAAACCTCCCCCCGCTCCCCATCTCATCTGCCCGCCAGACCGCGGCCGCTTGGCACACGGGCACCCCATTTCAGTTTTTTGTCTTGCTGGCCTGGGAGATCCAGAAGGGGGAAGAAATCCCATTTTGGCAGGGGCAAGAGGGCCGGTCAGAAACTCAGGGGTCATGGATGTGGTTATCTCTGGGTGGTTGCGATGACTCTGGAGTAAGTCACTTCCTCAGTTCACAGAAACCCCCGCTGTAAATATAGACCCTGCCGCAACGGGCGGGGTGGTGGGTGCCTGGGTAGCCAGAAAGACAAGGTGGGTGAGGAGGAAAAGCCAAGGACAGAACCTGAATCCTCTGAACAGGCAGGAGCCTCCAGGACCTGCGGGTAGGGGCTGACTTAACGATGAAATGAAGATGTGATTAGGTGGAACCGGATGAAATGGCCAGGACTCTAGTCTTTTGACCTGTAAAAAAGGCGATTTCATGTGATTCAGCCTAACCGGGTCTACCCGGGAGACTGTCTTAAGAATTGCACAAGATACTGTGAAATGCTTAGCACATGCCTGTATTTAATAAATGCTAAATAGGGGCGCCTGGGTGGCTCCTTCAGTTGGGTCTCCGACTCTTTTTTTTTTTTTTTTTTGACTCTATCCCAGGACCCTGGGATCATGACCTGAGCCGAAGGCAGACGCTTAACAACTGAGCCACCCAGGTGCCCCTGGGTCTCTGACTCTTGATTTCGGCTCAGGTCATGATCTCAGGGTTGTGAGATAGAGCCCCATGTTGGGCTCTGCACTGGGCACGGAGCCTGCTTGGGATTCTCTCTCTCTCTGACACACCCTGCTCCTTCTCTCAAAAAAATAAAATAAAATAAAAGAAAAGAAATAGAAAAAAAAGAAATGCTAAGTAAATAAGAGCCCTTAGGTTATATCACAGTACCTCCAGAACCTATTACAGATGATACACCACCAGTGATGGTCTCGGCACACAGGTTACCAATGGTGTGACCCATTCTCCCCTTTCAAACCCGGTAGCAACTTCCATGTCTTGAGCACACGACGTGTGCCTGGGATGGATGTAAGCATTCTTCATTGTCACCCACGCTCAGCGCCACCCATGATTCCTGAGCATGCGCCATGTGCAGGCAAACCATTCGTGCACACTTGAGCCAGCCTGGAATGTACTTATGGTTCAACTCAAGCTTGGACTCATCTCTAGTGTTAAGGCTGGAAGTCAGCCTGTACTGGGGCAACTGGTTCTTTTTACCCCATTGGAGGACTTCCCATTAATGTCTTCGATGTCACCTGGGCACCTGCTTAACGTCTTAATCCAGGACTTGTTTGGGATTCCGGCTGTTGCCCGATGGGCTCACCTTCCTTGCAATAAGCAGGTTGTCTGGATTCTTAGGAAGGAATCCAGGAACATGGAAAGAAGGACATAGCTGGGGGCTGGAGCTCTGGGGTACACCACTCAAGACCAGTCAGCCAGTTGGCATGTGTGTGCGTATATGTGTGTGTCTGTGTGTGTGTGTGTCTGTGTGTGTGTGTGTCTTTGTGTGTGTGTGTGTGTGTAGTTAACAGTTTACAAAGTCAAGGACCCAGCCTGGATGTGGACGCTTTGGTCTGGACTCAGAACTCACTGACATCTAATTTTGTTTTTGCCACATGTTAGCTCTGTGACCCTGGGCAAGTCATTTCCCTTTCCCTGGGGCCTCAGCTTCCTCATCTGAGAAATGGGGTAATAACAGCCCTGCCCCTCTAGGGTGGTAAGAAGGATGAACTAAGACCATGTGTGTGCGGCTCCCAGCAGTGCCCGGCATGCAGCAGCTACTTAGCATGGACTCAGGTGTGAGAATGATCCAGAGGTACAGAGCATTTCTGCATCAGATGGATCCTGGCAGGGTGTCCCCAGGATCAGCAGTTTGACTGAGGCAGGGGTGAGACAAGCCTTTCCCTCAGAGACTGTAGCACTTGTGTCACCTCTGAGGACTCCTTGGAGGAGGGCCAGCCTCCCCACCTGTGACGATAAAGCTCCCAGAGTCTCTGCGGTGCCTATTTTCGTGGCTGCCGACCAGCGGCTCCTCCACAGGTCCCTGCCCAGGGACACCCTGCCCCCCCGCCACCAGAGTAACGTCCCCTCTCTGAACAGCAGCTTGCCCATCCATGAAAATGGAAGAAAACCTCAGTGGACAGCTGAGAGCATCCGATGAAATGTGCTTCACGAGGTCAATATTGGGCCCCTTCCTCAATCCCTGCTTGCCTCACTGTTCAAATGGGTACAGTCATCCCTACCTTGTCAACCCGTGACTTGGAAGGCTGCTCATGAAATGCTAAGTGGAAAAAGTGGTTTACAATATGGGTCATAAAGAATGCTGTCCTTTTTTTTTTTAAGAAAAAAAATATGTAATCTATAGAAATCAGGAAGAAAATATGTATTTAATACCAACATTATTGGTAGATTCTTTTATAAATTTAGAAACAGATGTGGAAGTTAAGAAAGAATGTGGACGGGTGTGGGATGTTGCAGTGGGGGAGGATTGCGTGGTGGGGGGCGGTGGGTATACGGAAACTCTGTGCTTTCCACTCAATTTCAATGTGAACCTCAACCTGATCTAAAAATAGTCTGTTCAAAGAAAAAAAAAATGGGAAGGAAATTTTTTTTTAATGTGGAATTTTTTTCTCCAAAGTTAAAAAAGTCAGTTATTCACAGCAACCGTGGACACGGAGGTGTGAAAGTGTCTATATCCCACCTTTCCTGGAGGGTGGACACCAGTGAGAGTGGGGATCACTGCGGGCCCCCGATCCTGGCAAAACTAGTCTTCACTCTTCCAGACGAGAGGGTTGTTTTGTCTCTTCTTAGGATTCTTGTCTCCATTTCACCTGCTTACCCTTTACGCCAGCCAGACCTGACCCCGAACCCTGGCTGTTCTTCACACTCTTTGGGTGGCAAGTGCCAGAAACATAACTCAGACAAAGATAAGCCAAAATGGAAACCTGTGGTTTGTGTAACAGGTAACGGCAGAGGTGGAGCTCAGGTACGGCTGGATGCAGGGCTCACACAATGCATCAGAGCTCTGTTTCCTGCTCCTTCTCTTCATCTCTGTTGATTTAATGGGCACAGTGGCTGCAGGGGGTGGGGGCGGGCAGGTTAGGGGAAAGAGTTCCTGTTTGTTTCGGCAGAAAAGTCCCAGAAGGGTGTCTGATTGGTCCAGCTTGGGCCATGTGCTTACTAACAGGCATGGGGAGCTCCGATGGGCCAGGTCTGGTCCACATCCACCCGCGGCCAGTGAGTGACTGACAGCCCATTCAGGACCCCAGAGAACCAGCAGGGCAGTTCCCTGAGCAAACCTCTGGCTCACAGTACACCACATGTGGACCCTACTTCCCAGCCGCCAAGATTATTACTTGCTGTCCCCTCCACCTCCTTAGAATGTGGGGACAGAGACTGTCAGCTCAGGTGTGTGTTCTGTAAGGGCCCCAATGCCTCACAGAGAAGGAGGCAGCACTTTGAGGCCCTGCAAACCTGGGCCTGAATCCTAACTCTGACCCAGCAGTAGGCTGTGTGACTTAGGCAGGCCACTTCCCTTCCCTGGGCCTCAGTTTCCCTCCCACGGAGCGGTGTTGAGGATTTCAGTGAAGTGTGTGGGAGCCGGTTGGGGAGGGGGGCTGGGGCAGAGGGAGTGCTCTGGGCAAGACAGGGAGGGTGAGGACCCAGGTACCCCTGGAGTCCCGCTCAGGAGAGGCTAGGCACACGGGCTGCATCTGGACCTCCTCTCCAGCTGGGAGTATTGGGCAGATAAATCGCTACACTTCTCTGAGTCTTAGTTCCTTCGCCTGCAAAAAAAATGGAGACACGCGAGTACTTTGGGGGCAGTTATATGGATTGTGGGGAATCACAGAGGTCAGTTTGTGCATTCTGTTCCCTCTGCCTCAGATGCCCTTCCCCACGGAGGCCGCCCAGGTGAACCCCTTCCCACTCAGGCTTGAAGACTCTGACAGCACTTTCTCCAGGGAGCCTCCCCTGGTGTCTTGCACCCTCCTCCCCATGATTCCTGGGCCCCAGGTATGATTGGACTCTGGGTGTCCTCCACCAACCCTGCAGCCACCTTCCTGTTGGGACCTGAAACCGGGGACATGGAAACCCTCCCTTAAGTCCTTCTCCTAACTCGTGACCAGTCAGAGTCATCTGCGCTCGGGAGGTGTGAATAAAGGTTTGTGGGGTGAACGCCTGACCCTCACGCTTCCTGGGGGTCCCCTGCTCCGGCACAGGCCTCTGGCCCTGTCTCTGAGGTAGTGTGGCACCCACCGGGGTGAAGGGGCCTTCAGGGAGGGATGAAGTCTGGGTGGCTGCTGGACGCCCAGGCAGCTGATTTCTAAGAAACCAGCAGAGGAACAGGAAGGCTGGGGCAAAGCTCAGGACGGGCTTTTACTTTCAGTTTTCTGGGCTAGAGTGCAGAAGGTGCCTGAGGTTCTCAGTTGGGAGGGGAGGGTGTGGTAGGCTGGGCTTCCCAGGGTCGAGGGTCAAAGACAGAGCCACCTCTTTGGGGCCCGAGCCAGGCCTGCAGCCCAGAGAGGTCCCACGGGGCCCCAGCCAGGCAGCTGTGAGGGTGGCAGTTGGGGGGCAGGGATTGCAGGGCTAAGGGCCTGCCACCCTGCTGGGCCACCAGCGCCTTCCCTCTCTTCTTTTGCCCTCTATTTTTTACGTGCCTTGGATTAAGGACTTCTTCACCCACTCACCACCCAAGGGTGCTTTCTTTTATTCTTAGGCCCTTTCTGTGCTCTTTCCTTCTTCCTTTTCTTCCTTCTCATCTTTCATCTCCTCTCCACCTTCCCTCCGCTCCCCTTCCCTTTGTGGCTCCATGTCTGCCTGGCTCCTTCTCTCAGCCTTTGTCTCCATCCGTTTCCTCTTCTCTCTGGCCCCTCCTCCATCTTTCTAGCCCCTCCCCATCTCCCTGGCCCCTCCCCCATGTCTGGCTCCTCCCCTGTCTCTCTGGCCCTTCCCCTCTCCCTGTCTTTCTGGCCCTCCCCATCTGTCCGGCCCCTCCCCATCTCTGTCTCTCTCATTTTCTTTTATTTGTCCTGCATTCCCCAAACTCCACCATTCACCTACGACAATGCTAACCACATTTTCTAAACAAATGCCCCTCACCTGACTTTTTAAAAATCTACATACCTACCTTAGTGTTGTCTCAGGTGGTAATAGTCCTCACATCTCATGTTTGATGTGATACATTTTTTCCCCTAATGCACATTGAAATAAACACGTAAGAGAATTTTTGCCAGTCTTGTGCCCAACATATCCCGTGGGGGGCCAGGGGCACCAGGGTGGAGCATCCTTCACCTGCACCTTCTCTCTTCATTGCTCCTCAGTTCATCCTGCCATAGGTACTCACCATGGAACTGTTATTACGTTTCTAGAGAACCCCGGTTCTACTAGGCATGCTTCTAAACACTTTACAGATATTAACACATTTACTCTCCTAACAGTCCTGGAGATAGCCATGATAATAACGGGGAAGCTGAGGAATAGAGAGGCTAAGTAACTTGCTTGTATCACGCAGCTAACAAAAACCCCACCTTCCTGGCACTTATGATCTAGAACACAGAGCAAACCTCTCAGCACTCTGATGTGGGCTTTAACCGAGGCAGGAACAAAGGCAGTGATGGCTCCGCAGAATCAAGGAGGAATTCCTTGGGGGGCAGGGTGAGGACTGAGCTGGGCTTTGAAGGTTGAGTAGGAGTTTGCCAAGTGAAAAGGAAGCAAGAGAAACATCAGAGGCTTCTCAGGTTGCTCAAAAGGCCTAAGAAATGATGAGAAATTGGGGATGACGGAAGCAGACGGGGAATGTGAAGGGCACGATGTGGGACTAGAAATGTACCTTGGGGCCAGATGGTGAGGGACCTCAGATCCCATGGGAAAGGGGTCCTATTTTAATATCTAGCAGTTGGGATCCCCTGGGGTGCTGCGGAATTGTCTTACTTCGTTCACATACTGCCTCTACCACTTTTACCACCTGTGAGGTCATAGACAAGGAGCTTAACCTCTCCTAGCCTCAGTTGCCTTGTCTGTAAAATGAGACAACCCTGGTGCCTGCCTAGAAAGTGCTAGATACGGGGGAGCTCAGAGGAATACCCACTGGCACTGGGAGCTAAGGGTGCATGTGACCAGGGGTGGGAGGTGATCAAGTCTGCAACGTGAGCCATCACACCCAGCTCCCTCCTAGAGCCTGCAGAAGGGGCTGGCGCCCATATCACTCGCCTCAGCTTCCCCATCTCAAATCCAGGACAGGGGAAGCCCACCTGAAGGCTCAAGTGTGTCTTCCTCCCCCTGCCCCCTCACCCCTGCCCACCTGGTTGGACCTGAGGGAGTTTCACTTTGACTCACCTTCCAGGAACTGCGGCCCTTCCTGTCACCAGGCTAGCCCAGAGGACAGAGATGAGACAGATGGCACCGAAGAGCCCGGGCTGGGCAGGCAGGGGTTTCACTTTCCGTGTCCTCTGACACGGGACCAGCCTGTCCTGCAGGTCCTGCCTCTTATTGATCTCAAGCTCTGTGCCGATCCTTTATAGCCCTGTCTTTCATGCCTCCGGACCCTCTGAGATCCAGATGTTTACCCCATTTCACTAAGACTCAGAGTCAGGGAAAGCATTGCTTGCCCGGGCCACACAGCTGGCAGCCACGCCGGACCCTGTCTCCCCGGTGGGGGACGGGCGTCCCTGAGGCTTTCTGCAAGATGATCTCCTGGTGGAATGCAAGAACATTTTTATAAAACATGGAACCTCCGCCCCCGCCTCCCACCGCCCCCCCCCGCCCGCCCCCGGCAGCGAGTTCCTCTTTGCATCCTCTCGGGATCTTTTCGCTGAGGTCCAGAAGGTCTGAGATGGGTCCTAGTGTGCCCTATGCACCTCTCTGAACCTCTCAGACACTGTCACTCCCCCCTCCTCCCTCTCTCCCTCTCTCCCTCCCTCCCAACCACAGAGTGGACCTGTCACAGCGGAGCCAGACACCAAGATGCAGCATTCTAGAACATAAATGCTGTTGGGACTGCACTACATTTTTTCCGGGGTTGCCTCTTGCTGGCTTGCCCTGTGTGGTAATGAAGCTCACTTAGGGAAACCAAGTGACTCGATTTGAAGGAGATAATAATCGAATAACAGAACAGATGGCACCTGGATAGGTCTGGCAAAGATCATACAAGTGGAGCTCCAGGAGCTTGGCCTGGAGCATCAAATGAGGAAATGGTTATAAACTCTGGCTGCCCGCATTCGAATGCCCTGGCCTCCGCTACCCACCTGCTGTGTGACCCTGGGCACTCTATTTAACCTCTCTGTGCTCAACGGCCTCATCTGCAAAATGAGGATGATAATAATTACACCTGTTCCCTAGGGCTCTTGCAAGGGTTAGACGAGATAATGGGCATGGATGACATACAACGATGCCTAGGGGCGTGCAGTAAGCATTTCATGTGGGTGAGCTGGGAGCCCCTGGTGTTCTTCATAAATGGCAAGCTGAGAATAAAACCAGGTTTGCCTGACTTAATGCCTATGCTGATTCAAAGACGCCTGGGCCGTCTCTGTGATGCAAAACAATAAGGCATTCTTGTAATTCCTCTATCTGGGTGGTGATCCATTTTGTTTCCATTTATATTGAACCATTGATCCTCATGGCCCTGTGAAACAGGGCAGAGGGGGTCTGAGTCTAATTTTCATTGTATGGGTGAGGCCACTAAAGTCACACAGTCCACAGAGGCAGGGCTCAAACGCAGGTCCTGGGGCCCGGCTGTCTCTGCTCCTCCAAGCAGCCTCCCCAAGCAAACCGTGGGTGGGGAGGGGCCCTCCAAGGCTGACCTACACAGGCCCTTTGCCCTCCTCTGCCTCATCATACTTCTGGCTGCGCTTCCCGGATGCACCCAGGTGTGGTAGGGAGTACACGGCTCATCACACAGGCCCCTGCAGGCCCCCAGGTGGGGCCAGCCCTGAATGTCACGCTCCCAGGCCTGCTCTTACACAGGATCCAGCTATCTGGCTCATAGCATCCCTGTCCTTGCTCATCCTCATTTGCATCCATGGCCCCCCACCAGCTGCCAGGGCTGACCCAGAGCTGCTCGCCAGGGTTTCTGATGACCAGGCGGCCCTGGCCATTCTCTGAGGCTTGAATCTGGACGTAGCCTTGCACAGACGGTACCAGCCCACCACCTCTCTTGCCTCTCCAGCCTGTGTTGTGGGGAAAGGACAGGCAAGTGAGATGCTCTGAGCCCTGGCTTCTTCTGTGGCTCTGAGGATCCTCCAGGGTGGTCCCAAGCGGCAGAAACGAGACATAGACATATGAACTGTTGAGCATTGCAGTGGATAAGGTCATGGGCTTGGGCATCAGGCACCTGCAGTCAGAGTGCCTTGGCTATTTACACATCCATGGGGGCAATCCCTTTGCCTTTCTGAGCCTGTCTCTTTGTAAGGCAGCCTGGCTGAGGTATTAGCACCCAGGAGGTGCTTAGTAAATGGCCATTATTTTAAAACAGGAGAAGTGCGGGTGCCTGGGTGTCACAGTCGTTAAGCGTCTGCCTTCCCAGGGTCCTGGGATCGAGCCCCGCATCGGGCTCCCTGCTCGGCAGGAAGCCCGCTTCTCCCTCTCCCACTCCCCCAGCTAGGGTTCCCTCTCTCGCTGTGTGTCTGTCAAATAAATAAATAAAATCTTAAAAACAACAACAACAGAAGTGCAAGAATCAAGAAGCAGAGAGGGCCAGTCCCAATTATTGGATACTATGGTGTATTAAGCCCTTAACAGGCACCCCTTTACTTAATTTCACCCCCGGGGTGGGTACAGCTATTCGTCATTTCCAAGTGAGGAAGATAGTGTTCAGAACCTAAGGGCTGGGTGAGTTGGGGCGGTCCAGGGTCGGTGTGGACTGGGATCGGCTGGAAGCGCTTTCTGGTCCCCGAGTTCCTTAGGACATGTACCCTCTTGGCCTCAGGGGTATCGCCAGCCCCAAGGCGGCACGCCCAGGGCGGCGTTAGGACCAAGCGGAGGCGAAGAGCGCCGCCCACAGAGCCTGCTTGGAGTCCACTGCCGGCAGGTGAGGGCGGGGCCGTGACGTCGAGGGCGGGGCCGTGACGTCATGGGCGCGCGCAGCACGTGGCGGCCCTGAGCGCGGGAGCCCTTCGGAGCCCCTGGGCCGTGGGCGCGGGCGACATTGCCCAGGCTGGGAAACACCACCCACGACGTGACGAGGAGCGGCCTCGTGTGTGCAAAGGCCCGGTGGCAGGAGGGAGCGGTGAGTGCTGAGGCCAGACACGTGGGCTGCGTGTGTTGGGAGGGGGCACCTGCAGGCCTCGTGAGTCCTTGTGGGAGGGGGGCTTCCTCCTCCCTTCTCCTTCCTTCCTCCTGAGCACGGCGGGAGCATTGGAGGACAGGGGCTTGGCGCTGCCGACCCCACATGGGGTATGTGTGTGGGGGTGGGTGGGTGGGAAGGAGGTTAGTACTGCGGAGAAGCAGTCAGTGGAGAGCGTGGAACCCAAATTTCCCATGAAGGCTGTCGGCCAGCCAGGCCCCAGGGCCAAGAGCACGGTTGGGAGGGGCAGGGTGAGCACCCACCGCTCGCACCCTAGTCCGTGTGTGAATTGGCCTCCTTGAAAACTGCACTCTCTGCGGGACCTTGAGGCCCTCCAGAATCAGGCCACGTGCATGTTGAGCCCCAGGGAGTCTCTGGATGATGGTAGTGGAGGCCCCAAGCTACCTCCTTCCAGGTGCTGTACGTCCTTTCCCAAAGTTGAGGCCGGCTCTGCCCAGCACAGGTGGCCGGCGGGACCCCTGCTCCAAGAAGCCCCTCACTGGGCCATGCCCAGGGGCTCTGTTAGATCCAGGCTTGGGGTTTCTGACTGCTGTCTGATGCCCAGGGTTGGCCACTCCAGACCTGGTCCACACTCCGTCCCAGCGCTTCGCCAGGCGGGCCCTGTGGCTGGCTGTCCCTGCCTCTCCTGACTGGTGAGAGCTGAGGGGTCTGGTTAAGAATAAGCCACGCCCCCATCCCACCGCATCCCCGGCTGCCCAGAAGGCAAGAAGCCTAAGGCCATCTCCCCAGGCCTCCCTGCCTTAGCCAGAGGGTCTGGTCACAGCACAGAATGGATCAGGTCACCCCAGGCTCCCCATCACACTGCCAGTGCCCCGTGGTCAGCACGGCCTGCAGGGCTTCGGCCCCTGCCCACCCATCCCTCCTCCCCTCCTGCACTTGCCTCCACTCTGTCCCCTCCAGCTCCGCCGGCCTCTGTTCTGCAGGTTCTGCAGTGGGCTCAACTGGTTCCCAACCCAAGATGCCTTTGCACTTATGGTTCCCTAGGCCTGGAATATGGTGTCTGGGCTGGTGGCTCCTCCTGTCATTCCAGGCATGATTTCAGTGTCACCCCAGAGGAGCCTTCCTGACCTTTCTAACAGAGTCTCACCCCACTGTCTGACCACCTTGTTGAGTTTTAATCTGAGCGCTGTCACTACTTGGAATGTTCTTGTTCCTTTATTTTCCTCCTGTGTTATTTACTGTCTGAGGCCCTGGGTGTCTGGGTGTTAATGCCACGAGAGCAGGGACTACTCATTCCTGGATCCTTTGGGCTCAGGGCAATGCCTGGAACATAGTAGGTGCTCGGGGAATGTGTGTTCTGTGGAGCTCAGCTATCACCTACTGAGCCCTGATGTGTTGCCAGTTTCCGTTCACCACCCCAGCAAGAGGCCCAGCTCCCCTCCCACCTGGGCTTGCCGGGGGGGGGGGGGGGGGGGCAGTAAAAGTTCCGTTCATAAGCTTGGGACAATTGAGCAGGTGGAAGTGAGACCTGTGAATATGCATTTTCCCAGGATTCCTCCTCCACTCTTTAGGAAACCAGTTGCCTTTAGAGTGGGTCGGACCTGGGTGAGTCTCGGCTGTCGCTTTGGAGCTGTGTGACCCTGAGTGAGTGGCTCTACTTCTCTGAGCCTCCATTTCTTCATCTCTAAAAATGGGGATCCGAGTCTCCAGCCCAGGGGTGGCTTGGGTGCAGGTCTGCGGCCATTCCCGCACCTGTTCCCCCATCGGGCCCCAGAGCTGCTGCTTTCCTGCTCTCTGCCTGTCCCACGATGCCCAGCTCACCCACTCTCAGAGGGGAATGTATCTCAGCCGCACCTGGGCCCCCGACCCTGCCCCCGCTGCTGCGCACCAACTCCCCTCTCACTTTTCATTCTTGTAAATTGACGTCAGTGCTGCTGAATCATGAAGCTGAGGTTTGAGAGACAGAGCATCTGCACCGCCAGGGCAGCCGCATGGCACACACTGCTTCTCTGCTCCCCTTCCCCCCGCCAACCCTCCCCGCCCCCCCCCCCCAGTGCTTTTCCTCTGCGGCCGGGTGTGTGTGCACAAGATTGCAGTCACATGGGGCGGTGCGTGGCTCCCGGGGGCTTTTGGGTCACTTTAGGTCACTGTACATATGTTAGTATAGATTAAAAAAAAAATGCACAAAGAGAAGGGGCCAGCTCTGGGGAATGTGATCAGAGGGGCCTTTATTCTTAGTCATCCCGCTCCTGGTTTTATAAGGGGAGCGGGTTTGTGCAGTGAGGATGTAATTTTTAAAACTTTTTTTAGAAGGATGAAAAAGTCTTGGAAATATTGTAAACGAATTTGTTTCTCTTTAGATGAGGACCTGTTTCCTTATCTGTGAAATGGGGATGTTAACAGTACCCAAATCATAAGGCTGGGGGGGAAAGATTGAGTGTTTTCATATAGGTACTAGGGGCTGGAACAGCCCCTGCATAATAATGCTATTTATAAATGCTGACAGCCAGCTACCTGTTAGGCCCTCACTGGGAGGCCAGGTTGCCCAGTGGTACCTAGCCTCCGAAACGGCACTAAGTTTGAAAATCTGGTTTCACCACTTACCGTGTACCCTACTTTGCCTCTCGTGAGCCTCATCTTTGCTCTCTGTAAAGTGGGAGAGAGGTTTGTAACTCACAGGCGGGCTGGGAAGGTTAAACAAGGTAGCGCAGGACCCTGCATACAGTTAAGCACTTGCTGTGTCTCCGGTCTATGCCCAAGCAGTGCCTTCTTGGATTTCTCCCTGTTTCCCCAGGCACTACCCAAGCTGAGGGGTGTGAGGGGTGAGACAGGGAAAGTCAGCAGAAGGACGGGACTTGATCCACACGGCAGTGAACAAAGGGCAGGGAGGTGGTGAAGAGAAAAGCAGTCGCTCCTTAGAGGCATGGAGAGAAGGCATCACCTCCTTCCATCCCACCCCACCTTTTAAAGGATACAATTGTCAAAGCTCTCTGAGATCCTAAATCTCTCCGAGCCATCCTTAACCTTGAGGCCTGGAACCTATTTAATCCCCAAGACAGGCCTGGGCTGTTCCAGTTCTCTATCAAGTTAATTTTTTGTTGCACTTTCAAGCCTGAAAGGTATTATTAAATATTAGGACACTCCACCATCAGCATGTCCAAGGCTGCCGAGGGCCAGTCCAACTTCTAAAAATGAAGCGCAACATGTCGTGAGGTTGTTTCACCCTAAACCCGAAAGTGACTCAATTCACCGGGTGTGGCCACCCAGCCCCTGGTTGCCGGCATGGATTATCTGTCAGGCCATGGACTCGGGGGTAGCCACTGAGCCCGTGCCATGGGCACTTTCTGGCCATGTGGGCCAGCCCTGCAGTGCCCTGCAGCCACCCTCCCCTCCCCCGGCTCCTGAGAGCTTGGCCTCGTTCGTGATGCACAGCCACCACCTCCTCCAGCAAACCCATTTTAGAGGTAGACACTGAGGCCATGAGAGGCAAAGGGAATTGCCCAAAGCTGCTAGCAGGGCCCTCCCGCCACCACAGACCGCAAAGCATTTTTCTGGCTCCAAGTGGTGTGTTCACCAAAAAGTACACAAGAGAAGGGGGCAGGAAGGATGAAGTCCTATACCCCCATCCCATCTGAAATCTGTCTCTCTCCATGCCTGGTTTCAGAATGTGCCACTCCTCCTTCCAAAAACTAACCAAGCCCCCACCCCACCCCCACCTTCTTCCTGGAAGGTGCTGTGGTCACAGAATGAAATAAGTTTCTTCTCTGTCATCCATTTCAAACAGATTCTGGGTGGACGGCCAAAAAAGGCCCCAGTGTCTTCTCAGGAATGGCCACAGGCAAATGGAGCCCTGCCTTGGTTTCTCCTCTGTAAAAAAAAAAAAAAATGAGGATAGGAGCCTTGCTTTTAGGGCTATCCCTGGAACACAGAAGAGGGTTTGGCACACTTTAAGTGCTCAAACACCAGCTGCCATTTTACCCAACACAAAATACCAAAACTGGACGGGCTGTTCCTTCCCCCCCCTCCCGCCGGCCCAGAGCTGGGAGTGGAACCAGGCAGGTTCCCCATCCCTCAGGACATGAGTCCCACTCCCTTCAAGCCACATGGGTCAGTCTTAGGACCCCTCAGCCCTGGACCCGTTCACAACGAAGGGAATCCCTTGAGCAAAGCACACGCTCTAGAAACCTTTTTTTTTTTCTTAAAAAAAAAAAACTTTCATAACAAAGTTTATTACCTAAACTGGTTGTAAAAAATATAAAATAGGATTCTGCACAGCAGAAAAATAAAGCCAGAGACCCTCCCCCAACCCCTGGTTTGTGCAAAGATACTGGGTATATGTAAACATGAAGAGGTAGGAGGTACAAATTCAGGTCCTGGCCCCAGATAGAGTTAAGTTAAGCTGCTACAACAACCAGGGGGACCCAGAGGGAGCACCAGGAGGGGGGGCACCCCCCCAAGAGATGGGGAGGGGTCTGCGGCCTCGTCTCCAGCGGCGAGGGGGACGCGCCTCGCCCCCACGCCCCGCTCCCTCCAACCCAGGTGGGGAGGGCACCCACGTGGTTCCAGGGAAATAATAATTAATAATACAAAATAGTAACAAGACGGCCGAGTTAATGCTGCGTGCGCGGCCGGTCAGATCTGGAAGGGGAAAGAGCTCAAGTAGTCGCGGAGGACGGGGTTGAGGGGGATGCGCGCCAGGTTCTCGCGGCCCACGGTGGCCACGATGCGCTGGCGACACAGCTCCTGCAGCGGCCGCACGCGGCGCTGGCGCAGCGGGGCCCCGAGCATGCGGCGCGGCGCCGCCACGTAGTGCTCCAGCAGCTCGAAGAGGCAGTCGAAGCTCTCGCGGCTGCCGTCCAGGTGGAAGCGGCCGGCCTGGAAGTGCACGCGGATGCTCGTGGGGCCCGAGGCCATCTTCACGCTGAGAGCGAAGAAGCAGTTCCGCTGGCGGCTGTCGCGCACCAGGAAGGTGCCCACGGGCTCGGCGCGCAGCCGCTCGTGCGCCCCGTGCACGCTCAGGGGCCCCCAGTAGAAGCCGCAGGCGTCGAGGAGCGCGCTGGCCCGGGTGATGCGCCGGTACTCGGCGTGCGAGCGGAACGTGCGGAAGTGCGTGTCGCCGGGGGCCGGAGCCGGGGCCGCCGGGCAGGGCCGCGGGCGCGCGGGGGCCGCGGGCGCCGCCGAGGACGAGGGCGAGGACGAAGACGAGGAAGGCTCTGGCCGCCGTCGGGACTCTGCTGCCGTGGAGATTGCATTGTCGGCTGCCACCTGGTTGTGTGCTACCATCCTACACGCGGGGCCAGCCGGAGGGGTGGGCCATAGCGTCCGGGGGTGCGCTGCGGGGAGACACGGGCGGTGAGCCGAGAGTCGGGACGGGCCCGGGCAGGTGGGGGAACCGACCCGAAAGGGCCGAGGGCGCAGGACCGAGTCGGCGCGGCCCCCAGGAGCCTCCGCAGGCTCACCTAGAAAATGGGCCTCCCCGTCCAACGAGCCCCTCTGGGAGGCGGGGGGGGGCCCGGCCGGGGCGGAGTCCGGCCGCCGGCTCGCTCGGAGTTTGGGTAAGAGGGGGGCGTGGAGAGAGGTGCGTGGAGAAACCTGCCCCGACTCCGGCCACCCGGCCCTCGGCTCGCCGCCCCGCGGCCGCCGCCTGCTGGCCAGGCCGGGGACTGGCGCCTCGTCCGAGCAATTTGGTCAAAGACAGAAAAGCTGCGCTGCGGGCACCCCGCTCGCGGGGGACTGCCAGGGTGGGGCCGCCGGGGGGCCAGGGGCGTGGCGGCCGCGACCGCATCATGCAGTCCCTGAGGCCCGCCCGACACTCGGCCGTCCTTTCCTGTCTCCTGTCCTGTCGTCCTCCCCTCCCTCCCTCCCTCCCTCCCGCTTCTTTGCCCGGTGCCCGGCTCACCTGGCGGCGGGGCGCGGGGCGCCGCGGGCGGGGCGGCGGGGGGCTCCGGGGCGGCTCTCGCGCATGCTCCGGGGCCGGGAGCCGTGCAGCTGCCACGGCCGCAGCTCGCTCTGCTCCGCGCCCGCCCCTGCACCAGTCTTTTAAACTGGCCGGGAGGTGTGGCCCGCCCCCTCAGGCTCCACCCCCCGCAGGCCCCGCCCTTCCGCGCCACTTTCGGTTTCTTTTTCCGCCGTGGCGCGCGGTGCGAGCCGCAAGATCTACACCTCTTCCACACACTTGGGGACCCTTCCCGGGCCCCCCCTTCTCTGCTCCAGCCTCACACTCGCCCTAGGACCCCCTCCATTAAGGGCTCTGGTCCTGCCCTGGACCTGCTGTCACTCGGATGCCCCCTCCGCACCTGGACGTCCCACTACCACCCTAGGTCGCAGATTTCTGCAGCCAAGCCCTTTAGGGTATTCTGGACTGGCCCTGACACATCCCTCTCCGCCGCCCGCCAGGTGCCTCAGCACCCGTCTCTGGTAGATCTCTGTCCTTTGCTCTCTTCGAGTCAGACCCCTCCCCGTCCGACACTGGGGTCCTACCTGCAGATCCGGCGTCGGACCCGGCCCCTCGCGACTGCTCCCCCCGTCGCCTGCCCCCCACCCCCCCAGCCCCGAACCCTCAGGCAATTGCCCCTGCACCCCTTCTAGCCTGTCGCTGTCCCTGGTCTTGGCTTGGGCTTCCCAGGAAGCCGTGGCCTGACCACAGGCTTCGGAGGAACCCTTCGGAGGCACGAGAAGGGCGCCTCGACTGCGGATCCAAGTTCCTCGGAAACCGGGCGGGGCCCGTCAAGGTCCCTGGCAGCAGTCTTGGCTCGCCCTTCCTGCCGGGGAGCAGCTGGAGAAACTGAGGCCCTGGGGGAAGGGCTGTGATCTGCAGCGACTGGCAGGTGGGGAGCTCTGGTGGAGCGTGCCCTCCTGTCTTATTTTGGGGAGAGGAATGGCGGGGCACCTCCAAACGCTTTGAAGCCCAACAAAAAGATGGTTCATTGATGTGATGATTCCCAAAACCTACTTTGACTTTTCCTGGCCTGCCCTCCTTTCCCTATAGAGTCCATGTCCACCCCCCGCACCCCCCTCCACTGCTGGGTCAAGTGTCTGCCCCACCTGGCACTCATACTCTGGCTTGGGACCTTGGTGGCTTGATGGTGCCGGCTATAATTTGTACATTCCTGCATGTGACCGACGACCCTGTTGTGGCAAGGCACGCCTTAGGTGCCTGGCTGGTACGTGTATTTTTGAAGGAAAGAAAGAACAAATGAGGGTTGGGGCTAGTGAGTGGGTAGTCTCCGAGTCGCCGGGAGTTACACAGAAGACAGGCCAGGCTGGGGGCTCGGCCAGCGTTCTCACACTGGCACACACTGCCCTCTACGGGCTGCTCTCAGGCTGCAGCCCAGGCCTCTGTCTCTGAAGTCCAGATGGGTGCCAGGACCTCCTGCCCACCTCCTTGGCGCTTTCCTTCCCTGGCCCCAGGCTGGCTGTGTTTCCTCTTGAACATAAGGGGGTGGCCCAGAGCCAGCCTTGTTTAGGACCCCATCAGCTCCCTGGATGCGTGTTGGCGTCATCGATGTCGTCGTCCTGGGTTGAGAGTGTGTGTGCGTGTGTGTATGTGCGTGCATTGGTGTGCAGGGCGGTGGGACAGAGGATGGAGAGGCGTGCGTGTGCCAGTGGTCAGGGGCTGTGGGCACTCCAGAGCATCTGTGGGTGTTGTGCCCTGTAGTGGGTGATGAATAAAATGTAAAGTAGTGGTGAAAAGCCAGACTGTGGACCCAGACTACCTGGATTCCAGTTCAGCCATACACCTCTCTAGCCCTGGGACTCTGAGTGTGTAATTAAGCCCCCTGCCTTGGTTTCTTTGTCTGTGATACAGGAAAAACCATCGTGCCTCCTTCCTGGTGGCAGAGATTAAAATGAGTGATTATGGGTCAAGTGCTTAGAGCAGCCCCTGGGGAGTGTAAGCGTTCAGCAGGTTACTGCTGTTGCTGTTGTTCCTCTGGGGGCACTTGTGAGTGTGGCCGCGTGTTGGAGCCCGAAACCATGTGGCCTCATCCCTCCGGCCCATTCTAGAAGCCCTAACCCCAGGAACACAGGCCGGAGAAGGCATGGACTGAGTTTTGTGGGGGTAAGCCAGGCCCCTGGATGCCGGCAGTGGGGAAGGGTAGCACCTCCCCCTCACTGGAGCTGGGGGCGGGGTTCCAGGCCCAGGGAAGGCCAGCGAGGGGGCAGGGGGTCTAGGCCCAGGAAGGCCGGGCTGGCTCCTGCAAGATTTGTCTTCCTGCCAGCACGTCTCCGTGGCAGGCCTCTGGGGGGAGGGAAGTCTATAAATAGCTGCTGGTCCATATGCCCTGCTAACCCCTGTTGATAGCTTCCATGGCTACATGGGAGAGTCACCCCTTTTCATGGGGACTGGGGCTGCCTTCTCACAGCTCCCCCCTTGCAGCCACACTCCCACCCATGCCTGTGTGGAGCCCCCTCCCTCATTGTTTTTACCGATACCTGCGATACATTGGCCTAAGCTGACTGTGTGCTAAATGCTTTATAGTCCTTAGATCATTGGGTTGGTACAATGATCCAATCTGTCTGTTTTACAGATAGAGAAACTGAGGCTCAGAAGGGGAGTCACGTGCCTGCGTGCACACAGCTCAGAAGGGAGAGAGCTGAGATTCCTTTCTAGGATCTAAAGCTTTCGCCCTTGTCCGCTGTGCTGTAAACTCCCTCCCCCCAATTCCTGGTGATCTCAAATCCTGGTCTGTTTGCTAGAAAAAACAGTAGATGCCAAAGAAATCAGAGACTCATTCGTATCCGGAGCCTGCCTCGGGAAGAGCAGGGACAGCTCTGCTGGCTTCCCTCTCATTTACAAGCTCGAGGAGGCTTCCACCTCGCCCTTTGTGGCTCCGAGTCCATCTCTGAGTGTCCGTGACCTTGCCTGTACAGTGGGCCTGGCCCCCTCCTCCCCGCTGACCGACTCCTGGTTGTGAAAGCCGTGGTGAGTCAGGCACAAGTCTCTGAGCACACGTGGGTTCTCCTCACCACCGACAGTGACAGTTACTGTGGCTTCAGTTTCATTTTCTAAAGTCCTGAGTTCAGAATGAAACCACATCCAGACGCCAAAAGGAAAAAGGAAAAAGGAAACACGCTGATAGATGAACATCTGCCTCTCCCTGGATAGGTACTAGGCTCCCAGGAAGCCACGGCAAGTGTGGGCTGCGTCCGGACTCCATGCCTGCTGCTTCGCAGCTGTGTGACCTTAGGCAAGTAGCTTGCCCTCTCTGGGCCCCATTGGCTCCATCTGCAAAAAGGTCCCTGGAAGTTTTGTACCTTACCGAGCAGCAGCGCATGCAAAGCCCAGAGCAGAGTGCCAGGCACAGAGCAAGGGCTTGGCACAAGCGATTTGTCACAGGACAGTTGGGACCGCCCTCTGTCCACAGCCAGATATGCAGGTGGCCCTCCTCCCCACTGGGCAGCTGAGAAGTGAGGGGCCCAGCCAGCAGCCCTGGGGAATCAAAATTCTGGCGCAGAGGGCTCGGTCTTTCAGTTTCTCTGTCCTCCTTTGGCAAAGTTCTGCTGGGAAAAGCTGCTCCTGGCCAGGACACGCAATCCTGAAATTGTACCCTGTTCCTGTGCCCCCCGTGCTGGCTGCCCCTAACGTGTGGGGCCTCTGAGCTTCCCGTGGGAGGCTGTGCTTCTGGGGAGCCCCGAGCAGCAGGCCTTACAGCGTGGAGTCTGTGGTCAGCGGGCCTGCGTTTAAATCTGTCCCTTAACAAGCATGCAGCCTGGGGCAAGCTTCTTCGTTCCTCTGTGCCTCAGTTTTCTCCTCTGCAAGTTGGGGGTAATAATGCCCCTCTTTCCCTCCTTCAGTATTGATTCAGTAGGGATTTGTCGAGTGCCTGCTGTCTGCCGGGCGCTGGGAACTCAGGGGTCTTCAAGCATAGAGGAGGCAGTGAATTCACACGATCGTTTCAGATTGTGGTCAGTACTGTGGGGGAGATCAACACGGAGAAAGGGGAGCGATGAGAGGTTTGTGGGCTTGGGCAGGGGTGAGACCAGGCAGTCAGAAAAAGCCTTGTGGATGGTGACAGAGTTGAGGTCTTTCTGAAAGCGGGCTGAAGAGGACTCCAGGCCGAGAGAGCAGCTCATGCAGAGGCCCTGTGGTGGGGATGGCAGGCATGCCTGAGGACCAGAGAGAGGCGTGTGGCACTGGTGTAGGGCAAGGGGGTGAGGGCAGGGGTGAGGCATAGGGGTTGGTGGGGGTCTAGTCCATCGGGCAGGGCCTTGCTGGGAAGGGGGGTAGGGCTGGAGACAGTCCTTAAGGTCCGGGAAACACTATAGGATTGGGCATGGAAAGAGCCCTCTGGCTGCTGACCTTCCAGACAGCTGGTTCTTGAGCCACAGTGACTCATGGTAGAGGCCTTGGGACACACCTCCGTGCTGTCCCAGACCCGCCGGGGTGTCACCACTATCCCCTGAAATGGGTGCAAAGCCAGTTCTGAGGGACAGCTGGGGCAACTTGGAACAGGTGTTTTGGGGAGGCCGAGTCCTGCTCAGAGGCCTCCGTCTGGGGAGGCTGCCTCGTGTGGGGTAGAACCTGACCCAAGCCCGGCCCGGCCCGTCAGCAGGAATGACTGTGTGTCCGGGGGAAGGTATGTGACGCCAGGGACACTTGAGATTGAGGAGAAAGTTCTCCTTTAGGGCAGAGGAGGCCAAATGGCCAGGAGTGATGACTCCAAAGTGACGATAGATAGGCCTGGGGAGACTTGATGAGAACCTTCCAGCAGACCCATGATCCCCATGTGACAGGTGAAGAAAGAGATGGGTCAGAGATTATGTGCAGTAGAGATTGCCCAGCTTCTGGAGAGCAGCAGAGGGGCAGGAAAGAGGATTTCCAAGAGCACTGGTTGTGGAGTCCAGACAGACCTGGTTCTAGGCCCAGCTCCCCCCACCACCCCGACCAGCGCTATGGCTTCAGGCAAGTGGACTTAATCCAGTGGCCCCAACATCAGTCCCACAAACTCCAAGCATGGCAGGCCCCGTGCCTTTTCATCAGCAAATCCCTCAGGACCTCGCTCGGAGCCTATTCATTCTATGTTTACACACTATTCTAATAAGCCGATCAGGTTCCCACCCTACCGTACCCCATAAATGGCAAATTGTGAGCCGTTGACAGCAAGAAGCAATGGCAGTTTGACAGAGGGCAGAAAAGCTATGAAACTAGACACATGACATACAGCAGGCTCCGCTGATGAGTCCTCAGCTCAGGGGCCGCTCGCCAACGGCAGGCACCATGAGGAGAGCTTGGATCGGTCCCCGTTCTCGGGGTGAGGAGGCATCTCCTTTCTGGGCACACACTGAACCAGTAGGAGGCTCGGCAGTGGCCCGGGACCGAGGAAGCCCAGCGTCTGCTGGCACCAAAGAGGTCCCCGGCCAAGCCGGCCGGACCCTGGGAGCAGGCTCTGGGAGGAGGTGATCCTCGGACCTGAACTGTAAAGAGCAAGTGGGTCTCGGCCAAGGGGCAAGAAGGGACTGTGCTCCTGGCCGAGCATGGCACAGGCAAAGGCCCGGAGATGCACGTTTGAGGACCCAAGCGGCGGTGGCTGGAGAGGATGCTGAGGTGAGCAGGAACGGTTTAGAGGCAGAAGTTGGGCTGGGGGAAGGCCATGCGTGGGCCTTGGCCTTTCCCTGCCCCGCAGCGATGAGTCCCTCTGGGGAGCGCCTTCTGGGCCACCTTGTCTGGACCAGCAAGCCCAGACTGCTCTGTGGGCACAGAGTTGACAAACAACATTCCCCTCGCTGTCTCTTTCCGGAGTCAACAAAGCATTGCTGAGCACCTACTAGATTCCTCACAGACGCTCATTCCTTTTTTTTTCTCCTTAATTTACTTTCTCATTTCCCCGTATGAAATAACGAAAGCACTTCCCCTCCCCGGATGTAACCGCAGGCACCAGCTTGGCCTCTTTGTTTCCAGATCTTTTCCTATGTACTCACACAGCTGCATTTGCCCCCATAAAAACACAGTGTTGCTCTGGGCAGACTATTTTCCTCTGTAAATGATAACATCTTTCTCCGTCTTGCTCTTTTCACTGCTGGTGATCTGGATAGAGCGATCAACCCCCATTGTTTTAAAAAACTGGGTGGTATTCCTCACCGACCCCTGTGTGTTCATACAGCCATCCCCTATGGATGGACACATGGGTTGTTTCCCAATTTTTGGCTCTTGGTACCAGCGTGTGAGAAACACTTTGAATACTTTTTTTTTTTTTTTTAAGAGAGAGTGCATGCACAAGCATGGGGATGCCAGGAGGCAGAGGGAGAAAGAGAGAATCCCAAGCGGGCTCCATACTCAGCGTGGAACCTGACGTGGGGTTCAGTCCCACAACCCCGAGATCATGACCTGAGCAGAAATTGAGAGGTAACCGATGGAGTCACCCAGGCGCCCCAACAGTCTGCATACTTTAAATGTTAATAGACACTTCCTGATTGCCTGCCAGTGTGGCCATGCACGATTACCGCCTCAGTAGCCACGTCAACAGTATTTGCTCACCTGCATCCTCGCCAGTAACTTGCTGTAATCCACCTGTTTCCATTTATGCCCGTGTAGTGGGCACATCCCTGGAAACTCGCTGTTGCTTTAATGGCTGCTCATTCTTTGATCAAGTCAACGACTGTTCACCGAGCTCCTCCAATGTACCGGGCACCCTGCTAAGTTCAGGGGATGGAGCGATCGAGATCAAGGGGCCCCTTGGACCTCTTCACAGAGCGTGAGATGCAAGTAGGGCTCAGAGAGGTTAAGAGACAGGCCTGGGGTCATCCAGTGAGCGGGGGTAGTCAGAGAGCTGGGAGTGGAATCTGGGTCTGTATGGCTAAGGAGTGTGAGCTCTTTTTCCTCCTGAATCATTCCTCAGATGGGCATGGCAACCCAGGATCTCCAGATCTGCTTCTTTCTCCCCCAGGACCGCTGGGTGCCCTTAGGAGAGGCTGTGTCCCGCTCTTTCTCAGGACACACTCCCAGTCCCCCGCCCCCCTCCCGATATCCCACCCAAATGACATCTCTTCACCAGAAAGGCAAGGCAGGTTGCCTTCAGAATCTGCACAGCCTCTTGGTGGCCGCATTTAGCATCTGTTTCTGTTTCCTGAATTTGGGTTTCCAGCAGACTTGCCCCCAAACTATTGCCTCCCCACCCGAAACCAAGCAAGTGAAAGAATGAATCTGTGGTTTGATGTTTTTCCTCTTGTCATCGGGTGACTGACTACGAGAGGCGGTTGTGTGCCTGTGAGCGCCTGCTGGAGTGTGTTTCAGTGTGGGAGAGGATGTGTGTGAGAGCCCGTGCGTGTGTGTGTGTGTCTGTGTGTGTGTCTGTCTGTCTGTTTTGGAGTCCACATGTAAACCTAGCTTTCTGTGTCTGAGTAGGCTTGAATGGCGATTTCTTTGTGTGACTGGTGGTTATCTGTGTGTGTTTGTGCAACTTTTTCCTGAGTGTTCGTGTCAGGGAGCTGTGGGGTTAAGGATGGGTCCATGCAACCCAGCCTGTCTGCTTCCCAGTTGACTTCCTCTATTACAGAGATCCTATCTCCACAATAGAAGAGCTCTTACCTTCAGTGATCATATCATCAAAGGACACTGTCCAGGGAATAGGGAGGCCCTTTGATGAGTAGAGCTCAAAGTCCCTGACCTTATCTTCTGACCCTTTGTCTCCACCTGCTCCCTTAAAATGTGCTTCCCAGACTCTTTTGCCCTGAGGTGTCAGTAACTATCATGGCATAATCTGGGCCAGATTATGCCTTTACATTATTTATTTATTTTGTTTGTTTATTTTATTTATTATTTTTCATAAGTAGGCTCCACACTCGGCATGGAGCCTACATGGGGCTTGAACTCATGACCCTGAGATTGAGCTGAAATCTGGGGTCAGGTGCTGTTAACCGACTGAGCTACCCAGGTGCCCCTTGGCCTTACATTTTTACTAGGAAACCGGGTGGTTTTGGGCAAAGCATGAAGGTCTGACCTCAGACCTGCCCTCCAGCCGACCTTATCGAGCTCTTTTACCTCTGAGTCTCAGCTTCTTTGTCAAGTCAGAGCAGTGTTGCCTCCTGCCTTAGGTGTGTGGATGCAGTGGAAACATTTATGTCAAAGCATCTGGCGCCTCATAGGTGCTCCGAACATGGTTATTTCCCCAGCCCGCTTGGGCCCTTCCCCACATCCTCTCAGGTGCGTGGTGCCCACCTGGAACATTTCCCTGCCGTGAGGGGCGGAGAGGGGCCCAGGAAGCGCAGACTACGCACCAGGCCCTGTGCTGGACGCTCATGGGTGCATCATCTCAGGGAATCCCCCCTGCCCAGCAACACCTTGGGAGATGAGAGGGGGCACAGAGAGGGAAAATGCCTCGCTAAGGCCACACAGCAGAGCCCTCACAGGAGACCCTGTACTTCCTGCTACCACCTGGGGCACGTGCGTCGGAACTCGGATCCGACTCCCTGTAATTGACGTCCAGCAGGATATTAGTTTCAGGTTGATGTATATGTGATGAAAGGACGATCTTCCCCCAGGCTCCCCGTCTGGTCCCTTTCCCTCCTCCACAGACACCCCCATCATTTCCACACCCACCCACCTCCCTGTGTGTTCCACCCCGTTCCGTTAGCTCAAATGCCAAATGGAACACAGAAGGGAGCACCAAGCATCCATGTGCCTGGCACGGTGTTAGGTTACCCCGTTAGGCAAGATGGGGGTCCCAGGGGGATTTGAGTTCCCCCAGCTGGGAACTTGGGTTTGACCCCAAGAGGCTTCTGGGTTGGAAGGTGATTTACACGGGACCCTAACCATTCCCACTGTCTGGTACTTGATGCCGTATTAATTGCAAAGTGCCTACTATGCACAGAGCACCCAGTCTTCATACCACTCACAACACCACCTCTTTGAGCCCTCCCTCCCAGCCATCCACCAGGAGCACCCATTTTACAGATGAGAAGACTGTGAAGTTCTCTCCTGATTTCAGTGCTCCAGTCCAGGCCACCATCCCCTCTCTGCGGGCCCCACCCTGCCAACGGCTCTTCGTGTCCCTTCTGTGTCCTATAATTCAGTCTCCACACTGCAGCCCACACCGTCTTTAAAAGCACACGGAACCCTGTCACTTGCCCCATTTTAAGACCCTCCTGTGACTTCTCACACCAAATATAATGGCCAAGCTCCCCGTGCAAATCCCTGCATGGCCTGGCCCCCACCTGGCACCTCCCCACCTCCTGTCCCACCACCTGCAGATCCTATGCCAGGAACACCTGAAGCTCTTCTCCCTCCTTGGGGCCTTTGCACATGCTCTAGCTTTGGGCCCGGAATGTTCTTCCCTCAGGTCCACAGTTGCTCTGCATTATATGGCCTTGCTCCTTTGATACAACTTAATTGTGACTAGCAGATCTTGGGTTTCCATGCTGTGTGTGCCCTCTGCGTTCCCAGAGCCTAGCACAGCGCCAGAACATACTTGGTCACTTAGTAAAAGTTTGTTGGAACAAGGCAGGTTCAGAGAGGTTGATCAGCAGCCCAGCGTCACAGCAGGGAACAGGAGCAGGATTCAAACTCGGGGTGGTCTGGACTTCAAAATGCACATTCCTAACCCCTTTCCCCCCTCCCCACCTGTCTACTGCATGTGGGTCACATGAACAGGGTGGGGGCCTGTGGGCATCCCGTGTGTGTGTGTGTGTGTGTGTGTGCACACTTGTGTGCGCCAAGGTGGGAGCGTATAGGGCAAAAGAGGGCTCTGCCCAAGCAGAGGGCTGCCCGGCTGGCTTCGAAGGCTTCTTGGGAATCTCCAGCCCCCATTCATTTCTGCTCCTGGGCTGGCATTGGCTCCTTACACAGCCTCTTCCCTGCTTCCAGCTTCCACGCCAAGGCCCCAAAACATGTGACCCCCTTTAGTGAAATCAAAATGCCCACACAAGGAATAGTCATCCAGTATACAAGCTTTAATCAAGGTTGCATAGAAATCACTGTAGTACCATGTTCCTGCATACAGGTGGACTTCTTTCTAGCATTCCACGTGAGATGGAGTTTATCATTTGAGTGAAACCAACACAGGAACAAGCCATGGGGTGCTGTCTCAGTTGTATTTCCGCCCTAAGGGATGGGAACGGGAAAGGGACCTTTAATAGTGGAATGCTTCGCGCACTCACTTCCTTTGGGGTTTGGACTGCTCATTTGTAACTAAATACGGGGTGTGTGGCTAGAGCTTAGAATGTCAAGATCAAAAGGATTGCCTGTGAATCCATCCATTTGTTCCTTTTACCACCCACCCATTCACAAATTCACCCAGTCCATCCATTTATCCAACATGGCTTCATTTAAACTATATCCAGGCTGCCCAGGCTGCCCATTCAGTCTGTCCAGACATCTAGGCTTCCATCCATTGGTGCATTCGTCCATCCAGTTAACCATCTGGTCAGCTCATCTACCCATTAATCCACCCACTGATCTGATCATCCACCCACCTAGCCAATCATTGTTTAACCAACTCAGCCTTCCTCCCATCAATACTTCCTCCCATCAATACTACCTTCAGCTGTCCAAGTACGTCCAACCAGTTCAGCTTCTTCTTACCATATCCAACCAATCTGATCACAACCATTGGTTCAACCAGCTAATTTGTTACCCTACAAGAGCATCGGTCCGATTTACCCTACCACGCAACATCCATTCCACTTTCCAGTCATTCAACTGATATGTTTCATCCCTCCCTCTCCTCCCTCCCTGTCACCCATCCCTCTACCAACCAACCTTAACAAATGACTTACCCATCCAGCCTCTCGTCTACCTATCCATGCTTCCATCTAGCTAATCTGCAATCTGTCCATCCTCCCAATCAACCCATCCCAATTTATTTCAAGAACTAGCCCATTGGTGCATCATCTGCACAACTTCTCCTTCATCCCCCTCGCCTGTGCTTCCTCTGTGCTCAAGTAGCCTTCACCTCGCTACCCTGGGGTCCACCTAGGCTGCTCCCCCTCGCCTGGGGGGTGGCCCTGTGGCCCTTCCCCGCCTGCTTGAAAGGTACCTGAGCTCCGCCTCTTTGTTTTATACACCTGCTGCCTCCTTTTGACCACCTTCCTCTTGTTCACCTTTCCTTCCAAATTCTTTCTGTTCTTGGCGTAGCTGCAGGAATGGGTGGTGGGCCGCGGGGAACAATGGTGGCAGTGCATGGTGTGTTTCTGGTGCCTCGGTGGCGGGCTGGGGTGTGAACTCTGGCTCTGGTGGCCAGTGGGGCTCTGGCTGCAGCTCTGGTTGCAGCTCCGGCTGCAGCTCCGGCTGCAGGTTTGGCTGCAGGTTTGGCTGCAGGTTTGGCAGTGGGAGCTGCAGGTGCACGGGCTGCAGGTATGGTTTTGGGGCCGAGGGTTGCTATGGGGCTGGGTGTGGGTGTTGGGAAGGCTCTGTGTCTTGGTGTCCATGGGAGGCCACGCTTGAGGGGCAGAGGCCACCTCCTCCTCCTCTTGCAGCACACCCAGCTTGACAGAGGCCCTGGCGGCCTCTAGTTATATAGTTGGGGCTGATTGTGATGGCACAGGCCACAGGGGCGTAACAGACGTGGCCAGGCCGGCACAAAGCCCCTGCCCCTGACCGTCACCCCAGGGCGGGGCCGCTTGCAGGGGTACTCTGGGGGAGTCCCATCTACTGGTTAAAAGTAGGGACTCTTGGGTCAGATGGAGCTTGGCCTGCATCCCAGATCTGGTGCTTCCTTTCCTGTGGTCGCTCACCTGGGCATTGGCCTCTCCACATCCCGGTTCCCCTGTCTTTGTACAACAGAGACAATATGAACGCCTCCCTCCTAGGACATCGGATGATTTCAATGAGAGAAGTGATGTCCAGTGGTTGGCTCAGGGCCAGCCCCCAGAAAAAGCTCAGTACCCTTTGTCTAAGCATCCCCAGTGCGTCTCCTTTTTCCCCCCAACACGGCATGGAAGCTAGGAGCGCCTCTGACCCCAGTGCGGCGGGGCGGCCAGCGGACGTTGAGCGGGTTGGATGAGAGTCCCTGGCAGACTGATGGGTGGTCCTGGGCTCTGCCTGGTGAACTCGCCTCCCCAGCAAGATTTAAAGCCAGAGGATTTAGAGCTGGGTTCAAACCCCAGTTTGCACTGATGTCCATTCTTGGGTAGAGTGTTTTGTTTTTCAAGGCTCGGTTGCCTTATCCAACAAAGGGACCTTCCTTCCTTTGGGGTGTTCTTCTGAGCCCGAGGTGCCCAGCAAGCCCCAGGACACCCCTGACAGCCTGCCTTTCTCCTGATTCCCGCCTGCCCACCCTGCTCCCCTCCTTGCTGGTGGGGCCCTGCCATACGATTGGAATCACCCTGGCCCCGCTCAGACCTCCCAGTTCCCGGAGCAGAAAGCCCACACCTGCATTTGCACATGGCCCCATCGGAGCTGTCCGGTGGTCCGTCTGCAGCCACCTGCCTCTCCCCACTCCTTGGCCAAAGCCGTTGCAAGGGCTTAGCTCTTGGCCGCTTGGCCTGTACCTCCCATTCTCCCCTGCCATGGGACTCCCTCTCCCTTCCCCCCAGCCAGCCTCTACTATCGCTCACGCACAACTTTGCCCCTTGTTGTGAGGCTTTGCTACAATCTGCTTTTGTTGTAGGTCAGTAATAAGCACTTCCCATCAGTCACGGTGAACACTACTCTCATTGAGCACTTCCTGTGTGGCTGGCCTCCAGCTCCTACCCTGTCCAGGCAGCTCTGCCCTCAAGCCTCCCAGTGAGCCTGTGTGGTGGGCTAAATGGTGGCCCCCCCAAAGATATGTCCGTGTCCTAATCCCTGGACCCTGTCACAGTGAGCGTATTTGGAAAAAGGATCTTTGCAGATGTAAGTAAATTAAAGATCGCGAGAACATCCCGGATGATCCAGGTGGGCCCCTAAGAAACGAATGCACCCTGGGAAGTAGGTATGATCATTAGATTGTACAAAGGGGAAAGAGGCTCAGAGAGGGTGAGTGACCAGTTTTGAATCCAGGTCTGGCCCTTTCTGTTCCCGCCTCCTGGTCATGAAGGGACCCGTGGGGATTCCGGAAGGCGTGCGTGGCTCTGTTCCGATGGCTCAGCCTTGTGTGGGCTCGGTGGGGCTGGTTGGGAGATCGCTGCTGTGCTACTCTGTGAAGACCCTTTCTGGGTCTCTGGACCATCTCCCCTCCCCTCCCCCACTTCCTCCCCACCCTCTCCCCCCTACCGTTGCCCCCTACCCTCATACCACCCCTCCCTGGCTGACTCCCCACATCCCCACCCTTGAGTGCATAGTGGGACAGAGACTGTGTTTTAGTGTTCTCAGGGCCTGTCGTGCCTGGCTTACAGCAGGGGCTCCACAGAAGTTGGTGAATGACTGGGCAGGTGGACGGAAGGACCAAACCAGCCCACCAAGCCACAGCAGGGCCCCTTCCTCCAGACGACACCTGCCCTCCGCCTGCTGAAGGCCTCAGTGGCGGCCTCCCCCTCGAGTAACTCAGGGCCCCTCCTTACCCTCACGTATAGCTCCCAGAGAAACTGAGTCTCCCATGGCAATACTTTGTCCCCTGCAACCCCTCCCCAGCAGCCCCGATCAGGATCCTTCTTGGGCCCAGATGGCTGGTGCTTGGGGGACCGAGGGAAGGGGGCAGAACACATTTGTCCTTTCTTTTGGGAAGAGGAGGGTCAAGGGAGTCAGGGTAGGTTGGGCCACAGACGCATTCTGATGCTCCTCGAAGGCCAGAGTAAGCAGACGCAGGGCCCGGTTCTGGGTCTGGGTTCCCGCTGCCCGTTGCTGTGATAAGGGCAATGGCAACTGGACCCCTTGATAAAGGCAGAAGTGAGCCTCTGGCGGGGGGAGGAGGGTGCTGCACAAGTGGTCACCTTGAGTGTGAGGATAGTAGCAGAGGACTCGAGACCCCTCCCTATGCTCTGACCCCCAAACCAGGGCTGGAGTGGCAGGTGTACCCACCATGACCCCAGCAGCACTTCCTGTGTGCTGGGCCTCATCCCACCCACCCCCTGCAGTGACTTCTCCAAAACGACTAACCTGTGGGGTAGCAGGGAGGGGCAGGCTGAGGCTCAGAGACAGACAGTGACTTGCTCAAGGTCACACAGCTAGCAGAAAGAAATTGGAACCCAGGTCTGCTGAACTCCCAAGCTCTTCTTGCACCCCCCTGCATCTGCCCAGACTCAGAGAGGAATCTCCCCCCTTCCCCTGCACCACCCCCCCGACAGCACTGGCTGACCGCCAGCCTGGGCTACCACATTTCCCAGCCCCCAAAAGCAGGGAAGGGTGGCTGAGAAGTCATGGGGGGGGGGTGAGCCTCATGAGAACTTCTGGCTGGACCTCAGGAACAGGGGTCACGGACTCCTGCTCTTCAGGCTCCCTGAACATGCAAACTTGCAGCACCACAGGAGAGCAGAAGTCCTTGGAGACTTTTTATTGACTCTTTTCTGAAAGTTCTTCTCGCTGGAACAGTGCCAGGCCCCTCTTCCTGGGCCACCGTCATGGGTCAGGAGTGTGTCTGCTTGGGCTCGGGGTTCTGCTGGGCCACAGGGTCTTCTTCGACGCTCTCCTCCTCCTGCCGCTCGGACTCCATCAGCAGCAGCTTGCCCTGCACCGGGAGCTCTTCCTCCTCCTCCGCCTCTGCCTCCTCCTCCTCCTCCTCCTCCTCAGCCTCGGACGACAAGGAGAAGTTATCCTGACTCACGCAGGCCACGAGCTTCTTCATGGACGATTCGTGGCCCCGGCTGTGGCCTGTGCTGAGCTTGGCACAACGGGAACCCATTGCCCGCTCCAGCTGCCTCTCCAGCCTGGGCAGGAAGGCCACTGGGGGCAAAGTGGAGGGGCTGTGAGGACAGCAGGCAGGGCGCTGACATCACAAAGGGGCCCCTGGAGCCCCCCAGCCCCACCCTTGGATACCTGAGTCCCGGGCCAACACCTGCCTCAGACCCTGGCCACCAAGCAGCCCCCCTGCGCTCCCACCACCTGCAGGCCGGGTCAGAGAATTCCAGGCCGGCCCCCTTGCCTTGCCGTGTTACCCCCTCCACCAGGCCTCATTTGTGCTGGCAAAAGGTCCCGTTTTAGCTGGGATGACAGTTGGGGATAGAATTTCCAGAAGCAGGAGAGCCCACAGACTCCTCCCCACATTCCAGAAATACCCAGCCCGAGAGAGAGCTGTTGACAGTATGTGAAGATGGGTCAGAATAGTGACTCCTTTTGGGGGAATTGGCACGAGGGAGGGGAGGGGCTGGAAATGTCTGGTTTCTTGACCCGGGGCCAGGGAAAGGGGCCGGTGGGGGAGGCCACACGGGTATACTTAAAACTCGTGCTCTATGCATAAGCTGTGCTCCCAGAAAACTAAAGAAAACCCTCCCTACTAAGTCTTTCCTGTTTGGGGATCACAGAATTTGATCCTGTGATCTTTACACACGCCCATACCACCGTTTTCAGCACGGGAGGGGAGGAGTCCTTCCTGAGCACTTAGGATGGAAGAATGGATTTCCTGCCAATTTTCTGCCCCCAATCCTCGGTGGCTGTGGTCTGCTGAATAAGGACCCTCCAGGGCTCTTGAGGTGGGGAGACTAGCCTGGCTTATCTGAGTGGGCCCTTATGAGTGGGCCCTTAATGTGCTCAGAGGTGTCCCTATAAGAGAGGCAGAGGGATTTCACACAGGAGGGCAGTGTGCTCCTGGAAGCAGAGATTAGAACACTACGAAAACTAGGAGGCGCTTCACTCCAGAGGCAGGAACAGGTTCTGTCCTGGAGCCTCCAGAGGGTCGAGGCTTATACACACTTAAGAGTGTGTGGCAATGCAGGACCTCAGACCGTGCACAAGGCCTCACTCCGTCCCGCGTGGGGCTTTGGTTCCCTCCATGCTGGCCTTGTTCTTGCTGGAGCATGCCAGACCTGCTGTCCACCTCGGTCACAAGTCCCCCATTCCCTAGCTACCCAGCACCCCTGAATATTTGTTAAGGCAGAATAGTGAGGCCCAACAGGAAACCCTGAATCTGGGTGATGGAAGGTACCCACAGTGTCACAGGGTGACCCGCCAGCACAGTACGGGATTTAGTTTTATCATATTCATTTACTCTTATATCAGTGCCGTTTGCATAAAGGAGACCCTGACAGCCACGTGTATTATCTCAAGCTTTATTTGCCAGGTGACTTTTGCTCATTGTAGTCAAGATGTTGTGGGCTCCGGCATCCGACGTCGGGGGATGCCTGTTGTCTGGTGAGGTGGTTCTTTGGTGGGTGACTTTTCCTTAAGTCCCATCCAGGACTGTGATGGGCCCAGGAAGGCTTAGTACCGCCTTCTCTGTCTCCTCCTCCTGACCCTTCTGGAGCCTTGTGGGAAAGAGTTCGGGTTCCCGGGCCGTGGGGATGGGGCTCGGTGGCGGGGAGAGGGTGTCCCAGGGGGTGGGGTGCGTCCGGGGTGGGGACTGGCCAGACCTCTGTGGTGCCTCCCGTGCCTGCAGGTGCGTCTCCGGCGCCGCCGCCTCAGGCAGGAGCGTCGCCGCCTTCTATGGGTCCTGTACCGCCTCCTCCGGGAGCAGTGCCTATGTCTATAGTGATAGCGGTCTCTGCGGGGCCTGCCTTCCACCGGGATGTCCTGGTTCACCATCTGCTCCTGCTCCTGGCCCTTTTGCTGCTGCCCCTGCCCCTGCTGCCCATGGCCCTGCCCCTGCTGTGGACGCTCGCTTGAACTCCTCCCGCGGCAGCGGACCATGGTGCTGGCTGGGCAGGTGGCTTAGGTGGAGGCTGCAGCTGGCCGTGGGGATGGGGGAGGAGGGCTGAGGCCTGCCCACCTGCTCTTGCTGTTAATGTTGGTCTGGTTTGCTGGCAGCTCTTTGGGGACTTGTATATAAAGGGGGCCCCCCCACTATGACTCAGGGGCCCCACCCCACCATTGTCCCCACCCTGGCCTGACCAGTCCCCTCACAGTCAGCAGGGTCTGGAAGGGCAAGCCACCCTTGCCTTGCCTAGAAAAATGTGTCGCCGCAGGGACATCTCTTGTCCACGTCATTTCTGATGCTTCCTCCCCACCTTGGGGCTGTGCCGTGATCGGGGATTTCATATGGGTTCTCTGTGCATCACCGTAGGCCAGGTATCGGTTCAGTGACTTTCCGTACATTGGCTCCTTCTGCAATTCCTCTTTTCCAGAAAACAGGCAGACAGAGGTAGTGTGACTTGCTCAAGGTCACTCTGCAAATAAGGGGCCAGGCTAGGCGTCAGTCTGTGCCCATGGGATGCTGCCCTCCGAACGTGCCATCTTCATGTCGCCTGGGCCTCACTGTCCTTTGATGATCCCATTAATATCCAGAATCAGAATCAGAGCAACTGAACGAGGCGTCTCCCCCTTGGAGGTTACCTTACGTGCAATAAGTGGGTCCCGTGTGGTCACACAGGGGCCATGAGTCAGAGAACACAGGTGGCCTCAAGGATCTGGGAAAGACAAACCAATTCTACTCCCTCAGAGCCACCAGAAACACAGCCCTGCCCACACCTTGATTTTTAAATCATTTTGGAATCCTGACCTGCAAAACTAAGAATAAATTTGTGTTTTAAGCATTGAAGTTTGTGGTAATTTGTTAATTCCACCCTGGTATTCACATGCGGCTATTAGTGCCTCAGTCATGTGTGGTTATTAGTGCCCTTGAGGATGGCACCTGTTAATATGAAGGCCCAGGGATCACCCCCATCTCCATGGCTAGAGCTTGCTAGCTACGGGGCGGGGAGCAGGGGGTTCTGTGTCCAGCCATCCTGCCATCATTATCTGACTGGGTCCAGGAAACCACCTAGTGATTGGGGTCATGCAAGCAGGTTCAGTCCCATTCTGTGTTCTTACAGGATCATTGAGGCCTGGATGCTCGATAAATGGGAAGTCATGACTAGGGGCGTTTCTGAGGTGCTAGGTAGCCCTGTCACTTTAGGGCACTGGGTCACTGAGCTCCTGCTCACTGAGGAGTTGCCCTGGGCTATGCTCTGCCACCATGGGATGATTGTAATCGACAGGCTCTTTGAGGTCTGCTTGGCTCAAAGTGTCCAAGAGTCTCGTGAACCATCTCCATGGCTCCCTGGGATTTTCAACCCTCCGTGCATCCCGTGGGAGGAGTGGGCGGGCGAGATGGACAAGTCACCCTGTTTCCTCAACCAGGGAGGTTATTTTCAGCTTCGCTCCGCTGCCCCTCACGGGGGGCAAGGCACCATCACTATGCACCAATCTCAAGGGCTGCCCCAGGACCAGCACGGGAAGCAGAGAGAAACCAAAGTGGGCACTTGGGGGAGAAGTGAAATAGAGATAAGCCTGGAGCTTGAGCTGGTAAAGGTTTCCTTGGTTCTCTGGGGGCGGGAAGCCAGCCCTGAGCCCGTTTCTGTAGCCCATGTCAAGCTGCCCCCAGGACCCAGCCTCCCGTGGCCACTGGGTGGGGCTCACAAAGGGGTGGTTGCAGGGGGCACGGGGGTGGGGTGGGAGGGCAGATTCCGTTTGGAACAAGATCCACCGGCCACTGACACTTGTGTCCCCTCCTTCCTCAAGCCCTCCCCCGCCACCGAGCCCCCTCAAGGCAAAGAGGCGAGAGGAATGATTTTTCATCATTTATTGACAGGCGGCATGGTTTGTTAGCAGGCTCCTGTTCATGTCATTGAACTGGTGGCATGTTCAAGAGGCGGCAGGAGGGTCTTGGCGGCTGGTAGCGGTGCGGGCAGGAGTGCGGCGGGCCGGTGGCGGGCCGGTGTTTTCTGTGCGTTCATCTTCTCCTATACCTCACCGTGGTGTAGCGGCGGCAGCACACTGCAGGGGGACAGGCGGGGACAGGGAGTTTTAGCACGGTGGGACCCCTGTCCCCCCAGCTCCGCCCCAGGTCCCCAACCCCAGGGTGCCGGCCCCTTCACCTCTCCTTCTCCGCCCCCGACAGCACCGTCTCCTTCGGCGGCGGTATCTCGGTCTCCGGCGGCGGCATCTGCTCCGGCTGTGGCTACGGCAGCATCTGTATCTGGCCATGTTGCTAGATGGAACTGGCCCGGATGCTCAGAGCAGAGGGACCACCTTGGTTGAGCCAGCCAACCTGTGAGCAGGTGGAACTTTGTGGGCTGTGAGCCCGGGGGCTGACTCCTGGGCCTCTTATAGACACGGTGGGGGGTGCCCTGGGCATTGTGAGGTCGCAGAGGCCTGGACCTCACAGACACCCACCCCCCCCCCGCCCCCGCCCTGGCCAGAGCTGTCCTGATCACGTCCATATATGGGCATGTGGGAGGCCCCTGGTGGGAGCAGGGTGGGGCCATGTGGCACAGGGTGGGGAACCCCCCCTGGTGGGAGCAGGGTGGGGCCATGTGGCACAGGGTGGGGAACCCCCCCAGGTCACCAGCCCTGGGGAGACAAGAAGGCTTCTCACTCATTCATTCACTCAGTTACTTAATTAACAAAAAAATGTTGACACCTACTATGGGCCAGATTCTGGGCTAGGCCCTGGCATCCAAGGATAAATGAGGCCAACATGCTCTTGCCTAATCAGCTTTATACCCAAACTATGGGAAATATGAACAAAGTAACCACACAGAATAACTGAAATTGTGAAAAACGCTAAGGGCCCCTCGGGGGTGGGGTGGGGTGGGGTGGGGGGAGGGTTCTCTGAGGGTCTAAGAGCTTGGGGAGGACTTGACCTCCAGGAGGCGCTAGCAAAGCTGCCTCAGGAAACACTGGTGAAGTGAATTCCTAAGGGATGAGTCAGGGTTGGAGGAGGGAAAAGTATGTTGGGAGAAGGAAGAGCGGGCGGCAACGTTCTGAGGCAGCACACAGCGCAGGTCCCATTTATATGAAGTGTCCGGAAGATGGATGTCCGTAGATACACCAGTCCACAGGTGGCTGCTCAGGAGCACGGACATGAGGAGTGACTGCCTAGTGGGCACAGGGCTTCCTTCTGGGGCAGCGGGAGTGTGAACTTATTAAATGTCCCTGAATTGTTCATTTTAAAATGGTGCATTTTGTTATGTGAATTTCACCTGAGTTGGAAAAAAAAGTCCTGAGGCTGAGAGGTGCTTGGCACATGTGCGGAATCGAAGGAGGACCCCCCCCCCCCCGCCGCCGGTGGTCGGGGCAGAGAACCCAGGTAGGCAAGCTTGGGCAAGATGGGGCCAGCCCACTTGGAGCTTTGTGCGATCCTTCCCATGCCCCGCGTGAGTCTTAGGGATAAAGAGAGTAGAGGTTAGAATTAGAGGTGATCAGTTACCACCAAAAACTGAACGTAACTGCCTTCTGGATGGGAGTTTGAGGTTTGACTTAAGAAGTCAGAGGTGCTTTGGCAGATCGTGTCCTTGTGTTGGGGATACACACGCCCGAGTATTTAGGCATAATGGGCATCATTTTGCCAGCCGCTGTCAAGCAGTTCAGAAAAGGAACAGTAACCATGAGCACTTATCTACATAGGGAAAGAGGGGGAGGGAGGGCAGAAGGAGAGGGGCAAAGTGGAGTAAACGGAATAGAATGTTAACACTAGACCAGCCTGGGTGAATGGGAGTTCTTCATGGTTTTTGCAACTTTTCTGTAACTTTGAAAGTGTTTCAAAATAAGTTATTAAAACTATTTAAAAAAAAAAAAGAAAAGTTAGGAAGAAGATCTTCCAAGGCTGGTATAGGGGCTCCACCCTTCTGAAGGGCCTGGTTTCAGCAAGTGCTTTCCCTCCTCAAGGTTGTCTTCTAGTCCAAAATCAGGGCTGCCATGGACAGTCGTGCAGTTGGTGTACTGCTCAAAGCTCCCAGCCAAGGGATTGAATGGGAACTGAAACCCAGCCTGTGCTCTGCTTGCCAAGCCAGGCCCAGCACCCACAGGCAGGCTTCTGCCCACAGGAGCTATTTTCTAATTGACTGCTCACAGTGGAAGTCCTTTTCTAATTCTAACAAAGGCACGCTAAAGGCTAGCCTCAGCCCGGCTAGAAATTCAACCTGGTCGACTGTCCAAGCAGGATGGAAGAAGAGGAAGGGGGTGGGGTGCAAAAGGAGTCATTATCCTGTGAAGAGTTTTCCCAGACACCCCTCCCAGCAACTTCCCTTCTGATCATTTGCCTTATTGCAAGAGCACCCTGCCCTTCGGGATAAAGCTGGGCTCTCCAGAGGAAGAAAGGGGCCAGTGAACAGTTAGTGCTTTTTGCCCCAGAGGGAATGCAGCCAGAAGCTTCCAGAACCCTACTCCCCAACCCACAGGCACGGTGGGAAAACCATGACCTTGAAGCTCAAGTTCACAGAGTTACTCAGAGTTACTCACCTGGCACATAGTGAGTCAGCAGTACCTTTTCATTTATTGATTTGTGTGTAGATCCAATTTTGTAATTCTTAACTACTTTTTAAAGCTAACCTACATGGTCCCAGAGGAGCCCCCGGTGAGATGGCGGGTTGGTATAGACTGTTTTACAGATGAGAAATTTGAGACATACAGACTGGATGACTCATTCATTGGGGTTTTTATTGACCACCTACTGTGTGCCAGGCACAATTCTAGGCGGTGGGAATACAGCAGGGGCAAGAGGGATGGGAGTTCTTGCCCCCAAGAAGCGTACATTCTGGTTGGGGACAGACAGCATGCAAGTGAATAAGTAAACAAACCAAAGACTCTGAGGTTGATTACAAATACACCCAGAAATGGTGAGCAGAGTGGCTCGCAGGAAAAACTCAGGAACAAGGACGTCAGAGAAGGGCCACTCCGAGGAGCCAAGGCTTGACAAGTAGGGGTGGTCCACTGGTGTGAAGACTTGGCAGGGGGACGGGAAAAGCTTGGAACCCAAAGAAGACCTTCCGGTTTAGTAGAGGAGACGTGCGTTAAATCTAATCCCTACAGAAATAAGCCCTGGGAAGGAGAGGGGCCATTGGCCCTAGTCTGGAGTCTGAAATGTTGGAGTTTGTTAGAACAGCTAGATGTTACCCTGAACAAAGTAGCACTTGCCCCTAACTGATACTTACGGTGTTCTTTGTCTCCAAGTGGAATGTAAGATCTGTGAGCTCAGGAGCCAGCTCTCGATCACCGTTCACAGTAGCAAGTCCTCCTATGGACAGTAACCAGTACATAAAAGGAACCCTACTATTTGTTGCATGAAGAAATGAAAGATACATGGATGCTTTTAGGGTAACCCTCTTTTATTGTCATTTTCCAACCATGAAATCGTGGTACGGTAGTATGATTTTTGAAATGTCACGCACCGTCTCCCCACCTGCTGCCCCAGTTCTGCTGGGTGTGGCTGGCCCCAGAAACACAACGCCAATCGCCAAGCCTCCTGCCATCTCAAACACATGCTGAATCCATAGGGATTTCCTGGGTGGTGTCCCATCCCTCCCCCGCCTCTGTGATGTCACAATGGTCACCCACAGCTGCCTGGATCAAGGGCAGACGTCACCAAAGAGGTGAAGGCAGGTGTGGGGAGGTCTCGCAACCCTGCTGCCTTTGAGCATTGTGGAGCTAGGCAATTCTTTTTTTTTTTTTTTTTTTTAAGATTGTATTTATTTATTTGAGAGAGAACATGAGTTGGGCGGAAGGAGCAGAGGGAGAAGGAGAAGCAGGCTCGCCACTGGGCAGGAAGCCCAATGCGGGGCTCAATCCCAGGACCCCGAGGTCATGACCTGAGCCAAAGGCAGCCACTTAACTGACTGAGCCACCAGGTGCCCCAAGCCAGGCATTTCTGAGGACAATCAGGGCAATTTGGCAGTACGGTGCTGTGGCATGCACTGTTCTGTGTCCGGGGATCTGTCCTGCAGAAATTCTCACACATGCTCATAAAGGTGTGGATGGCCGGGGGAATATTGGCAATGACTTCAAGTCTGTCTTAAGGAAATGATCGTTGAGCTGCTCTGTCCGTCTTGTGGAGCAGTTCCCAGCCATCCAGAAGAGTGCTGTGGAGGGGTGACCTTGATGCAGAGAGAAGTCCAGTGTATCCGCAGTGACCATGTTATGTAAATGGAGGGTGTCATCTCTTGTCCGTAAAAAATGTAAAAATAAGTGATTGCACAGGCTTAGGGGAAAGTCCAGAATTTAATACGTTGACTTAGCAGTGGGGAGTGGAATCATGGTTAAGCTTCGCTTTCTATTGTATTAATTTTGTATGGTTCAGAATTTTTAAACCTCAGGTCCAAGGCATTGCCAAATGCTGAACGTGTTATTTCCATGATCAGAAAAAAAAAATGGGAAAGAATACCCATTATTGTATGAGCTGAGCAATTGCTGTGTGCCATGATCCCATTTAGCTGTGAGCTTATTGTTTTTTCTTGAATATGCTTTTTCTTTCGGGGAAAGTTTGGAAAGTCAGTTACTTTCCCCATATACCTCTCACCCAGTTTCCCCCACTGTTGGCATTGATTGATATTGATGTGATATGTCATCTGGCACGTTGGTCACAACTACGAAAGCAACACTGTATTAACCCACTCCAGGCTCTTACTGGGATTATCTCACTAATGCGCATTTTCATTCCATGATCCAGTTCAGGGGATCACGTCCGGTTTTGCTTATTAACATCTTCTATTAGGACGTGCGTTTTTCACAATTAGTGAACTAATTTTGATGCATTGTTAACTGAAGTCTTTAGTGTTCAGATTCCCTTAGTTTTTCCTTCATGCCCTTTTTTTGTCACTGTAGTCCCTTGGGGATCCCGCACCTCCTTGGGCTCCTCTGGGCTGTTACCGTTTCTTAGACTTTTCCTTGTCTTTGATGACCTTCGCGGTTTTGCGGAGTACTGGTCAGATATTCTGTAGACTGTTCCTCAACGAGGATTTGTCTGATGTTTTTCTAATGAGACTGGCGGCTGTGTGTTTGAGGAAAAGACCACGAAAGGAAAGGGCCATTGTCCACCTATCAAGGGCATGTGCTCTCACAAGGGCTTGTCACTGTTGTGGGCACTGACCTTGGTCGCCTGGCTGAGAGGTATTCAGCAGGTTTCTCCACTGTAGCGTTATTCTTTTCCTTCCCCCGTCTTCTACAATATTCTTTGGAAGGAAGTCACTCTGCGCAGCCCACACTTACGGGATGGGAGGGGATGCCCCACCTCCTGGGGGCAGAGGGTGCACATAATTGGAATGAAGACTGTCTCCTCACTGTGTCCTCACACAGCAGAAACAGCAAGGGAGCTGGTGGGGGGGCTCTTTTTATAAGGGCACTGATCCCATTCATAGGGGCTCCACCCTCACGACCTAGTCACGAGCCAAAGGCCCCACCTTCTAACACCATCACATTGGGGGTTAGGTTTCAACGCATGAATTGGGGTGGGGGACACAAACAGTCTATTACAAATGAAGCTGCTTTGTACATTCATGTGTAAGGCTTTGTGTGGACATATGTTCATTTTATAGCTGGGAGTCTGTACCCTTTGACCCCCTTCCCCCATTCCCCCTGCCACCCATCTGTTCTCTGTATCTATGAGCTGGTCTTTTTGTTTTTTCCCAGATTTCACCTACCAGTGGGACCGTCTGGCATTTGTCTTTTTCTGACTTATTTTACTTAGCATAATGCCCTCAGGGTCCGTCTGTGTTGTCACAAATGGCAAGATTTCATTCTTTCTTTATGGCTGAATAGTATTCTGTTGTGTATGTGTACACTGCATCCTCTTTGTCTACTTACTGATGGCTGCTTACATTGTTTCCATGTCTTGGCTACTGTAAATAACGCTGCAGCAAACTTGAGGGAACAGAGATCTTTTCAAATGAGTGTTTTCATTTTCCCCCGAGAAATACCCAGGAGTGGGATTGCTGGGTTCTTGTGGTGGCTCTTGTTTTGATTTTCTGAAGACCCTCCATACTGTTGTCCACAGAGGCTGTACCAGCTCGCGTTCCTACCAGCAGTGCCCCAGGGCTCCCTTTCTCCCCATGCTCGCCAACACTTTTTATCTCTTGTCTGTTTGATATGATATTAGCCGTTCTGACAGGTGTGAGGTGGTATCTCACTCTAGTTTTGATCTCCATTTTTCCCTGATGATGAGTCGACGTGGAGTATCTTTCATGTGTCTCTTGGCCATCTGGATGTCTTCTTTGGAGAAATGTCTGTTCCCATCTTCTTTGGGGCAGGAGATCTGATTAGACATTTATCTGTTCTTTTTAAAGGTAATCAACTTCATGTGCATCTGTGTGCGGGGATGTGTTTGTGTGCACAAAGGTCTGGAAGGATCCAGCAAAATGTTTGGCTGGCTCTCCTGGAGCAGGGCTCCAGGACCACCACGGTTCACCCCACCTCCATCTTAGTGGCATGCATTCATGTCAATAAGCTCGCCCTTCTTAAGTAACAAAAATCATCTTCTTTGTCTCTACCCTTCAGGGTTCTCCTGGCTGGTTTAAATTGACATGAGACAGAGTCATAGAAGAAAATCAAGTGTAATTACAGATATGCAGGGGCCCCCTAAGGATAGAAGGCCCACGGGCAGTCAGGCAGTTGAGGCTTCGATGGCATCCAGAGCTGAGGAGAAGGGGGTAGGGGTCTGGGCCTTCCAAGGGAAGGAAGACAATTCACAGGAAGATGAAAAAGAGTAAATGTTTGGTAAGTAAATATTTGCCGGGCCACTCAGAAGCAGTGGGACACAGAGAGGAATTTTAACCAACAGATTTTGGGGGCGCCTGAGTGGCTCAGTTCGCTAAGCCTCCGACTCTTCTTTTTTTAACTTTTTTTTTTTTAAGATTTTATTTATTTGACAGAGAGAGAGAGAGCACAAGCAGGGGGAGGGGTAGGGGGAGAGGGAGCAGCAGGCTCCCCTCTGGGCAAGGAGCCCGATGCGGGACTTAATCCCAGGACCCTGGGATCGTGACCTGAGCCAAAGGCAGACACTTAACCAACTGAGCCACCCAGGCATCCCAAGCCTCTGACTCTTGATTTTAGCTCAGGTCATGATCTCAGGTTGTTAGAGCTAGTCCCACATTGAGCTCCGTGCTGGGCGTGGAGCCTGCTTGGGATTCTCTGTCTCCCTCTCCCTGCTCTCTGACTCATTTTCTCTCAAATACATACATACATACATACATACATACATACATACTTTGTCTTTAACCAACAGACCTGGCCAGCTTCCTCCCTGTCTACCGCACCTAGTTCGTATTATGTTGTAGTTATCTGTGGGGACAGCTCCCTTCCCACAGCCGGCCCTCTGTCTAAATTCTTTCAGGCAGTTAGGCGGAAGGTCCGAGTCTTCCTGAGCCTTCTGTTTCTTAAAAATCATGAGCCTAATCTATTTTTTTTAAAGATTTTATTTATTTATTTGAGAGAGAGAGAATGAGAGAGAGAGAGCACGAGAGGGAAGAGGGTCAGAGGGAGAAGCAGACTTCCCGCGGAGCAGGGAGCCCAATGCGGGACTCGATCCCGGGACTCCAGGACCATGACCTGAGCCGAAGGCAGTCGCTTAACCAACTGAGCCACCCAGGCGCCCCTCATGAGCCTAATCTAATTCACATGCCCAAGAGACACAGTTTGGGGTGGCAAACAGGGCTCCCCTATGGTCAGTCCCACCTTTGAAACTTCTCCAAGAAGTTTCACCACCCAGCAGTTGAGTTGGTAGATAATAGTATCTCATTGAACCAGTCTCAGTGCTGACTTTGGTCCATTCACACTCCTTTCAGGAGGCAGTGTGCCAAAGTGAGGCCTGTGGTGCAAGTCATCCGATGTGAAATGAGAGGCATTCCTATGGAAACGAAAGAAAAACTATAGTTAGTTAATGATTGGCACAAACTAGAAACCCAGTTTCTAAGTTCTGAAGGCAGCCAGTTGTGTTTTCCCTCAAATTGATATCAAGTCGTTCATACTCTGTAGGGCTTCGGAAAGAAGGGCAATTTAATTCTCAGTGATTCCACCTCAGAGTAGGAGAAAAATTGAAAACATTAGTTTGGAAAGTTTTCACCAGCTGCTGGAAGACACTAGAAGAATTCAGAATCTAGTCCAGTTTACAATGAACAGTATTAGAGTCTAATATCCATATATTTTCTCTCTACAATCACCCTCATTTCTACCAAAGATAGCTAAATTAACACTAATTTGTTTGCAAAGTAAGTCATTTCAATAAACACTGCGTGGTTATTTGCCTAAGTGCAGCAAGAATAGCAATTGATCGTGTAGGATCTTTTAAAGCTGCTTTGCTGGAACTTTCTATAAGGAATCTGATTGAACTTTTAAGAACCTCTTGGGGCCAGAAGCCAAGCCAAATACTTGCCATCATCCTTCACCTTCGGTACCTATAGATTTGGGTTAATTCCTCCGTTGTTGAGGTCTCCAAAACATCCTGAGGTTCCCGCACCTGCCAGGAAGTGACATTCTTTACTCACGCCCCACATCTGCTGGGAACTCTGTAAGCAAAGTGCCAGACTGATATTTCCAAGGGGCTTGATTGGCCCCATAAAGTCAGCCTTTACTTCCTTAAAGCTGTCTGATCATGCACACCCCTCGAGTCTATGCACATCCCTCTCTAATATGGGATTCAAGTCAAAGCCTAGGAACCAGTGTTTCCAGTGGTGTCTTGTTACAAGGGAAACAGATTCTTATCAAACTTACGCAAATAAATATATGGCCTGAAAATATGAGAATACTCACCAAGAGTTCCCAAATTCTAGGGAGAGAAGGATAAATGTTTCAGTTCTGTGTACAAAAGTGTAATCACCTCATATTGTTCTAAGTCCTAGTTAGCTTAAGAGGAAAGATCTCCTTATATCTGGAAATCGAGAGATTAGAGAACCAGCAATATTTTAAACAAAAATTATAATGAAAATTATGATCCTCTTCCTGAGTTTATTCAGTCCCACGTAATTAATTCTTGTGCTTGGAAGCCAGGTCTCCTGTTCATTCTGGGAATGTTTACCGAATTCGGTTTTATGATCTTCAAGTTATCAGAAACCATATTCTAGAGTCCTTCTCACAAATCTCCTTGAGGATGAAGCATTTTTGCAGGAACACTTGTAAAAGTATCCGAGCGGAAGAATTACTGTCCATAAATGACAAAAGACTTAAAACAGCATGGTTGAAGGTCTGATTAGAGCTCATTACAGTGCAGTTGACAAGGAACTTGGGTTATTTCTGTGACGAACAATGTTTTGAGATAACAGCTAGAATTATGACTGACAACGTTACAGCAAGCATATCAGAATTCTTAGGAATTTTATGCAACTTCCAGAACACTTATATTAATAATATGTACCCTCACAACATAATCTAAGAAGGCTTATCATCGCTTAGTTGACAGGGTTTCCCATGTGATTTAACATATCAAGTAAGCCTAACTAATTCAATATCTCTCCTTTATAAGGAGAGGGAGGGAATGAATCTTTTGCACTTTTCCAGGGACAGTCCCAGAAAATTTTCCCAGGGAAAAATCCCAGAGTTATTTTGAGGTAAAAAAAACTTCATTTAGAATTTGATTTTGGGGAGGTTTGTCCAAAATATCAAGACAGTTATAAACTACTTGTCAGATAGTCTCCTCGGTCACTATGAAACAATATTTAATTATCCCCTTAGGCAGGGCGACAAAGACTTTGCAGGCAAACAGTTAAATGGCTGTCAAAAGGAGAATCTTGGTTCTTTTATCATTGGGAAGATTCTGTTTATCTTAAGTCATCAAACACCTTTTTAAGACAACATGTAGCACAGGACTTTTTTTTGATAAAACACACTTTCTGTTTTCTAGGCAGATTAAGGGCAAAGAAGAATGCCTTCATAATCCTTTATTACCAAGAGCAGACCACCAGCCCAAGAAAACTTTGTCCTTTTAACACAGAGAAAAACCAAATTTTACTTATGTACCCACTTCATTTTGATAGGAGAACCATTTACTTAATCACATTTAGTCCAATCTTAGCCAGTACATACATAAATTTTTTTTCCGAAAGATTTCTTTTCCATAAACCTTCGACAGCTTCCTTTTTTGACATCCAGATTTGGTCATTTCCTCTTCCTCATAAACAGTTCTACGTTAGAACACATTTACTTTTTTATTTTTAAAGATTTTATTTTTAAGTCATCTCTACACCCAACGTGGACTTGAAACCCCAACCCAGAGATCAAGAGTCACACGCTCTACTGGCTGAGCCAGCCAGGTGCCCCAAATTTCCTTTCTTTTCCCTTCACAGAAACATCTTCACCTCATACTTTTCTTATCCAAAACATGTCCTACTTTCCCTGTGTACAGAGATGTTTCCCTTATTATATCTAGTAGCTTCAATCATACCTATCAGAATTCTTAACTCTTAGAAACTTTAATTTCTCGGGAAAATGAAGTAGTAAGCATTTGTGAATTCTTACGCCAGCATTCTTTGGATTGGCAAATTCATGAATACATTTCATAATTTCTAGAAACACATGGTTCTTCAGTAGTCTTTCAACATGACACAGACGTGTTTACCCACAGACCCAGATATATTTAGTTTTTCTATAATTGTGTTTTAAAAAAAAGAAACTAGAATTCAGCTGAGTAACTTCTGAAGATCTAATTGGCAAGACTCATGAACCAAGTAGCATCCCATCTAGCAAAGAGAAGAGAACTCTGAGGAGCTGTATAAAATGAAAGGTTTTTATAGGCAGAGGGGCAGTAATTAATGTTTCATTTTTTAAAAACGTTTACTTTTAAGTAATCTCTGCACAACCATGGGGCTCGAACCCACAACCCCGAGATCAAGAGTTGCACGCTCTACCAACTGAGCCAGCCAGGCACCCCCCTAAATGTTCCATTTTATCTTATTTGGAAGTGATCTAGATACTTAAATTTAACTTAACTCATCATGGAATTCAACCTACAAAACTTTAAAACTTGAGGTTACCAAAAGATTTTGGAAGCCATTGGGTAGGGGCAAGAGAATCTTAAGGAGGCTCTCTGCGAAGCGTGGAGCCCCCACACCAGGCTCAATCTCACAACCCTGAGATCGTGACCTGAGCCGAAATAAAGAGTCGGATGCTTAAGCTACCAAGCCACCCAGGCACCCCAAAAGGCATTTTTAAGTACACATCCCATAAAGCATAACTTTTGCCAAAAAGTTCACCTAAAAAGTCTTACCCCACTTGCATCTGTGTAGATTATCTGCTCTGAACAATCATGTTTAGATTACCCACGAAAACTTCACAACACTTGCGACAAAATCAACCAACATCATCATTTGCTGACAAATTTTGCAACAGACACAACATAAACTTATTTGATTAGCAAACCCAGGTAAAGTGCAACATTGTATATGTGTGCCTTGTACTCATTGTTGATAGCTCTAAGGCATGTCTGTATTCCTGAGACCAGCAAAATTAAACCAGGTTCTATTTACCAAAAATTATCCTAGATTACATGAACTTGAAAACCAGTTAGGTTAGTTTCTATTATATTTCTGGGATTTAGAAATGCTTCCTTATAAGTGTTTAATTTGTAGGCAGTTAAATAAAGCACTTATACAAGTTAATTTTGGCAGTACCGTCTGGAGATGGAAAAATAACAGCTCTATAATGTAGCTACAGAGACCTGCGTATAGACAGAGATCTTGTAGCTTCCATAAAACAATCAGAAACTCACTAGTTTGTACATAGAAGTTGGGATAAACCAAGTTTACTCACTCAGACAGCTGAAGTCTTTCACTATTTGTAGAGAAGACTTTTAAGATTTGTGTTGTCCCTGAAAGTAAATCTTAAGGAGGCTGTGGTCTAGAGTCTGAGCAAGAGAATCCTTCTCACAGTTTGTATTTTTAAAAGGCCTCTTTTTAGAAATGTTTTTCCTTTCGTCTTAGGTGAGTGTGAGCATTGTTTTAGATACCTCTTGGAGCGTTCATAATTCAAAGACATGGTAAGATTTATATCTTCAAGTGACAGATACAGAATGCAAGTTTCTCCAAGAAGGACTTTGGTTTCCCAAGGCCAATAATTAACAAGACTTTTGAGATAAATAGAGCAGGTTTTAGGATTGGTAAAAAGGAACAGATGAACTTTAGATTAAGCCTTGGGTCTCTGAGCCAAACTAATAACGGAAGAGGGTGTGCGCCTGGGTTGGGGACCGTGTGGTATCATTTTGCAGAGTACCTCTTTTGCTCAGAAATTTTCTTGAGGTTGGCAGGTGACTTAGTATCAATGCAACCTGTTCCGTGCCAGGTTATCCTAACATGGGAGTCTTTGAATTAGGTGGGAAGCACTCTTTTTTTTTTTTAGGTTTTATTTATTTATTTGGGAGAGAGAGAATGAGAGAGAGAAAGAGCATGAGGGGGGGAGGGTCAGAGGGAGGAGCAGACTCCCTGCCGAGCAGGGAGCCCCATGCGGGACTCGATCCTGGGGCTCCAGGATCATGACCTGAGCCAAAGGCAGTTGCCCAACCAACTGAGCCACCCAGGCGCCCTGCTGGGAAGCACTCTGAACAGCATTTAAGTGCTCGACCCGTGCCCAGCAATTCTGTAGCTTTGGCTTCCACGGTGTCTTAGCAACAGCCTCTACCTGATGTACACAGTAACTCACAGACACCAGTAGGGTTGGGACCGTGAACTCTCCACTCTGTGATGTTAGGCAAACACGAGGCTTACAGGGCTTATGCCTGTGTTCTACCCTGTGGTCTTTCTTCCAACGATGAATGACACAACAGACAGGGACAAAGGAAAACAGTGACCATCCCTGGGAGGAAAGGGGTTGATGAAAACCAAGAGTACTCATGACGAATTTTGACCCAAGTCAGTATACCCTATGAACTAGTTCCACAGATACTCTCTTCTGCTAATCTAAATTCAGATAAAGAAAAGGACTCTCACCACTTCAGCTTCCATCAGACCCAACAGGCAGAGATCCAGGGGACCTGTGTGGTCAGGATTCTCACCGTCTGCTGGCTTTTGTCGGAAGTTCTGGAATCTCTCAGCGGGGGCAGTCCCTGGACCAGCAGTGTCCAGCCAGTTACATGTTTATCCTGCCACCTACGCCAGCTGTTGGGGAGGAAAATTTTTTACACTTTCCTTCAAGGTTCTTTTGGCTGGTCTAAAAATGAAATGGACATGAGACAGAGTAACAGGAGAAAATCAAATTTAATTACATATGTGAAGGGGGCCCCATAGGAAGAGCCGTCAGGCAGGCATTTGAGGCCATCCAGAGCTGAGGAGAAGGGGGTAGGGGTCTGGGACTTCAAAGGGAAGGAAGACAATTCACAGGGAGATGAAAAAGAGTAAATGTTCAGTAAGCAAATGTTTGGTGGGCCACCCACAAGCAGTGGGACACAGAGAGGAATTTTAACCGAGAGACTTTGCCAGCTTCCACCCTGTCTACTGCACCTTGTTCTCATGCTGTGGTTATCTGTGGGGACAGCTCATTTCCTGCAGCAGGTCCTCTGTCTAAATTCTTTCAGGCAGGGGGCACCTGGGTGGCTCAGTTAAGTGGCTGACGTTTGGGTTTTGACTCAGATTGTGATCTCGTGGTCATGAGATCGAACCCCTTTTCAGGCTCAGCACAGAGTCTACTTCAGATTCTGTCTCCCTCTCGCTCCAGCTTGCATGTGCTCTCTCTCAAAAAAACAAATCAACTCTTTAAAATAATAAATAAATAGATAAATAAATTCTTTCTGGCACTTAGGGGGAAGGTCAGAGGTTTCCTGAGTCTTCTGTTTCTTAACATTAATCAGCCTAAACATTCACATGCCCAAGAGACACATTTTGGGGTGGCAAAATTCGCTTCCCACCAGGACAGAAAGCTCCCACATACCCCCTTTACCCACTCTGCCTCAGTTTCCCCTATAATGAACATCTGTCATTGGTGTGGTACATTTGTTAAAACTTGATACATTATTATTAGCTAAAGTCCATGGTGTACGTGAGGGTTCACTCTTGGTGGTGTGCATTCCATGGGTTTGGACACATGCATAATGACATATGTCCATCATTACGGTAGCACGCAGACTAGTTTCACTGCCCTAAAACTCCCCTGTGCTCTGCCTATTCCTCTTTCCCTCTTCTCCTCAACCCTGGCAACCGCTGATCTCTTCACCATCCCCATGGTTTTTTCTTTTCCAGAATATTTTATAAAGAATGCATAGACTCAGTTTTGCAAATATATTCACCAAATATTCAGAGTAGATGTGAGGTTGAAACGAGGAGCTCTCACTCTGACCCTTGCACACACCCGACTTCACCTCCTTCACTCTACATGCTGTAGAAAGCCAGGATCCTGAGAGCCACCTGGCTGGTCAAGGTGTTCCAGCCTCCGGGCCTCCGGGCTTTTGCACTGGCTGTTCCTTCTCTCTGGAACACTCTGCTCCATAGCTTTGCCTGGCTGGCTGCTTCTTGTCCCTTAGGTCTTTGGCTCTTCAGAGACGTGCTCCCTGGCCTCCCTATCTGATATTTTTCCTCCTCCTAATCTTTATCATATCCCCCATGTTTATTTGTCATAGCCATGATCAGGAGCTGAAATTATCTTTAGGTGTTTACTGTTTACCCCTAGGCCTTGTTTGTCTTGTTCCCTGCCACATTCCCAGGGCCCGGCTCATACCAAATGCTAATTGAATGAGTGCCCTTTGTACCCTGCTTTGCTTTCTATGGTTGTTAAGTTGCTGAGCCCTCTCCCAGCAAATACTCCTTACAGGACCATCTAAGATTCTCCCTCTCAGTTCTCTGGGGGCCAAAGACAAACTTTTGAAGAATTGGAAGAAAACCATGGCCCTTGCCCTCAGCACTCAATAGTTTGCGTACATATTCAAGGTTGTCTCAGGTCTTCTGCTACCCAGCCCTGCAGGTCCAGGTAAGGGCACCTGACATACAAAGAATTCTGGAAAAATCAGGTCAACAGACATACCAGGTGTCCAGCATGGGTGAGCATACAGAGAGGCATGTCCTCTGCTCAAACACACTATCTGTGATAGTACCCCAGTGCTCTCCTCCAAGGGGGTATGACATCAGGGTCACACATTAGGCTCTGGGCTTGGTGGGGGAGGGGGAAAGCTGCAGTTACTTGTAAGCTTCATGGAAGTGTAGGCCTCTGAGTGGGGTTTCGAGGGGGTGAATAGAAGTTTCACAAATCCAGTGACGGAGGGAAGGACATTCATTAGGTGCTAAATATATTGTTCATAAAAGCCTTACTCTAAATGAAAAGGAGTTTGGGGGTTTGGTGGTCTGTCTCCTTTGTCAGAGTCCCCATACATGATTGCTGAGAAAATCCAACAGACCCACATAGCAGATGAGTCACTTGGGACCAAATACTTTCAAAAAGCAAAATGAGAAAAGCCTCTGGGCGGGGGGCGGAAAGCTGTTTAATGTGGATCACAGGTCGTTTTGTAGGTTTGCTGTGATGTGGATTGGGCCTCCTCAAGAAGTCAAGCTAGGGCCCCTGAGGCCTTAAAACATCTCCGCACAGCCAGGGAGGAAAACCAGCAGGCAGTCTCTTACAAAGTTAAACACACACCTCTCCTCGGACCCGGCGGTCCCAGGCCTAGGTGTTTATGCAAGAGAAAATAGAGCATATGCCCACACAAAGACTTGGACACGAACGTTCATAGTTCCTAATAGCCCCAAACTGGAAACATCCCAGGTACCCATCAACAGGAGATTAGATAAACAGTTGAGGTACATTCACGCAATAGGACGAGGCTTAGCAATAAAACCAAGTAAACTATGGAGGGTCATCTGGGTGGCTCAGTCCGTTAAGTGTCCAAGTCTTGATCTCAGCTCAGGTCTTGATCTTAGGGGTCGTGAGTTCGAGCGCCGAGTTGGGCTCCAGGCTGGGCGTGGAGCCTACTTTAAAAAAAAAAAAAAAAGTATTGAAACCAAGCAAACTACGGAGACATGCAACATCATGCATGACCCTTACACGCGTCCTGTTTGGCGAAACCAACCAGACAAGAAAGGGTCACATCATGGGACCGATTGCTTTGTATGCCGTTTAAGAAGTTCATAAGGTATATACAGAAGACAGAGGTTAGTTACCTCTGGGAAGCGGCACACAGGAAACGTCTAGGATGCTGGGAATGCCTTTGATGTTGGAGTGGTGGATACATAGGTATAAAAAAAGTAAGCAGTCTGGATACTTAAGGTTGATACGGTTCAGACACCTTGTTCTGTAAATGTCCTCCCTGGAGAAAATAAAAAGCAGTTCTGGGAGCCCCTGTACGCACACAGCCCCAGGTACGATAAGGCATTTGTTTGACAGGAAAGAGAAACACAGCTGCCAGCCAGGGTTTATTTTCACTTTCCCACCTGGTCTGCGGTCAGGCTGTGCAGTTTGCTGCCCGCCGGGTGTGGGGAGGCAGGCACGTGAGGTCAAGGGCACAGCCCTGGCAATGGTGCAAAAAACAAGAAGGGTCGTGAGCCCCTATTTTTTTTTAATTAAAATAAAACCAGAAGAAGGAAACCCAGGTTGTGTCCAGATATGTTTGTCCAAGAGGAGAGAAAAGAGTAAAAAACTATACACCAAAATGTTAACAATGTTTTTCCCAGAAGACTGGATGAAAGGGAGAAAATTAGCCCTTAGCACACCTGTCATTATCTTGGGCCACATGTTTCAGCATGCGGCGGCGGGGGGTAGGGGAGGAGCTTTGCAGTTTCACGCCAACAGCTGGAGCTAATAAAAGGAGGGAACAGTGCTGTGAGAACTATTTATAGTTGGCCCCAGGTTCCCGTGGGTAAGAACCTCCTGGGGTACCTGTGAAAAAAGCCTAGGGGTCTAGGAAATGTCCAAGATGGGTCTTCTGCCCGCACGTCTGCTCTCCAGGAGAAACCTTTGCCATCACTCTTTATCCCCAGTTTAAAGATGAAGAAACTGAGGCCATCGAAGTCTTGAGGCTGGCCCGAATGCCCCCAGTCAGGAATAACCAGAGCCGGCTCTGTCGTTCCCCAGAGCCCCCATTTTACAAGTGGATCCCCTGGGGCTGAAAGAGATGAGCTAAGTTATCCAAGGGCCAACTGGGGAACCCAGGTCACAGGTTCTTTGCATTCCCCTTGGGGAATCTGGTGCAAGAGAAACCTTGGCCTGACCCTCTGGAACCCTCCTCCTTGCCCCAAAGCCTGATTTCTCTAAGACTGGCAGCCTGGGGGTGGCCAGCCTGAAATCAGGTGGTAGCCCTCTGGCTGTCAGGATGACGGGACCGGGTAGCTGCCAGCCACGCCCCCCCACTCCCCCCCCCCCCACCTGGACTTGTGGCAGGTTATCCATTGTTTTCCTGCTGGGGTATTGGGCGAGGGTCAGCCAACCATGGGGAGCCTGCCATGGTAGGGTAGGGCGACAGGTGAATGCCAACCCTCAGGCTGCCTGGTCATTCACGGCTGCTTGCCCCTTGGATGAAAGGACACTGCAGGTGGAGGGGAAAGAGGCCTCTACGGAGTTAGGGGGAACTTGGACAGGAGTGTTCAGCCCTCTGAACCTTGGCTTGCTCATCTGGAAACAGGGTTCATAAGCTCAACCTTAGAGGTTCTGTGTAAGGATTAGAAGCAAGACCCTGGTACATATGCCAGAGGGCAGTAGAGGGTGGGAGTTTTAGAGGTTCTGGAGCAGGGCTGCTTGGGTTCAAATCCTAGCTCTCCCTTACCAGTCATGTGAGCTTGGGCACAGGGCTTAACATCCCTTCTATTTATCCAGCCCACGTGCAGCAGGTATTTGTTGAGCACCTGTGGTGTGCCAGGTGCTATGCAGGGGCTCTCTTGGCCTCTCGTGTCCACCTGCCAAATGGGAATAATGGTGCTTGCCTCCTAAGATTTGGGAGGATGAAACACCGTATTTCCCGAGAGGCCTGAGAGCAAGGCCCAGACCATGAACACTTGGGAAGCTGGCTCAGAATTTTCCCAGCAACGGTGTTCCCTCTGCAGAATCCCACCTGGAACTTACCCCATGAGCCCTGAGTCCTGCTCTTTCTGCCCCTTTCTGGAAGGGGGGAGCTAGAGGCTTACCAAAACCGTGTGACAGCTGCCCCGACAATAGACAGTTAGGAACCTTAGCAGCTGGCTCTGCAGAGGAGGCCTTCTGTGCACGTGGTCGTCCTGCATCTGCACCCTCCCGTCCCCACTTCGTGTCACCCTCTGCTCCTTTCGGGGGACGGATGGGATAGATGTCATCCCAGAAAAGCCAGAGAACTTGTCCAAGGGTACGCAAGGAATGGGAGGTTCAAAATCGGGCAGACAAGGGAGGGATCCCCAAAAGTTTGCCATCTCCCTCCTCGTAACCATGTAAAGTATCAGCAAGAACCCCTGTGGATGTGAACTGTTGGATAAGTTATATACGTTGTATTCATTTCCTGGGGTGGCAGCCACGAATGACCACAATCTGGGTGGCTTAAAGGCAACAGAAACGTGTTCTCTCACGGTCCTGGAGGCCGGAAGTCTGAAACCAAGGTGTCGGCTGGGCTGGTTCCTCCTGGAGGCTCTAGGGGAGGAACCTCGCTCCTGGCGTCTGGTGGCTGCCAGAAACCTTTGCTCTTTCTTGGATCGTAGACCCAGGCACTCCAATCTCTGCCTGGGTCTTTTACACAGCCTTCTCTTAGGAAGATCCTTGTCGTTGGAGTCAGGGTCCACCCCAAGGCCAGGATGATCGCATCTCCAGAGGCTTAGTTACACGTGCAAAGAGGCTGTTTCCAAATAAGGTCGCCCTCCCAGGTCTCAGGGTTAGGGCGGGCACGTTTCTAGGGGTGCTACTCAACCCGTTGTAGGTGAGATGCAGGTAAAACAACAACCAGGGTATAAATAATAGTAATATCTTAGCATATGGCCTGGCACCTGACACAGAAAAAATTATATATTTGTTTATGTAAGATATCTAGTCCCAGGAAAAAAAAATGTTTGGATGCTCCAGTGTTTCCTGGTTTCGGAGTTTTGGCAGAAGCTAGCAGGTGTGACTACAGGGGGGGGGCCTCCAATTCCCAGGTCTTAGTGGAAAACACCTTTTGTCTCATTTTGTGTTTGGCAAACACCCGGGCGTTCCTGTCTGTGCAAGCCGCATCTGTACTGCTTGACCTGCGAGTGGGGCCCTTTGTTTTCCCAGCTTCGGGCTTTTACTCCTGCCTTCCTCGGCCTGATGGCTCCACCCTCTCAGCTACTGAGACATATTTTGTAAAAGGCGCTTATTTCTTGTTCACCCCCGGCTCCCAGAGAACTGGACCGGGTCTGGCCTATTCATTGCTGCATCCTCTGGCCTAGAAAAGGAGCCAGGCGCGCGCGTGCGCACACACACACAGCCCCTACTCACCTGTGTGACCACCCCCCCCACCATCTATTATGTGTTAGGCCCTTGTTCCCCCTTTCAGTTCCTGGAATTAAAATCATGTTCCTGCCTCAGGGCCTTTGCTGGCCTCTGCCCTCTGCCTGCAATGCCGCCTTTTCATCCAGGTCTCAACAAAACGTCACATGCCTGCCCTGCCCTCCCAGGGCCACCGCAAACCTTTTGCACCTGCTCACATCCTCGGCTGGCCACACACCTAGATGGATCTAGATGGTGCCTTGTCCTGCCTCATTATTTATATGCTACCTGCCTCCTTGCACCAGATCACAGTACCCTTGAGGGCAAGGGTATTTTATTGTCTTGCTCCCAATTGCAGCCCTAGCACCTGGCAAATCATGGGTGCTCAGGAAATAATGTGTTCAACGTAGGATTACGTTGTCCTCTCTTTAAGGCAAGGGGCTTTCACCTACCGTAAACCAGCGGGCTTCAAAGGATGGAGAATCCTCTATAATTGTAGGCAAAACAAGGTCCCTGTGACAGTGTTCTCCCAGAGGCAGGGTCCCGTTGTGCCCACCAGATTCTCCGTGGGTGGGCGCCCCCCAAAGACGGAGAACCATCACTTTATTTAAAACATTCATTAAAAAAAAAATCCCAGGTCTTTTCTGTCCCTCTTCCTCTCCCTGCTCAATTTCACTCTACTTATGATTAAACAGAGGCCAGGCTTTCTGCCTTGGTCAGGGACACTGAATAACAGGAGAGAATGTCTCAGTCTTGGCCGTTTGGATTTCACGGCACCTGGCATACAGTCGGTGCCTCATCAATGCCCACTAAACGGAGGGAGGAAGTCAGATCCGCGTCAGCTGCTGTGTCTGTGGGACCCTGGACTGGTACCGTGCTCTCTCTCTAAGCCCTGATTTCCTGGTCTGTGAAAAGGTGCCCTTAAGACCTGCCCTGAAATCTGGAAGGAGGGACAGCGGGGCTTGTCAGCCGTGGCAGCAGGCAGAACCGCCCCCGCCCCCGGCCTTACAGAATCTTGTCCGGCTCCTACCCCTCCAACTGATTGGATCAGCGTTTCTGGGGTGCGGCGCCCCCCAGCTGTATAACACAACGTATTTGGCAACAAAGATGAGTAAAGCCCTGGTCCATGCTACAACACAGATGGGCCTTGGAAACGTTCCGTGATAGAAGGCAGACACAGAAGACCACATATTGGAGGATTCCATTTATATGAAATATGTAAAGCAAATCCGGAGAGACAGAAAATAGATTAGGGCTTGCCTAGGGTTGGGGAGAGGGGGCCGGGGGAGTAACTATAAATGGGTACGGGAGGGTGCCTTTTTGGGGTGATGAAAATGTTCTAAAATTGATTGTGGTGATGGTTGCACAACGCGGCCTAGACTAAAACCCACTTTAATTGGGTGAAATGCACGGTATGTAGGTTGTCTCTCAATAAAGCTATTTTTTAAAAAAATTTCCACAAGAGAAGAACTTCTCACCGTTGGCGAGCCAAGAGTTGGAGCTGGTGAGCAAGGGGGGCCCGCCTGCAGGCCCCCAGCTGCAGAGGGAGCTGGGCGAGGTGAGCAGTGTAGTTTCAGGTATGGACTGTGGCGCCTCCCGTGGTCCTGGTAAGATCCAGGTTCTGGGGCCCACCCCAGCCCTTCTGAATCCCATGCTGTGGAAGAGGAGGGTCTTGGGGAATTGGGTTTTAACAGACCTCCAAGGGAAAGGAGCAAACCTCCTGGTTTAAGGTGACTCTGTGTGTGTGTGTGTGTGTGTGTGTGTGTGTGTGTGTGTGAGAGAGAGAGAGAGAGAGAGAGAGAGAGAGAGAGAGAGAGAGAAGGGGGCACAGATGCCCTTGGACAAGGCGCTGAGCACCACAGACCCTCTGCCCGGAAAACCGCATGCTCATGCTATAGAGATTGCAGAGAATGCAGACCCCTGGGCCCTGGGGACCGGGACGTGCCCCACGAGCCGCTGGTAACCAGATGTAACCCCATGAGAAATGAGCTTGTTGATTACCAAGAATTGGAGGGGAATAAACTAGAGCTAAAACTGGCCTGTGTTAAATGGCCCTCATTAATTCACTCAGTTCCTAGGAAGAGGCCCTTCTCCCTCCCACAAATCTGTTCTGTCCTGGAATTGAATGCCACTTGCCTTTAGGAAAAGAAGACAGCATTTGCATTTGCCATCCTTTGCAGACTCCTCTGGGACTCTCCTGGCTTTGGCCCCACTCCATAAGAAGGACTGCCCTTGGGAGATCACGACCCCCTCTGGGGTCTGGGAACTGGGTGCAGAAGCGTGTGTGTGTGTGTGTGTGTGTGTGAAGGTGAGAATAGGAACAACAGTAGGTAGTACTGATGGGACCCCACGCTGGGCCAGGCCTGTGCTCGGTGCTCCGTGCACATCTCCCAGCCCCATGAGGGCAGCAGGATTATTCACATCGCACGAAGTCACTCAACCTCTGTGCCTGGCTGGGTCCCCAGAACTCAGCGTCAGAACCTCTCTTCTGCCTCCTCATTTCTGTGTGTGAAATAGTAAAACAAAAGTGTTGTTGGGGCGCTTGAGTGGCTCAGTCAGTTAAGCATCTTGCCTTCGGCTCAGGTCATGATCCCAGGGTCCTGGGATCAAGTCCTGCATCGGGCTCCTCACTCAGCAGGGAGCCTCCTTCTCCCTCTGCCTGCCGCTCCCCCCTGCTTGTGCTCTCTCTGTCTGTTTAATACATACATAAATAAATAAAATCTTTAAAAAAATGTCATGTATTGGCACACCCATGGTCATAGCAGCATTATACAGAACCGCCAAAGATGGAAGCAACCCAAGTGTCCATCAGTGGATGAATGGATAAACAAAGTGTGGTCTCTCCATACAGTGGCGTATTATCCAGCCTGAAAAAGGAAGGAGATTCTGATACTTACAACATGGGTGAACCTTAAGGACACCATGCAAAGGAAAGAAGCCAGTCACAAAAGGACAATATTGCAGGATTTCACATAGAGGAGGTGCCTAGAGTCACCAAATTCACAGAGACAGAAAGTGGAATGGTGGTTGCCAGGGGCTGGGGCGAGGGCTGGGACATTAGTATTTAATGGGGACAGAGTTGCAGTTTCGCAAGATGAAGAGCTCTGGAAATTGGATGCACAACAACATAAATGTACTTAACACTACTAACGTGTGCACTTAAAAACACTTAAGGGGCGCCTGGTTGGCTCAGTCGGTTAACTGTCCGAGTCTTGGTTTCGGCTCAGGTCATGATCTCACGGTCATGGGATCGAGCCCCAGGTGGGGCTCCGTGCTCAGCGAGGAGTCTGCTTGGGATTCTTTCCCCCTCCCTGCCCCTCTGGTCCCCCCGACCCCGTCCCATTCATGCACACTCATTCTTTCTCTCAAAGAAAGAAAGAAGGAAAGAAAATCTTTTTTAAAAAAGTAGTAAAGGTAGTAAAGTTTATGGTATGTGTATTTTACAACAATAAAAAGTAAAATTATTGTGGCCTAACATGTAAGTGGTGAAGTGCCCCAATCTTGGACACAATTTGACTTGCGTACGTACTCACGTGGGGCCCACGGGATTGACAGAGAAAACGCAGCTCCCGTGGGCCCCGCACCCTCAAAACCTCTCCCCGAAACAGGTCCCCTTCGATCAGACTCTGTCACTAGCTTCCTTCCCTGTTCTCAAACATCATAAATGGAGTCATGCCACATGTCCTTGTTTGAGTCTAGCTGCTTCGAAGGCTGTGTGTGCAGGGACGCTCAGGCCCCGTCGGTGCTGCGTGCTATTCTGCTGTGTGAATAGGACACAATTTATTTATCTGTTCTATTATTGATGAGGCCTGTGTTCTCAGTTTAAGCTGTTAAGAATATCGTTGATCTGAGCATTCTTGTGCGTGCGCATCTTTTGGTGAACACGCGACCACGTTTCCCCGGGGCGTATCCTTGGAAGTGGGATCGCGGGATTGTAGGCTGTATATGCGTCCAGCCTTAGCAAATGCTGCCAAACAGATTTCTGCAATGTTGTACCAATTCACATGCCCGGTGGCCGCGCACGGGAGACCCACGCCCCCCCCCCCCCCCGCCCATGCTCACCACACCTGCCCTTGTCTTTTTTGTTTTGTGCCGTCAGGTGAGTGTGTCATGAAGTAGCTCCTCTTTTGGGGTCTGGGTCACTGGTGAAGCCCAGGCCACAGGCCACGGGGTAAGGGTGGGCGTGCATGAGACCTTTGGTGAAGAATCCCTAGTCTGAGGGCCTTGATGACCAACTCTTGTCCAGTAAGGGATCCTCTGGAATGCAGAGGGCCACTGCACATCGGCTTATTTTGAGAAAGTTCTACAGGGCTTACAGCAGTGATGCCCACAGTGTGGCCCCTGAGCCGAAGCATAGCATCCCCTGGAGCTTGTGCGAAATGAGGACTCTCGGTCCTCCCTCACACCTTGGGGGTTAGGAACTCTGGGGGTGGGCAGGGCCCAGCAGAGTGAGTTTCAACAAGCCCCACCCCCATGGGACGTTGGTGCCCACCCATACTTGAGAGCCATTGCCCATAGCTTCATGGTGAAGATGCGGGCTCTGTCCTCACTAGCTGTGTCACCTTGCTGCGGTTCTTAACCGTCCAGCCTCACTTTCCTCCTCTGTAAAATGGGCATAATAACTGTACCTACCTCAGTATGTTTTTGAGGATTAAATGAACTAATATCTATCCTGTGCTTGAAACAGTCCTTGACACCCAGCTAGCATTCCATAAACAGTTGGAAAGTGAACAGATAAGGCTCCACCTGGCCCAAAGGAGGCGGGCACCGATGTGTCCTGATACGTCTGTGCCACGTGATTGTTGGTTAAGTGAACACACTTAACTAGACCCTGATCCAAGGCAAAGCTCAAGTCTGAGTAGCTTTGCGGTGGGGTGGTGAAAGTGGGGTGAGGCTGTCACCCCAGGATGTTCAGGGAAAGGGAGGCTCCAGGCTCTTATCTCTGGAGAAGGGGCTACACAGCCAAGTTTCCTGCTCTCAAGGAGCCTCAGGAGCTGCCAGTACTTTTTCCGGTTCCATTTTCGGTTTCTTGGAAAGCACCGACCCTCCCTACTATGGACCCCTCCTGTCAGCCCCCACCCAGGATATGTGCGCCAGAGGCGCCAGGCATCTTGAAAGCAGTCCAAGGCTGGCAGATAAGGAATGCTCCTTGTAACTGCCAAGGTCAACATCACACACAGCAGGGGCGGGGCCATTCCTCCTCTGGGCGCCATCCTGCAGCAGTGCCCCAGAGGTGCAGAGGAGGAGTCCAATGCAAGGTGACTCGGCCCAGCAAGGCCATGGTCATAAAAGACAGGGAGCAACCTGTGTACCCTGCAGTCTGGAGGTAAATTATGGTACATCCGCACCATAACCAAGGTTTTATGTGCTGATAGGGAGATGAAGTACAGGGTGATAAAAGCAAGGGGCAGGTCTGGTTGCAGAACATGCTCCCATTTGCACAAGGAAGAGAAAGCATGAGTTATTTCCACGTGCTGGTACCTGCAAGGGTCTTTTTGAAAAGGCATGCAGGAAATTGATCAGAGTGGGGTCCTCGGGGAAGGATGGCCAGGAGGCCACGGATGGCTGGGAGGGAAGCTGACTGTTTTCTGAAAGCCTTTGGAGGCTTTGAATTTTTGTTTAAATCATAAGCACGCATCATTATTGTGGGGTTCTTTTTCAAAGGAAGAAAGAAAAGAAAAGAAGCTTTCTTTCTTAAACCAGCTTGCTGGAGGGACGTCCTATGTTGCTCACTCTCTGAGACATTTAGTAAAATCAGGGCTGTGGACTCAGTCTGGGTTCCCATCCAGACTGCCCCACTGTGTAGCACTCGGGCAAGTCGTGAAACCTCTCCAAGGTTTGGTTTTCTCCCTGGTGAAATGGCACGGATAGGCTATTCATAGTCATATCGATGTGTCGTTGATATGAATATTTATATTAATATGATAATAATAGTTTCTGCCTCATAAGCTCGTTTTGCACTTGAGAGCTACAAAGGTTGTTTGACATGCTTGAGAAAGTGCCGGGGGCGGGGGTGTCAGAAGCCCCCCGGCATACAACGGTTCCCACCACCACCGCTATGGAACATGAATCCCCTGGGGTCTTATTCAATGGAAGGCAGATTGTGACCCATTGGGTAGGTGCTGGTGGGCAGGCAGTTCTGCATTTCCAAAAGCTCCCCGGAGAGCTGGGCACCCCTGGCCTGAGGACCACACTTTGAGTAGCCAGGGCCCGAATCTTGATCGGGGCAGTGACTTTCAAGTGTGTGTGTAAAAATTGTTCAAGCCGCACGCTTCAGAGGTGTGCACTGTACCGTATTTAGGGGATTCCTCCATGGAAATGATCACACAGGCACAGGTGGTTTGGGGTGCTATAGGGATGGGGAATGAAACAGCATTCAATGACACTGGAGAACATACCCAGCCCAGGAATGGTCTCAAGAGGAATTCGCTGGTCCTGGCCACCCACAGTGCTCTCTGTAATTGCTCCCCCCTTCCTACCAGGTGCTGGGGGGGAGGAGTGCCTTTCTCAGGAAATGCGTGTGGTCCCTGGGTGGGGAGACAAAGCCACCCGCACTGGTGCTCAGCCCCCAGGAGGAGGAAGGGGAGCATTGCCTCAGGGCAGGTTCCAAGAAGTGGAATCGCTGCTTCAAAGGGAAGGCGTAGCAGAGGGGAGGGCGGAGGGTGGCCCCTGGCCCCTGTACCACCTGTCTGGACACGCCTCCTGGCCCAGCAGCACTACGGCAGGCCCCGCTGTCCAGCCTCCCCTGCTAGGGGTGACCCCCAGTGCCTGTGCCTGTTCCCCGCCCTTGGCTGTCCCCACCCTGTCCCTGCCTCGCTCATTTCCTTGCTGAGTCCCTGGTCCCCAAAGGCCACAGGGCTGAGTGATGCAGTGTGGCCTCTGGAACCCGTGTGTGAGGTCCAAATCAGCTCTGCCTAGACCCGCTGTGTGACCATGGGTGGCTACTCAACTTCTCTGTGCCTTGGTCTTCTTGCTGTAAACCCCAGCCTCGCCCAGTTGTTGGCGAGGTTGAAACGTGCAAACCTAAGAGGAGCCCTTCAAATTTGGACACATAGTAAGTGCTGGATAGCCCCCAGCCGCCACCCACCATCATACACCCTCCCCCATTCCCCCACCCCCCCATCCCACTTGGGAGTTGACCTTGGCCCTTCATCCCTCCCCCTCCCCCACTGGTCCCAGTTCCCTGTCTGCTGAGCCCAGCCACTGGGCTCTCTGGGGACAACAGGCAACCAGAAACAGTAGGCCGGTGTTGCTTCTTCTGCGGCTTCTCAGAAATCAGAGATCCCCAGGTCAGGAATGGGAAGCCGTGTTTCAGAGGCAGAAGCTGAGGCTGAGAGGTTCTGCAGACACGTCCCTTAGCCTCTGGGTCTGCGATCTGACACTCGGCCCCATGTCCCAGACTGCTCTATCTTGGTGGCCTGCCTGGAAATTGGGTGAGGTGGAGGGACCCCGAATCCCTCCTGTGACAGGTGATGAATCTTCTGCAGAACTGCCGCCCCCCCGCCCCCATCCCCAGCTTCCTCCGTCGGAAGCCAAACCTCGGCAGGTAGACAAGGACAGTGGATGGGATTTGGAAGCCATAGCCTCCCTGTTCCTCAGCCTTGGTCAGGCTAGGCTGGGGGCTTGGGTGGTGGTGGCCGGGGATGCCTGGAGGCCCCCAAACCTGGAAATCTCCCAGGTTTTGAGGCTTGACGCACCTCAGTTTGAATCCTTGCTCTGCCACCTAGCACCTTTGTGGCCTTGGGCTCACATCTTCAGCTCTGGGCCTTAGAGTCCTTGGCTGTAAGGTGGGAGAGTCTTCCCGTTGCAGGACAGGTGGCCGTGAATGGCCCCTGGGATTTTTGCTATGGTCCTTGACATCACCCCTGCAGTGCCGCTCAGACCCAAGACTAGCAGTGTCCCTCTGCCCAGGTGAGATTCTAAGAAAATTCAGGCATCTGGGGAAAGGCCCCATCTCCTGGAACTACCCATTCCTAATTGCTTGCGAGGGGCAGCTCAGTGAAATTTCCATGGAAGCCAAATGCTATTTCCTATGGGGTTGGCACTCCCCAGAGGGGCCCACGGGAGCCTCAGTTTACCCACTTGTGAAAGGGCCAGTGACCTCCCATCTTAAAGTGCTGGCTCCCTGATTTTAGGATCCCAAGGATCTCAGACTTGACTAAAAAGTTAACTACCAACCTTAAAAACTTACCAAGTAGAGTTTTGAAGAAACCAGTTAATATCTCCCATTTTCATCCCTTCCCAAAAGGAATGTGCACACACTGGTGGAAGCTCATAAAGTCCGGGGAAAGCCAGTCCCTACAACAGAATAATTACAGTGATTAATCAGCATCTGCACAGTGCCAGGTGTGAACTTGAGGCCTGGTGCAGCCCTGTGCCCCAAACTTGATTGTGATCTCCATTTCCAGCTGGGAAGTGGATGTCTGGAGACATGAAGTGATGCACCTGAGGCCACACAGCTATTAGGTGGCAGATCCCAGATTCCAACCCCCCAGGGTGCCTGGCTCTCTGTCCTACACCCCTAGGCCAGTGGTCCTCAAACTTTAGCATGCTTCAGCAGCCCCTGGAAAGCCTTGCCTGCAGCTTTTGAAGCTCTGTGGGGGGCCCCAAGAATGTGCATTCCTCGCCAGTCCCCACGTGAGGCTGGTGCTGCTGGCCCAGGGACCACCCTCAGAGAAACAGGGCTCTTCATCATTCTGTTTGCCAGGATTAGCTTTAGCTTTATCAGTCGCCTATGAACTTGTCCTGCTTTTCTCTTTTTGCTTTGAAGCCCTTGTTGGGGGTCAGATGTAGTCTGTGAGCCAGCATGTGGGACCCTCACCCAGGGCCAGGACCCCAGGTTAGCAGCTGTCCCCCCTGCCTCCCCTGGGACTCAGTGTTTTTATCTGACAAGTGGGACAATTGCAACATTCTCTGCCTCTCTCGGGGTGGGGGCAGTGAAGGGGGGAACCCAGAAAGATGCTTGGTGAGGGATCCTTTGGAGCATTACCAGCGACTTTAAAGGAGCAAACCTTGCGAGCCCAAGATGTGTCTCTTTGGCATGTAGTTATTTTAGGTTGATTATTTTTAAGAAACGGAAGGCTCAGGAAGGAACTTTGACCTTCCCCCTAACTGCCTGAAAAAATTTAGACAGGGACGCCTGGGTGGTTCAGTCGGTTAAGTGTCTGACTCTTGATTTCGGCTCAGGTCACGATCTCAGGGTCATGAGATCAAGCCCCACGTTGTGCTCCACGCTCAGCGCAGAGTCTGCTTGAGATTCCCTCCCTCTCCCTCTGTCCCTCCCCCCCACTCTCTTTCTCTAAAATAAATAAATAAATAAAATCTTTTTTTTTTAAGAAGAAAGAATTTAGACAGAGGACCTGCTGTAGGAGCTGTCCCCACAGATAACCATAACGTAATATGAACTAGATGTGGTAGACAGGGAGGAAGATGGCAAAAGTCTGTTGATTAAAATTTCTCTCTGTGTCCCACTGCTTCTGAGTGGCCCGGCAAATATTTACTTACCAAACATTTACTCTTTTTCATCTCCCTGTGAATTGTCTTCCTTCCGTTTGAAGTCCCAGACCCCTACCCACTTCTCCTCAGCTCTGGATGCCATCAAAACCTCAACTGCCTGACTGCCGGTGGGCCTTCTATTCTTATAGGGCCCCTGCATGTCTGTAATTACATTTGATTTTCTCCTGCTAATCTGTCAATTTAATCTGTAGACCGGCCGAAAGAAATTTAAGAGGAGGAAAATTTTTCCTCCCCAGCACCTCCCTCAGCCGGTATTTAGCACTTACTGAACCAAGTGTGCCAGACATGATTTTTGTATTTATTTATCAGACATTAATTGAGAGCTTTCTAGGTTCCAGGGAGGCACTGTTCTGAGCCTTAATAAGTATCAACTCGTAATTTCCATTATGAGGCAAGGACTGTCTTATCCTCATTTTACATGTGAAGAAATCAAGGCACAGAGAGGGTGAGTCACTTGCTTGAGGTACCACAGCAAATAAGAGGTAAGGTCAGGATTCCAAGCCCGGCTGAGAGGCTCCAAAATCTGTCTCCTGTCCCACCTCTGGTCATGTTAATGATATCCCAGATAAGGGCTGAGATGTGGGGAGGCCTCTTCCTGGTATTGCCCCTGGCTCATCAAGTATAGTAGGTTGGCATAGTGTCCCTCAAAGAAATAGGTTCACATCCAATGCCCTCAGACTCTGTGAATGGGATCTTATTTTTGGGGAGAAAAAAGTCTTTGCAGATATAATAAAGGGTCTTTTGATGAGAACATCTGGATTTAGGGTGGGCCACAACCCACTGATAGGTGTCCTTAGAAGAGAAGGGCAGGAGATTTGGACACACAGACACAGAGGTGGGGAGGCAGAGATTGGAATCATGCAGTTGGAAGGGAGAAGGAAGGAATCTCCCCCAGAGCCTCCAGAGGGAGCATGGGCCTGCTGGCACCTTGATTTCAGACTTCTGGCTTCCAGAATTGTGCGAGAATCAATTTCTATTGTTTTAAGCTGCCTAGTTAGTGGTAATTTGTTACAGCAGCCCTAGAGACCCTGCATACTGGGTGACCCTGGGCAAGTCTCCTCCCCTTCAGCGCCCACCATGCGGCTTCCGGGGGCTCTTCCTCACTGGCCCCCGATGCCAGCCTGCCAAGGACCCTTCCAGGATCAGTTGGGAACGGTGGGCCAGGGATCCTCCCCGGGGACAGCACTGTCTGGGCCTGGACCCGCCTCTCCGTACAGACACGCTGGGCTGGAGCAGGAGATGTGCAGACCTTGGTGCCCTGGACAAGACACCATTACCTTTGGGGCCTCAGTTTCCTCTTCTGGAAGATGAGAGCCCTCCTGCCTCCTGTGGGAGCTGTGAGCATCCACGGCTTTCCACGAGCCCCCTCCGGAGGAAGCGGGTTGTTTTTCTGATTGTGATCATCTCTCAGGTCTCCCCCGGCTTCCAAGTGGCTGTGATTGCTGGGATGGGGAGCTTCCTGGTGGGTGGGGTGGTACGAGTTTGCCATCTGGGATGGGGGTGGTCCGCAGGGAGAGGAGCGAGTGTGCTTTGCACACGCATGCCCGCAGGCATCTGCATGTGCTCGTACGCGTGTGCACGTGTGTGCATGTGCATGTATGTTCCTCTGTGTGCATGCATGTGTGCATGTGTGAGTTTTGCTTTCACATCTGGTGCTGCTCAAAGGCCCTGATTCCTGTAAACCTCATGGTCTAGTTTCCAGCAGACACTGCACGGCAGCGACAGTAGGCACTGTGACCGAGGCTCGGTCTGACCTGTGGCTTCCCCTTCTCGCTCCTCTGGCTGCACAGTGTGGAAGGGATGTAAATGAAGGCAGGACATCTGGCCCCAGTGTCAGCTGCGGGCCCAACTGGCTATGGCATTGGCGGCATGAAGCCAACTGTGGGGGCCTGAGGGGAGGGCGTGTGCTACCAGGGGCTGTTGAGGATGGAGCTGCCTCGGGAAATGTGGGTGCATCTGGGGGACCCGTCTCAAGGTCCCAACTGGCCAGAGAAAGACTCATGAAGGAGCCTGCCCATAGCATATCCCTGTGTGGGCCCGGGCCTCAGTTTCCCCTCCTGTAAAGTCAGGTGAGGAAGTCCTCGCAATCATGTGGGCATCCGTCGGGGACACCTTGGAGACTCAGCCATGAATGGGATAGTCCTCCTGGTGAGCACCAGCCTTTTCACTCACCCAGATGTGCTTCCCTGAGTTAGCCCAGGGGTCTGAGCACAGAAATATCAGAGTGCTTCCTTCCCCACGGAATTTCTGTTCCATCTGGAAAAATACCGTCTAACCCTTGGTGTCACGTTTCATGCCCCAGGAGCCGAATGAGTGAGTGTGCCTTCTTCACACCTGCAGCTACCCCATGGTGGTCGGGACTTAACATTTTCAACCCCATTTTATGGATGTAGAAACGGAGTCCTGTGAAGGAACTTGCTCAGGCGTGCGTGCTAGGAGGAAGTCAAGGTGGAATTCAAATCAGAGAGGCCCTGGCTTTTAGAGTTGCTGCCCTGTCCAGCCCCTCAGAGGCATCCTAACATGGGGGTGCGGGGGGGGGGGTGTCTTCCTCTCAGCCCAAGGGGAGAAAGGGCCCTCTGGCAGGAGGGACTGAGCAAAGGTGTGGGGGCAGGACAGAGAGGGCATGTCAGGGGACAGAGTGGGAAGGGCTCTGTGCCTTGGGGAGCAGCATGAGTTCAGGATGGAGAGACCGAGGCAAGGAGTGGCAGGAATACAGGGCACTCTGGGTCTCCCTTTGGGGGTGATGGGAGTTACAGGGAGAAGGAGGGACAGTCAATTCCTGCCTGGGGGACCTTGCTCCAACTGTCCTCATCTCGGTCAGGGCCACCTGCCTAAACCCAATTGCTCAGGCCCCCACGCAGGCTGCCATTCTTGACTCCTTTCTTTGTCACCCCTTATCAGGCCATGGTGGAGGGAGGGGGCTGAAACCAGCCATTTCTCCTCACCTCCCCATGCCACCTTGCTCCAAGCCCCAAGCACCTCAGTTACTGCAAAGACAGCCAGGAGCCTCTCTGCCCCTACAGTCCGCTTTCTACACAGCAGCCAGGAACAGCCACAAAAATGAAAATCAGAGCACCCCCCCCAATCCTAGAGAATCCCTGTTGCATTTAGAACAAAGTGTGTCTCTCCCTGATCAGGTCCTCCCCCAATCCCTTGACAATCCCCTACTCCCCACCCATGACCACCTCACTCACTACATCCACCTGCGCTGGGTCTTTCTGGTCCTCAGAGTCATTCCTACCTCAGGGCCTTTGCATCTGCTGTCCCTTCGGCTTACAGTGCCCTTCCCTGGATCACTCATCATTCAAAGGTTTCAGACTAAGGAGCCTTTCCAGGGAATGGTCTTCTCTGCACCCTCCCGGTTGATCTCCTTCCCTCGTATACACATCCCCTGTCACAGGGTCTCCTTACTCCTCATCTCTCACCAAACCACAAACTTCATAAAATCAGGGTCCTCGTCTGTTGTGTTCACTACTGCATCCCAGCACCTGGCACCTACATAGCAGGCATTCGGTGAATGCTTGTTGAAAGAAGAAATGAGTAAAGAGATCAGACTCAGTCTTTCTCTGTGAAATGGGGCCACGTCACATCTCCCAGGCAAGGTAACACTTGCATACAATGGGGTTCTTCTCCTCTGGACCGAGGGCTCTCCTGACAGTCCCTCCTGGAGCCTGGCTCCCTCCCACCGCCCAAGCCCCCTGCCCAGCAGGTGTCTGGGCAGAAGCGCCTTCCTGGGAGCTCCCTGGCTGGCACAGCCCAGCCCTGTGCAGCCAGCCTGCTGCCCACGGGTTCCCGAGGATGGCTGGGGGTGGGGGTTGGCACCTGGCACCCAACCCCGGCTCACACAGACTTGTCTCTGGCCCGGTTGCAGCCACCCAAATACAGCCGTTTTCAAGAACCTCTCAGGGTTGACTCACACTTCCTTTATTCCCAGCTGGGTTCACTCAGAAGTGTCGCTGTTTTGCAAGGCTGAAGTCTGAGTCCTTCAGAGGTGAGCAGCCGGGCTGTATGGCTCGGTGAACCTCTAGTGAGGGTCAGGGCCCCCCAGAGAAAACCACAGTCCCAGCACAGTTGGGAAACTACCCCTTTCTGGCAGTTGAGGTATTCAGGTTTGGAGAAACTGCTTTGAGGCCCCGGCGGGGGTGGGGCAGGGGTGCGGGAGATCCTCATGTCCATCCCTCTGCCCCTTAGCCTAAGCCCAAGTGCTGGCTGCCCTTGGGGGGGCCATGTTGACATCCCATGCTCCCACTTTTCCTGTCTGCCCCGTGATCTAAGGCATTCCTATTCACCGCTTTGCTCGGAAGGTTTTGTTCTTTCCGTACAAACACGCAGGATGATGCTCAGTCTCAACTGTGTAGAACAGTTCCACTTTCACAGAATCGTGATCATTTTGGGGAAGAGGGACTCATGACAAGTACAAAATATTGGCCTGGGTTTCTTATTTATTTATTTATTTATTTATTTATTTGCTTGCGAGACAGAAAGCACAAGCAGGGGAAGAGGCAGAGGGGGAGGGAGAGAGAGAGCCTTAAGCAGACTCCCTGCTAAGCATGGAGCCCCACAATCTTAGAACCTGAAGTCGCGCCGGGAGCCGAAACCAAGAGTCGGCCGCTTCACCGACTGAGCCACCCGGAGCCCCTGGGTTTCCTGTGCAAACGCTGGAGAGAATTTTCACATAAATCAGGTCACGCCACTCCGGGGAGAAGGCATTCGGACTGGATTCTGTCCCCCATTTTCGTTTTGGAGAAATGTGTTTTTTCCAAGCCACACCTACACTGATCTGAGGTCATTCATGGCTGAGGAGAAACAGTCGGCGTCTAGGTAATAGGAAGTCACTTTTTTTTGGTGGGGGGATGATATTTAACCCATCTTATCACTTTATGTCCAGTGGCAAGGATTCAAGCTGAGAAGGCTACTGAGTCAGGGTCAGCCTCATGCTGGCTGTGTGGCCTTGGCCAAGTCACTTGATCTCGTGTGAAGCCTGTTTCCTTGGGGGTAGATTTAGGGCATGGTAATCCCTGGATACATTTTTGTTTTTTTCTGGTTTGAGGTTTTTTTTTTTCCCCTTTTTTTAAATAAAGGTGAATTTTAAAAAAGATTGTATTTATTTGAGAGAGACTGCACACAAGAGCGGGGGCGGGGAGAAACAGGCTCCCCGCGGAGCAGGGAGCCCGACTCGGGGCTCGATCCCAGGACCCTGGGATCATGATCTGAGCTGAAGGCAGACGCTTAACTGGTGCAGCCACCCAGGTGCCCCCAAATAAAGGTGAAACTGATATTACATAAAAGGAACCATCTTAAAGGGTACGATGCATTGGTGTTTGGCACATTCACATTGTTGTACAACCACTCTCTGCCTAGTTCCAGAACATTTTCCTCAGCCCAGAAGGAGGCATGTACCCATTCAGCAGTCACTCCCCACTCCCCTGGTACTTACTCTATAAGCATGAACTCAGACACGGTTGAACTTGCTTGGTCCCCTGGGCTGAGTCCCCTGAAGAGGACCTGGTGTTTTCTGGCTGGGCCAGAGCCCATGACAACAGACAGCCTGCTGCCTTGTGCGTGGAGCCATCTAGCCTGGGGCGGGGATTCTGCACTGGGGGTGTGTGTGTGTGTCTCTGTGTGGGTGTGTCCAGTTCTAGGACTTTTAACGCAGGTAGATATTTGTGTAACGACCACCACCACAACCAGGACACAAGATAATTCTATCACCGTAAAAAGTGCCCTCCTGCTGCCCCTTTCTATTCAGTCCCCTCTGCTTCCCCCAGCCCCTGGCAACTACTAATCTGTTTTCTGTCCATATGGTTTTAGTCATGCCAGGATGTCGTATAAGTGGAATCCTACAGTTGGGTCTAGTTTCTTTTGTGCCCAATACAATGTACTTGAGATTGATCTTAAGTGGCTGCACCTACCAAATGTCTATTCCTTTTTCTTGCTGAGTCGTATTTCAGGGTCTGAATGTGCCACGGTTTGTTTCTCCGTGCACCTGCTGAATGACCTCTGGGTTGTCTCCAGTTTGGGGCAATCATGAACAGACTTCTATAAACATCCGTATTTTTGGCGTGAACGTAAGTTTTCATTTCTGGAGGGTAGATACCGGGGACTGGGAATGTGGGGTGAGGTATGGTGAGAGTGTGTGATTCTGCTCCGGGGTAAGGTCAACCTCTTTGGGTACAAAAACAGTACCTGCCTTGTAGGTTATTGTGGGGATGAAATGAGATGATGTATGTGAGGCACAGGCTCAATGATGGTTGCCTCTTGCTATTTCTTTTTTGTGGGGGGAGGAGGGTCATCTGTGTCTTTGGTGAGAGGGTCACCGGCCAGGGTTGGCATGGGATGTGAGGATTTCCTTGGGGATCAGAAGATTTCCTTTGAGGCACCAGAGGTTGAAGTCCGTCCTGGGCAACTGATGATCAAGTCTGGCTGTAGACAGAGATCCTATTTGCAGGGAAGCCATGAGTTAGGGTGACCCAGCTCCTTAATTCCACAGAAGGGGAAACTAAAGCTCAGAGGGGGACAGAGTCTTGCCCAAGGCCACCCAGCCAGGCAGTGGTAGGGAAAGACTTAGCCGCAGGGCTCCCGATGGGCCAGCCCTGTGCACCCCCACCTTGATTCCAGCGGCCGGTGTTTGGGGCATGAGTGAAGGAGCGAGGGAGGGCACTGTAGCAGTTACGGGCCCAGGCTCTGGAGCTAGCCTTCCAGGACCTCTTATCCCACCCTTTTTTTTTATGAGTTGTATGCTTCCAGTACATTCTTGGACCTCTCTGATCTGTAAAACGGGTACAATGATGTTGTCTACCCTATAGTGACATCCAGAGGCTTACATGAGGTCACAGGTGCAAAGACCTGTAACAGTGCCAGGTGCACAATAAGTCCTTGATAAAAGCTGACTTTTCTTTTTTTTTTTTTAAAGATTTTATTTATTTATTTGACAGAGAGAGAGAGCGAGAGAGGGAACACAGCAGGGGGAGTGGGAGAGGGAGAAGCAGGCTTCCCGCCGAGCAGGGAGCCCGACGCGGGGCTCGATCCCAGGACCCCGGGACCATGACCTGAGCTGAAGGCAGACGCTTAACGACTGAGCCACCCAGGCGCCCCTAACTTTTTCTTTCTTTCTTTTTATTTATGTATTTAAGATTTTATTTTTAAATACTCTCTACACCCAATGTGGGGCTTGAACTTCCGACATGCTTGTTGAACCAATGCATGCGTGTTGGTGGGAACTGAACTGGGCGAACGGGGCAGGTGGGAGGCATCAGACCTGCCTTCTGGACTGAGGGCTTACTCCCCAGCTGTTGGCAAAGTTGGCAGCTGATGGTGCCCAGCTGAGCCCCTCTGTGGGAACGGCCCTAAGTTAGCACCCCTACCTCCAGTGACTGGTCAGTAGGGAGCACAACGGCCCAGGCCCCTTTCCCCCAGGTAGGACACCTCTGCAGGGCTGCTCCAGCTCCGGACCTCTGGAGTTTACTCACCTTACTGCATGTCTATCCACCCACCCTTTCAGAGTAAGTTGGAGACATCTATACACTGGCCCCCTCGATCTGTATCTTTCGGCGTGCATCTCATTCACTAAAATCCAAGATTAGTTTATTATTATTTTTTTTATAGAACTGGTCCTCCTTCTTCCCTCCCTCCCTTCCTTCTCTCCCTCCCTTTCTTCCTTCCTTCCTTTCTTAAATTCCTCAGGGAATTCTACCCCAGATGACCCAGGATAGTGGGAAAAGTCTCCCACATCTGGGGACCTGATGATTAAGACACCCAAGAGGGACCTTTTGTTCCACATGGGCATTAGAATCCCTGGCTTCACCTCTTACTAGCTGTGTGGTCTTTGGTGGGGGGGGGTCACATCATGCGTCTCCAAGGATCAGTTTCTTCATCTATAAAAAGAGCTTAAGAAACACACTTACTGGGGCACCTGGGTGGCTCAGTTGGTTAAGCGGCCGACTCTTGATTTTGGCTCAGGTCACGATCTCAGGATCATGAGATCGAGCCCTGCATCGGGTTGCAGGCTCAGCACAGAGTCTGCTTCAGATCCTCTCTTTCCTTCTCCCTCTGCCCCTTCCCCCACTCTCTTGCTCTCTCTCTCTCCCTCAAATGAATAAATTAATAAAATCTTTATTTGAAAAAAAGGAAAGAAACGCACTTTCTTTTTTTTTTTTTAAAGATTTTATTTATTTATTTGAGAGAGAGAGAGAATGAGAGATAGAGAGCACGAGAGGGAAGAGGGTCAGAGGGAGAAGCAGACTCCCTGCTGAGCAGGGAGCCCGATGCGGGACTCGATCCTGGGACGCCAGGATCATGACCTGAGCCGAAGGCAGTCGCTCAACCAACTGAGCCACCCAGGCGCCCGAAACGCACTTTCTTCTTAACACAGTCATGAGGAGTCACTGAGACTCCACGCATGAAGCACCTGGCAGGGTGCTTAGCACTTAGTAAATGTGCAGTTAATGACAGTTACGGCTATTTTGAAGAGGCTACTGCATGAATATCCTAGAACAAACTCCTTTTCTTGGGGCGGTAGGGTTCAGTGTCTGTTCCAGGCAAGCAGACGCATTTTGGCCTGATCTGCCTGAGAACTGGTGAATGGGTAGGTTGAATGTGAGATCAAGGCCTGGAAATCCCCTTGGCTTACCTTTGTCCTCAGGTGGCAGGAAACTCCCTACCAAGGGTCTTTGATCTGGCCAGGAAGCTGGGGCCCAGGAAGGCCTGCCCAGGGAGGGGTGCTTCAGGCCCAGGCTGAGGGTGGCAGGTAGGGAGGGAGATCAGCTTCCATGGAGGGAATGCTCACCCGGTGTGTGTCCACAGACCCCGGTGGTCTGCCCACGATGGGAAATGAAGACACCAATTTTGCAGTGCTGGGAGCTGGTGACACGCAGTTGCACCTTAGATATTTTCCGGGTGGTTCAGGAGCTGCAGGTTGGTTAACACACGAGCCCCGCAGGGAACTAGGAGGAAGAGCTTGCCTTGTAGAGACCAAGTTTGCGGACTGGCTGCTCCTGGGCCAGAGTCACCCACAGACAGCTTTTACTTATTTGTTTAGAATTGAATATGTTGCCAACATTTGTTTCAATGTGGAGATTATAGATGAGGAGGTCTTGAGAAATCAGATCCGGCAACTGTGGGCCCACCTTCCTGCGAGGCAGCCATGGGCTGAATTTGATCAGCCCGTTCATTGGGACACAGGAAGACCAGTTTTTTACTGTTCTGTGAGCATTCTCTGCCTGGCGTGGATGGCCTCTGAGCTTGGATCCCTCACAGAGCACCGAGAAGGAGACAGGCTCCAGCGTTTATGGTTCAAGACGGAGTGAAGTGAGTTTTGGGGGGCGGGGGGGGCGGCGAGATGTAGGCCTCCTGGGGACACAGGCGGTGTCTGAAGCCATTTCCAGTCGCCTCCACTCCAGGAGGGTGCTGCTGGCCTCTAGTGGGTGGAGGCCAGAGATGCTGCTCAATAGCCCCCAGGGCACCTAGGACAACTTCCACAATATGGCCTTACCCAGTCTCAAGGGTCAGAAGAGACCCGGGATTAGGGGTGTGAGCAAACTGCTCAGGAAGGGAGGGATCGACTCGAATCATTAGCTCAAGAATGTCTCCCTGAACAGAAAGCAGCCTTGGTGATGGCAGGCACTTGGTGACTGAGCCAGGTTTCACCAGGGCGGGATTGGAGGGAACGCACGTCAGGCCAAGAACAGCACAAGCAAAGGTGAGGAGACATGTTTGATGGGAGAGGCGGGTGAAAATGTGCACAGTGAGATGACACGCGTGGTTCAAGAGCATGAAGTCTGGGGTCAGATGGACGTGAATTTGAATGCTGGCTCTACCCCGCACTGGCCATGTGGCCTCAGGCCTGTCATTGGCCTAAACCGCCCTCACGTCACCTGAAAAATGGGGCTAAGAAATGAGGTTATGTGGATACAGCCTCATCTCATCCCCAGTCTTCCCTTTGCACCCTGCATCCCAGCCACCCTGAAATTCTGGCGATTTGCTCAATGCTTCCTGCTCCCTCTCTCCTCTCTGGGCTCTCTGTGTGGAGTGCCCTTTCTCCCTAGGATGCTCATATTCCAGGTGTATGGATCACACCATCAGGAGGCTTAAACCAGGCACTGATATGTTCAGACTGGTGTTTTGGAAAGATCAGGGAACTTGAGGGTTGCGTGTGCCCATGTGCCCGTGTGCCCGTGTGTGTGTGTGTGTGTGTGTGTGTGTGTGTGTGTGTGTGTGTGTGTGTAAACCTGAAGGCCAAGACAATGGTGGAAATTCCCAGGCTCAGACAAGAGGCATGAGAGCCTCCGCCTTTATCCCAGCTCCTTTCCCTGTCTTCTCTGGCCTTCAGGTACCTAGGGAAAGGCCAGTAGGGACCCACCACACATGAAGGGTTGGATTTTCTTTCTTTTTTTTTTTTTTAAGATTTTATTTATTTGAGAGAGAGAGAGTGAGCACACACACAAGTGGGGAGGGGCAGAGGGAGAGGGGAAGCAGACTCTGTGCCGAGCAGGGAGCCCAACATGGGGCTCGATCCCAGGACCCTGAGATCACGACCTGAGGCAAAGGCAGATGCTTAACTGAGTCATCCAGGTGCCCCAAAGGGTTGGATTTTCTGTTGGTTAATGTGCCTGCTTCCTTCTCAACCCAGTGGCCTGGTTCATAGATGAGGTGTAGAGGCCAGGACCCCATAGAGGTTATTGCAAGAGAGCTCAAGGGTAAGCTGCTTAGCTTTCATGAGCCTGTTTCCTTATCTGGGTAGAACACAGTCTTTACAGAGTGTGGGAGAATACTCCCTACAAAGCTCTTAGAACAGGGCCTGGCTCGATGTCTTAACTGCTTTATAAAGACCAAGCTCTTGCTGAATACCCGCTGTGTGTTCTCTGTATTCAGTACAACATATGTATGTATGTACTGCCGGAGGTCCTACGAGTACAGAGTCTTCTAAGGACTGGTCTTGACTTTAAGGATTGGCCTGGTTAAGGATTTGTGGATTTTGCTAACTGGAGACATACAATGTTGAGGGAGAAATTCCATTTCTAGGCATTTATCTGCAATATATGTACAAAGATTCAGGTCCAAGTAGGTTCACAGTAGTGATTTTATAAAATGAAAAATTTGAAGTGGTCTTAATGTTCAACTATAGGATACTGATTAAACAGGTGGTCTGACTAATGGAATATTACGCATTCGAGAGGAAGCAGAGGGATATTTGTTGTTATGGGAAAATGTTATTAAGTGAAGAAATATAGAAAACATTATTTGTATATCAAAAATATGTATGTGTATATTTTTTAAATATGGATGTTAATACACTCAAAAGTTAACAGTGGTTATCTCTGAGTGATTTTTATGATTTTTTTGTTATTCCCAGATTTCCCTTTCTAAATGTTCTACAATGAATGTGCATTTCTTTTGTTATTTTAGGTTTTAAATTATTTTGTTATTAAAATATAATAAAAATAGTACTGAAAGGGGCAATTTTTTTAAAATTTTTTATTGTTATGTTAATCACCACATATTACATCATTAGTTTTTGGTGCAGTGTTCCATGATTCATTGTTTGTTCATAACACCCAGTGCTCCATGCAGAACGTGCCCTCCTCAATACCCATCACCAGGCTAACCCATCCCCCTACCCCCTCCCCTCTAGAACCCTCAGTTTGTTTTTCAGAGTCCATCATCTCTCATGGTTCGTCTCCCCCTCTGACATACTCCCCTTTTCTTCCTCTCCTGTTATCTTCTTCTTTTTCTTTTTTCTTAAAATATGTTGCGTTATTTGTTTCAGAAGTACAGATCTGTGATTCAACAGTCTTGCACAATTCACAGCGCTCACCGTAGCACATACCCTCCCCAATGTCTATCACCCAGCCACCCCATCCCTCCCACCCCCAACCACTCCAGTAACACTCAGTTTCTTTCCTGAGATTAAGAATTCCTCATATCAGTGAGGTCATGTGATACATGTCTTTCTCTGATTGACTTATTTCACTCAGCATAACACCCTCCAGTTCCATCCACGTCGTTGCAAATGGCAAGATCTCATTCCTTTTGATGGCTGCATAATATTCCATTGTGTATATATACCACCTCTTCTTTATCCATTCATCTGTCGATGGGCATCTTGGCTCTTTCCACAGTTTGGCTATGGTGGACATTGCTGCTATAAACATTGGGGTACACGTACCCCTTCGGGTCCCTACATTTGTATCTTTGTGGTAAATACCCAGTAGTGCAATTGCTGGATCGAACGGTAGCTCTAATTTCAACTGTTTGAGGAACCTCCATACTGTTTTCCAGAGGGGTTAGGGGCAATTTTTTTAAAGATTTTATTTATTTATATGAGAGAGAGAGAGAGCACATGAGAGGGGGGAGGGTCAGAGGGCAAAGCAGACTCCCAGCCAAGCAGGGAGCCCAATGCGGGACTCGATCCAGGGACTCCAAGATCATGACCTGAGCTGAAGGCAGTCGCTTAACCAACTGAGCCACCCAGGCGCCCATGAAAGGGGCAATTTTTTTATTAATTTTATTTTATTATGTTATGTTAGTCACCATAGAGTATATCATTAGTTTTTGATGTAGTGTTCCATGATTCATTGTTTGTGCATAACACCCAGTGCTCCCTGCAGAACGTGCCCTCCTTAATACCCATCACCAGGCTAACCCATCCCCCCACCCCCTCCCCTCTAGAGCCCTCAGTTTGTTTCTCAGAGTCCATAGTCTCTCATGGTTCGTCTCCCCCTCCGATTCCCCAGCTTCATTTTTCCCTTCCTACTATCTTCTTTTTTTTTTTTTAACATATAATGTATTCTTTGTTTCAGAGTTACAGATCTGTGATTCAACTGTCTTGCACAATTCACAGCGCTCACCATAGCACATACCCTCCCCAATGTCCATCACCCAGCCCCCCCATCCCTCCCACCCTCCCACCACTCCAGCAACCCTCAGTTTGTTTCCTGAGATTAAGAGTGTCTTATGGTTTGTCTCCCTCTCTGGTTTCATCTTGTTTCATTTTTTCCTCCCTCCCCCTTTGATCCTCTGTCTTGTTTCTCAAATTCCTCATATCAGTGAGATCATATGATACTTGTCTTTCTCTGATTGACTTATGAAAGGGGCAGTTTTACCAGCTGTCCCTGCCCTCATCCCAGCCTTCTCCCTTGACTCGATTCTTCATCACTCCCAAAATACATGGGCTCATGAAGCTACTATTCCTTCCAGTATTGACTAGTATTGATTAACCTCAGAGTAATCCTACCATGCAAGGCAACGTAAAAGATGAATACTCACATTCTCCAGGTGACTTGCATGCACATCAAATTTTGAGGTGCGTTGAAACAAGTTCTTTCCCTCCCTCGTTCATTTATGTATTCTCTTGTAATTCGCTTCACCCAATTCATTCATGGGTTGGGAACGTTTATTTACTTCATGTACGCATGAGCACTCCCGAAGGCTGGAGGAGGCCGCTGGACCGGGAAGCCCCGCCTCCTGACGCCGACCATTGCTCCGTTTCGCCAGAGCACCTCTGATTGGTGGCCACGGACCGGGCCCCGCTGCCTATCAAAGTTGGCGGGAAAGCGGAGGCGGGGCAGCATGGCGGCCTCGGTGGAGGCTGCAGGCGCCGGGAACTCGGCTCCAGGCGCCGGGGACTCGGCTCCAGGCGGCGGCTCAGCCGCCGTGCGGCTGCCGCGGTCGCCGCCGCTCAAGGTCCTGGCGGAGCAGCTGCGGCGCGACGCGGAGGGCGGCCCGGGTGCGTGGCGGCTGTCGCGGGCGGCGACGGGCCGCGGGCCGCTGGAGCTGGTGACCGTGTGGATGCAGGGCACGGTGGTGGCGGCGGGCGGCGGCGAGGCGCGGCTGCGGGACCCGAGCGGGGCCTTCTCAGTGCGCGGCCTGGAGCGGGTGCCGCGCGGGCGGCCCTGCCTGGTCCCAGGTAACGGCCGGACTCGGACGCGGAGCTGACCCTGGTTGTGGGCGGCCGGAGGGCGGGGCTGGCTGGTCCCTGACCGGTCCCCCCGCCGCGGTACCCTCCCTCTCTGTTCCCCGCCCGCGGCCAGGCCCAAGTCCCTTCCCCACGGATGATTTTTTCCCCTCCCCCATCAAGTTTTGAAAAACGCTGTTACCAGGAAGCCTCTGTTCATCCCTAACGTTTAGACTCGAGTGTGCCTTCCTCCTGGAAGCCCTCCATGACTTCTAGGAATGGCAAGCTCTCCAGTACCTCTCCTTGGAACTGCCTTAGACTGCAGTTCTCAAATGTTTGCCTCTTAAATCAGCGGGGTGCTCAGACTTCCCTGGGGGCTTGTTAGGTCGCAGAGATCTGGCCGCCACCCTCAGAGTGTCGGTAGGCCTGGGTGAGGCTGAGAATTTGCATTTCTAACCAGCTCCCTGGTGTTGCTGATGCGGATGGCCTGGCCATGGGGCCACACTTTGAGAACCACTGGGCCAGCCGACTGGAGGACCAGGACTGTCTTTATGACCTCTTGTATCTTCAGCATTATGTTGAATTCCTGGCTGTGTTCTTTTCCAGCTCAGCCGCCTGGACCACTTTTCTTAACCTTTCTGGATCTGTCCTGCCTGGGTCAAAAAGGGGACTGTTGTGCAGTTTCAGTTAAAAGAAAAATGGCCTCAACACGGTGCCTGGCTCACAATGAGGGTTCAAGACTTCACGACTGTCATTCCTGTGCTCCTGTTCCCTACCCCTCGCCCCATCCTTCAGCCTCCTCTCTCAGTCCTCTCCGCTGCTGCATTATTGAAGCATAGGATCAGCAAACCACAGGCTGCTGCCTCTTCAAATGGCCACGAGCCATTTGTGGGGTTTTTTTTGTTTTTTTGTTTTTGTTTTTGCATTTTCAAATGGTTCAAAAAATCAGAGGATGATTTCATGACATATGAACAGCCTAAGAAATTCAAGTATCTGGACGCCGGAGCTACATTTGGGAAAAATCACGGCACCAGCAGGGTAGGGATGGTTGTGAAAAGGAAGCAGCTGGAGGCGGACCGACTGGAAGCAGTTGGTCTGGTCTAGGCCAGCGGATGAAGGCCTGGTGGAAAGGACGGGGTGTGGTGGGGAAGGAGTGGTGAGACCGTGGGGAGACACTGCTGGGGGCAGAGAGGGTGTGGGTAGAATGAACCCTACTAACCAGGCTGTCTAATCGCCAGAGGAGTGAGCTCATGCCAGTGAGCTAGCTCATCCCTTTAGTTGTGTGTGCCTTCATATAGATTTCCTGTTACCCTCCCCTGGCTGGGATCTCCTTGGGCTTGGTCGTCCTTCCTGGGGTCCTCAGTCATTCTTTTTCTGAGGGTTCTGTCTCTACCAGCACTTGAGAGTCTTTTGGGAGGTATTGGCAGAGTGTAGTTCGAGAACTAGCTCCTGTCACCGAGGAGCCCCATGTTACTTGCTCAAGTAAAATCTGGAGGTGGGTCCAGAGGAACCTAATTACATAGTGCATCGTGCAAGGGGTAGCAATCCAGAGAGGCAGGTGTCAGCTTGCCAGGCTTCCTTCAGCCAGAGCCTGGGGGGCCTGCATGCAAACTCAGCCCTGCTGTTAGAAGCAGTGTGATTAAAGCAGCCTCGAAGGGGCATGCCGTGGGGGCTGGCAGAGTGCCTGCCCTTCCTCCTGTGTTTGGGGTTTTTTACACAATTGAGTTTTGTGTGGTTAAGATTGGCCAAGTTTTGCTTTCAAGGAGAGCCACTTCCCCAAGGGAATGGGAAGAGAGTTGTGGTTAATATGTCATGAGATCATCCCAATGGCAGCCCGTTCTGTTGTTGATTTGCTAGCATGTGCCCGGCCGGTGGTAGGGATTAGTGCTGGGCAGTTGGAACAATGGGGTGGCACAGCGGGGTGCTGTGGTGTGCCTAGCTCCTCTGGGCATCAAGGGAAAGTTGGATTTGCTTTGGGGCCAGCAGGGGATATCTTTGCAGAAAGAGGACTGGTCCTGTGCACAGAGATCAGCCTCATACTCCGAGGCATTGGGCAAGAAATAGATAAGAGAAAAGCTTAGGGGTTTTGCCCCTGCCTTAGAAAAGTCTAATTATAACTCCTAACTCAGATGTGAGTCTCTTCCATTCCTTAGGTGTGATTGTTTTGTGCATGATGGTAGCTTGCTGCAATTTTGTTTTACGATTTTTAAATTTTTTTTTTTTAAGATTTTATTTGTTTGCGAGAGAGAGAATGAGAGACAGAGCATGAGAGGGAGGAGGGTCAGAGGGAGAAGCAGACTCCCCGCCGAGCAGGGAGCCCGATGCGCGGGAACCGATCCCAAAGCCAAAGTTAAATGTTGATATCTACTCTCTGCATTTTTTTGTTGTTGTTCTCTAATTTGCTTGTCTGATAAAGTTAAGCTCTGAAGGATGGGGTATCTATTTCGTTTTTGTATCAATGTGAACATCACCATAGTCTTCTCTTCTTGTAGGAAAGTATGTGATGGTAATGGGAGTGGTGCAGGTGTGCAGACCCGAGCCGTGCCTTCAGGCTGTGAAGATGACAGACCTCTCCGATAACCCCATCCACGAAAGCATGTGGGAGCTAGAAGTGGAAGATTTACACAGGAATATTCCTTAGATGACATTGGAAGCCTTGCTAATAACAACTGACATCCTAAAAAAAAAAAAACAACAACCGAAATCCTGAAACAATTTAGGTTCTTATACCATGTAGATTTCACAGATAGCATTCCATGTACATTTCTCACAAGTTTCTCCAAGAGTTTTGCTTTGGTTGAGGAAGGAGTCTGGAGGTAGAATTTCTAAGCCCTGGGACACCCACTTAACTCAGTCCTTGATGCCCTTTGCTTTGAAGACTATTTGCAGATGAAAAGCAGATGTGTGCTCCGTTTTGTTTGTTTTTTTTTCCCCTTCCTTTTGGTTTATGTGTGTTAACTGCTCTTTAAAGCACGTAGAAATCTCATGTTGCATTTTCCAGGTTTTATAAGTGATGGTACTTTTTCCGTTGCCGCTGGGACCCTGTTTTCACGATGTTGAGGTTGAATCTCGCTCATTGCCCGTGGTGATTAAACTGGTTGTGGGCCGGGAAGCAGACCGCTTGGGAATGACATCATGGCCCGCCTCTTCTCCCATCAACGACTTCCATGTCCAGCTTGCAAGTCAAAACAGTGTTTTCCTGCTGTGGGCACCAGCAGCCTCTCAAAGACAGCCCTCCCTGCTGCCGGGGTCTCCGAGCAGTTAAGGTACATTTCTGGAGATACTGAGGGTTAACACCTGCCATTCTTCCTCACTTGGAGTTGTTGAAACACTTAGAAAATTTCTTGTTGAAACTAACATCAAGACTGAGAATGACTTTTAAGCATTAACTAAACTTCTGCCTCGGAACTTCTGGTGAGATGCTGCAAGGGAGCAACATCCTGGTGTAGAGGGTTTTTTTGGTTTTCTTTTTTTCCTCCCAGTGTTATTGAAATATAATTGACATACAGCACTGGATAAGGTGTGCAGCATAAGCAGCATCTTAGAGTTCTAACATTTTCTGGGTGGAATGACTTTTTGTTGTAATTATATTCACTGCTCTTTTACTCATACCTTATTTTTCCCAGGATTGTAAATATTCCTGTATTCCTGTAGAGTTTTGTTGGATTATTGATCTTCTACCACTAATAAATTATTTTATATGCTGTATCTTTTTAAGATTTATTTATTTATTTATTTATTTGAGAGAGGGAGAGAATGAGCAGTGGGAGGGGCAGAGGTAGAAGGAGAAGCAGACTCCCCGCTGAGCAGGGAGCCCGACTCGGGACTCGATCCCAAGACCCTGGGATCATGATCATGATCCGAAGGCGGACGCTTAACCGACTGAGCCACCCAGGTCCCCCCTTTTTAAAAAAATAGACTATTTGGGGGATACCTGACTGTCTCAGTCAGTAGATCATGGGACTCTTAATGTCGGGATCATGAGTTCGAGCCCCACGTTGGGCGAGGAGCCTACTTTTAAAAAATAGACTATTTTTTAGAGTAACTTTAGGTTTATAGAAAAAAGCAGAAAGTACAGAGTTCCCATATACCCCATCCCTCAGGTTCTTCTACTGTTAATACCTTGCATTGGTGTGGTACGTTTGTTATAATTGAGGAGCCACATTGATAAAACATCACTAGCTAAAGTCCACAATTTTCATTAGGGTTCTTGCTTTGTGATCCATAGTTCTACAAGTTTCTCAAAGACGTAATATCATGTATCTACCATGATAGTGTCGTACAGAATTGTATTACCACCCTGAAAATCCTCTGTGCTCCACCTGTTGACCCCTCCCTCTCCCTCAACCCCAGATCTTTCTGTTGTCTCCATAGTTTGCCTTTTCCAGAATGTCTGATAGTTGGAATCATACGGTGTATAGTCTTTTCAGACTGGCCCCTTTTCACTTAGCAATATGCATCTAAGGTTCCTCTGTATATTTTTGTAACTTGATTGCTCATTTCTTCTTATAGCTGAATAATACTCTATTGTATAGATGTACCCTAGTTTATTTATCTATTGAAAGACATTTGTTTGATTCCAGTTTTTGCCGGTTATTAATAGAGCTGTCAGAAACATTCGTGTGCAGATTTTGTGTGGACACAAGTTTTCATTTCTATGGGCTAAATGCCTGGGAGCACCAATGGTGGTCATACACAAGCCTGTGTTAGCTTTTGGGAGAAACTGCCAGACTGTCTCAGTCCATTCAGGCTGCTCTTATAAGACGCCATAGACTGGGGGTGGGGTTTAAAGCCACCAACATTTAAAATTTTTTCAGTTCTGGAAGCTTTGGGAAGTGCAAGAGGCCCGTGGATTCAGGGTGCCTCTTCCTTTTCATAGATGGCTGTCCTCACATAGTGGAAGGGGTGAGGAGCTCTCTGGGGCCTCTTTTATGGGCACTGATCCCACCCATGGGGGCTCCACCCTCATGACCTCATCACCCCCCAAAATCCCCACCTCCAAATACCATCACATCGGGGGTTAGGTTTCAACGTAGGAATGTGGCGGAGGGGACACATGCTCAGTCTTTAGTACTGTCTTCTGGAATGGCTGCACCGCTTTGCTCTCCTATCAGCTGCGTATGAGAGTCCTCGTTACCCTATGTCGTCACCAGCATCTGGTGTTGTCAGTGTTTTGGTGTTTTGCGTTTGCAGTTTTTTTTTCTGATGGTAGTTCTATTTTATTTTATGTTTTTAAACGTCTAAAGGCGAGGCAAATTGGAAAGCACACGCTGTTTTTATTACGGGACCTGGGGTTGTGGACTGCTTGAAGCTTGGTCTCAAGCCAGCTTCTGTTCAAAGTTTGGGGATTTTTCAGGCACTGTTGCCGAGCTTTATCGGGAACTTTGCAGTGGGTGGACCTGAACGTGAGCCGTTTATGTGTCATTATACTTGCTGTGTGATTGTGAGCAAGTTAACTAACGTCTCTGTGCTTTACTTTGCTCATCTCATAAAAACGCAGATTTCCCCAGCTCCTGGCACCAATATGAGGAATAAATGAAGATGCACAGAAATCACTTGTACATGCACCTGGCACATGGCCGGCACCGAGTGATTGTTTCTGGGAGGAGGAGTGAGTTCTTATAGCCACCGACTGCCTTGAAAAAAAATTTTTTTAAGAATAATTTTAGATCTACAGAAAACCTGTAGAGACAGTACATAGAGTTCCCATACACTGCAACCAGCCTCCTTTATGATTAACATCTTAACGTTAGCATGGCATATTTGTTAGGATTAATGAAGCGCCACGGAGATGTTATTATTAACTAAAGTCTGTACTTCATTCAGACTTCCTTCATTTTTTTTTTTCTAACGTCCTTTTTCTGTTCCAGGATCCCGTCCAGGATACCCTGTTCTATTTAGTCATCATGTCTCCTTAGGGCTCCTCTTGGCCGGGACCGTGGCCCAGTTGCTTTGATTACATGCACATTTAATGCTGACATCGTCCATGGGATCTCTGTTACAGGATCCTCAGCCGAAAACATGATTTCACCATTGTTACAGGGCTCCCAATAGGAGTCCTCGATCTGGGACCTACCCAGAAGTCTGCTCTCTTGAGCCTTCCCCCCCTTCCCCGAAACCCGCTTTCCTGCTAGAAAACGGACCCCAGGCTGCCGAGAACCTTTCCCTGTCTCCCATGCCGTTTGTCCTCACCTAACTTTGGTAAATAGTGCCTGGTTGAGAAATGCTGATTGAGCTCATAGGGTGGCCTGGGCAGTGACCTCTGTCAGGAGTGTGGGAGGTGGGGACCAGAGGGTGCCCGGGGTTTTTCCGACAGTCCCCGCGCCCTGCCTATGGCTCCCAGGGGCTCCGTGCTGGAAGTGTGTCGCCTCAGCATGGTGGCCCCAGCCCTTGTGGTTCCCCCTAATATTTATAGATCTCACCGATTCATAGCATTTCCTCCTTGACATCACTAAACGAAAACGCATCTCGGTTGGGGGTTTTAGTTTTCTGGAGCCAAATCACAGTTGGTTTATCAGCAAGCCCCCCCCCCCCCCCACCACTTCCCCAGCAGATGAGGGCGGGCTGTGTGTGCTCCTGCCGCCCAGCTTCCCTTTTGAAATGGTCTCTTTTCTAAGAACTGAAAATAAGCACCCTAGGCCGTGACTTCACTTTTCTTGGAACTGCTTTACATTAGAAGAAGAAAACACACACACACACACACACACACACACACACACACACACACACACCCCTTCATTTAGCTGGTTTTGGATCACTGAGTTCCCTTGTCATTCCTGCTGAGTCTTCTTGTAAAGCCGAAGTTTTACCGCAAAATTCTGATGCATCAGGAGAAGCAGGAAAGGGAAGCAGTGACCCTGTGAAACAGTCGAGGGTTCTGTGTCCTGGCCCATTCCGGTATGGTTTAATGCCAGAGGAGGAAACAAGCTCGGATGGACATACTGTGGGGTGATGTTCAGGTCCCCAGGGTCTCAGGCATGACTGTGTGGCCCTGAGAGTTGTCAGGCCACCAAATGGGCTAGGGCTGGTGTCACTAAAGCCCAGGCCACAGTCCAGACTCACCACCGAACAGCTGCCTGTTTGCAAGGATAAGGAGGAAAAAAAAAAAAGCACTTTCAGCCACAATGACCTACATTGTAGCAGGCATTTTGGAGCGTGCAAGAGGATGTCTCCAGTGAGCCCCTGCCTGCCTAGGCTAAGCGGGAGAGTGCCTGAGTCACACCGGGGCTCCAGGCCTGGTCCTGCCCTTTCCCCGCTAACCTTGGACTTAGAGGTCAGTCTCTGGGAGCCGTGGAGCTAGTTCTTCCCTCACAGGATGCTACCTTAGTAGGTTCGTGGGAACCGGAGTAGATGCCCCTTCTCAGTGGGGATCTCTATAGATAGGCACATACATTGTTCTGAAATCATCTGTTAGTATCTCTACCCATCGGAGGAGGCTTTCCCGTGATGTGATCAGGTCTTATCTATCTCTGCCCCAAGCAGGGCCTTGCAAGACCTACGTGGGCTGTCAGTAAAGGTTGGGTGAATGGCTGCATTTTAGGTCGGAAGACAGAGGGAACCCAAAGGGAACAATGCTCTTGAGTTTACACTTGGCACACAACAGTTTTCAAACAAGAGGAGCCCTTACAGGCCATGCCTAACAAAAAGCACCCTTTGAATTGAGCACCCTGGGTAATGTATAACCAGCCTGAGGGTGCTTGCTGGAATGTTGGAGAGAGCAGAGCGTTCTGAAGTACAAACAGGGACAACTTGATTTAAAAAAGGCTGGAGGAGTACTTACTGTGTGGTGACTAACATAACATTAAAAAAAAAAAAAGGCTGGAAGAAAAGAAAAGAGACAGCAGAGCACCACCCCCCACCCCCCCCCACCCCCCCGACCCTGCAGGGCAAATTTATGCACTTTGGGCAGAATCTGAAATTACAGTCCTACGGGAATCAGTAAACATCTCTCAATGTAAAAAAAAAATGCAAATTCAACCAGGAATTACATGCCAGGGACTGTGCTAGAAGATTTCCCCTATGTTACTTCATTTTATTGTGTCAATGTCTCTGGGACGTTCATCTCCCAAACCCCCGCCACCCCCCCACCCCCCCCCCGTAAAGGGCTGCAGTTCTTTGCCCAAGAGCATCTAGCCAGCAGCCTGTGGCAGAGAGAAGTGTCAGGCCAGCTGATGTCCCACATTGTCGGGGAGGTGGCCCTGGCCTTCATTCTGAGCTGGCTCTTCTCTGATTAAGTCCTCGGACCCACTCTGGAAGCTCCTGGTGTTTCCACTTAGGTGCTAGCTCCCCCTGTTGGCGGGCCTCAGACACCACTGCCCTGCGCCGACAGAAACGGGATGGCCGCCAGGGACGGGAATGGAAAGCTGCAGTACGCAAAGGAACAAACTGAGAAGCTTCACAGCTGTCCACCCTGGGAGTTTTGCCCATCGTGGCCAAGCCGTCTTGGGGGTGGGGGATGGGAGACAGTGTTGGATGGGTTCCAGTGGTCCTGCTTTTGAACCCCTGCCCTACTGCCTGTTAACTGGGTGCCCTTGGGTGAGTGGGCTTCACTTCTCTGAACCTTATTTCTGTCATTGGTACAGAAGGGGTGACTTGGGGTCAGAGAGGTGAAGTCGCTTGCCCACGTGGCTGTCTTAGCAGGTGCTCAAAAGATGGTCACCTCATTGGTCTTTCTATCACAAAGCACTTACTGAGAACCTGCTGGGTTCCAGGCTCTGGGGACACACACAGTGAACAAAAGACACCTGGTGGCTCCCTGTGGAGCACGGTGTCTACACATGCTTCAAATCTCTGACCTCGCACTCCGCCTCCTCTCTCCGGTTTACAGCTCCAGAAACTTCTGTGATCAAATTGGGCTCACCAGGATAACCTCCCCCATCTCAAGGCCATTAATCTAATCACATCTGCAGTCTGCAACGGTAACATTCGCAGGCTTTGGGTGTAACCCATCCTGAGCGCTACTCCTCCATTGGTGACCTGTGGAACCTAAGAAACCGAGCTCATTCCCCAAAATGCAGTTGGTGACAACCCAGAGGGGATGCCGTCTTGTTCTGTCCCTGATCCAAGGGACCAGAGATCCAGGCAAGAAGGATTAAGGAGAAGAAACAATGAGGCCCCAACACGTGGAAATACCTAACCACTGGACTTCCCTTCCCCCTGGGCAAATAGGGAAAGGAAGGGAGCTTCTCAGAAGGGTCTGTTGGCACCTGACTGGGCATGAAGGGAAAGCAGACCCATCAGTTTCCATCACATAGGCAGGGCCTGTTTTGGAAAGTCAGCCGGGGCCCCGCCCCGCCCCGCCCCGCCCCGGGGTCTTCCAGTGCACAGCTGTGTTGCCTTTGGGAGCGGAGACTTCCCCAGAGCACCGTCAAGCCCGTGAGGACGCCCAGAAGCCTCAGGACTAGGGCGCGTGGCTGATTCTCAGCCCCACCTGGGCTGCTTTCAGCGTCCTCTCTCCCCACATCTTTATTTAGAATTCGTGTGGGCGGGGCTCAGGAAGATGTAAGCACTTAGGAAGCTCCCCTGGTGAGTCTCACAACCAGCCAGGTGTAGCAGCTACAGATCTACGGCTTTCTGGCCAGGAGCACCGGTGGGGGGGAGGGGGAGGAGCCCGAGCTGCCCGAGCTGCCCGAGCTGCCCGAGCTGCCCGAGCTGCCCGAACTGCCCGAGGGCTGGTCGACCCCCTGAGCCTTTTATCTTCTCAGATGGGGCTCCTGGAGTCCGAAGGAAGGGCAAATGAAGAACTCAGGAACTCTTGGGACCAGGGCCAGGCCACTCATCCCTCCAGCTTCCCTGAGGAGGAGGAACAGAGGATGGGAAAAGCCCCCACGGAGGAACCGGGCTAGACCACCTACCCGCCGCTCCTGGGCGTCCTGGACCATCCTCGGTGCTGGGCTGCAGCTAGGGTGTCGTAAGGTAGTGATACCAAGGCTTTTTTTTTTTTTTTAAGATTGATTTAAGAGAAAGAAAGCAAGAGGGAGGGGGAGGGGCAGAGGGAGAGGGAGAAGCAGACTCCCCGCTGAGCAGGGAGCCCGATGCGGGGCTCAATCCCAGGACCCTGGCATCATGACCTGAGCTGAAGGCAGATGCTTCACCAACCGAGCCACCCAGGCGCCTCTCAGGTCTCCTTTTTAAAAAGTGAGTCCATTTGAAGGAAATATATTAAGTGAACAATAGTACCAGTGGTCTGTGAATGACCTGTGTTTGGGTAGCCCGTTTGCTTTTCCTTGACCTAGAATAGAGCCATGCAGTCCAGTATAGCAGCCCCTAGCCTCATTGAGCTATCGAGCACTTGATGTGCATCTAGGCCCCTGGTAAGGTTGCCAAATTTAGCAAATAGAAACAAAGGACGCCTCCCATTCCTTAAGTGTGGGTCGTGCGTGGTGACTTCCTTCCAAAGAGGACCGTGTGGAACGGTGTAGAGGGTCGCTTTCCAGTGGAGAAACCTGGACCCCCACACCTCAGCCAGGTGACCGAGGTGAACCTCAGCCATGATAAGTCCCGTTGAGAGTGTGGTTTGCCCTTGGTAGGGTGTGGTGAGAATGACCCCTACCCTCTGTGACCTTGTCCTCCTCCCCACGCCAAGCCTTACCCTCCACCATGAGAAAAACCTGAGACTATTCCTAGTTGACAGACCTGCGACAAAAATCCCTGCCGAGTACTCCTCAAAACTGTCAAGATCATCAAAAACGGGGAACGCTTGAGAAATTGTCAAAGCCAGGGGGAGCTGGGACCATAGCCAAAGGTGGCTTTTTAGATTAGGTAGAGCCTAAGGAGACCAGACAGCTCAGTGTAATGTGGGATTCTGCCTGGAGAAAGGGCACAGGAGGAGAGGAAGTCCGAAAAGAGTATGCACTTTAATTAATAAGATCAGTCTATTTGCAACAAATGTGCCATACTAAAGATGTTACCAATAGGCAGATCTGGGTGTGAGGTAGTTGGGAACTCTCTACTTTTGTCACAATTCTGTAGATCTAAAACTGGTGTTTGCCCACCCCAGTGACTTTTATTAATTAAAAAAAACAAAAACACAGGCTGCCCAGTTGAATCTGAATTTCAGACAAACTAATATTCTTTATGTTCCATGCAATATTTGGGATTTAGTTATACTAAAAAATTACCCATTGTTTTCTGACATTCAAATTGAACTGGGTGTCCTGCGTTTTGTCTGGCATTCTTATCTAACTGAATTCTTAATTTTTTTTTTTTTAAAGACTTTATTTGAGAGAGAGAGGGAGAGCGAGCAAGCATAAGCAGGCAGAGGGGCAGAAGGAGAGGGAGAAACAGACTCACTGCTGAGCAGGGAGCCGGACGCAGGGCTCAATCCCAGGACCCTGGGATCATGACCTGAGCCAAAGGCAGGCGCCTCACCAACTAAGCCACCCAGGTGCCGCTGAATTCTTAATTTTAATGAATTTGAATGTAAACCGCCTTTTGTGGCCCGTGGCTGCGGGTGGTACTGGGCAGCACGGGTGTGGGTCCCGTGGCTCGCCCTGAGGTCGGCAGTGAGAAGACAGGTGAGGCCCCGGAAACGTCTTCTAATTCCAAGGCTGGTCCTCTTCGTATGCTTACTGGTTCCTGTAGAGAAGGACCAGTGTTCCGGAGGATGTGCTGCGAGCCCAATAGGGCAGTGTCGGGCCTCCGGGGGCCCCAGTGAGGGCACAGGAGAACTCCAAGTCTCTGCTCGGTGTGACAGCTGGGACACGTGCTTTGAGACCATTGGTGAGGGACCATCATACCACCTAACAGATTGCCACCAGCTCAGTAGGTCATCTGACACAGCACGGTTGGGTTTTCTGCTCAAAGCCTCGCTAGGCAGAAATCAAGGTGTTAGGCTGGGTGGGCTATCTGCAGGAGGCTCTGGGGAGGGTCTGCTTTCAAGCTCATTCAGGCTGTTGGCAGAATCCAGTTCCTTGTGGTTGCAGGACTGCGGCCCCCATTCCCTCACTGGCTGCAAGTTGGGGGCTGCTCTTCACTCCTAGAGACCACCCCCATTTCTTGCCACATATCCCCCTTCATTTTCAAGCCAGAAACAGTGTCAACTCCTCTTGAGCTCCCAATCCCCGATTTCCCCCTCTGCCCTCTGGGCTCCAGTTGAAAGCATACATATGATAAGGTCAGGCCCGTCTGTCTCAAGGTCAGCTGGTTTGGGACTCTAATGACCTCCGCATACCGCCTTCACAGCAACACCTCGATAAGGGTTGGATTGAATAACTGGGAACCATGTGTCTGCACGAGGGGTGGGGATCTTGGGAAGGCATCCTAGAATTCTGGCCACTGCAAGGACCACCTGCCAGATACAACCACGTAAGGGATAAAGTGGGTTCTAAGCTGGACAACATGGCTTCAAATCCCAGCTCCCCCACAACTCAATGTGTGTGGCACCTGGGACGCGTGGTCTCCATGAGCCTGTTTCCTCATCGGCAAAATGGGAAGAAGCATGACCTTGCTAAACTCCTCTGACCCATTCGTCTTCCCTCCCCTGCTGCTAGAGCTCCCTGCCCGTTGCAAGTCTGCCTTGTCTTCGTAGCGTGAGAATGGCGTTTTCTCTGCTTTCCCCACATTCTTTGCTTTTCTGGCTTGTGACAAGGCTCTTTCAGAATGAGCTCACTGGCTCAGGCTCTTGATCTCCCCAGTTTGGCAGGCTGGACCAGACTTGGCATGGGAGAGAAATGTCAGTGGGAAAAAAATCTGTTTAAAAAAAAAAAATGTATGCATGTAGTAAAATGCATATCCAATTCCAGCATAAACATGATTGCACACATTGGCGTGTGTTAATGAGCCCAAGGTAGGAAATGTTTGGTAGGTCTAAGCGAATTTCCATCTGTTCCCTCGCTGCTTGGCTCATGGAAGATGAGACTTTGGGCTTTAGCCTTCTGGTGGAGGCATTTCTCTGTGAGCATCCTGTTGATTCCATGGTCATGGGCCTTTAGAACCAAATTTGCTTGAAAGCCCTGTGAACTTATTAATGGGGAAAGATCAAGCAAGGACTCTTGGGTAATATGAAAGCCAGTGGCCAGTTTTGCGCAAGTTCCAACATGGGTGGTTTATAACTAATTGGAAAAACATGCCTCTTCTCAGTTGACTTAATCCTTTCTGCAGTGCCCAGGACTTAAGTGTTCCCAGAAGGCTTAAGGGGGTTTAATTGGCTCTCAGGGTGGTCACCGCAGTTACAAAAGGGGCAAAGAGCTCATGCCTATGTCTGAGGGTCTTCCAGGTACTGCCTGCTTGGTCTCGGGGAGCAAGGACCCTGCCCGGCACCAGCCTTCTCGGCTAGGGCACAGGGCTAGGTGTCAGGGATAGAGAGGAGGGATTCATCCTGGCTTTAAATTTAGCCTTCAGAACAAAACGCTCTGGAGGCCGAGTTTGGGGTCCGGGCAGGAAAAGGAAACAGGCGACATTTAAGTCCTCTTGGAGCCGAGGAACCCCTCACCCTTTGATTAAGAAGCACAGTGTTGGGCCCTTCCATCTTTCTATAAGGCTATCTTCAGAGACGTAGAAGCTGACAGCCCTACTTTCCCTTCCTAGTTGGGGTTCTCTGTTCCCAGGGACAGATGGGCTGGCTGGGCCCCAGCCTCACCAGTGTCCTTCAGCAGAATGAAACTTGGCCATAGCCAACCCTGTGGGCTCCTCTGGTCCAGGAGGTGCAGAGGCAAACATGTGACCTCAGGCCCCCAGGCCAGAGGGACCCAGGGCATCCATGACCCAGCTTTGTTGGCTGGTCTCCATCCGTGGGCCTCTCAGAGCTGTTGGGTGGGGTTTCGGGGTGAAATGCAACCTGTGGAACACCCTCTCCCTGTGACCACAGCGTCTGTCCGACGGGGGTGCCGACCAAAGGTGATACTGTTATTAGAGTTATAAGGGTTTGTGGTTTCCTGTCTCTGTCTCCACTTCCTTCCTGAAACCCCAAAAGAGGCTTCTCAGGAAGAGAAGGGCCTTTCAGATCCGGGAACACAGCTGGGAATGGCTGGTCCCAGTTAGGCTGGCCGGCTAGAGCCCGAGGTGACTGGCCTGAGCTGTGGGTTTGATCCACCAGGGCCACTGAGACACAGCTGGTCTGCTGCTGAGCTGGGCCAGCTATCGTGCAAACACCACCTTTGTTCAACCCTGGGAGCTGTTCCAACGTTGAAAAAAAAGGGTTGTGGAGACTTGTCCGGCTCAGGGCAGGCCACTTCCAGGGGCCCCAGAAGGCCAGACTGGGTCCTGTGCCTCCGAGGAGTTTTTCGCACAGAATGCATATGTATAAGGGGTCCCAGCCCTTTAGCGCTGGCCCCTCTTGTTCCTAATAATTTCACAGTTCTGTGAAACGGACCCACTCTTGTGCAAGTGGGCTGCTAATCCTTAAAACAGTCAAGCTGTTTAAGGCTCCTTTAGGAAGTAGCTGCAGGATGGTTACTCTAGAGCCAGAGATAGGGTGCCCTGTTTGGAGGGGCTCTGTCGCTGGCCAGCCCCTTGCTTTAATGGAAACTCTGACCTATTTCAGGCACCTGAGAACCTAGGGTTTAGTGGCTCTGAAGCAGAACAAGGTACATAACTCGTGGGGCCCCGTGTAAAATGGACCAAATGGACAGGGCCCCTGGACCAAACACTATTAAGACTCAAGATGGTGACAGCAGGGCATTCGGGCAAGCGTGGGGGTACTTCCGAGTGCAGGGCCCTGACTCTGCAGTGTGCTTACCCATGAAGCCAGCCCTGGTCGGGAGAGCGAGTGCAGGGTGGGCAGCTGGTCTGGGCGCACAGATGGATTTGTTCACCCCACCATCTTTTCTGGGCTGTCAGCCCGCTGAGACTAGTGAAATGAGCAGGGCTTGCCCTAGTCTAGGCTGAGAGGCTGGCTGGGTGTGACATGCGGTAGCGAAAAGGTGGGGGCAACTGGAGGGGGCAGGGCTCCGGGGCAGGCAACGTCTTTTCTCTAGAACAGGAGGTCCCTGCTTATGGACGCCTGACCTCATCGTCTGTCACAGGGCACAAAGCAAAATACAGAAGACCAGACAACGATGCATTAAAATTGCCACTCCCCAAATCATGTTCCAAAACCACCCGTGCTCATGGGTGATAACATCTTTTGTTACTTTTATCAGAGAAAACTGACCAAATTGATGAACTTCAAAAGCAAATCCATCCCTGCCCAGCGGACCTTACTCCATGTGAACATAGAAGGGTAACCCAAAATGTGATATTTGCTTCTTGTTTCCTTTGCCTTTGGCCCACAGCCCTGCGCATTCCTGCAAATGTTTTGCCTGTGGCCAACCCTGGCTTCCACTGTTTCTAATGAATTCAGCGGTCATTCTTATTGTTGTTCCCACAAATGGAATGTCTCTTTCATCGTCAAGCTGCTTTTAAGATTTTTCTCCATTTGTTTGGTTTCCATTAGTTTATGATGTGCCTAGGTGTGGTTGTCTTTGTCTTAATCCTTTTTGGGGTTTGTGGAGCTTCTTGGATCTGTGGGTTGGTATCTTTCATCAATTTTGATTAATTACTGGCTATTGTCCCTTAAGATATTCTTCTGGCCTATTCTCTCTCTCTCTCTCTCCTTGTGGGACTCCAATTACACATACATCAGACAACTCGATGTTGTCCTGCAAATCTCAGATGTGTGTTCTTTGTTTCTAACTCTTTTCCCCTCTTTCCATTTCATTTTTAATTCTTGTTTCTTTCTGTGCTTCAGTCTGGATAACTACCATCGACCTATCTTCAAATTCACCGAGTCCTCTCTTGGGCTGTGTGCAGTCTGTGGTTAAATTCCTCTGATAGATTTTTCATTTCAGATATTTGTATTTTTTCCATTCTAAAACTTCTATTTGGTTCTTTCCTAGAGTTTCCATTTTTCTCTTAAATTTCCATCTCTTCATCCATCGTCCCCGTTTTACCTCCAAATTCTTTAACACATTTTCAGGTCTTTGCCTATTCCAGCATCTGGGTCATGTGTAGATCTGCTTTTATTAACTGAGTTTTCCTGTTTCACACAGCTAGTAAATTTGGATTGTATGTTGAACATTGTGGGTGACATGTTGTAAAGATTCTGGATTATATTATCTTCCTCTAAAGAATGTTGCTTTTTTTTTTTTTTTAAGAGTTTATTTATTTGCGAGAAAGCATGAGTGGGGAGGAGAGGGAGAAGCAGGCTCCTTGCTGAGCAGGGAGCCAGACGCGGGGCTCAATCCCAGGACCCTGGGATCATGACTTGAGCTGAAGGCAGACACTTAAGCAACTGAGCCACCCAGGCGCCCCAAGAATGTTGAGTCTTGTTCTTGCAGACAGTTAAATTGACTGACTGATCACCTGGAACATACCAAGGCTTGGTTTCAGCTTTGTTAGAATGGGTCTATTTGAAATCCCACCTTCTCCTCCTCCCAAGTTCTAGTGTATGACCCCTACTCCTAGGGTATGCGCCACACTCTTAAGGCCTGGCTTTTTTGGGGGTGTCAACTGAAAGCCTCGGATGATTAATCAGAATCTTTCCTCCTAGGGTTGGAATTGTATGACCTCTAATATTTCTGTTCAGTTTACTTACCTCCCGCCCTCCACACACACACATCCGAGCTGTTTTCCACTAGACCTCAGAGTCTCGTTCTGCACATACACAGCTTAGGATCTGGCCAAGGATCTGAGGTGAACCTCTGTGCAGATTTCTGGGGCTCCCTGTGTGTGGCTCCTTCCTCTCCTGTGCTTGCCTTGCAAGCCTTAGGTGCTCTAGCATCTTTGAACTCTGATCTCTGTTACTTCCGGTTAATAAGACCACTGCTCTCTGCTTGGGCTCTACATCCCTGCTCAGTGTCAATTCTTTTTCTCCTTTCCAAAGAAAGCCCTGGTGAACATGGACTTTATCTCAAGTACTTCTCTTCTCTCAAGATCTGCAGCTCTGTGCTGCGCTCTCCAGTTCCTACAAATGATTATTTTATGTATTCTGCTTAGTTTCATAGTTGTTTAGGATGGGAGTGGTAGTAATCCACTGAGGCTGGCTTGCAGCCTTTTAAAACTTTTTATTAGATCATAAAATATATATATTCTGGATTTCTGGGGTTTGAGTCCTGCTTAGAAAGGACTTTCCTACCAAGAGATGGTTAAAAGTTTCTTTGGGTTTTCTTCTAGTACTTTTACAGTCTGATTTTTTTTATGTTTAAATCTCTGACTCATCCGTAATTCATTTGGATGAAAGAAAAAGGTAGAGGGGTCTAACAGTGTTTTTCCCAGATGCTACCAAGTCGTTCTAATACCAGTAACTAGAGAGTACTTCCCTCCACTGATTTGAAAGGAATTCTTTCCTTATACGTTAAATTCCTGAATGTATTATGTGTATTTTTCACTTCTGTTCCATTGATACATTTTATATACATTTTCATACATATATTTGTTGGTATGAAATTGTTTTAATTACTACAGGATCATAATCTGTTTTAGTACCTAATAGTGTTAGTTGTTCTTTTATTCTTTCAGAAATTTTCTGGTTATTGTTGTTGTTTTTAAAAATTTCATGAACTTTAGAATCAGCTCATGTAGTTGAAAAATTATGTGTGGGCACATAGATCCCAGTGGGGTATTGTTGTTGAGAGCATATTTACGTTAAATTTAAGAGGTTGCGGGGCGCCTGGGTGGCTCAGCTGGTTAAGCGGCTGCCTTCGGCTCAGGTCATGATCCCAGGGTCCTGGGATTGAGCCCCGCATCGGGCTCCCTGCTCCGTGGGGAGCCTGCTTCTCCCTCTCCCTCTGCTTGCCTCTCTGCCTACTTGTTCTCTCTCTCTCTCTCTCTCTGTCAAATAAATAAATACTTTTAAAAAAAAAAATTAAGAGGTTGCTTTTTTAGTGGCTTTATTTTTATACCTTCAAAATCACCCATTTTAAGTGTACACTTCGGTGATTTTTAGTGAATTTATAGAATTGTGGAGCTATCACTATGGTCCAGTTTTAGAACACTCCACCCCAAGAAGAGCACCTGTGCCATTTGCTGTCCCTCCCTGTTCCTCCTGCCAGCCCCAGGCAGCCACTCTCCCACTTACTGCCTTTACTAGATTTCCTTTTCGGGACATTTCATGTAAATGCAGTCCCACAACCTGTGGTCTGCAGCATCTGGCTTCTTTCACCCAGCCTGCTGTGTTCGCGATTCATCTCTCTTGTAGTGGGTATACCAGTAATTCCTTTTCACTGCTGAGCAGCCTTCCATAGTCCAGACACACCACACCTTGCCTGTTCATTCATTGCAGTTGGTGGGTAATCGTGCACCAGTCTTTGTGTGAGTGCACATCTTCATTTCTCTTGAGTAGCAACCCTAGGAGAATTGCTGAGCCGTATGGCAAAAGGGTGTGTAACTTTTTAAGAAATTGCCAACCTGTCTTCCTTCCAGAGTGGCCACGTCATCTCACACCCCCACCATGTGTGAGGGCTCCAGTTGCACATCTTCCCCGACACTCAATATTGACAGTTACACCTTTCTCGCATTGAGTTTTTTCTAGATAAGAACATATGCAATACAGCTTTCTTTACATTTGAAGTCTTTTTTCTCCTCCAGGGGCTTTAAAAAGATTGCTCCATCTGGATTGTATACTTTCCAGTGCGTTTGTTTCTGGCACTTTTATGGAGTGGGGGGTTGCTGTTGTAAACGGGACATTTTCTTTTGTTAACTTGTCCAACTGCTTACTGTTTGTACATAGGAAGGCTAGGTATTTGGGTACGTTGCTTCCATACCCTATCCCTTAGTGAAATCTCTTTCCATCTGCCACATTTTTCCATTTCTTCTTTTGGACTCTCCAGAGTAAACAGTTATTTCTCTTCTTTCTTTCTCCTCAGATTTCTTCCCCCCCCCCTCCTTAACTACTTTCATCAGTTAGAATCATCCAAACAAAATAGTAGTGATAGGGGGCATTCTTTAGTTCCAGAGTCTCATGGAAACTTCTCTTGCTTCCAACCATTACAGATGATGCTGATTTTTGGCTTGATGGATGTGTGAGTCTATGTGTGTAATTTTATCATGTTAAGAAAGCATCCTTCTTTCTAATTTGATAAGAGATTTTGTTATAGATGGTCAATTTTGTCAAATGCCTCTCGGCATCTATGATAAGCGTGATTTATCTCCTTTAATACATTAATATAAAGTAAATTAAAAGGTGTCCTTATACTGTACAAGTCTCACTTGGTTCTGGTGATTTCTCCCTTTAATGATCATGGTGGATTTTATTTGCTAATACTGTATTTGGGATTTTTGCTTTGATTTTTATGTAAGTGAATTTCATCTGTGGTTTTCCTTTATTGTGCTGTGATTGTTGGCTTTCGATATCAATGACCCTGATAAAAAACTTGGAAGTATTTTTTCCTCCTCTAGGCCCTGGGTCAATTTATTTATTTTTTTTAAAGATTTTATTTATTTATTTGCCAGAAAGAGAGAGAGAGAGAGAGAGGGAGAGCGCACAAGCAGGGGGAGTGGCAGGCAGAGGGAGAAGCAGGCTCCCCGCTGAGCAAGGAGCCCGAGATGCGGGACTTGATCCCAGGACCCCCGAGATCATGACCCTAGCCGAAGGCAGCTGCTCAATCCACTGAGCCACCCAGGTGCCCGCCCTGGGTCAATTTAAATGGCATTGAGATTAGCATTCCTAAAGGTTTACTTTAGGTTGGTTCCCTTCACCTGGGAAAGGATCCATGCCTGAGGTTTCTCCTTTCCCCTCCCACCATGGGGCTTCGGGAATGGTGGTATCTCTGCAACAACCTTCCCAAGTTTCTTCTGGTATAGCTATTTTCCCTTTTTGGTATGTTGGGGAGGAAAAGGTCTCCTCTACCTTTCACAGATTCTTCTGGCTGGTCTAAGAATTAAATTGACATGAGACAGATTAACAGGAGGAAACCAAATTTAATTTTATATGTATGGGAATCCACAGGAGTACACAGGAGAGGTTCAAAGACAGAAAGGAAAAATGAGGTTTATATGCTGCCCTGAGCTAAGAGACAGGGTGTGGGTCTGGCGCTTCAAAGGCGGAGGGCATTGGCAGGGCAATAAGAAGAGCAGATGTTTGGTAATGTGATGTTTGCCCTGCCATACAGATGAATCATGCAGATAAAGTTTATCTCTGGTAATAGCCCTTAGTCTGGGAAAGACCCCTCAGTTTAGATTCTTCTGAGTACTTAGGGGAGGGGCAACATTCTCCTGAGCTTGCAGGGTCTCAGTTGCCTTCAGTGCAAAATAGTCCACGTGCCAAAGTTGCACATTTTGGGAAGACTTGTTCTGAACCCCTTCAGGTTCTTGTTGGTACTTACCCCCCTGCCTCAGAAAATCTGTCTCCTCTAGGCCTTCAAGTTTGCTTGCCTAGACTGTGGCCTTGACAGCCCCCTTCTTGTCTTGATTAGTTTAAACCCCCTTCCCCACGACCAAATAAAACAAGTCTTCAGTTGACTTAAGGTTACCATTTTTCTCTAATTTTTGAAAAGCTTTACATTCAGAAAATGCTACATTCTTCCAAGTTGTTCTTGGAGAAATAGGCTAAGATATACATCATCTCCCAGAGCCCCTGGGGCAACAGAAAGTCACTGGAAAGCATCCTCTGCGTTCAGCAGCCAAACATCGGCTCTACTCCTCCCCTGAGGGTGGAAATGCTGGCCAGAGAGCTTCAATATGACCTCAACCTCTACCCCCTTCCCTGTCTTTAAAGAATAATCCAGAACTGAAGTTAGGTAATAAAAGCTCACATGGTTTTCCCCAAGATGTGTGTTGACTGGGTCAGTTTCCTCCTTATTTAGACAGTGGTCAAACATAAGCCGTTTTCCCTCACCCCCTTTTGTTGTAAAACTCAGGCTTCACTCAAACCATCTCATGGAGACTAGATTTGTGAAAAAAAGAAAAATGTATTGATACTTGCTCTTTATATGCTTTAATTTGGTCGGAAGCCCCACAGATGGCAGGAACGGGAGTGACAGAGGGCAAGGGTAGCAGAAGGGGCTGCCTGAAAATATGCCCCATGGGGATAAGGATTTGAGGCTGAAGGCAACCGGGAAGAAGCAGACACAGGAAAAGCTCTCCACCCTTCCCCTATTTGCCTAGAGCAGTACTAAATTTATAGAGATTTCTCCCTCCCCTCCCTGCCTGGAAGGGCCCAGGTTAATCCCTGGAGAAAACTCGAGTCCCTTAGCATCACCAGAGGGATCTGCATAACAAACCCAGCTAAAGACTAGCCTTAACCACCCTAGTTTCCCGGTACGTCTATCTTCCCTCAGTGTTCTGCCTCTAGGAGCTCAAAGTCCTTCTGCTTTGATTTGTCTCTTCTCTAAAAATGTGTTGTTCTTTTGTTAACTCTCTCTCTCTTTCCTCTCTCCCTCTGTTACTCATGTGAGTGTTCCCGTGTGCATGCTTGATGCACATGCTAATAAACTTGTTTTCCTCTTGCCAGTCTGTCTCTTGTCAGCATAATTGATAGGGCCCCAGCCACAGAACCCAAGATGGGTAGAGCAAAAACCTTTTTTTACCCTCCCCTACAGAAGCTTCCGCCAAGAAACGACCTGCATGTAATTCTTCCTGAAGACAGAGAGCAGCTTCAAGTAGGAAGGGGTCACCTGCCTCCTCCATGCTCCTCTGTCTCCACCTTCCCCCTCTCCCTCTAGGCTTCTGTCCCTATAAACAGGGACATGGCTGTTTATAGGGGCTGTTTATATCATGGCTACCCCCAACTGGTCGGATTTCAGAAACAAAAAAATTCCCTTGAGCCTATATTTCCTTCCTACTATTTTTTTCTACTATAGTAAAATGCACATAACCTAAAATTTACCATTTTTAAGTCTCTCATCCAGCAGCATCAGACACATTCACAATGTTGTACAATCATCCCCACTCTCCACTTCCATAATGTTTTCATCTTCCCTGAGACTCTATACTCACTAAATACTATCTCTCCCTTCTCCTCTCCCTTCCTTTCAATTTTTAAAAAAATCCTCTGGGACAAACAGCATCATACCAATTATACAAGGCATCTTTATTTTTTTTACGTTTATTTTTCTTTCTAAATAATTTTTTTTTTTTTTTTTAAATAGGCTCCACGCTGGGCGTGAAGCCCAACACGGGCCTTAAACCCATGACCCTGAGATCAAGACCTGAGTCAAGATCAAGAGTCCTATGCTCAACCGACTGAGCCACCCAGGTGCCCCTAAAGTTTATTTTTCCTTTTAATGATCTCTATACCCAATGTGGGGCTCAAACTCACAACCCTGAGATCAAGAGTCACATTTAGAGGGAGAGAGGAAGCATGTGGGGTGCGGGCAGGGCCAGAAGGGGAGAGAGAATATCCAGCAGCCTCCACGCCCCACTCGATCGGGTCCCTGAGATCATGACCTGAGCCAAAACCCAGAGTTGGACACTTAACTGACTGAACCACACAGGCACCCCCAAGAGGAATTTTTAAAAGAAAAAACTTATCACCTACAGTGTGATCACTCTTCCTATACGAGCTGTTTCCATTTTCCTATATCCCCTACCAGTTCCTGTCCATATGCGGTCATTCTTGGTGCGGATTTGTATGCAGTCTTGTCTTCTGCTTCACTTAGAGGCTAATCTTTTCTCATGTTAATATATTGCCTCATGTTGGGCTTTTTGACAAATGAGTTCGAGATAGTGTATCAAATTAATAGACCACAACTTTAAAAAGTCATTTCCCTGTTAGCGGTCTGTGATTTTTCATCATTTTGAATAATGAAGTTATTTTGAAATTCTTGGGAATCATTCCTATTTCCCCTCCCTCCCTGGTTTTGGATAAAGTCCCAGGAGTGGGACTTATTAGGTCAAAGGAATGAATGGTTTTAAAAAGACGTTAGAAACCCACTCCTGAGGTACTAATTCAAACTGCCAGTTACGGAATTTGAGGGCTCTGGTTTTGCCCACAGCCTCACCGGTTCTGGGTATTATTACTTAAATACCTACTCTGCAGCGTGATAAAACTATCATTGTTACTTTCATTTGTATCTGGTTACCAGTAAAATTAAATTTTCTGCCTAATGTTTACCCCTTAGCTGTATTTCTCTTCTTTTGCCTGTTCTCTCCTTTACCAAGTCACTCCATGGAGACTGGATTTTAAAAAATTTTATTTGTACCTGCTCTTTATATGCTGTAGACCTGTTAATAGGTATTTTCAATGGAATCATTCCCTGTCCCATCCATTTTTCTCTAAATTCTGCACACGTGCGTGCACACCCAGCCATACACTCCAAATTGCAAAGTGTTGGTGTCGTCAAATCTGCCTTGAGAAAGGAAAACTGAGCTTCCCCCTTGGGGTCTGGGCGCGTGCCCAGCCTACCGCTGTCTTCCTGGTAAATGCTTGGCTGGGGACAGAGTGTGGGAGGCAGGTTGGGAACCTTCTGCAGTTTCCTGTCTGGACTGGAAATCACCGATCCTTTGAACAGATCTAGAAACTGAGGTCGTGTGGTTATAAACCATGGGCGCATCAAACTCTGAACTGCTCAGCCTCTGCCCAGCCCCCCTCCAATATTCCAGTGATTTGCTTTCCACTGTGAACAGTCTCGTTCCTTCCTTTTCTTCCTGGGCCGAGTTCCCTGCAACAAGGCCTAGCATAGCGCGGCTGACGGTTGTGGGTGCGATTCTGATCATGTGTGACATGGCTCATCGGGCATTTTAATGTGCAGTAAGGAAAAATCAATAAGCACTATGGATGTGTCTTGGAACAGGGCGAATGTGCACTTGACTCTTCATGTCAATGGTAGACTATATAGAGCACAGCTCTTGCAAATGTAGGAGGTGGTGGCTGATGCTGGCAGCCTTGAGGGTCCAAAGGGCCCAGATCAGCGCCAGCCTGGCCATCTGCTGGTTGGGTGACCTCGTGTAAGTCCGCTGGGCTCTCTGAGCCTGCTTCTTCCATTACATGGGGTCATGCATGCCTCCTCACTGGGCTACTGTAAGGTCTAAGAAAAGATCAAACATCTTTCAAAGAGTAGTGCCCGGACTCTGGGGTCTTTCGGTAACCCATGACAGTATAGCCCATGCTCAACAAATCAGAGCACCCCTCCCCTGCCACGTCCCTCCAGCGTCTGGGAATGCACTGGGCTAGCCCCTTTCACTCCATCTTCAAAAAATTCTCAAACTCTCTATAGAGTTCCTTCTTCTAAACTTTATTGAGCATCTGCTGTGTGCTGGGGATTTACGTGTGGGGAGGCCTGGGCAACTGAATCTGGCGTCTCACATTCTGGTTGACCCATTCCTGGTGTCTGATGCTTTGCCATTTGTTCCAGAATCGGGACCTTAGGACTCTGGGTACAGAGAGCTTGGGGGGCCTCCTACTGGTGGGCAGATTTCACAGCCACTCCTATCATTCCAGTGGATGATTAGCCCCATCAATCCAGTGTTTGTGTTAAGGGATTCTGCCGGATTTACTTTTCAGTACAAAAGTTAACGGACAAGTCTGCCTTGAACAGCTTTGAAGGCTGTATCCTTGGGGCCTGGGTGCCCCTAGCAGGTGTTTGTGGAAACCAGCCCCTCAAAAAGGAGGCCCTCTCAAGTGCCCCCCCAAAACAATTCAGTTCCAGATTCAGTATCTACCCTAAAGAGGGACACTCTCCCAACAGGCCTATGATGAAGGAATTGGGGACCATCAGTCCACTTCAAGGAGCCTCATGTCTTAAGGGAGATGCTGTAGAGGGCGGGGAAAGCCGATCCCGAGCCAGGAAGACCCCAGGGCAGGCCAGGCTCACACAGTGGAGGCCTCAGACATAGCAGCTGAGCAAGAGAGAAAACCTCGCGCACAAGAACAGTTGCTGGAATGGAGGTCCATCTGCAGAGGTGGGCCCAGGGGGCCAGGCTGTCTCCTAGAGAGCAGTGCAGGTGTAGACGAAGGGAGAGAATCCTCCCGACCAGCTGTGAACTTCATTATCCCCAGAAGTATTTTGAAATCCTCGACTCTGAGCTCTCCTTTGCTGTACGTGGAGGAAGCGTGATCCCTGACCCTCCTGGCGTTTCATGCTGGTGTTTCTGTCCCAGCCAAGAATCCTGGCCTTACTGGGGAGCTGGGATTGGTGAGAGAAGGTGAAGGAGTCTGAAATCCTTGGCCGCCCGGTGCTGGCTTAGGCACAGTCTCAAACTGGAAAGAGAAGAGAAGGCCGTGCTGTGTGCCCAGAGGATGGGGAGTCCCCAGCAGCAGGCCCAGGGGAACCCGCATTAAAAGGACCTCTCCCCCTTTGGAAAAGAACAGGAGGTACGGTCAGGTGGTTCCCTACACCTGCGGTGCAGAGAACCAAGACATGGTGTCCCCCCAACCTCGACCCCACCCTGGGGTTCCCAGCTTAGGGGGAGGGCTGAACCGCAGCACCCAAGGCTTTGGGAGCACGGGGGATGCACCCAACCCAAAGTGGGTGTGAAGGGAAGTTCGGGGGCGGGGGGTCATGCCTGAGCTGACTCCTGAAGGATAAAGAGAGGATATCCAGGTCACCAAAGCACAGGGACATTCGGATGGATCTAGAGTATTAGGTGACCTCTGGGTGGTTTCCCTCCACTTTGAGAGCAATCCAGCCTCAGGCCTGGAATCTGTGGCTCACACCAAAGTGTGGATCTCTTCAACTTAGAAGTGACGGACGCTGGGCGCCCTCCCTAGGCAAGTCGCCATTGGCAGGTGAGTTTTTTTAAAAGTTGTTCTTTCAGATCTCTTATCCTTCATTGTTTTCTGGAGTAGATGGGAGGGGGTTGACGATAGAGCATGCGGTAGAAGCAGAGACAGCGTATCTTTATCTGGCTGCTGACTTCACGCGGCTTCTGATGTGTCCCCACCCAACTGTGACGGAAAAGTCTAGACACCAAACACGTCACAGCATCTGCTTCTGGGGGGGGGTCCCCGCCTATTGGTCACGGGTTGAATTTCTTAAAAAATGAAATATGAACCTTAAAGAATTCTATTCGACACCTTTTCTGTCCTTTACAGAGATATTTTTCATTCTTTTTCAGATGAGATATACTTTTTAGATATTTTCTAGCTTCCTGCCAAAATGTTCAGTCTGTGTCAGATAAACCCGGTTACAAATTCCCACGTGTTTGGGTGTCCGTCTGTGCCAGTTCTTACTCTTAGAATGCTGGCTCCTTAAATGTGTTCTTTTTTTTACAGTTACTTCGCTTAGAAGTACAGTGCTTATTGGTGTATCACCATGCCTAGCATGGAGTGGGTGCTCCGTAAACGTTCTTTACCTTAAACAATTTTAATTACCACATATAAGTGCAGGAAAGCGCTCTTTAGGACGTTCATAGTGTTGTGCGACCATCGCCGCCATTCACCTCCAGAACTTTTTTTTTTTCATCCTGCAAACCTGAAACTCTGTCCCCGTTAAGCAATGACCCCCCTTTCCCCCCTCCACCAGCAGTGGGAGACTTTGTCTCCATGATTTTGACTACTCTAAGTGCCTCCCAAAAGTGGATTCGTGCAGTATTGGTCTCTTTGTGACTGGCTTCCTTCATTTAGCATAATGTCCTCAGGGTTCGCCCATATGTAGCAAGTGTCAGAATGTCTTTCCTTTTTAAGGATAATGTTGCATTGTATGTATCACACATTGGCTTATCCATTCATCTGTGGTGGACATTTGGGTTGCTTGTACCTTTAAGCTATTGTGAATAAAGCTGCTACAAATATGGAGGTACCAAAATCTGTTAGAGTCCGTACTTTCAATTCCTTTGGGTATATACCCAGAAGTGGAGTTGGTAGATCATATGGTGATTCTATGTTTAATTTTTTGAGGAATCATCATAATGTTTTCCAGAGTGGGTGCATCTTTTTTTTTCTGGCATGTCCACCAAGAGTACACAGGGGTTCCCATTTCTCCACATCCTTGCTAACACTTATTTCCTAATTTTTTTTTTTAATATAGTAGTCATCCTAATGGGTGTGAGGTGATAGGTCATTGTGGCTTTGGTTCACATTTCCCTGACGAGTGATATTGAGCATCTTCGCACATGCTTGTCAGCTGTCTGGATGTCTTCTTTGGAGAAATGTCTATTCTGGTCCTTTGACCATTTTTTCTAACATTTTTAAGTTTATTTTTAGTAATCTCCAATGTGAGGTTCGAACTCATGACCCCAAGATCAAGAGTCACCTGCTCCTCCTTTGAACATTTTTTAATCAAGTTGTTTTGTTGGTGGTGAGTTTGCAGGAGTTCTCTATATATTATATATTCGGAATATTTACCCCTCATCAGATAAAATTGGCAAATATTTTCTCGCATTCCATAAGTTGCCTTTATACTTTGTTGATTGTGTCATTTTGTGCACAGAAGTGTTCAATTCTGATGAAGTCCAATTTGCCTGTCTTCTTTAGATGACTGTGCCCTTGGTGCCAAATTCAATGTCGTGAAGCTTTCCCCCTGTTTTCTGGGGGCTTTATAGTTTCAGTTTTTATATTTAGGCATTTGATCCATTTTGAGCAAATGTTTGTATGTGGTATAAAGGAAGGGTCCAACTTCATCCTTTTGGATGTAGACACCCATCCCTGCCCCCCACCCTACCTCCCCACTATTTGATGGAAAGACTGTGCTTTGTCCATTGAATGGTCTTGACACTCTTGTCGAAAATCACAAGGGTTTCCTTCTGGGCTCTCTATTCTATTCCAGTGGTCTGTATATCTTTGTGTTAATACCATCCTGCTTTGATTACTGTAGCTTTGTTATAAGTTTGAAACCAGGAAGTATAAGACTTCTAACTTTGCTCTTTTTCAAGATTGCTTTGGCTATTTGGGGGCCCTGGAGAGTCCATATGATTTTTAGAATGGATTTTTTAAAAAGATTTTATGGATTTGACACACAGAGAGACAGCGAGAGAGGGAACACAAGCCGGGGGAGTGGGAGAGGGAGAAGCAGGCCTCCTGCTGAGCAGGGATCCCAATGTGGGACTCGATCCCAGGACCCCGGAATCATGACCTGAGCCAAAGGCAGACACTTAATGACTGAGCCACTCAGGTGCCCTGATTGCTTTTTTAAATTTCTGTTAAAAAGGGCTAAAGGGCTATTGGGATTTTGATGGGGATTCCTTTAAGTATTGACCTCCTAATGAGTAGTTTTGACATCCTAATGACACTAAGTATTCCAATCTATTAACATGGGATATTTTCCCATTTATTTCTGTCTTTAATTTCTTTCAGCAATGTTTTATAGTTTGTAGTGTACAGGTCTTGCAGCTCCTTGGTTAAGTTTATTCCCAAGTATTTTATGTCCTTTAATAAGATGGTAAATGGACTTTTTCTCTAATTTCCTTTTGGTTAGTGTGTAGAAAATGCAGCCAGTTTTTGTGTTAATTTTGTATTCTGCAACTTTGCCAAATTTATTAGTTCTAATAGAGTGTCTGTATAATCTTTAGGGTTTTCTGCAGGTACATAGGTTTTATATATATTTATATGTTCATTTTTGTCTGGGAACAGAGATAATGTCTTCCTTTCCAATTTGGATGCTTTTTTTTTTTTCTTGCCTAATTGTTCTGGCTAGCACTCCTAGTACTATATTTAATAGAAGAGGCCAGTATAGACATCCCTGTCTTACCCTGATCTCAGAGTAAAAGCTTTCAGTCTTTTACCGTTGGATATGTTATCTGTGGGCTTGTCGTGTGTGCCTTTTATTAGTTGAAATTTTCTTCTAGTCTGTTTTTTGAGTGTTTTTATTATGAAAGGATATTGAATTTTTGTTCACATGTTTTCTTTGCATCAACTGAGACAAGCATGTGGTTTTTGTCTTTCATTCTGGTAATGTGTTTTACTCTATCAAATGATTTTCCTATGTTGACCCATCCTTGCATTTCAGGAATAAATCCCACTTGGTTGTGGTGTATAATCCTTCTAATACACTCCTGAATTCTGTTTGTTAATACTCTTTTCTTTCCTTGAGGATTTTCATCTATATTCTTCAGGGGTGTTGGTCTGTAGTTTGTTTCTTGAAGTGTCTTTCTCTGGCTTTGGTATAGAGGGAATGCTGGCCTCATAGAGTAGATTTGGACATGTTCCCTCTTCAATTTTTTGTAAGAGTTTGAGGAGGATAGCTTTTCATTCTTTAAATGCTTGATAGAATCCACTAGTGAAGCCATCTGGTCTTGGGCAGGTTTTTGTTTTTGTTTTGTTTTGTTTTCCTTTCCTTTGTGAGGAGGTTTTTAGTTACTGTTTCCATTCTCTCACTAGTTACAGGGCTGTTCAGATTTCTATTCCTTCATGATTCAGTCCTGGCAAGTTAGAGGTTTCTAGGAATTTATCCATTTCATTTAGGTTGTCCAATTTGTCATACAATTGTTCATAGTACTCCTAAAATCCTTTTTATTTTTGTAAAAATTGGCTGCAATGTCCTCTATTTCATTTCTGATTTTAGGTGAATCCTCTTTTTTTTTTTTAATTAGCCAATCTAGCTAAGTTTTCTCAGTTCTATTGATTTAAAGAAAAACTGTTGATTTTCTCTTTATTCACTATTTCATTTCTCTGTTTGAATCTTTGTGATTTCGTTCTGCTAGTTTTGGGTTCACTTTTTTTTTTTTAATTCATTACCATGTAATGTTAGGTTGTTGATCTGAGATCTTTTTTGACGTAAGTATTTACAGGAAAAGAATGAATTTCCTTCTTGGCACTGCTTTCTCTAAATACCATGGTTTTGGCATTTTTTTTTTTTTTCCATTTCATCATGCTTGCAAGATACTTGCTCATTTACCTTGTGATTTCTTTGACCCATTGGTCAAGAGTATGTTGTTTAATTTTGCACAATTTTTGATTTTCCAATTTTCCACTTGCTATTGATTTCTGGTTCTAAGTTTCTAGGAATTTCATTCTATTGTGATTGGAAAAGATAGTTTGTGTGATCTCGGTTTTCAAAAATTTATTAAGACTTGCTTTGTGGGGGCGCCTGGGTGGCTCAGTTGGTTAAGCATCTGCCTTCTGTTCAGGTCATGATCTCAGGGTCCTGGGATTAAGCCCCACGCCCGCTTCTCCCTCTCCCTCTGCTGCTCCCCCTACTTGTGCTCTCTCTCTCTCTCTCTCAAATGCATAAATAAAATCTTTTGAAAAAAGACTTATTTTGTGGTGTAACATATGGTCTATTCTGGAGAATGTTCTATGTGCACTTGAGAAAAATATATATCCTGCTGTTTGCTGGGTGGAGTGCTGTATGTTTGTTAGGTCCAATTGATCTGTAGTATTGTTCGAATTCTCTATTCCCTTTAGTGATCATGTTTCTGGTTGTTCTATCCATGGTTGAAAGTGGGTGGGTTGGGAGGGTTTAAGGTCTCAATGTGGAACTATCTTAAAAAAAAAAAAAAAAAAAAAAATTTTTTTTTATTTTATTTGAGGGAGAGAGAGCATGATTGGGGGAGAGGGGCAGAAGGAGAAGCAGACTCCCCACTGAGTGGGGAACCCGATGTGGTGCTCAATCCCAGGACCCTGAGATCATGACCCGAGCCAAAGGCAGATGCTTAACCAACTGAGCCACCCAGGCGCCCTCAGTGCAGAACTATGTTTTTCTCCCTTCAATTCGGTCCATGTTTGCTTCAGATATTTAGAAGCTCTGATGTCTGGTGCATATATACTTATAATTGTTTTTCTTGGTGGGTTGACCCTTTTATCATTATGTAATGTCCTTTCCTGTCCCTTGTAACAGTTTTTTTTTCTTAAATTTGATTTGTCCTTTATCAGCATAGCCACCCCTGCTCTCTTTTGGTTACTATTTGTATAGAAGACCTCTTTCCATCCTTTGGCTTTCAACCTTTGTGTGTCCTCAGATCTAAAGTGACTCTCCTACAGTCAGCATAAAGTCAATTACTGGATTTTTCACCTCCAGAGTTTGGTTATTAAAGTTTCTTTCTCTTTGTTGATATTCTCATTTTGCTCCTACGTTGTTTTCCTCATGTCATTTAGTTGTCTGCCCACCTCCTCCTTCAGGTGATTGAGCATATTTAGGACAGTTGTTTTAAAGTCTCTGCCATGTAAGTGAGAGATGCCTATGGGTCTTGAGAGTTGGTTTCTGGAGGTTTTCTGTACTCCTTTGAATGGGCCCTCCTTCCCTGTTTCTTTGTATGTCTTGTCATCTTTTGTTGAAACTGGGCATTTGAAAAGACCTCCACCTCTCCCAGTCTTTGTAGACTGTCCCCAGACGGGGGGAACACCGTCACGGATCAGCCTGATATAGAGGCTCAGGGTTCTCCCAAACATTTTTGGAGGGTTGTGTCTTCCCTGGGCCCATGTGTGTGCCTTAATCCCACATCCCCAGTATACCCAGCTGCTTTTATATATCTTCATTTCCCTAGGAGCCTCACCCCTGCTTCTCAGCAGTTTAAAAAACTTTTTTTTTAAAGATTTTATTTATTTATTTGAGAGAGAGAGAGAATGAGAGATAGAAAGCACGAGAGGGAAGAGGGTCAGAGGGAGAAGCAGACTCCCTGCTGAGCAGGAAGCCCGATGCGGGACTCGATCCCGGGACTCCAGGATCATGACCTGAGCCGAAGGCAGTCGCTTAACCAACTGAGCCACCCAGGCGCCCCTCAGCAGTTTAGATACAGTATTGTGTTCCTCTGCCTATATAATCTTGCCCCTAGCCCCTTGCTGGGCTGCAGACTCCCAATAGCCCTCTCTTGCATGGGTACCCATAACTGCTTTCAGCAACTTCCAAACTGACATCCAGACTATGCCACCCTTCTCATCAGCACTCTGAGCCAGGAGAGGCAGAAGAGACAGAACCCTGTCCCTCTGGCAGCCCCCAGGCCAGTCCAAACGTCATAAGCCAAGTTCCACACTTTTCCTTCCATCCTGAGGAAGGAGTCAGGAACTGGTTGGTTTCCTTGAAACCGTATTGTAACAGGCAAGCAAAAACACCATGGGATTCCCTACTGTCTTGAGGTCAGCTTTTTCTTGGTTGGGCATTCATTTGGGCGATACTGCTGCTTTTAGACTTCTCACAGAGTGCTTTGGTCCATTTTATTATACATTTGGTGTTTCCATGGAGGAGTGAGGGCCTTGGCTTCTAGGCCTGCCATCTTGCCAATGTCACTTGTCCTTCTCTGGATTTTGATCAAGATGTTTCCAATGCAATTATTAGATATCCCACCAGAAGGGTTCTGAATGATCTAACTTTCATACTTGAGGACATCCCTTGGATTCCAGAGATTGTTGAATTTTGCTTATTAGTGCATTAGTAACATCTGTATTTAAGTGTGCAGCTGGGCTTCTTTCTCTTCCTGTATTCTTGAAGAGAAAGGTTTTATTTTTCTATTCTGGAACACTTATGGTAAAATATTACAACTTGCCTATAACACGATCTGGGCCTGGTGTGTAACATTTAAAACTTCTTGTTTTGAAATAATTATAGATTTGCAGAAGGTTCAAAGATAGTAAGTACAGAGAGGTCCTGTGTATCTTTCATTCAGTTTCTCCCAGTGGTCACATCTTCCATAATTATTAGTACAATATCAAAACCCAGAAATTAATGTTGGTAGAACATGTGTATATAGTTCTGACATTTCATCACAGGTGTAGATTCATCTTCCTACCTCCACCATCAAAATGCAGAATTCTTTCTACCACCACCACATTTCCCTTGTGCTACCTCAGGGAAGTAGCCACGACCACTCCTTTCCCCACCACCCCTGACCCTGGCAGCCACTAATTTATTCTTAATATTTATAATTGATCCTTTTGAGAATGTTATATAAATAATATAATACGTGACCTTCTCAGTTTGGCTTTCTTTTTACTCAGCGTAATGCTCTGAGATTCATCCAAGTTGTTGCCTGTATCAATAGTATGTTCCGTTTCGGGGCGCCTGGGTGGCTCAATTAAGCATCTGCCTTCGGCTCAGGTCATGATCCCAGGGTCCTGGGATCGAGCCCCACATCGGGCTCCCTGCTCCGCGAGGAGCCTCCTTCTCCCTCTGCCTGCCACTCCCCCTGCTTGTGCGCTATCAAATAAAAAATATGTTCCCTTTCATTGCTGAGTAGGATCCCAGGGTATAGAGACATACCCAAAGTAGGCTCTTCTGGTTGTTTAAAGTTCTGGGCTATTACCGATAATAGTGCTACGAATAATCATGACAGGCTTTTGCATGAAACATTTTTTAATTTCTCTGGGATAAATGTCTAGGAATGCAATTGCTGGATCAGATGGTAAGTGTATGTTTAGCTTTTTTCCAGAGTGTACCATTTTACACTTTCCCACCAGCAATATATGCAAGAACTAGCTTCTCCACATTTTAGCCAGTATTTGGTGTCATTTTTTTTTTTTTTTAACTGTCCTAATAGGTATATAGTGTTCTCATTTCACTAATGGCTAGTACTGTTGAACATTTTTTTGTGTGTGTCACTCATATGTCTTCTTAGGTGAAATGTCTCCATTTTGCCCATTTTTTTCTTTTTTTTAAATTTTATTATGTTAGTCACCATACATTACATCATTAGTTTTTGATGTAGTATTCCATGATTCATTGTTTGCGTATAACACCCAGTGTTCCATTCAATACGTGCCCTCTTTAATACCCACCACCAGGCTAACCCATCCCCCCCACTCTGCTCTAGAGCCCTCAGTTTGTTTCTCAGAGTCCATCGTCTCTCATGGTTCGTTTCCCCCTCCGATTTCCCCCCTTCATTTTTCCCTTCCTACTATCTTTTTTTTTTTTAACATATAATGTATTCTTTGTTTCAGAGGTACAGATCTGTGATTCAACTGTCTTGCACAATTCACAGCGCTCACCATAGCACATACCCTCCCCAATGTCTATCACTCAGCCACCCCATCCCTCCCACCCCACCCCCACTCCAGCAACCCTCAGTTTGTTTCCTGAGATTAAGAATTCCTCATATCAGTGAGGTCATATGATACATGTCTTTCTCTGATTGACTTATTTCACTCAGCATAACACCCTCCAGTTCCATCCACGTCTTTGCAAATGGCAAGATCTCATTCCTTTTGATGGCTGCATAATATTCCATTGTGTATATATACCACCTCTTCTTTATCCATTTGTCTGTCGATGGACATCTTGGCTCTTTCCATAGTTTTGCTATTGTGGACATTGCTGCTATAAACATCGGGGTGCACGTACCCCTTCAGATAACTACATTTGTACCTTTGGGGTAAATACCCAGTAGTGCAATTGCTGGGTCATATGGTAGCTCTATTTTCAACTTTTTGAAGACCCTGCATACTGTTTTCCAGAGTGGCTGTGCCAGCTTGCATTCCCACCAACAGTGTAGGAGGGTTTCCCTTTCTCCACATCCCCGCCAACATCTGTTTCCTGACTTGTTAATTTTAGCCATTCTGACTGGTGTGAGGTGGTATCTCATTGAGGTTTTGATTTGGATTTCCCTGAGGCCGAGCGATGTTGAGCACTTTTTCATGTGTCTGTTGGCCATTTGGATGTCTTCTTTGGAAAAATGTCTGTTCATGCCTTCTGCCCATTTCTTGATTGGATTATTTGTTCTTTGGGTGTTGAGTTTGATAAGTTCTTTATAGATTTTGGATACTAGCCCTTTATCTGATGTGTCATTTGCAAATATCTTTTCCCATTCTGTCGGTTGTCTTTTGGTTTTGTTGACTGTTTCCTTTGCTGTGCAAAAGCTTATCTTGATGAAGTCCCAATAGTTCGTTTTTGCCCTTGCTTCCCTTGCCTTTGGCGATGTTTCTAGGAAGAAGTTGCTGCAGCTGAGGTCGAAGAGGTTGCTGCCTGTGTTCTTCTCTAGGATTTTGATGGACTCCTGTCTCACATTTTGGTCTTTCATCAATTTTGAGTCTATTTTTGTGTGTGGTATAAGGAAATGGTCCAGTTTCATTCTTCTGCATGTGGCTGTCCAATTTTCCCAACACCATTTGTTGAAGAGACTGTCTTTTTTCCATTGGACATTCTTTCCTGCTTTGTCGAAGATGAGTTGACCATGGAGTTGAGGGTCCATTTCTGGGCTCTCCATTCTGTTCCATTGATCTGTGTGTCTGTTTTTGTGCCAGTACCACACTGTCTTGATGATGACAGCTTTGTAATAGAGCTGGAAGTCCGGAATTGTGATGCCACCAGCTTTGCTTTTCTTTTTCAACATTCCTCTGGCTATTTGGGATCTTTTCTGGTTCCATACAAATTTTAGGACTATTTGTTCCATTTCTTTGAAAAAAGTTGATGGTAGTTTGATGGGGATTGCATTGAATGTGTAGATTGCTCTAGGTAGCATTGACATCTTCGCAATATTGGTTCTTCCAATGCATGAGCATGGGACGTTTTTCCATTTCTTTGTGTCTTCCTCAATTTCTTTCATGAGTATTTTATAGTTTTCTGAGTACAGATCCTTTGCCTCTTTGGTTAGATTTGTTCCTAGGTATCTTATGGTTTTGGGTGCAATTGTAAATGGGATCAACTCCTAATTTTCTCCTGTCTTGTTGTTGGTGTATAGGAATGCCACTGATTTCTGTGCATTGATTTTCTATCCTGCCACTTTGCTAGAACTCATACAGAATTCAGTAATTTTGGGGTGGAGTCTTTTGGGTTTTCCACATAAAGTATCATATCGTCTGCAAAGAGTGAGAGTTTGACTTCTTTGCCGATTTGGATGCCTTTTATTTCTTTTGTTGTCTGATTGCTGTGGCTAGGACTTCTAATACTATGTTGTATAGCAGTGAGATAGTGGACATCCCTGCCGTGTTCCTGACCTTAGGGGAAAGCTCTGTTTGTCCCCACTGAGAATGATATTTGCTATGGGTTTTTCATACATGGCTTTTATGATATTGAGGTATGTACCTTCTATCCCTACACTCTGAAGAGTTTTAATCAAGAAAGGATGCTGTACTTTGTCAAATGCTTTTTCTGCATCGAGAGGATCATACAGTTCTTGTTCTTTTATTAATGTATCACATTGATTTGCCGATGTTGAACCAGCCTTGTAGCCTAGGAATAAATCCCACTTGGTTGTGGTGACTAATCCTTTTAATGTACTGTTGGACCCTATTGGCTAGTATTTTGGTGAGAATTTTTGCATCCATGTTCATCAGGGATATGGTCTGTAATTCACCTCTTTGATGGGGTCTTTGTCTGATTTTGGGATCAAGGTAATGGCCTCATAAAATGAGTTTGGAAGTTTTCCTTCCATTTCTGTTTTTTGGAACAGTTTCAGAAGAGTAGGTATTAATTCTTCTTGAAATGTTTGGTAGAATTCCCTGGGAAGCTTTCGGGCCCTGGGCTCTTGTTGGGAGATTTTTGATTACTTCTTCAATTTCCTTAGTGGTTATGGGTCTGTTCAGGTTTTCTGTTTCTTCCGCGTTCAATTTTGGTAGTTTATATATCTCTAGGAATGCACCCATTTCTTCCAGATTATCTAATTTGCTGGCATAGAGTTGCTCATAATATGTTCTTAAAAATGTATTTCTTTGGTGTTGGTTGTGATCTCTCCTCTTTCCTTCATGATTTTATTTGGGTCATTTTTCTTTTTGATAAGTCTGGCCAGGGTTTTATCAATCTTATTCTTTTAAAGAACCAGCTCCTAGTTTCGTTGATCTGTTCTGCTGTTCTTTTGGTTTCTATTTCATTGATTTCTGCTCTCATCTTTATTATTTCTCTTCTCCTGGCTAGGTTTAGGCTTTATTTGCCGTTCTTTCTCCAGCTCCTTTAGGTGTAGGGTTAGGGTTGTGTATTTGAGACCTTTCTTGTTTCTTGAGAAAAGGCTTGTATTGCTATATACTTTCCTCTTAGACTGCCTTTGCTGCATCCCAAAGATTTTGAACAGTTGTTTTTCATTTTCATTGGTTTCCATGATTTTTAAAAAATTCTTCCTTTAATTTCCTGGTTGACCCATTCATTCTTTAGTAGGATGCTCTTTAACCTGCACGTATCTGAGTTCTTTCTGACTTTCCTCTTGTGATGGAGTTCTAGTTTCAAAGCATTGTGGTCCGAAAATATGCAGGGGATGATCCCAATCTTTGGTACCAGTTGAGACTTGATTTGTGACCTACGATGTGATCTATTCTGGAGAATGTTTCCATGGGCACTAGAGAAGAATGTGTATTCTATTGCTTTGGGGATGGAATGTTCTGAATATATCTGTGAAGTCCATTTGGTCCAGTGGTGTCATTTTTTGCTTAGATGATCTGTCCATTTCAGTGAGTGGGGGTGTTAAAGGCCCCTACTATTAATTACTGTATTGCTGTCAATGTGTTTCTTTGATTTTGTTATTAATTGGCTTATATATTGGCTGCTCCCATGTTAGGGGCATAGATATTTACAATTGTTAGATCTTCTTGTTGGAATGACCCTTTCAGTATGATAGAGTGTCCTCTTCATCTCTTATTATAGTCTTTGGTTTAAAATCTAATAAGGATTGCTACTCCAGCTTTGGGTGGCAATCCATTTTTTTTTTTCTGTTAAATTGAGTTTACCTATTCTAGATAGGAGTCCTTTGTCAGATATATGGGTTTGTAAATATTAATCTTTCCGTTCTCTTAAAGAAGGTCTTTCACAGAACAAAAAATTTAAATCTTGAAATCTATTTTTTAGGGGCACCTGGGTGGCTCAGTTGTTAAGCGTCTGCTTTTGGCTCAGGTCATGATCCCAGGGTCCCAGGATCGAGCCCTGCATCGGGCTCCCCAGTCCGTGGGAGGCCTGCTTCTCCCCCTCCCACTCTCCCTGCTTGTGTTCCCTCTCTTGCTGTGTCTCTCTCTGTCAAATAAACAAAATCTTTAAAAAAAAAAATTTTTTTTGGGTGTGCCACTCACTTCACTCAGCTTTGCCTGATGTCTTTAGAGGTACATTTAGCCCCTAGTTCAGTTGATTGAATGGTTAGGAGATGCTTTAAAACATTCTTTCTCAAATCAATCTGGCCAGATTGTACTTAACCTATGTCTTGAAATTTATCAGCAAGGCGTTGAATGACTTTTCAAAATCTCTACTGGATCTGTAGTTTTGACTTCTTGTTCATGTCTTCCTATTTCATTAATTACTCTTTAATTTCTCCCCTCCTGCTTCCTCTGGTTCACACAGAGGATCAGCCAACACTTACTGTAATGAATGGAATTAGACTTGGCAGTCGTTGCCAACACTCTACTGTTGCAGCACAAAAACAGCCACGGATGGCATGTGAATAAATGTGTGGGGCTCTCTTCCTTGAGTGAGTGTCCATCAGTGGGAAAGATGGTTTCAGAGAGCGCAGTGCTAAAATCTGTTTCACCTTTAACATTAAATCATAGTTTGAGCTGGGTATAAAATCTAACGTGATCGTTGTTCACTTAAGAATATACACAAGGTGTATCTTCTACCATCTTCAGTCCTTGCTGGGTGGGAGATTGGTTCCTTGAAAGATCACTTCTTTGCCACTCTGATGTATCTTAATCGGGGTTGATTGACAGTATCTGGGATACCTTGTGCTTCTGGAATCTGGGGGGAGTTCCAGTTCTCAAACCTCTTTATTTTCTCATTTTGAAATTTCTGAGACTCATATTTTCCAGTTCATTATTTTTTCTTCCGTCAATTTTTTTTTTAATATTTATCTTTAGAGAGAGTACTGTGAGCTGATGGGAGGGGAGAGAGAATGTTAAGCAGGCTCCATGCTCAGTGTAGAGCCTAACATTGGCTTGATGCCGTGACCCTGAAATCATGACCTGAGCTGAAATCAAGAGTCAGATGCTCCTTTAAGCAGAAAATAAAATGATGCCAGATGGAAATTTGGAAAAAAACAAAAAACAAAAAGATGCTTAACCCACTGAGCCACCCAGGGGCCCCCGATCTTAAGTTTTTAAATTTCAGTTAATATATGTATTTAATAGTTTCAAATTCTAGTATCTTCTTTGACCAGATTCTACTCAGGTTCTGTGGAAATCTCAGTGAGGCCCTGACATTGGGGTGAGGGGCTTCTCACTCCTGCCTTGGTCAGGTCTAGCAAGAATTCTGCTAGGTCAATTTAGCCAGAATAAGGGATTACCTTGCCATCAGACAGGGTTCCTCTGATCAGTCTGGGCTGCCTCCAGCAAGAGTCCTGGCAGGTCAGGTTAGCCAGAACTTCACCATCCCTGATGGTTCCTCTTGGTAATTTCCCATCCACAGACACCCCCCCCCCCTGCTCCTTGGCTCTCAGTCCCCACTTTGCCTGTTGTAATCAGAGCCTGATCTCTCTCCCCTATATGGCTAAACCCCATTGCAGTGGTCCCTGTACCACTGTGATAGTCCCCCTGAATATAGCCTGCCTGCCTGGTCTTCTCCAAGTATAATGAGTCATCTTTCCTTTAACAGAGGTTCTTCTCCTGTTGTTTGGGGCAGTCGCTGACTTCTAGCCCTGTGCAGTGGAGCTTCAGCTGTGGGAATTGGAATCATGCACAACAGTGGTTGACCCAGGGCTTTCCAGACATTGGAGTGTACATTCAAACCCCTGAATAGCAGATCTGTGGTTATACATTTTCAGGAGGTGAGTTTTATAGTTGTCTATGCTATTTTCTCCTGTGTCAGACGTCCCAGGGCTCGCCAGCCTTGGCTTGGGCAGGGGGAGGCTTTGGGCCTCTTTTTGACTCTTAGCTCCTGCCAGGGGACAGGCACTCTGTTGTCATATAATGAACTAGGTAAGAGGAAGGAACTAGTTTTCCCTCTGGGAGGGAAGGCAGGGGTCAGCCAGGTAGGGGTGAGCTGGATGGCTGGTGGGGGTGGCTTACCACACTGTGGAGGAGGGTCCAGGGGCACGAAGCCCCGGGCACACAAGTGGATATAGGGGCGGCTGCCAGGTTGCAGGCAGGGTGGAGCTCCTGGGTACCACAGGTGTCCTGGATGCACAGCTGAGGAATGGCATAGGGTCCACCTGAAATCCAGTACCCACAGTCACGGTCCTTGCATGTTATACCCTTGTGAGTAGCACAGGGGAGGGGGCAGAGGCAAGATAGGAGTCAATTTGGGTCCCTTGGTCTACCTGCTGCATGGCTTCTGCTGGGGTCCAGACCCAGCCTCACACTCACCACCCTGAAGCAGTTCCCCAGGCAGGAACGGGGGTCCTGGAAGAAGGCCCAGCAGGTGGGGCTCCAGCCTGGGCACTCCTGAGTTTTCTCCATGGCCCTGCAGTCACCACCCACCTAGTGAGACAAAGCCCAGACTCAGGCCTCCCGCCTGGACCTCCTCTTGGGCAGCTAGAGCAGGTACATCAGCCTCCGAAGGGGATGACCACCCCCTTGGACAGAGAAGCTGTCTGCAGAGTACACATGCCCCAAGCCAATCTCTACCCACACAGCCCCTGGGATGCACGACCCCCCAGGAGGAGGAGGGCTGGCGCACCAGCTCACCTGCCAGGCGAGGGGCGAGCCTCCTCCAGGCTCTGGGCCACTGTGCCATCCGGCAACATCAGCTCATTGCCCGCCTCATTGTCATTGGTGCCCAGAAGGCCCGCAGACACCCCTGTGCAGAAGGGGGGCCAGTGAGAGCCTGTCTTGGCCCAGGTTCCAGGAATGCCCGAACCCTCCACACCGTAGCCCTTCATCCGAGGGAGAGGAGAAGGGAGCAAAGCGTTTGTGTCCCTTTTGGGACCCTCCCCATCCCAAGTGGCCTGGGCCAACGGGAGCGCTGTTCTGGGGCAGCCCTGAACCTGGAGTCAATGTCCCAGAAGGGAGGGAGAATATGGGGTCAGAAAGCCCTGGGCTGTGAGAATGGTGGCCCGTACATGAGCTTCAGTGAGGTCATCCAAACTACAGCCAACAGGGGGGAGGAGAAGGGGGAAGAGGGCGACTGGGGTATTACAGCTGCAGACAAGGCCAGTGGGCACCAAGCCGAGCAGGATCTGCCCACCTGCAGTGGGGATGGTCCCGGCACTGCCATGATCCAGCAGGGAGCCGTGGCCTTGGCCCTCCTTCCCATCCTGAGCCCTTCAGACTGTTCTCTTGCCTGCTCAGGTTGTAAGCCCCGAAGATCAGCAGCAGCCTGAGGGAGGCCCTGGGCATCCCGAGGACCCTGAGAGTGCCCCTGGCTGGGGACCTGCCGGCCTCAGCCCTGGAAGCTGACTGGCCGCTGCGAGCTGGGACCCACCATGGAGCCAGAGGCCCAGAGTCAGGCTGCAGAGACCAGCTCGGACATCACAGGTGACAGAGACGCCATCCTCACTGGTCAGCTCAATCCTGGGGACACCCCTCCTCGTCTTGGCAGGAGGCAGATCGACGTGTGGACAGCTCTCCGTAGGCGAGGAGGAATCATACAGCCTGTAGGTCTGGGGGGCCAGACGGGGGCTGAGTGGACAGGTGGCAGGCAACGCGGGGCACCAGGTGGGAAGGGTCTGTGACAGGCAGGAACATGTCATCCTTCTGGGCCCCTGCCCCTCCCACTCTCGCACGCTTACCTTCAGGCTCGGGTAGAGGACCAGGGTGGTGCGGTTCAGCTCCACGGACAGGGACAGGAGCCCCCGAGCGGGCGCGGTTCAGCGTCAGCGCGAACGTGTCGTGGGCGAAGTCCTTGGCCAGCAGCAGACGGCCACAGTGGACACCCAGGCTCCACACCTGGCCATCAAAAGTCACCACATACCTGGCCCCGGCCACCACAGCATGGTCTGGGAAGAAGCAAGCCCAGGGCAGGTAAGATGGGCCAGCTCTGCCCACTGCCCTGGGGGCCCTGAGGGCAGGGGGTACTCCAGGGTGGCCGGAGCCTTTCTGGCCTGTGACCCCTGGGGCAGCCCACATGGGGGCGGGGGTCTAGCCCAGCACCCTGAAGTGGGCCATCTCCAGCCAAGTCGACACTAAAAAGAAAGGGCTGATACATGATTCCATTTATACGAAGTGTCCAGAGTAGGCAAATCCATGGAGCCAGGAGGTAGACGGGTGGGCGCCAAGGACCGAGGGTGACGGCTAAGGGACAGAGGATGCTTCTCAGGTCATGAAAATGCTCTGCAACCGACGGTGGGGGGGGGATGTGAACCTCTGTGAATATACTCAAAGCCGCTGAATTATATGCTTGAAATAAACAGTGTGGTATGCGAATTGTGGGTCAGTGAAGCTATTGAAAAATAATCACTATAAAAAACACACAAAAGTATGACCAAAGTCTCCATCTAATGCAAGGAAGTTACCATGGGGGCCTGGCTCTGCCCTCCTCCAGGTGGGCAGAAGATTGTCCGAGACAGGGGACAGCATGCCCCACCGGGCCAGTTCGGCTGCTGGGCAGCGACTTGGGCTAGAAGTGGGGGAGCACTAGCGGACACATACCCAGGCCAGGGCGCTGCTGGCCGCTGCAAGCTGGGAGTGTCCTGCATGCCCCCTCATGAGCCATCAGAGCTCAAGGTCACACGAAAGTACGGAACTCCAAGGCCAACTTCATCCTCACTGTGCTGCCTAGCAGAGAAAGTACCCTGACCCTAGGAGGGCAACCGCTTGCCCCGAGCCTCAGCATTCCCCGCGTGGTCGTACGAACCACACTGATACTCCAGTCCTACCAGGCCCTGAGTGCCACACCTGCCTGCGGACTTGAGGCCCACCCCTGGCACCAAGGAACGCGGCTCACAAACCACACGTGCCTGTGACCCAGAGGAGTGAGCCGTGGTGCCACCGTCCACTGCACAGAGGGGAAACCAAGTCCCAGAGAGGTGGGAAGACTCGCCCGGGCCACACACACGGGCACGAGCTGGATGCAAACTCCTTCGGGGCCCCAAGCCCCTGGAGCCACATCCGGTCTTGGCACAGCCCGTGGTGGCCAGCCCCGCCTGACCACGAGTCTGGACTCCATTAGGCCGCCCTCCGGCTCCAGCTGGAGGTCTGCCTTTTGCGTCTCCAGCACCGACAAGGGGGAGGGAGCTGGCCCCGAGCCCTAAGCCGCTTGGCCCACTTCTGGATTGGGCCCCAGGCTCAGGCTTTCCTTTGCTGGACGAAAGCCCAGATCTGCACCCCAGCCCTCATCCAGTATGACCTGGGGCAGTCCAGTAACCTTTGGGCCCTGCGGTACTGGGCTCAGGTCCCGGGGGCCACCCAGGACCCGGCCCCTCTCTGTCTGCCCCTGCCACGTCCTGCTGCCCCATCCCACAGGGTCCAGGGCTTCCCGGGGAGGAGGGTGGCCCGAGACTCACATTCGCGGGGGCTCTGCAGCATGCGACGCTGGAGCCGGTAGAACTCGGGCCCGCACGTTGGTCCTGGACAACTCGCCGAGCGGGCCGCAGCAGCTTCTCCACCACATAGCCGGTCACACCGGGCCACAGCCAGGGGCTCGTTCCCCCGCTGGCAGCAGCGGCAAAGTCACCCGCACCGAACGGGTCCTGGAGGGAGCACAGAGGAGCTGGAGACCCCAGCCTGCCCCGCCTTTGCTTCAGGAACTAGCAGGAGGTGGAGGAGGGTCCAGGCTCGGCACAGACACGGCAGCCTCACTGGAAGGACACAGATATCTGCGCTCCTGCCAGCGGTGGGAACGTACGTGCTGCCCCCCGAGGGCCGTGATCCAGCTGGGGCAGGGTCTGTGTGAACCCCGAGAATGGGCCGGCCCACGTCTTGGGCTCCTGGAGGCGGGGTGGACGAGGGCAGCAAAAGCATCGGAGAAAGGGGAGGTCGGAGCTCGACCATCGAGCGAGGACCCTGAAACTTTCTCAGGGTGAAAAACGGGGGTCAGGTCAACTTTGTGGGGTCTGAAGGAGCAGAGAGGTCTCAGCACACGTTGGGCTTGGAGGTAGATGAGGAAGGGTTCATGCCCTCGACTGCGGGTGGAGGTAGGTGCAGGGGGCCGGGGGTGGGAGGAGGGAAGACATTTACCTCCCCCAGCAGGCCCGGAGGACCTGCAGCAGCGGGCCGGAAGTGGTCTCAGAGGCCTCCCTGCCCCCTGCACCCCCTTCCTCAGCACAAGCACCCAGTGCCGACCCCTTGCCAGGACCTCCCCTGGGCAGGAGCCCCCTACCGCACCAGTCAGCCCCTCTCTTGCCAGCAGCCCCCGACTGCTACATTCCTCTGCACACCAGCTGACAAACCGTGCCCACTCAACAGCACCGAGAGCCCTGGTGGCCTGAGCACCACCCGAGGCACCGAGCACCGATCCAAGGTTGCCTGAGTCAGAGTGGGATGCAAGCCCAAGCATTCCCCCCGGTCCCCATGCCTGTGAGGTCGCTGGCTGGGCCGCTGCCATTTCCGATCCCACTGCCCTACTGCTGATGGGGCCCCCAGCCTGGGAGGGCGGAGGGGCGCGTGCCCCCCCAGAGCCCAGGCCTGTCCCTGAGGCTGGTTCTGCTGCCCCATCCGTCTAGTCCCCTCTCTGACAACTCCCAGACTGTTGTACGCCCAGACCTCAAAATAGCAGCTCCTACTGGCCATTTCCAACCGCATGTGTCCTCATGGCTTCTCAAGCTCAACGCGTCCAGAATGGCGCCCTGACCATCCCCGCTCCTGCTGCGCAGACTGAATAAAGGCCCCCAAAGACCTCCAAGTGCCTGGCCCTAGGACTGCGGGAACTGATGTGGCCAAAGGCACTTTGGCGGGTGTGCCTAAGTGAAGGATTCTGGGATGGATTATCCGGGTGAGCTCATGTCGTAAGAAAAAAGGGCGGGAGGGTCAGAGAGACAAGACAGAAGGACAAAGCCTGGAGAGAAGGTGATGCTGTGGCTCTCAGCTTTGAAGGCGGAGAAGGGTCTCTGAGCCAAGGAGCGCCGGTGCTTCTAGAGGCTGGAAAAGGTAAAGGGGGGTGGGTTCTCCCCTGAGCCTCCCTGGGAGCCGGCCCGGCCGACACGTTGGCTGTAGCCCACTGAAACAGATTTCCCAGACGCTGGACCTCCAGAACTACACGAGAATAAATCTGTGTTGTTTGAAGCCACTAAATGTGTGGGTCAAGGGCTATGGCAGCAAGAGGAAACTAATAAAGCCCCCATCTGCCTGCCACCAGTCATCCCTCATTGCTCCACCAATGGACTGTCCTCCTGCCATTTGCAAGGCCAAAAACCTCGGCGCCACCTGTTCCACCTAATCCAATCTGTCAGCAAATCTCCAGGCTTGACCTTACGACACGTCCAGAATCTAAACACCTCGTGGCCCCTCCACGGTTCCCCCCGCGTCTCACCCCGGACACCCACAACCGAGGGCCACTCCTTACTGGGCTCTGCACTTCTATCCACACCATGCCCCTGCCTCCAGCTGGAGTCTCACCACCAGGGCCAGAGGGATCTTTTTAAATGGGATATAGATCATGTCTTTTCTCAGCTCGAAACCTTCTGCGGGTTCCCATCTCAGAGTAGAGGGTTCAATGTCCTCACAATGTCCTCCAGGCCACCTGGATGCCCCTCAACCCTCAGGCTCTTGTAGCCTCCACTCCAGCCCCACTGGTTTCCTCCATACTCCTCCAGCAGGCCAGGCACACTCCCACCCCTGGGCCTTTGCACTGGCTGTGGCCTCTGCCTGAAACTCTTCCTGTGATGCCCACAGGGCCCCCTCCCCCAGCTCCTTCCAGCCCTTGTGCAAACGCCACCTTCTTAAAGCAGCAGACCATGGCTTCACCATGCCAAGTGTGCCCCCCTCCCCACTTGTCCTGCCTGTTTTTTCTCCAGCATTTACCACCTGATAAACCAAAGCACAGGCTAGGAAACTATGTCTCATGGGCAAGATCCAGCCTGTGTCCGGTTTCTGGATGGTCTGCAAGCCAAGAGGGGCTCTTCTGTTTTTAAAGGATTATTGAAAAACAAAGGGAAAATGAAGGGAGAGACCACCGAGCCTACAAAGCCTGAAAACTTTACCCCGAGACCCCTCTGGAGGAAAGTCTGGCCGAGCAGGGCTTAGATACCTAGCTCTTTGTTCAGTGTGAGGACAGGGATGGGTCTCGTTCCCTGCTGTATCCATAGAACCTAAAACAGCTCCCACCCGGAGAGCATGTTCATCCGATACCCGTGAAATGAAGACTAAGCCTCAACTTAACAGATGAGGACTTAAAATGCCCCCCTGGCAGGGTCGTCCTAAGGAATACACGACACCAAGGGTGCTGTAGCCTGGGGCCCGGCCTGGGGCAGGGAGGCAGAGAAGGACGGTCCCCGGTCCCCGAGGTACCTGGCTGAGAAGCTGTACAGGGCCAGCAAGGGCTTACAGAGCCTCCGCAGGGCCTGGGACAAAGTGGTTTCGGCCCAAGACAGCATCTGGTGGGCGGCCTGCAGGGGGCGGGGCGGGGAGATCCATCAGGGTCCACCCCACCTGGCAGGCCCGCGTCCCACCCCCTCGCCCCACCTCACCAGCTCCATGGCTGCCCCGATGGGCCTGCGCCCCAGGGCCCGCCACAGCCGCACGGCCTCCTCTGCCCGCTTCCCGCCACACCTCGTCCAGGGGCTGTGGGGTCACCTCCAGGTAGGCGTCCTTCAGTGTGGCCAGGGGCCCTGCAACAGGTGGCCACCACCCACCGTGAGCCCCCTCCCCATCCCCCCATCCGGAGTCCTGACCTCAGGCCAGATGCCACTGCCAAAGCACAGCCCAGACCCCGGCGGGGGGGACTAGCCCCTTGATGATCCAGGCCTCCAGGAAACAGGCCTGTGCCAGGGAGTAAGGTGGCAGCGTGAGGCCCTGCAAGGGAAGAGCCAGCCCGACAGGCCTGAGACTTCCCCTCCACAAGGCCTGTTCCCAAGGTTGGCCCTGGCTGGCATGTGAGAGCCCGGACGGAAGGAGGGTTGCCACCACTCCCAGAACCGAGAGAGGGCCTCACTCTGCCCGAATCATTTGTAGGGACAAGTGGCTTGTGCCCAACACCCCCCTTTCCTCCTGTGAGTCTGGAATGGTGGTGTGTGCCAGGGGAGGCTTCCCCCAGGACCAGCCCCCTAAGAAAACCCTCGGTGCAGGACCTCTAACGAGCTTCCCTGGCAGACCAGTGGTGGTCACCATGTGACGGTGGGGGAATCAAAGGCGTCCTGGGTGATCTCCCCAGGAGAAGATTCTGGAAGCCTGTGCCTGGTTTCCCTCCCTCGCACGGCCTGGGCCCCCGGGCCGCTTCCCTATGCTGATCTTGCTCCGTGTGCTTTCGCTGTTAACAAATTCTAGCTGTGAGCAGGAAAATATTCCGAGTACTGAGCCCTCGCGAGCCACGGAAGCTGGGGGTGGCCGTGGGGATTCTGACCCAGAGACAGAAGCAGGGTGGAGGGAAGGGCCAGCTGTTGGCCCTGGTGCTCGTGTGGAGAGGCCTGAGGTTCCCAGCGTCACTCGGAGGATGCTTGGGGCAGCGGCGACCTAGTAACCAGGACAGAAGCCTGAACCACACAGTCACGCTGGTGCTGATCACAGAACCAGAAATGGGCTCTGGAATCTTCCAGCACTGGGCCTAATAGAAATAAAGCTGTAGGCCCAAAAGAAATCAGGCGGGGACTGGGGGAAAAAAAAATAGACCAGCAGTCACCAAAGAACCAAGGCAGCAGGCACGAGGGATGTTAGTAGCTTGGAGACCCGCAGGGATGGAGGCAGCAGAGAGAACATGAAGGCTGCAGGCCCATGAGGCCCCACAGGCCGGGAGGGCTCTGGGGTCGGGTCCTCGCTCGTGCACTCACGTTCCAGCTCGTTCTGCAGCTGCTCCAGCCCCGCCCGTAGTCTCTCCAGGTAGGGGGGCAAGTGGTGTGTCAGCGCCTGCCTGGCCTGGCCCCACGGCACGGCCACCGCCCGGCCACTCGCCACCATGGCTCCCAGTCCCCTGTGACACAACTGCAGGAGGGGGCCCACCACACTGTCCAGGGTGCCCGCCGGCCGCACCTGGGCAGGGAAATCGAGGCAGGATCGGTGTGAGGGTGTGGGGCACCGGGCACTCCAGAGGATCCTCACGCCTGGTGAGTGGAGGGCACAGGATGGGCCGGGGGAAGGGGGGGGGCATCTCCACACAGTACCTCCCCTTCTCCAAGTGTGTCCCCAACCTCCGGTGCAGTCTACCCACCAGGTGCCGGAACCTTTCCACGTAGGCATCCAAGCCTCGGATCTTCTTCTCCAGCTGGGCTCCCACCTGGGCCCCAATGGCTGCCATCCTGGACTGTGGGCACAGAGGGACAAGCTGGGGACTCTGGGGAGGGGGGTGCTTCCCGGGACTGGGGTGGACAGGAGGTTCTCAGTGCCGGCCGTAGGGCCCCAGGATATGTTTGCATGCCACAGGGCTGCCTCTGGTTTTCTGGGCCTTGTTGGACCCAAAGGGCTCGCAGCCCCTGGCACCGTGGTCTGAGCCCCAGGGAAAAGAGCGTCCCCACCCCCGGGGCCGTCTCACCTCCACGCGGTCCAGCAGGGTTCCCGGGCAGCCGTGTGCCTCCAGGCGGAGACTCTGGTTGGCAGCCTGCAGGCTGAGGCGTGCCAGGGGCTGCACGGGCTGCCCGCCATCCTGGACCAGGGCCTCCACCTCGGCCGTTCGCCTGTGGGCGCATGCCCGCAGCACCACGCTCTCCTCTCGGCTCCCTGGGGCCAGCAAGGGTGCTGCTGTTGTCCCCAGGACTCACCTGGCTGCCGCCCGGCTGTCCACACCCCCTCCTCTCCACGGAGAGCTCCCCGTCACCCCCAGGCCCTAGCGTTTGCAGGCCTGGAAGCACCCCACCCAAATCAGCTTCCCGACCCCCTGAGGCCTGGGCTCCTTCTTGTCCCCCAGCCCACACCCACCTCCCGTCTGCCCACCTGGACCCTTCTCCCAAACTCTCCTGACATCACAGCCCATGCAGGTGGCCGCAGGGGGCTCACTGTCGCCTCTGCGCTGGGGGCGCCACGAAGTCCTAACCGGGTTCCCTGACTCAACTCTCAACACCCCCATCTCCGTCCTCTCTGGGGCCCAGCTGGGCCCCGCCCCAGCCATCTGAGCAACACTCGCTGTCTCTACTCACCTTCCTCATGGGTCATAGCGGCCTGGAGGCAGCTCTGGGCCCGGGACAATGACAGCCTCACTTTCTCGTCCCCATCGTCCACAATTCCCTCTAGCTGGACGCTGCCCCGAGAAGCCGAGGTGGAGACCCGGCCCCGCAGGCCAAGCTGCTGAGCCTTGGGGCTGAGGATCTGCAAACAAGAGAGCAGAGAGCAGAGTGGGGCCTGGTCCCCCCGCTCTTGCTAGCCCCGGGCCCAGGGAGAGAAAAAGCAGTGCCCACCCCCTGCCCCACAGCTCCCGGGGCACTGGGACCCCCCACGTACAACCCCACAAGGTTCACTATCCCTGCCAACTGCAGAAAGTACCTATTAAATCCACATCTGGGGGACTGATAAGCCAGGGGCACCCGCCATCCCCGTGGCTTAAACATCGCCGACGCCAGGCCTTGCCCGGGCGCCGCTGCCTTAGCTGATCCGGGTGGCCCTGGGGCCTTGACATTTTTGCCGTCCCTGGTGCCCAGGTGTTTCTACCTGCCGTGCTTTCTGTAATTTCAGGAGAAGCATGGCAAATGCCTCAGCACATTCAAGGAGCTGTTGTGGGTAGCACGGGGTGCAAACACAGTCACTGAGCACCTTATCGCGACGCTGACAGACGCCCAGCCTTGCAGGAGGGGGACTGGGGACAGGTGAGCTCTGATTGGACAATGGGGCTGGAGGTCCCCACAGAAGGAACCCTGGAGGACACCCTGCAAGGGGAGGCCTCTTGGAGGGAGGGGAGCCACCTCTGGCCGGGACTCAGCTGCCTATGTTCGAGTCCAGATGCTGCTACTAACAAGCCGTACCACCCTGAATAAGTGCATTGCCCTGTCTGTGCCTTGGTTTCCAATTCTGTCAAATGACGTAGCACGATGGCCTTCAAACTTCAGCAGGAATCGGAATTACTGTGTGTGTGTGTGTGTGTGTGTGTGTGTGTGTGTGTGTGTGTGTTAGAGGAGGCGCCTTACGGGGTGAACGTGTTCCTCAAAAAGGTGTGTGGAAGTTTGAACCCTGGTTCCGATTATTCGGAAGTAGGGTCTCTGCAGATATGGTGGTCCTGGATTCAGGTGGGCCCTAAATCCAACAACCCACGGCCTTGGGAGACAGCCGTGTGAAAACGTAGAGGTTGGAATGACATGGCCATAAGCCAAGAGCGCCCAGGCCTGCCGGTGACCCCCAGAAGCAGGAAGAGGCAAGGGGGGACAGTGCCCTAGAGCTTCTGCTGGGCGTGCGGCCTTGCCGATACCTGATTTCAGACTTCTAGCCTCTAGCACTGTGAAAGAAAGAAAATTCTGTTGCATTCCAGCACCGAGCTGGGGGTCCTTTGTTCGCAGCCCTAGAAATCTAATTCAGGGGGTTCACTACACATGTTCCAGAAAATCCGTCCTCGAGGTTTCCAAGTGGGTGGGGTGCAGCCCAGAGAGCCTTTTGAAATCTCACAGTGTCATGAGAACCAAACAAGTCTGGGAAAGGCCTCTCTCCACTGCATGGACCCCCACATGGGGCAGGGGGCCCACTCCCAGGCCGGCAGGCCTTGGGGCACTGGGATTACAGATGCGGGAGCAGCTGGGGGCCTGGCTGGCAGGTGGGGAAACGAAGCGGTCAGCCCCGGACAGCCTTGGAGAGCAGAAGTCTTTTGATACCACCATGCCACCATGCAGGGAAACAGGCCAAGCGACCTTCAGAGGCAGAAGAGCCATCCCCATGCAGCTCTGGACGCTGGAAGGAAACCTCACGAGCACCTACTATGTGCAAACAGCTCTGCAAACGAGTAGGATTTGTTCTCATTGGACAGAGGAGACAACTGAGGTCAGAAGAAGGAAAGTCACAAAGTCAGGGGCACTCGGCCAGGGGGACACGGAGGTGGGCAGATGGTAACAGTGACGGGGCACCTACTGTGTGCCTATTTTAAAGGGGGGCAGAGGGAGGGGGTGCCCGGAACCGTACCCGCTGCCTTGCGAAATATGTCCACTCCCCACTTACAGATGAGGAGGCAGGGCTCAGCGAGGGCCCTTCCAAGATCACCTGGCCAGTGGGGACAAAGAAGGCATCGAGCCCAGTTCTGCGCCCTCCTGCCCTCCTGGGCTGCCAGGAGAATCGGTAATACTGAGTGGCTGCCTTGTACCAGGTGCTGCTCTAAGTGATCTGCACGTAGTAACATATTTAATCCTCGCGGCACGAATCCCACGGGAGCTAGGGTAGTTGCAGTGATGACTCCCTACTTCCCAGGGGAGGAAGCCGAGCAGTGTGCCAGCCTGCGGTTCTGACAGTGACCACCAGGTGGCAGGGCCATCCAGGCAGTGGTGGCCTTGCAGGCCAGAGCTGGAGGAAGGGCATCCTCGCGGGGGGGGGGGGGGGGGGGGGGGGGGGGGGGTGGCGTGTGTGTGTGTGTGTGTGTGTGTGTGTGTGTGTGTGTGTGTGTGTGTGTGTGTGTGCACGTGCGCGCGCAGCCCTGACCTGGCCACCCACCTCCAGCTCCCCGGAGAAGTCTGGTGCCCGAGGCTTGCTGTGGTTGTAGAGGGTCAGCCTGAGGTGCAGGCCATGGTCTGGGTCCGGGCGAGGCCCATCTGGCAGCGGGAATACAGCAGGAAACCCATTGTGACCCAGGGTGTGTTCCCCAGAGACTGAGAAAGCCTGGCACGAGAGGGTGGGTGTCAGCGGTCAGGGAGGCACAGTGGCTGCAACTTCCTCTCTCCACCATGCCGGGGCCCAGTCCAGGGCCCCCAGGGCTGTCGCAAGAGCCTGTTGGGTCTCCGTTCTAGTTCAGCCCACGGTCCCTCCTCCACTCGGAGCCAGACTGACCGTGAAAAATGCAAATTGGACATGATCCCCTTGCTCAAATCTCTCTGCCTCCCCGTTGTACTAAGAAAAGCTGGCTGTTGCCTGACATGGCCCACGAGTCAGCACTATCTTCTTAACCTCCCCTCCTTGCTCTCTAAAGGCTGCCCTCTGTTCCTCCAATACCCTCAGCATGCTCCGCCACAGGGCTTTTGCACTGGCTGTTCCCTCTGCAGAGCTCGCACTTGTGGGGCTCCCTGCAATCCCCCATCCCCTCTCCCTGCAACATTCCTTCACAGCATTCATCATGCCTGAGTACGTATCACGCATCTTTAATTTTTTTTAAGATTTATTTATTCATTTGAGACACAGAGATACAGAGAGAGAGAGAGAGAGAAAGCATGAGCAGGGAGAGAGGCAGAGGGAGAGGGAGAAGCAAGCTCCTCGCTGAGCAGGGAGCCCGATGCGGAGCTCGATCCCAGGAACCCCGGGATCATGACCTGAGCCGAAGGCAGACGCTTAACGACTGAGCCACCCAGGCGCGTCTGTATCATGCGTCTTGTTTAACTCTTTCCACCCACTGGAATGTGAGCTCCAAGGGGTGGGTCACCCAGTGTGTCCCGTTCACCTTCCTTGTCCCTGCACCTAGAAGAGGGCCCTGCATTAAGTAAAACCCACAAATGCTTTCTGAATGAATGGATGAATGGGGTTGGCCAACTGGCTCAAGAGCCAAATTTGGCTCACTGCTTGTTCTTATTAATAAATATACATCGAAGATGGCCACGCCCATGAGTTTACATATAACCTGTGACAGCACAGTTGAGTGATGGTAACAGAGATCATATGGCTTGAAAAGCTAAAATATGGGGCGCCTGGGTGGCTCAGTCGTTAAGCGTCTGCCTTCGCTCAGGTCATGACCCCGGGGTCCTGGGATCGAGCCCCGCATCGGGCTCCCTGCTCGGCGGGAAGCCCTCTTCTTCCTCACTCACTCTGCCTGCTTGTGTTCCCTCTCTCGTTGTCTCCCTCTGTCAAATAAATAAATAAAATCTTAAAAACAAAAACAAAAACGAAAAGCTAAGCTAAAATATTTGCTGTCTGACCCTTTACAGACGATCTCTGACCCTGGGGTAGATGGATAGTTGGGGAAATGGATGGATGGATAGGAGGGTGGGTGAGTAGGTGGGTGGCTGGATGGGAGGGTTGGTAGGTAGGAGGAGGGGACCAATCAACCAGCTAACAAACCCAGGAAGAATGTTTTGGGAAAGGAGTCCCAACACCTCACCTCCGACAACGATGCAGCTGAGCACCTTTCATTTATGTGTAAAAGCTCTCTTCCTGTGTCACGTCTCCTCTCTCACAAGCACCCTACATGCTGAAGCCTACTGCCTCTTCTGTTCCTCAGATGGAACACCGGACTTGGAGAGGGTCGACCCGCCCTGCCTGGGATCACCCCACCGGCAGATGGCAGAGCGGTGATGTGGGCTCGCAGCTCCCTCGCTCACACCCCTGCGCTCTGCGGATGCTGTCCTCTCTCCTCACCCTCCCTCCGTGGGTGTCCGGGCCCCCTCCCCGGGACAGACTCACCCTGGGCAGGTCGCAGAGCCCCAGGTGCAGGGAATGGTGCAGCCGGTGGGTGTAGTCGGTCTCCACTTCGCCCTGGAAGCTCTGCGTGGTGCAGGAGCCGGTGAAGATGTGCTCGAGCACGGCCTCGGCGTGGATCCTGTCTGCCTGGGATGGCCAATGCCTCTGGAAGGAGAGGGCACCATGAGGCAGGGGCTCATCCCATGAGAGGGGAGAGGGGGCCACGGCCAGCTGCAGACGGGAGACCTCACGAGAGAGGGTCAGGTGCTGGAAGTCCCATCATGAGAGCTGCAGTCGGCCATAGCAGTGATTTATACACTGGGAGCACCGGGGGCCTGAGTTTAAGGGGTCCCAGAGCCCAGGGTGTGAGACCCCAGGAGGAACAAGGTTGGACTTCAGGGCCATTTCTCCCCATTTCTCCATGGTCTGGTCCCTGTCCCAGGCTCTGCAGAACAGTGCTCAGCCCCAGCCACAGTCCTGGGTGGGCAGTGATGTCGGGAAGACCCCAACCCTGACACCTCCAGGAACCTGATCTCCCCCTGCCCCTAAAAGCCCTCTGGTGTCATCTGCTCCAAGTGCTCACCTCATGCTGGGCACCTTGCTTCCCTCATCCCCCCAGAGCTGTCACTATACCCCAGTCAGGGAACCCATTTTACAGATGAGAACACCAAGGCTCACAGTGGAGAAAGGAGCTGCTCACCATCCTCCAGCACAGCTAGCCTTGGCACAAGACCCCATGGCCTCAGAGCCAGGCACTTTGTACAGCAGGTGCGAACCCCCTGCGGGCAACCTGCCTGGGACCCCGGCTTTCTAGGCCTCACCTCATATGTCAGGTTCTGCTGCACCCGGCGTCGGTCCCAGGATAGATCGAGCTGCTCGCTGAACACGGCCAAGGTCTGTGTTAAGGCCCCACAGGCCCGGAGGGCACTCAGGCCCCAAATTTCCTGGAGCTGACAAGAAGACAGAATGTGGGACTTGGGGGAGCCAGCACAGGGGCCCAGAGTTAGGGAGAGCCCCGTGCTTGGCTTGGCAGTCCCACCAGCGCATACCTGCCCCGGGGAGGCGGCCAGGCAGCCATCCCAGATGGTATTGAACTCCGAGGACCTGTTGGTCCAGGTGAGGTGCAAGGTCACGGGTTGCCCTCTGTCCCAGGCCAACTGGACCTGCAAGGAGACGGAGGGTGGTGGAGGGGAGGGCCAGAGGGGAGGCTGATGCTCTCCATCTGTGTGCGTGCTGGGGATGGAGAAGGGAGTGGGAGGGGTAGAGTGGGGAGGGTGGAGCCCCCCCACTGTAGGGGACGAAGGAGGGGAGCTGGAGACCCTGTCTTCCCTCCTGCCCACGTCTGCAGGTGCTCAGAGCCACACCCAGCCTGGGAGACCGGAAGCATTTAGATGGAAGATGCCTCATTCCCAATACCCAAGCCTTGCGGTCTCCAAAGCCAGAAGGAAATCCGCGCCGTTCACTCAGGGTCTCTGGGGCTGCTGGGGACTGAACCGTGCGGCCCATGCCCCTGTTGTGCTGTGGAAGCCCTCATCCCCAGGGATGGTATTAGGAGGCAGGGCTGACAGGAGGGGACTAGGTGCCGATGAGGTCATGGGGTGGGCCTCAAGATGCGATTAGCGCCCCTTTGAGAAGAGACCCCAGAGAACTCTCTCCCCAGCAGGTGAGGACGCAGGAGACTGCGAGCCAGCAAGAGAGCGCTCGCCAGAACCGGACAGGCCGGCGCCTTCATCTCGGACTTCTAGCCTCTAGAAAGGGGAGGAATATGTGTTTTTGTTTTAAGCAACGAAAGGCAGCTAGCCACACAGCCGCAGTGTTCTGTGACGGCAGCCCGAGCCGACGTAGGCAGGGGCCCTCAGCTGATCTCCTCTCCCTGGTGCCTGCCCCACCTCTTCCTGAAGCTCGCCAGCCTGTTCTTACCTCAGGGCCTTTGCACGTGCTCTTCCTTCCTTCCCCCCACCCCTGGGATGCTATTCCTCCAGCTTGTCATGAGCTGGCTCCCTCTCATCTGGAGGTCCTCAGGGGACAAGCCACTTCCCCCAGGAGGCCCTCCCTGACCACCGCATCTGATTCGCCTCTGTCTCCGCCTCCTTTCTGCTTTCCTCACGGGCTTATCACAACTCTCCATTTTTCCTTCATTCGTTGGCTTGAATTTTAGACAGGCTCTCTGTTTGGCCTGGCACAGATGGTCTGCTCTTGACACACACGGGCCTACTGGCTTCCATTTCCTGGCTGAGGACATTGAGGCTCAGGGAGGGTCCAGGAGCGACCCGAGGCCACCCGGCTAGTCGAGGAGCCCAGCTGCCCTGCGTGGACCCGCTGCAGCTCCCGACTCAATGGACCAGTGTATAAATGAGGAGTCGGACATGTGCATAAGCTCTTGCCCTGCCAAAGTGTGAGCTCTTTAGATGCAGGCCTGTGTGCTTCGAACACGGCCTGACATGCAGTGGGTGCTTAATAAGGTATCGATGAAGGAATGAATAAATGAAGGACCCTTCAGGGTGCAAACTTCAGGAATCTGTGACTCTGTTAGAGTCCTTCCCAACGGGGACAAGCAGAACCTTCTTCCCCTGCCACGCGGTACCCAGGTCGTGGGCTGTGGGCCCAGCCATGCAGCTCCCCAACCCCCAGACGCCCCCACTGTGGGCACCTCAGATGCTCTCCACTCACCTGCCCGCTCTGCTGGCCACCCCTGCCCTCAGCCAGGCCTCTGGCCTCGATGTGCCACCAGGAGAGGTTGAAGGGGTGAGCCAGGGCCAGGCGGGCGGCCAGCCTGCCCTTCCCCAGCTGCAGAGAGGACAAGACCACCACCTGGGGAGGGGGACAGGCTGAGCCGGAGGCCTCGCCCACAGGGCAGCCCCCTCCCCACCCTGCGCAGACGCCTTCCAGGGCAAGGGCGTGAGGGCAGCAGGCTCTGAGCACACAGGCCCAGCACTGGGCGGGGGGGGGGGGGGGGGGGGGGGGGGGGGGGCTTGGAGAGACGCAGCCCCTTCTGCAGAGGGCAATGTCGAGGCTTGGAGGGGAGCAGACAGGGATAGTGTATGACAGACGGGACTGAGGACAGAGGGGCTGGAGGCCTTCATAGGTTAGAACACCAGCCCTGCTTTCCACTAAGCTCTGTGACTCCGGGCGAGTCGCTGTACCTCTCTGGGCTTCGATTTCATCATGTGAAAGCGGGGCTGAGGTGCCCTCCGCAGGTGTCAGCCAGAGGCATTCCTGTTGTGGCTCAGGTGCTGCCGGGACCCGATTCTGCCCCCCCACCGTCTCCTGGGGATGGGGACCCGCCGGGCCGGCCCCGCTGAGGCTCCTCGGACTCGGGCAGGCCTGGGCCCTGACCGTCCCGCCCAGGCTCCCGGCTCGGTGGAGTTCCCGGGGCCTCCTTCCGGCCCTGACACCTACCTGGTCCTTGCCATCCCAGCCCACGGCCAGGTCGCCCCGGTGTTCCCGTGGTGAGTGCTCGCAGGACAGGCGGAGGCTGCCGCGCCACGGCGGGGACAGCGGGTGGCTGAGCTCTGCTGGGCGGGGGCACAGGGGGGGCGCGGACACGTGAGGGGAGCTCGAGGGCTCAGGGGGATCTCAGCGGACACAGCCACCTGCTCGGGTCGTCTGCACAAAATTCAGGAGCTCTGCCCTCACTCGGCCACCACACCACTCATCGCGGTCCCCGCGCTGTCCCCGTGAAAGCCCCAAGTCTCCATTCCCCACCTCCTCGAGGAGACTCTGCGCCTCCTGCGTCAGGAGGCGGAATCTGTCCCCGTGGGCCCTGAACCTGGGCCGGCCTGGGACTTGCTAAGAGCAATGTGGTGAGGGTGAGGCCCCCGGCTCCCAGCGCAGGCCTGAAGAGGCCTCGGCAGGCCCGCCCGCCCTCTAGGGACCCCCACCCAGCCACCGAGGGAATGAAGCCAGGCTGCAGCCGGCGGGCCCCGGAACGAGCCGGACAGCCCAGGCGCGAGCAGCAGCACGTACCCCACACGCCCCGGAGTTCCTGGCCATTCGTCGCACAGTAAAAGCGGCCCAGTCCGCCTCCCAGCCAGCATCTCGCACCGCTGTGACCTGCCTCACACTGCGGGTGCCCGGTGCCCCGGTGACTGCCCCTCACCCACCCAGGCCACACTCAGCTGCCGTCCGCTCTCCCTCTGTCCCAGATTGCGAAACAGGTGGTATCCCCACAGCTGAGACCTCACAGCGGACAGTCTCCGGGCCTCCAGGGTCCCCTATCTTGTCCCCTAGGCGGAGTCCAGCTGCCCTGACCTCGTGCTTTGCCTGACCCCAGGTCCTGAGGCCACCAGTTGATCCCGTCTTCCCGGATCCCTGGGCAGGAGTCCAGCTGAGACTCCCCGGTAGACAAGGGCCCCCTCGGTGACTCGGAACTCTCTGGAAGGGGTCCCACTTGCCCCTACGCAGGCTCCTGGGAGCTGCACCCAGAGACGGTGACACCAGCTGCATCTCGAGGTGCCACAGGGTCATCGGCCCAGGGAACACTGACCCACCTTCGTGCACCTCACCCTCAGCGCTGTAACCCTCATTCCTTCCACCCTCTGACCCCCCAAAACTCCCATGCTCTGTAACCACAAAGTGGGGTCCTCGGGCTGCTCAGCGCCCCTCCCCCACGAACCCCGTGCATGCACAGGCTCCCTGCCCGGGCGTGCTGAGGGGCCACACGTTTCCTCTGCCTTGTAGGGGGAATGCCATCCGACCACCCAGCAAGCCGTGCCCCTGGAAGCGGGGTCTGCACTGTGTCTCCCACGTGGCAGACAGCAGGACAGCCTCTGCTCTGTGTAAAGGGGACTCACCAAACAGAAACTGACAGTCCTTGGGATGGCACAGCCCCTCCCACAGCCACCTGTTTCCTGGATGGCCTCAGGGGACACGGGTGCAGTCCGTGGGGCTGCCGGGGGACGGCACTCACCGCCCCTGCCGACCGTCGGCCTCTGCTCTGAAACCCCCGGGACAGCTTGGGGTTGCCCCATCTAATGCACTTCCTGTCTTCTCACACTCAGGATAGCCCTAACTCCCGGCTGGGGGACCGGGATGCTGTGTGACCCGGGTCCCTCAGCCCTTCCGCCTGTCTCCTCTCCTCAACCCCCCTTCAGGGCACTCCGGCCACAGTGGCCTCGCTGCTGTGGTTCTACCACCCCAGCCTTGTTCCACCTCAGGGCCTTTGCACCTGCTTTTGTTTTTGCCTGCGATGCCCCTCCTCAGGTCCCCGCCGCAGCCAGTTCTTTCTCATCATTCACGGCTCAGCCTGGACGTTACCTCCTCAGACACGCCTTCCTCGCCTACCCCACCTAAAGGAGCCCCGCACCCCTCAGTCGAACCCTTCCCACTCTCAGAAACACTCTGATGTGATTTTCTTCATGTTCACATCCCTGCTCACTGCCTCTCCCCCTGAGGGCAGGGACCTGGAGCCATCTTACTTCTGGATGGACCCCCAGGGCCTGGAACAGCGCCTGGGATAAGCAGTTGTTCAAAGATGGTCCACTGAGCCCACAGGCCACTCCCACCAGTGACCTCTCGGACACTCACCCTGGAGGCTGAGGTTCCCAGCGGGCCTGGGGAAGGGCTCGGAGAGGCTTCCGTTGAGGACCGCCTCCTGGTCATCCCACAAAACTGTCTGGTGCAGAGTGTGGGTCCCACGGGCTCTCTCGTACAAGGTCTGCAGGACCAGCTCCTTAGGAAGGATGCTGAACTGGAAGAGAAAGACAGTTCTGGGTCACTGGGGAACCCGGCCCTGGCTCCCGCGTGGGGTAGGAAAGAAGAGGCACTTTCAGAAGAGGAAAGACAGGGAACATCTGTGGGGCACAATGGTTTACTGGGCTGTCAGATACATCGGGAAGTCATAAAGCCAAAGGCTCCCCAGTGTGAGGGAGGGCGTGGGCACAGGCGTGGCCCTGTGAAAAGATCACCACCTCTCAGCTCCGCTTCCAAGCTGTGTGGGCCTCAGGACGGTTTCCTAACTTCTCTGAGCTCAGGTTCCCCCCTCTATACGTCTATACTATACCTACGAGGGGATGAGAACAGCGCCAATCTCTGAGACAATGCGAGGGTGTGTCTGCCCAGGGCTGACCTGTGGGCAGTGCCCCATGGGAGCTGCTGTGGTCGGGAGTAGGGGTTTCTCAAACACGTACTGAGGCAGGCATTAGGATCCAGACCCAGGGCTGAGCGACGGGGATACAGAGATACCAAGACGGGTCGTGGCCCTTCAGGGGCCCCTGGTGGATGGGGAGACATCACGGAGACAAAAAATGATGGAACAAGGGGACAAGTGTAGCATGAAAGATACTCAAGAGGCAAAGGAACACAGAGAAAGAAGTCGGTGGGCAACGCACGGAGGGCATTCTAGGCAGAAGGAACGGCCTGCGCAAAGGCTCGAGAAGGAGACTCTCCCCGTTAGGTGGGTGCCCCCATTGGAGGGTAGCTCAAGGGCCCTGCAGGGGGACATGCTGGGAGGAGGGGGGAATTTACTCTTGAATGTCTTACTGCCCCACCTTGACGCAAGACACCATTATTTCTTGCTCTGCTAAGCCCAGGGGCTTCCTCACTGGTGTTTCTGCTGCCCCCTGTAGGTCACTCCCCATATAGCAGCTGGAGGGATCCGAAATCATCATTCGGATCGTGTCCTCAAAAGGCTTCCAATTTCAGAGAACTAAATCCAAACTCCTCCCTGTGGCTTGTCCTGCCCTATGAGCGGACCCCCATGATCTCCAACTCACCCGCTCTGCTCTAGCCCAGCGGCCATGCCTCAAACGGGACAACTCGTTCCTGCCCCAGGCCCTTTGCACGTGATGTTCCCTCAGCCTGCAATGCCCTTTCACCAGATTTTCTAATGGCCAACACTTGCTTGTCATCCACGGCTAGCTCAGATGTCACCTTTTTTGTGAGGCCTTCCTGGCCACCTAAAGAGCTCCCCAATCACACACCCACTCCTATGACCCCATTTTCTTTTCTCTCTAGAATGTATCCATCTGGATACATTCCATCTGGAATGTTCTCTTATTTATCTGCATGATTTTCTCCCCACCAGATGAGAGGAAGGACCCCTCAGTCCTGTCCCAGGCAATATCCTCAGCTCCTCGAGTGGTGCCTGCCCTGGGCCCTAGTAGGGGCTCAGCAAATAATGTGGGGGGGGGTAGGGAGGGAGGGAGGGACACTGAGAGCAGCTGAGAATCCATTTCAGTACACTTCACCCACTTCACAGCCCCTCACAAATCCCTCTTTTCTCCCGGAAACCGCCGCCCCCCCATCCCCACCCCCAGCTCCCCCTGGCCACCCTCCATGCACCTGGGGGAAGGTCTGTTCCAGCTTGATGATGTTGGTGACACTGGCCTTTGCAGTCACCAGCCTGGTGCCCACGTGGAAATGATGCTCCTCCACCGCCAAGAAATCATGCTCTCGGCCTCATGCTCCGAGTACTGTAGCTGGGTCAGAAGAAAAGCAGGTGAGAGGTTTTCTCTTTGGTCTCTGATGGAATATTCCAATAGATCCTGGCTCCAGGCTGTAGGCTCTGGCCCCAGACACCCACGAGTTCCTGGACGGTTTGAAATCTGGTGAAACGAGGGTCCTGAGCCTCGATTTAGGCCATCAGGTGTGCCCCATGGCAGCCCCCCCCCCCCCCCCCCCCCCCCCGTCCTTCATGCTGTCACACTGACTCGAAGACGGCTAAGGGCCTGGGGCCATTAGGCAAGAATTCCAGTTGCATTACCATAGTGGACAGCAGGGGGCAGTCTAGTGCAAGGAACAAAGCGCAGGTTGGGCCATCAAACAGATGCCCATTTGGCTCTCTGTCACATGGGATGGATGACCTCTGGCTAGCACCTTAACCACCTGAGTCTCTGCTTTCCAACCTGATAAATTGGGATGATGACACTTTATTGATGTGTTGATGTGAAAATTGTATGAAATAATGTGCTATCTTCCAGACTAGCTATGTAACAGAATCACTTAGGGCATCAGCTACGCATAAAGATTCTGGGTCTCTATCTACTACAGCTTCTAACAGAACCTCTGGGAACAGGATGGAGAAACTGACATTTTTAAAGAGCTCCGCAGATTAGTTTGACCTCAGTCAAAACGTTCAACCTGAATCTTGAACAAAGAGTCTGACAAATCCAAATGGAGAATTTTTGCAAAATAATTGCCTGGACATTTCAAAATTGTCAATATATGACTTCTTCTTAAAGGTGGAAGGACAGGGACACCTGGATGGCAGAATCGGTTAAGTGACTCTTGATTTTGGCTCAGGTCATGATCTCAGAGTTGTGAGATCAAGCCCCATATCAGGCTCTGTGCTCAGCATGAAGTCCGCTTGAGATTCTCCCTCTCCCTCTGCCCCTCCTCCCTGCACACATGCGCTCATGCGCGCGCGCGCACGCGCACGCGCGCGCACACACACACACACACACACTCTCTCTCTCTCTCTCTCTCTCTCTCTCAAATAAATAAATCTTTTTTTTAAAAAGGTGGTTAAAGACAGTGAGATGCTTAGGGGAAAGCATATCAACATCTGCAACTTACTTTGAAATGCGTCAAATACACAGATGGACGGAGAGCTATCTGATAAAGCAAGCGGAGTTGAATAGGAGTGAGAAAACCGAGGCAGTGGGTATGTGGATGTTCACTATAAAATTGTTTTATTAATTTTCCAGGGTCTAAAAAGTTTAATAATGAAATATTGGGGGGAAAATAGGTACAGGGTGGGAGAAGAATTTCTCAATCAAGGGTCTGCTTTAGCCCAAATTCGGCCCACCACTTGATTTTGTAAATAAAGTTTTATTGTAACACAGCCATGCCCATTTAGTTACATACTATCTATGGCTGCTTTTTTGTTACAGTGGCAGCACTGAGCAGTTAGAACAGAGATCATATTGGGTTTAAAGACTAAAATATTTACCATCTGGCTCTTTATGAGTACAAGTTTGCAGACCTCTGTTCTAGATTAAGTCACTTAAGATATAGGGCAACTAAGTACTCTGGGTGATCCTGGAATGTGTCCTGGGTTTAAAACAAACTGAAAAAAAAAACAAAAAATTCACCTTGAAAGATTATTGGGGCAACTGGGAAATTTTATTATGGACGATATATTAAATAACAGTATGACTACACCATGTTAAATTTCCTGAATTTTGAAATTATGCTACGTTGTATAAGAAAATAGCCTTGTCATCAGAACCACTCACTGAAGTTTTTTTGTTTTTTGTTTTTTTTTAACATATTTCACTTATTTGAGAGAGAGAGAGAGAATGAGAGAGAGAGCACAAGAGGGAAGAGGGTCAGAGGGAGAAGCAGACTCCCCGCTGAGCAGGGAGCCCGATGTGGGGCTCGATCCCGGGACTCCAGGATCATGACCTGAGCCGAAGGCAGTCGCCCAACCAACTGAGCCACCCAGGTGCCCCTCGCTGAAATATTTAGGAGTAAAGAGGTATGTTGTCCAGAAACATGTCCATATCATCTCTTAATGATAAAGAAAATGTACATGTGCACATGTGTGAATATAGAAATACATATGACACGTAAGTATGGAGAGAAAGTTGTGGCAGGTTATTAACAACTGGGGAATGTTCACTGTCCTAAAATAACTTTTCTATAGGTTGGAAACTATTCAAAATAAAGACTGGGGGGAAATGAAGAGGTCCCTGAATGTGCAGTCAGTAGCAGAGCTTGGGGAACACTAGAATCGTGTGGGGACGTGCTAGGGCAGGGCCTGGCACACAGTTGGTGCTCTGTGAACAGAGGCAGTCTAGGTCTGGGCAGGGAGGGCAGTTAACAAAACTGCGTGGCTAGTAGGATAACCAAGCAACTAGCTGGCAAATGTAACGATCAGTCACTCATTCGTTAGTCAACATCTTTCACTGAGCACCTACTATGTGCTGGGTCCTGGGCCGGGGGCTGGGCATATCTGATTTTGAGGAAGAGGGGCAGACGGGGAAACAGGTCATGGTACCGGCGGAAGGGGGGCAGAGCCAGCCTGGGCCTGCTGTCTACCCCCAACCCAGGACCCCCAAGCGCTACATGCAGGCCAGATGCATGACCTGGGGCTGTCTGGGGGTTCCAGTGGGGAGAGGATTTGCCGACAAGGGCGGGAAGACATGCAGAGACCCTGGGCTGTGGGCAGAAGCTGGGGCACCCGGAGGCGGCGCTGGTTCGGCTCAAAGGGCTGTGCCATGTGATCCGGCTGCTGGGAGCATGCCAGGCCGGGTGAGGCGGTGCCAGGCGCCAGGCACGGGGCAGGCCGGCCTCCCCCGCTCCCCGGGGTCACAGGGGCCCTGTTGGGGGCTGCGGGCCTGGCCCAGGAATGTAAGCCTGGGGATGTCTGAGAAAGCCCGAGCCAGGGGTTTCCGAGGGCAGCCCAGCGGGGCCTGCGCACGGATGGGGACGCGTGAGCGCTCCCAGGCGGGGCCTGGCCCGCATGGCCCCCCCGCCAGCCTCGGGGGGGCGGGGCATCTGGAACCAGTTAGGGCTCAGGGGCGGGGCATCTGGAACCGGTTAGGGCTCAGGGGCGGGGCATCTGGAACCAGTTAGGGCTCAGGGGCCGCCGGGCACAGTTACCTTGGCTGAGGCCGAGGCTCTGCTGGGGCAGCGGCCCAGGAGGATGGGGAGGTGGTGCCGGCCGGAGACCCGCAGCTCTTTGCTGGAAGAAGAGAGAGGGCCTGAGGCCTGGGTTGTACCCCTTATTAATTTGTATTTGAGGCCTAGGATACATTTCATTTGCCAGACCAAGAACTGCTCGTCCAGGTCCTGTCCCCAAAGGTCAAGGTTACTTCACTAGCTGTTTCACCTTGGGCGAGCTACTTTGTTTCTCTGCACCTTCCTTCCCACATCTGTGCAGTGGGGCTGTGGGTGGGGGGCTGTGGGTTGGAGGTCAGTGCACAGCAGGGGCTCCGCTGATGTCTCCCTCACCCACCCCTCTCTCCTCGGGGGGAGGGGGCCCCCAGAGCTGCAGAAAACCCCTCACCGGAGCGCCTGGCTCTGGCCACACATGTCGAGGACCAGGCTGGCTTGAGAATCACAGGTCAGCCGTAGGGAAGAGCACATCTGTTCCTCTGCCCAGAGCTTCTGGAACACGAGCTGAGGAAGGAGCAGGCTGTGAGGTGTGAGGAGTGCGAGCGGCCCGAGGACCCTCCCGGGCCCCACTCTGCAGCTCCCTCCCGGCAGCGCGGATTGCACCCCACCAGACCCGCACCCCAGACATCAGCAAAGAATGAGCTCCCCCACATCGCCCCACCACCGGGCCGAGGCTAGGAAAAGAGGGTTTAGAGGTCTGGGAGAGCGGGAAACGGGCCTGCTGGGTCGTGGGGACAGTGACAAGGCCTCGCTGCGTGAGGGGTGACTGGGCCCCTGGGAATGGCCTCTCCTCACGGCAGAGTGGAGTGTGGGCAGGGCAGTGCTGGTAACCTGAAACAAGAGGTTGTGAATGAAGCTTCCAGAAGGTGTCCTGACTAGGCGAACTTGCACCAAGTGACAGTGACCAGGGCCTGGCCCCATTCAGGGGGCCACAGCAGATTGCTCTTCTCGGAGGTGGGAGGGCACTGTGGGAAAGGGCCCGGGTACCAGCCTGAGTCCCTTTTGCTGCCTCCTTGCTACGTGACCTTGGGCCGGTGACACGTGTGCTCACGTGTGACCCACAGACAGTGAAAAAGCATCTGCTCCACCAGGCACCACCCCGAGTGCATTCACAGTGTGAATGCTCTCCATCCTCCCAAACCCCGTGTTATCGGGACAGTTACCAGCCCCATTTTGTGAGGAGACTGAGGGCACAGAGAGGCTAAGGAATCTGCCCGAGGCCACACAGCACGCAGGAGTCAGAGCTGGGATCTGATGTCCAGAGCTGGCATTCCTAAGAGCTAGGCCGCCTGCCCCTCGCAGGGTGTTAGGAGGAGGAAATGAATCAGGGCACAGAAAGCCCCCAGGTCGGCACTGAGCACGGAGTAGGGGCTCCACCAACAAAGGATGGGCTTTGGCCCGAGTGGAAGAGCAGGAGGGCGGCGAGCACGCAGGGCGGGGAGCTGGAACCCGGGCCGTAGGAGGCCAGTGCCGACACCCCGCAGCGGGGACTACAGAGATGGCTCGGCAGACAATGCTGATGGCCGTTAGCATCACCAACAGCCTTTACAAACTGTAAAGTGCTGCAGAGTCACAGCACGGGAGCTTCTGTCCGTCATGCACATAGTAGGTCCCGGCATGCTGGGGAACTGGATGGAGTGGACGGAATTAGCGGGGAGCCCAGCTTGGCCTGGGGGGCCCACCCACTCCTCACCTGGCTGGTCAAGGGCAGGCCCAGCCTCTGGAGAGCAGGGGCCGTGTGGCTGGCGTTCACCACCAGCTCCAAGGAGCCATTTGTCGGCCAGGACACCAGGCCTGCCACGTCCACGCTGACACCACCATCCCCTCCGTGGAGGGCCACGCTGGCCCGGGTCTGGGTCTCTAGGGGCAGAGAAGGGCAGAGGCTGCTGGGGACTCGGTTCCCCTCCCTGAGCATGTGTGATCAACGCCAGGCAAGGCGTTCCCTTCTCTGAGCCCCTGGGACTTCATCGGTCAGGCGGCATCCCCCTCGAAGATTCTGCCCTGGCCACCTCCTCTTCCCAGGGTTGCTGCTGAGGTGACACCTCTGAGTGCCCACCTCAAGTACCTCCCGACCCTTCCTTCTCCCTCCCCGGGGACGGTCAGCCCCGTGAGGGCAGGGCCTTTAGTCTGTTCCCTGCCCTGTTCCCAGCACTTGTCACAGCGCCGGACACACCGCAGGGAGGAAACAGATAAATGAATACTTCTCTCCAGATTTATCAAACATCTGAACGATATCAAATAATACTGACCTGGAGCCCACCTGGCCCAGGCTGGAGGTTCGCCACCCATCCCGCCCACTTGGGAACCTCCAGGGCCCTGCCACCCAGCTGGACCACACCTCCATGTGGCGGACAGGTAAAAACCCTCCAGGAAAGGTGATTCTAGGAGATTTGTTCTTCTTATTTTTGGACTTAAATCCCCCCTGCCACAGTAGGAAACAGTTCTCCAGGGTAAAGAGGTGAAGCCTAGCCTGTGTCAGAGGCCAGGTTCCCTGGGGGGGGGGGGGGGGGGGGGAGGGGAAGAGCTCACAGCTCCGGACCATTACACCTGGCCCATCACCATCACCTGCCATCTGGGCCCATCGGGGCAGGTGGTGGTCTAAGCCTCGATTTCCTCATCAATAAAGTGGGCACAGCCTGCCCACCTTGAGTGACGTTGCCTAGGTGAATAGAGATAACACATCTGCGAACACCTGCCCATCGGGCACACACATCCCAGGAAATGTTCTCCTTCCTTTCCTGGGCAGTGTTCAACCACATGCACCTGCTGTGCGTGGGGCCCGAGGAGGAGGGGACACACATTGAGGGGGCCCTCCAGTCTCCATGCCTGGGGATGTTTCAGACTGTCAAAGACACCAAGAATGTTAGAAAGGGACACCAAGAAAATGCCCCCCAAGGGGTTGGGACAGCCAACCATGGGCAGCAGTATGGAAGTGAGACATCTCCCTGGCTGCAGGTGACCACACCAGACCTCTCAGGGCCCAGGAACTGGGTCATCCTTTACCCACCCATCATTTACCCATCATGTCCCCAATAAGCCCTTCCTCAGAGCAGTCTGTAAAGTCAGTCCCCCTGGCTGATCCAGGTTCCCACTCAGCCCTCAGGGGTCTGAAGGCCAAGGATGGAACAGTCTGAGGCCAGGAGATGATCCAAGTGACAAGGGATTCCCCCAGAGGTCCTGATCTCTGCATTCCACACCAGGGTCAGAGGGTGACTCTGGAATCATACTGCCTGGATTCAGGTCCTGATCTCATCCTTCAATGGCTGTGTGTCCTGGGACAAGTGGCTCAACCTCTCTGAGCTTCCATCCCTCCCCTGCAGAATGGGGACTGTTACTAACCCGTACCTCATATTCATGAATTCATTCAACAGATGTTTAATTGAATACCTACTATACTCCACTCCACAAACAGGCAAAAATCATCCCTGTCCTTGTGGAGGGTACATTCTAGTATGGGGTGGGCAGAAGACAGGTAATGAGAAATGAAGGTACCGAGTAAGTAAAGTCATATTGTGTGTTAGAGCGACCAAGCCAGGAACAGGGATGGGGGGAGCCCAAGGGGTGTGGGGGTACCAATAAATAGGGTGGGAGGGGAAGGCCTCACTGAGAAGATGACATTCGAAAAATATCTGAAGGCGGCGAGGGATTGAGGCAAGCATGTATAGGGGAACAGCCTGTGCAAAGGTCCTGAGGCAGGAGCCAGCCTGATGTGTTTGAAAACTAGCAAGGAGTGAAATGAGCAGGGACTAGAAGATGGGGTCAGAGAACTGAGGGTGTGGATCCTGAGATCCTGAGGGCTCAGAGGCCCCACTACGGGCTTTGACCTTCCCTTGGTGTGAATGGATGGCTGAACAGTTTCACTGAGCTCCTGTGGATGGAGAGCTTGCCTGGTATGCAGTAAGTCCTCCATCAACGCTGGCTCTCATTACCTTCCCACTCCATTAGAGGTTACACTGTTTATCCCTAAAAATTATGTTGAAGCCGTAACTGCTAGTACCGATGAATGTGACCTTATTCGGAAATGGGGTCCCTGCAGAGATCAGGTTGAGATGCGGCCTTGCTGAAGTAGGGACGGCCCTTATCCAGTGACTGGGGACCTTATAAGAAGAGAAGACAGACAGACACAGAGGCAGAGATCAGAGGGATGTGGCCACAAGCTGAGGATCAGCTGGGGCCTCCGGGAGCGGGAAGAGGCAAGGAAGGATTCTCCCCATAGAGTCTTCGGCAGGAGCATGGCCCTGCGGACACCTGGCCTCCAGGACTGTTAGAGATTCTACATCTTCGGCGAGCTTAGGCAAGGAATACAGGCTGCCCCAGGAATCAGGCCTTCAAGGGCAAGGATGTCCTGAGACGGGCGAGCAGGCTCCGGCGTGGGGGGGGGGGGGGCTAGCCCTCCAGTCCTGGGGCAGTGCCCTGGGCGCCTTACCGTGTGCCTGCAGCTTGGCGCTCAGGCGGGCCTTGCCCGGGAGCCCGGCCTGCAACAGGCTCACGCTGTTGTGCTCACTCCAGCCAGCAAGCTGCAGGTGCCCAGCACGGTGATAACAGCTCACGGAGTAGTTCAGGGACGTGGGCCCTGCCAAGATGCGTCCAGAATGCTCAAAGCTGGAGCCGCTGCTGGGAACGTCCACAGAGGCCTGGAATGACATGCGGGAGAGGGTGGCTCGCCCGGTGCAGAGGAAGCCAGACCGGCCCAGCTCTGGCTCCCAGAGACCCACAGCACTGCAGTGGGCGGCGGGGGGCTGGGGGGGGGGGTGGGGGGGGTGGGGGGGGTGGGGACAAGCCCAGGACAGGGCAAAAGGCATCGTGGGCCCAGTGATGGGAAGATGATGGAAAAGAGAAAGCGATCAGGGAGGGTGGGAGATTTTAAGAAATACACAGGCGTAGCTACATACGTCTCTGTCCCCAGATCCTGCCCATACTTGCTCTGTGACCCCCGTTCCTGACACAGAGATCCCACCCTTGTGAGCTCCCCAGTGAGCGGGAGAGAGGAGCATCCTACACGGAGCTCCTAAATCCCTTAGAATTTCCTGGGCGAGACAAGCACCTTTTGTTCTACTGAGGTGACTCTCGTGGGCTCCCCAGAAAGACCAAGCCCTGGTGAGAAATTGGAGCCTTCAGCCCCGGCTCCCATCCTCAGGGAGGGGAGGAGGGGGCTGCAGAGTGAGTTAACGATCCACCATGCTCATGGGATGAAGCCTCTATGAAAATCCCTCAACTGTGGTGCTCCGTGGCTCTGGGGTGGGCTGAACACATCCACGTGCAGGGAAGGGGGGGCCAGCAAATTGGTTGTGGGTGGGTTGGAGGGGGGGGTCCCCATCTGTCTGGTCCCAGAAGTGCTCTGAGCGGCAGAGGAGAAACAAAGGCCTCTTCTTTACAGAGGGTTAGGGCAGGGGTGACACAGACCAGGGCCGGTCTCTTCAGGGAAGGCCGGAGGAAGGACACGTGTGCAAAGACCCGGGGAGGCCAGGAGCGGGCGGTGGGCATCGAAGGGAAGAAGCATCTGGCGAGTCTGAGTACAGGAGGCAGCGAGCCGGAGGAGAGTCAGCAAGGGGGAGTGCCGGGGGGTGAGCTCAGAGAGGGGCACAGGACCAGATCCCTGCACGAGGCTTTCTGGGGCCAGGCTGGTGTCTGAGGAACTCAAATGGATGTGGAAGGGCTCTGGGTAGAGACCCAAGGAGGCAGGGGTGGAAGGAGGGGGCCCAGCTAGGTGACTGGACCCCAGGTGTGACCTCAGGTGGCCTGGAGCAGGTGACAAAGCTGGAGGTGGGGAGAAGGGGTCGGGCTCCGGGTTCATCTGGGAGGGTGCACCAGAAGCATCGCTGAAGGCGGGCTCCGGTGTGTGTGAGTGAAACAGATGGAGGAGAACACCGAGGGTTTTGCCTGTGCTGCTGGGTGGCGGGGTGGGGGGTGGGGGGGAGGTAAGGGGAAACAGGAGGGGCAGGGGGTGGGGCTGGGCAAGCCGGGTGCCCACCAGGCCTCCAAGTGGGGATACACAAGCTGACAGATCTGCAGGTCTGGGGCCCAGGGGAGGGAGCAATTGGGGAGCTTCACCGAATGGATGACACCCAAGTGAGACGCTGGCGCAGCCCGTCCAGGGACAGAGCGTGTGGAGAAGGCTAAAAAGGGGGTCAAGGACAAGCGCTGGGTCCGCAGGGAGGCTCTGGAAAAGGAGAATGTGCAACCATCCCAGGGGTGTGGTTGGGCTAGGGAAAGGAGCGTTATCCCCAGTTTCCAGAGGAGGAGACTGAGGCTCTGAGGAAGTCTGAACCTTATTCCACCACCCCCTTGACTCCACCATACTTCCAAGAATGTTTGTTGAATGAACGAATGAACGCAGGCATGCATGGATTTCCATTACCACTGGCGCCCGCCGAGGCTGACCTGCAGGCCCAGCTTGTCCTCCACCCACAGTGTCCGCAGCACGGGGATGTTGTGCTCGAGGGTGTAGTCCAGGGAGATGCGCTCTGGCCGCCGAGTGAACGTCAGCTCCTCGGACACCTGTCGGCGTGGACGACTGAGACCGGGCCTTGGGCTGGGCTGTCCCTACAACCCCCAAGACTCCCCAGCTCCTGGAGGCCCCACCCGCAGAGCTGCACACCTGTCTGCCGTCCAGTCCAACCCGCAGGGCGTGTCTGTAGCCAGGTCCGTGGCTCTCGGTGGGCAGCTCCAGCAGCACCCGGGCGGGGAGGCCCGAGGGGCTGGGCTGGGGCGGGCCGTGTGTGAGCAACATATCCACCTCCTGCTGGCTCTGCAGAGGAGCAAGAGAAACAAAAACTCCGTGCCTGGGAGGTGGCCAGATTCGCCCACAGAGGGGAACATAAACCGCTCAGAATTAAATCACGCCTCCTCTCTCCCCGTCCCTGTTGGTCACTGCACTGTAGAAAAACAGGAGAATTTCCATCAGATGCAGTGAATGCATTTGGGATGCCTGATAGAAAGTAAGCGGCAAGCACAAAATTCACTGGGGAGGAGCCCGGGAAAAGAACCTCAGAAAGAAAGTCTTCGGCGAGGTACAGGGAGAGACCCCCAGAATGTTTGCGAAGGACACACCTTGCAGGTTGGGATGCAGCAGGAAGGAAAAACACCTGGCCCCGAGACAAATAAAAACTCCCGAGACATTCAGACGATGCTCACAGAATGACGTGCAGAATGACTTGCAAGGTTGCTCCGCACACTTAAGTGATGGTTAGTGACTCTCCCAGGGAGCTCTGGGAAGGCCAGCGAGTTCACATGAAATCAAGCAGGCAGAGCTGAACCTAAACACACCCTCTGATCTAGCGATTCCACTCGGTGCGTGTTCACTCAAACACACGCAAGCGTGCTTGAGGCAGCGATATTTGTAAGAGGCAAAAACCGGACACTTATGTCCCTAAGAATTGAAAGCAGTGTCTTGAGAAGATATCTGCACGACCATGCTCATAGAAGCACTACTCGCAATAACCAAAGGGAGGAAGCAACCTGGGCCTCGGCTGATGGATGATGGTATTAGCCTTAAGAAGGAAGGACATTCTGACACCTGTTACAACCCGGATGAACCTTGAGGACATGACACTCAGCGAAAGAAGCCAGTCACAAAACGACAGATCCTGTGTGATTTCACCTGTAAGAGGTACCTCGAGTAGTCAAACCCAAAGAGACAGAAAGTAGAAAGGGGGTTGTCAGGGGCTGGGGGGAGCAGAGAATGGGGAGTTACTGTGTCATGGGGATAGAGTTTCAGTTTTGCAATGTGAAGAGAGTCCCAGAGATGGATGGTGGGAAGGGCTGCACAAGACCGTGAATATTCTGAAGACTAATGAACTCTATACTTACAAATGAAGATGCTAAATTAAAAAAAAATTTTTTTTTTTAAGTATTTATTTGTCAGAGAGAGAGAGTGCACAAGCAGGGGGAGTGGGAGAGGGAGAAGCAGGCTTCCCGCTGAGCAAGGAGTCGGATGCGGGGCTCGATCCCAGGACCTGATCATGACCTGAGCTAAAGGCAGACGCTTAACTGACAGAGCCACCCAGGTGTCCCGAGATGGTAAATTTTATATTTTACCACAATAAAAATTTTAAAAAATAAAAACAGGTACATGATTAATTCATAAGATGTACAGTAAAAGGATGCCACCACCCAAAAGCTAATTGGTAGAACGCACAGATGATTTATAATATACCCGCACTGTGGAATACCATACAGCAATGAGGTACGATTGGCAACAAGGCATGCAACTTCACAAACACAAGGGGTTGTTTTTTTAAGATGTACTTATTTATTTGGGGGGAGGAAGAAGGAGGAGAGGGAGAGAAAGTCTTAAGCAGACTCCACACTGAGTGCAGAGCCCGACGCGAGGCTCCATCTCACCATCCCGAGATCACGAGTCAAAACCAAGAGTCAGAGGCTTAACCGACTGTGCCCCCCAGGTGCCCTGCACAATGTTTATTTGTGTTTAATTAATTTTAATTTGTGTTTAATTAATGTTTAACAAGAGGAGGGAGCTGGGAAAAGGAACACGCTGTGTGCTCCTACAGACGTGACCGTCAAGAACGTGCGTGCGTGGGGGCTCCTGGGCCTGGCTGGTGAGCGGAAGGGGGCCAGCGGGGGCTTCTGGGGTTCTGGTCACATTCCGTGCTTTGAGGTAGGTGGTGTTTGGTTTGCGAAAATTTCACCAAGCTGAGCATTTTTCATCTCTGCACCCTCCTCATAGTATTCATGTTGCACTTCGATAAAACTTTTTTTTTTTAAGCAAACAAGCAAGAGAAAAGCGGGGGGCCAAGGGGCTTCTTCTTAGAAGCCCTATTCCTCCACGTCTGGGTCCTGAGGCTCCCATCTCCCGGGGCCTCTTTGGATCTAGGAGAGTGCCCGGTGCTTCTCCTCGGGCCTCAGCACCCCTTCCCTGGCGGCCCCAGGCACCCCGACGCCCGTGCCCTCACCTCCGTAGTCTTGAGGATGAGTAGCCCCTGCAGTGTGCTGTTGTTGATGGTGACCAGGACCCAGGCGTCCACAGCCACAGAGTTCACGGCGACGGTCCCGGAGCTGTTGACTCGGCCCGGGACCCCCAGGGCCTGGAGGGGTTCAAAGAGACACGAAAGCAGGGCTCTTGACCAGGACAGGGTTCAAAGTGGGCATCAGGGGTCCCATGGCCTCTCCCTTGAACCGTCCACCCAATGGGGCATGAATGTCTTTCTAGGAGAGGGTTTGTGACTTCGATCACGCTCTCAAAGTGCCCGAGGGCCCCCTGTCGGTAGCTCTGCGCTATTTGCTGAACTTCCCCCTCCTGCCTCCCCGCCCTCCCCAAATCCCCAGGGATCCGATTTTGGCAGCCAGGAGAACCCGGTCTTGTGAACCAACCTGCCCAAGAGTTTCGAAACCAGGGGAGCTGGAAATCCTCCCCCTTCCCCTCTCTCCCCCTCCCCGGGCAAACCCAGACATCTGCTCCCAACACACAACACACAACAGGAACCCTCCAGAAAACTGACAGCAAGGCTGGTGCACAGAGCGTCTTTTGGCTCCTCACCTTAGCACCCTGCTCCCCCACCCCCTCTCTCAAACCCCCATACCCAAACTTCCAGTCCTCTCGCTCAGCCTCTACAAAGGATTCTGAATCTGAGTGCCCTCCCACCTCATGTGCTTTTCATAAAACAGGAGTCAGCGAACGATGGCCCACGGGCCACATCCAGCCCACTACTTGCTGTTATAAATAAAGCTTTATTGGAACACAGTCACACCCATTTGTGTATCTATTGTTTATATGGCTATAACCACAGGGCTGAGTAGTTACAACAGAGGCTGCACAATCTGCAAAGCTGAAGATATTTGCTCTCTGGACTTTTAGAAAAAGGGATTGCTGACCCTGGTCCTAGCAAACGCCCTTGCCTCTCTGGCTCTGCCCCAGGGCCTTTGCACTGGCCCTGCCTAGAAGACTCTTTCCCTAGACTTCCACACGGCTCCTCCTTCCTCTCCTTCAAGTCTCTGCTCAAATGTCATCTTGTCTTTAGGGCCAATCTTGACCGACTTACAAAAATTGCAGTATCTGTCCTGTCGTTCATCCCCCATTCCCACTTTCTGCCTCCCCGTAGTCCTTATCACTAGGTAATAGAGTCTGCCCTTGGCTGATGTATGCCAGGGATTGCATGTCTCCCCCAGGCAGGCATTTGCCTCTGCTTGGTTCATGGATGTATTTCCAGGGCACCAGGTGGGCTCAATAAGTATTTGACGAGTCCCTTCCACTGGGGTTCAGTCAATCCCCCTTGTTTCCCCAGTGGTCGAAAAGAAGGTCCCTGCCCTGCCCCCTGGAGACCCTGAGGCCCACTCCCCCCACACCGAAGCACCGCCTACCTGCAGGGCCTCACAGGAGCTCTGGGCGAGCACCTGCCACTGTAGCCCACGGTCCAGGTGCAGCTCACCACTGCCCTGCAGCTCACAGGCCCCCACCTGTAGCTCCAGACCCAGCCGGTGCCCGGCCTCCCACCCAAGCTGGACGGTCAGCAAGGCCTCTGGGGGGACGGTCTGCAGTGCCGGCAGCGCGTGACTTAGCTTCACTCGGAGTGTGGCCTCGGACTGGTGCACGGCCGCCGCCAAGGTCAGGGAGGCGGTCTGGCCAGCCCATGCGAGGGCCCCGGACACCTCTGCTTCCCCACCTTCGGTCTTCAGGGAGCCACTGAGCTCTGTCCCTGCTGGGAGGCCCAGGCCCTGCCAGACCAGAGGGGGATCAGAGAGAGAGAGGTCTCAAGTCAGGAGCGAACCCGATTCTCTATCTGCCACCCTCTAATCCCTCCAGCCCCCAGCCCCCCAATCTGTGCTTCCCTTGTTCCCCCCACCCCACGCAGATAACAACAAAACAGTAGTAAACACAAAACATAACTATCCAGTGTAGAGACTCAGTACCCACACAGCCTCATGCTAAGTGCTCTGCAGGAACCACCTCTCTTCAGCCCGTGCCCAGCCCTGAGTTGGGTAGTCACTGTCCCCATGTGACAGATGGGGATACTGAGGCTCAAAGAGGCAAAGCGAATGCCCAGGGTACCAGGGGGTACCAGCAGAGCTGAGGTCTGTACCTGATCCATCTGTGCCTCTGATCTAGGCCATCCAATAGGATAGTCGCTAATGACATGGGGCTGTTTCCATTTAAATTAAAAGGAAGTAAAAGGAGAAACTCAGTTTCTCGGTTGCACCATGCTCCGTAGCTACCTGTGGTTACTGGCTACTGCCCTGGATGCAAAGGAAGAACTTTTCCTTCATCCTAGAGTTCGAGTCGGTGGGCCTCCCATGATGCTTTACGCTCTCATGGCTCAGTCATGTGATTTAATGGTGGCAGAGCATCTGTGAGTGCTCGGGGATGCCAAGGGGACCAGACCCCATCCCTACCCCCAGGAAGCTCCACCAGGAGGGGAGAGACAAGGGGACAGGCAGGGTGGGCTGTCCCCCTCAGAAGAGGACGCCAGTCCTGTCTGACTCAGTGTCCCCCTTTCTTGAGACTTGGGTTCCCCTCCCCCAAACATCACAGGACATTTCTCAGACCATCTCTTGGCCTAGATAAAGCCCAGGCTGTGGTTTCATAACCAACACGTGCCTGTCCCCACCCTCAGCAGAGGAGAGTGCCCCTCACTGCGTTTCTGCCCTCAGAATTTCCCTGAAAAGACAAATTCATAAATGCCAAGTCTGTGGTCCTTCTGTTGCACAGCGCTGAGTGACCCTTATCTCTCTCGGCCTCAATTTTCCCATCCGCCAAACGGGACTATGAGACTAGAGAGGAACCAAGGGTTGGAGAAAGGATTTGGGAAATAGCGGCTGGGGTCTCGGGAAGCACCTGGAGGAGGGAGCCAGCCAGGCTCAGCCGCACACTGGCAGGGGCTCTGGAAGCCCCTCCGGCTGCCCCGTTGGCTGCCATACCCACCTCCAGCAGAGGGCAGCCGGGTTCGGTGGCCAGTGTCCATGCGCTCTGGTGCCCAGTGCGGTGATCCAGCGTCCCCTGCAGCTGGCATGGCCCCAGCTGGACGGCCAGGGAGCTGCGGGCGGCAGGGCGGGGCTGGACAGCCAGGCTGATGGCGCTGCTGGGTGGCAGGCCCAGGCGGCCCAGCAGGGGCAGGGAGTGGCCCAGGCGCCCGACGACCGAGGTCTGGGACCCACAGGTGCGGGCCAGCTGCAGGTGGGCATCCCCATGGTCGCTGCGGAGGCCCGTGGCCAGACTGACCTCGCAGGGGCCCCAGCTCAGGCTGCCCTCGGAGTGCAGGGCCTGCGGGATGCCCGTCACCTGGAATATGGAGAAGTGGCTGGATTTAAGGGCAGCTTCAGATCCAAGGTCGGGGAGCTGGGCACAGGCCTCGCTGGGAAGAGGGTGGTGTCACCCTATGGCCTCAAGTCCACTGGCACCTCCCTCTGCGAAGTGGCCGATACCCTGGGTACCCCATTGACCATGGTGGGCTCCGGTTCTGGCTCCAACACTGACTCTGTCTTTCTGAACCTGCAACCTCAGTTTACCCATCTGGGAAATGGGGGTTATCATAGCAACCTGTCACTGGGAGATGTCAATGAGCTAATACTTGGGACTTGCTGGCCAGAGCCAGGCACCCAGAAAGCACCGGCTACTGGAAATTCAGCATCGATATCAATGATCGTTGGCTGGAGGGCAGAGAGCCTAAGTAACTTGTCCCACAGGGGCTGACGACATGCCCCGCATGGAAGCACCGACCCAAGATGGGAACGAGAGGGGAGTGACGGGGTTAATTCCGCTCTGATCTCCCAGCTTCTCTGGGCCCCAGACCCCGGGACTAGGGACACAAGCAGCCCCTTCCTGGCAGGGGTGAGGATTTGGGCAGCATGTCTGAGAAGCCTCAGCACACAGTGCTCACAAAAGTCAGCTGTTACTTCTTAATGTTCTCCTGATTACTCCCAGACCCTGAATCCTAGGGGCAGGATTATTAGCAAGATCAGGAGAAAAGAATCAACTTGAGCCCCAGAAAGGAAGACAACCTGGGTGCCCCTTTGTGAAAAGGGAGAAAATTAAGTTCGGGTTCCATTTTTGGCTCAAAGCTTTGTAGTCGATGCATCCCCCAAAGTCAGGATGGAAGTTTCTCATGCTGAGTGCAGGTCTGGGTATACAGTAAGAAGTTAATAATATAGAGGGGGGCGGGAGCCCTGCCAGGCCCCTGCACTTCTGGGTGGGGTGGGGGCTTACCTCCAGCAGAGGACAGCGATTCACCAGGGACAGGGTCCAGTTGGTGTGAGTGGTGTTGGCCTCAGCACCGATATCCCCACGAGCGGTCAGGGTGCACTGGCCCAGGGCCACCTCCAGCCCGGCCCTGGGGGGTTCGTGTCCCCCCACAGACAGCTGGATGTGGTTGTCGGGGGCAACCCCCAGAGCCTGAAGGGGAGGCCATGCATGCTGGAGGCTGGCATCCAGATGGGTATGGCGGTGGCTGCGGGCTGTGTGGATGTGGGCCCGTGCGAACGTGTCCCCAGAAGATACCTGAGCTGCCAGGCTGGCCGTGCAGGTGTGGACCAGGAGGGAGCCATTCAAGGACAACACAGCCAGATTCTGCCCCCGGGGAAAGGCACAGTGAGGCCAAGCAGGTGTCCCTACAACACCCCACCAAGGAGTGGTTCGCCCTCTACCTGGCCTGGGTGGTCAAGGGAACCCCCAACCGCTGGGCCACCCACAAACCCAGTGAACAAGGTCTAGTCCCGCGCATGTGCTTTCTCTGCAGAGCTGAAAATGGCCACAAGTCACGTGTCCTCTCAGAGCATTTCAGGGTCCCTGATGTCCCCCTCCCCATAGGCCTGGATGTTGCTGAGCTGCTCTAGAACTGAGGAATGCCTTGATTTCTAGCTCTTTCCCAGAATTCCAGACCACAGCTGTCTGAGGGAAGGGCTATCCATTCACCGCTCCCAACCCTTCTCCAGTTACTCTTTCTAGCAACCCCCAGGAGAGCTTGGAGCTACCTATGCTGGACCACCATCTGCCTCCACTGTCCCGCCTATGACAGAGACCCATGTACCTCGAGAGGCTGCCTGGCGAAGTCCCCCCAGCAGAGCCCTGACAGCTGGGCAGGCCAGGCGTCTCCAGCACAGCCGACCTGTGGAGACCAGCAGGGCGGGTAGGGGGACTTGCTGACGGCCGCTGTGGGGAAGATAGCAATGGCAGGCCTCCTCCCCCAGCCTAGAGCCCAGATGGAGCACACACATCCGGCTCTACCCCATCTCCCTTTGTGGAAGCCTCCCCGGGGAAGATAACCCCCCAAAGAGAAGTCCAGAAGCCCGAGCGCTAACCCACAGCACCCTCATCAAACCGAGGGAACCAGAGCTCATGTCCTCAGGGGGCCTGCGTGTGCCAGGTTCTAACTGGTTCTAGGAACTGTTAGCAGTCGCTTTTTGCTGATTAGGACACGGAAGCACAGGAAGAGGAAGCACCTTGCCCAAAGTCACGCAACCGGTCAGTGAGAACGTAGCGTGGCTACAGCGCGGGGTGCCCGAATCGCTCGCCCCACCTCCCACACCCTGCGGATGGTGTGGCCGGCCGAGCGCCAGCACCCAGGGGGCTTCCTGCTTTTCATTCCTGAGGCTAACGCCAGAGTCATCTGCGCCCGCCGCTCCTTCTGCAGTGTTGGAAGTTCCTCCAGGGGAGGTACCCAGAGGACGAGCGGACGGCCAGGGTGTGGGCAGTTGTAACTTTACTAGATGCGGGGCTGAGCTGACAGGACAGTGGAGAAGACAAGTGGACAGAAGAGGACAAGATACCGGCGGGGTGGCAAGGACGGAAGGGACGGGGACGGAAGGGAGAGTGGGAAGACGGGGGCTCGGGGGCGGGGCCAACGCGGCAGGGGAGGGGCCAGGCTGGGGGGGAGGGGTCAAGCCGGGTGGGAGGGGCCGGGGGCAGGGGCGCAGTAGCAGGAGCCGCTGGGTGGGGTGACCCCCTCCCGCGAAGTTGGAGAGACAGAGGCAGCTGGGGTGCACTCGCGGGGTGGGTCACTCACCCTGAGCCGCGCGGGCACGGTGCCCAGCAGTGCCGAGAGGCCGTGGTGCAGCTCCAGGGCTAGCCCGTGGTGGCCGCGCTGTCGCCTCGCCTCCAGGGCCACGCGGAGCTGCTCGCTGTCCACGCTCGCCGTCAGCCCGGCCGCCACGCGGTGTCCCGTGCTCTGGGCAGAAGCGAAGCTGTGGGTGTCCCTCGGACCCGCTACTCCCCCCCCCCCCGCCCCGCCCCGGGGCCCCGTGCCTAGCCCCCCACCCACCCCCGTACCTGGAAGTGACCTTGGCCGTCCACGGAGAAGGGGAGGCCCCAGCGCCCGAGGCTGGGCATCGTGTGGGCCAGGCTGGCGCGGAGCCTGCTGCCCGGGGCGCCGGGGGCCGGGCCGTCCAGGCCGAGGGCAGCGTCCAGCTGACCCCACGCACTCCGCAGTGCCAGGCTCGCGGAGAGGTTGGAAGCCCCGTGGGTGTGTGACAAGAGCATCTCTGCCTCCGAGGGGAGTCCTGGGGGCAAAGGGAACCACGGAGATGGCTGAGCCCAGTCTGCACTCCACGGGAGCCCTAAGCCGGCAGAGGGTGGGCAGCTGTGAGCCCACCTTCTCTCTGCAGGGTCTGCAGGCCTCGAGGCAAACTCCGGCCTCTCAGGTCCCACTTCCCCCAATATACCTGAGCAAAGCATATGAAAGGGTCAACATGAAACCATTTCCGATCCTCAGCAGCGATGATTTCGCCGGGTACCACACTCAACGAGTGAGAAGGTCAGGTGTCCCCTTCGCATTTCTAAGCCCCCCAGGGACAGGGACTGGCTCTCACGGAGCAGGAGGGGAATGGGGCGGGGGGGGGGGGTCTTATCTTTCGCTCTCCCCTAGCTGCTGCTCCTTTGGGCCCCGCCAGGCCTTACTGAAATGTCCCCAAGAAGCTGGGGGTGTCCTGTTTCCTATCTGTGAGCAGGAGCATATCCTGGAGGCCCCACTAGACCAGCTTCCAAGACTGAGAAGTAAGTTGGAGGGGAGATGCTGTGGTGGGGGTCCCTGGGGGAGGGGGTGGCAGCAGGGGCTCTCTGCCACTGGGTTTGGAAGCATGTCAATACTCAGGAACTACGACTATCTCTGTATTGTGTGTTCTGGATGAATAACAGACGCCAGCAGGGGAAGGAAACAGAGCTGGAAGGTGGATCTGGGGGCTGGAGGCTCCTCTCTCTCCCCCCTCCCTTGGCTTCAGGAACTGAGAGCCCTTGGGGAGGAAGGCATGCAGCCCTGTTCGCCCCTCCTACCTGCCTCACTCAAGGTGCTGATGTTGTGGCTCAGGCTGCCTGAGAGCTGGCCACGCCCAGGGCCCCAGGTGCAGACCCCGCCCAGAGCCAGGCTTGCCAAGTGGGCTCGGAGGCGGGCCTGGCCCCCGAGGCTCCCCGGCCGGGCCTGCAGTCGCCCTCTCAGCAAAAGCTCTCTTGGCAAGGCCTGGCTGCTCTTCTGGGGGAGGATGCCCGTCACACTGTGCACGCTGGTGCTGTTCCCTGCCTTCTCATGCTTGTCCCGCAGGAGGAAGCCCAGCACAGCTGAGTCAGCAGTGATCCTGACGGTTCCTGCAGAGGATGGCAGAGAAGGCGTCCAGAGCAGGGGGTCAGCCCAGGGGACGGGCTTGCTCTGGGCAGGAGGGAAAAGGATCCTGGGGTAGGAAGCTCCTAGATCCGTGATGTAATTCTAACTCTTGTCAGGGGGTGGGGCACATCTGGGAAATGGACCAAATTAAACCAGCTCCCTTCCGGGATGCTCTGAGGACTGAAAGCTAATTCACAAACAAAAGGGCTTGGAGGGGGCAGGGGGGGAAGCAGCATGCCTAACAAGAGGTGTCCGTTAATACCGGTGCTCAATTCCTGCTCAAGAGAGTCACAGACCATAGTGATAGAATGGCCCCGTTATACAGATAACAAAACTGAGACCCAGGAAGACTTGAGGGATCCAACCCATAATTCTAGGGACAGAAAAATTGCTCAGGGGTCTCATCCATCCAGAGAAGAAGAAGATTCTACACATTTGGGCGAATCCATGCCCATATGTAACTCATGCAATAGGGAAATTCTTGCTCTTATCAGAACATTTCAATCTCCTGCCCCGACCAGTTTCTTTCAGAGCCTCGGTGTGGTCCAACTGCCCTTATACCTCCCCTCCTATCATTCAAAGTTGGACTCATGGGTTACCACTTTCATGAAGGAGGCCCTTGTGCACCCCTGGGCTGCTTTAAACCCCCTTGTTCTGTGCTTCCAGACAAAGAACTCATGCAAATCTCAATCACAGAGTACAGAGCACTTTCCACACCGACAGAGTTTCTCGCAGAATCTTAAGATCATCTTTTTACAAATTCCTTACACTGTAGGGCCCTATGTCACCACATCCTCTAAGATACTAACCAGTCAGCCATGGATAACCAGAGTAAGATTTCACTAGACTATTAAGAAGCAAGAGTGAGGGGGTGTCTGCCTTTGGCTCAGGTCATGATCCCAGGGTCCTGGGATCGAGCCCCGTATCGGGCTTCCTGCTCTGCGGGAAGCCTGTTTCTCCCTCTCCCACTCCCCCTGCTTGTGTTCCCTCTCTCACTGTGTCTCTCTCTGTCAAATAAATAAATATTTTTTTTAAAAAAAGAAGTGAAAATGAAATATTGTTGGATGGGACAACATAGAGTCCAGGAATAGACCCACACACATGGTTGGTTGATATTTGACAAAGGTACAAAGATAATTCAGCAGAGGAAGGATGGTCTTTGTAACAAATGTGCTGAAATGATTGAAAATCCACAAGTAAAAAAATGAACTTGATCTTTACCCGATCACCCAAATTAATTCAAAATTAACCACAAGCCCAATTTAAAAACCTAAAACCATAAAACTTCCAAGATGTGGCCTCAGATTTAGTAGAGATGTCTTATATGATGGCAAAAGCATTATTCACTAAAAAAATAATCAATTGAACTTGATCAAAATTTCAAACCTCCGCTGTTCAAAAGACTCCAGTGAAAGAATATAAAGCCACAGACTGAGAGAAGGTATTTTCAAAACACACATCTTACACAGGACTTGTATAAATAATTCCCAAATTCAGTCTGGGAATTCAAGAAAACAACTCAATTTTTTAAGTGGGGAAATGTTTGAAGAGACACTTTGCTCACGAAAATTTAAAAGTAGCATATAAGCCTTTGAAAAGATGTTCAGCATAATTAGTCCTGAGGAAAACACAAATTTAAACCAAAATGGGATTCAATTTTAAATCACAACTGAAAACCCCGAAATCAAAAATCGACAACACCAATTGCTAACAAGGATGCAGTGCGACAAGGATTCTCACCACACTGGCGGGAATGTGAAATGGTACAGCCCCTCTGGAAATAATCTGGCAGTTTCCTATAGATTTCAACATATATTTGCTGTACAATCCCGCAATCCCGCTCCTAGGTATTTACTCAAGAGAAATGAAACCATACAGTCCCACAAAAACCTGTAGGCCAATCATCATAGCAGCTTTATTCCTAACTGAAAAATACTGAAAACCACCCAAATGTCCTTCAACCGTGAATGGATAATTTGCAGTATCTCCACACCACGGAATACTACTCAGCAATAAAAAGGAATAAACTCTGGATATGTGTCACAACTTGGAGGCGTGTCGACCACATTATGTTGGGCAAAAGATACCACACTCAAAAGTTTACATACCGTATGTTCCCATTGATGTCACGTTATAGAAAAGCCAAAACTATGGGGATGGACAACAGCTCAGTGGTTGCCAGGGAAGAGGGTGGGAGAGAGACTGACTACAATGGGTGGCAAGAAGAGACTTTAGGGAGAGATGATACAGATGGAACTGTTATCAAGACCGTGTTGGTAGCTACACAACTGTACGAGTTTATCAGAACGTAAAGGGTTTTTTCCTGTATGTAAGTTACACTCCAAGAAATGATACCTCAATCATTGCCTTCAAAAATGAAGTAATATGTGTTAAGTGTTAAAGGATGAAAGAGAGACCATCAGTGTACCTCAAAGTAAAGTTGACAAGAAGAGTTTTCTGTGACATTTTTTTTATTTGAATGGGCTTAAATTTTTTTTTTTTAGAGTTTTTATTTTTTATTTGACAGAGAGAAAGAGAGTACAGCAGGGGTAGTGGCAGGCAGAGGGAGAGGGAAAAGCAGGCTCCCTGCTCGTGGGGCTTGATCCCACAACCCCGGGATCATGACCTGAGCCAAAGGCAGATGCTTAACCATCTGAGCCACCCAGGCGCCCCAGGTTTAATTTTTTCAAACCTTTGTTATTTTATCATGAAATTTGGTTTGGGCACATTTTAGCCAATTTGGGAGTAGGAGGGTTGGTGCTGATGTTACTACCAGACGAGAGAATGGCATCCACCTCTTGGGGGAAGAGCAGAGTCTTTAGGTTCTGAAACACTGGGCCCTGGACAGATGTCCGGCTAGGGTGCTGGGGTCAAGGATGCATGCGCAAAGGGTCCCTTTTTGTGTAATCCTGGCTTTGGGAACATTGTTAATGTTTCACATAATCAAAAAACAAATACATAAAATCAGTAAGGATAGGGGAAAACCTAAAAATGGAATACAAACAGAAACCATTGAACCCAACTATACTTCAAATGATTAACAGAATCACATGGGAGTGGGTAGGGGGATTAATCCTAACGAACTTTTGAACACAGTGTTTAGATTTATGCCTTCAACAACTACTTGGATGAATCTCAACCACATTACATTCAGGCCAAAGACAAAAGGAACTCTAATCAAATATTGAATTCTAGTTAATAAAGTTTACTTTCATACAGGTATAGGTCAGTAACTCTGAAACTACTTTCTATATATTCTTGGGCTGAACAAATAAGTAAACATGTTATGGATAATCAGAGTCAGGTTTCTTTCTGTTGGAGAAGGGAATAAAAAATATGAAAATGGAAAACAGTGAGAATGAGCTTTTTGAGGATAGACTGAAATTGAGGACATCAGTGTGAACTAATGGTTTTAAACTTATCTATCGGTAGACAGATATAGAAATGTGTGTGTGTGTGTGTGTGTGTGTGTGTAAGCTTCCATTTTCTAGATCCATCCATTGAGAAGGCCCGGGACTGATAGTGCAGTAGGAATAAACATACCTAGCACCCAGATCTTAGTTTCTACATACTATTTTGCACTGAAAGGAACCAAGGATCCTTGAGAAATGGATTATTTCATGTCACAGAAAATATGAAATGAGACTGAAACATCTTTTTGGTCATAAAGGAAGGAAGTGGTCAGAGAACATAGAAACATGTCAAAAAGACATGGGAAGAGTTCCATTTCTGTTAATGGTGGGGGAGCTTAACTGGACGAATGCTCCCAAGATGGTCACTGTAAATTCTAGGCAAAATTAATAAACAGCTATCTGCAGTGACAGGAGAGTGACCACAAATAGGCAGACCTGGAATGGAGTTAACACTTGGAGGAAATGACCAGAGCTAAATGATTTGCATGTGTTTACTCTTTTTTGGTGCCACGAAGGTGGACAACATTCGGACAGCAATCTGCAGTCCAACTGATTCAAGAGTCTGAGAACAGAGTTCAAAGTAACAACAACAAATGGAAAGTAAAGTGGGGAATTCTGGAGAAAGACACCCAGGGGAAACCCTAAATTCTACTTATAAACTCTGTTCAAATTTTTGCTGATCCCTGAACTTCACAAGGGTGGAACAGACTCCAAGCAGTCCAGCAAAAATAACAGAACTGAACTGATTTCAGCTGCATCCTCCCAGAGAAGAGAGAGTTTGGACTCTGAGCCTAGCTGCCAGCCAAAATAAGGAAAAAAAAAAAAAAAAAACCAGCAAACAAACAGAAACACTGTTTAGAGAAATAAAAAATAATTCAGAGTCTCTACATTATTCAAAATGTCCAGAATACAATCTCAAATTCCTAGACATACAAAGAAACAGGGCAAGGATTTTAGCAGATAAGGATTTTACAACAGTTCTTATAACTATGCTCAAGAAAATAAGGAAAATATTCTTGTATTGAATGAACAGATAGGAAATCCCGTCCTAAAATGGAAATCATTTTTGAAAAACCCTGATGGTACTCAGCGTCAGGGAAATACAAATCAAAACCACAATGAGATATCACCTCACACCTGTCAGAATGGCTAAAATTAACAAGTCAGGAAACAACAGATGTTGGCGAGGATGCAGAGAATGAGGAAACCTCTTACACTCTTGGTGGGAACGCAAGCTGGTGCAGTCACTCTGGAATACAGTATGGAGATTCCTCAAAAAGTTAAAAATAGAGCTACCCTATGGCCCAGAAATTGCACTACTAGGTATTTACCCCAAAGATACAAATGTAGTGACCTGTAAGGGTACATGCACCCCAATGTTTATAGCAGCAATGTCCACAATAGGCAAACTATGGAAAGAGCCCCAAAGTCCATCAACAGATGAATGGATAAAGAAGATGTGGTATATATATACACACACACAATGGAATATTACTCATCCATCAAAAAAATGAAATCTTGCCATTTGCAATGAAAGAGATGGAACCAGAGGATATTATGCTAAGTGAAATAAGTCAGCCAGAGAAAGACAATTATTATATGATTGCACTGATATGTGGAATTTAAGAAACAAAACAGAGACACATAGGGGAAGGGAGGGAAAAATAAAACAAGATGAAATCAGAGAGGGAAACAAACCATTAGAGACTCTTAATCATAGGAAACAAACTGAGGTTGCTGAAGGAATGCGGGATGTGGGTGATGGACATTAAGGAGGGCACTGGGTGTTATATAAGACTGATGAATCACTGAACTCTACCTCTGAAACTAATAATATACTATATGTTAATTAATTGAATTTAAATAAAGTTTAAAAAAAAAAAGAAAAACCCTGATGGAGAGTCTAGAACAAAAAATACAAAATCTGAGATTTAAAAAAAAAATGTATTGAACAGTCCAAAAATTTTTATTGGGTGGTATTTGGAGAAGACAGAAGAAAAAGTAAGTGAGCTGGAAGACAAATCAATAGACTTTTGAAGAAAGAAAAAGACAAAAAAAATCAAGGGAACTTCAGAGACCTGTGGAACAGTATCAAAAGTTCTAAAACTTATCAACTGGAAATCCCAAGGAGGAGAGGAAAGAGAAAATGGGACAGAAAAAATATCTCAAGAAATAATTTTCCCAAAGTGAAAATTTTCTAAATGTGTTAAGATATATGCACATACAAAATATCCTTTGAGAGTGAAGGCAAACGTAACATTTTCAGACAAATCAAAATGAAGGGGATTCACTGATAGTTAGCCTGCCTGCCAAGAAATGCTAAAGGTGGTTCTTTAAAATGACAGGAAATGATACCAGAAAAAAGTTTTGATCTTTAGGAAAGAAGGAAGAACATCAAAAATGATGAATATCTATGTAAAAATATAAAAGACCACTTTATTCCTCTTAACTGTTTTCAAATCAATATGACTAAAGCAAAAATTATTATATTGTATTGGAGGTTTATAGTGTATACAGATCTAACACAGAGGGCAACTATAGCAGAAAGGATGGGGGATGAAAGTCTAGGTTCATACAATTAATGTGAAATGCTTCAATACAAATGCTAAGTAGAACATTAAATGATATCAAGGAACAGAAGCTTAAGGAGCAATAGATAAATTAAAACTGAGTTCTAATTTTTTAATTGATCCAAAAGCAAGCAAGAAAAGAAGACTAGAGGAACAAAAAATATATGGGAAAACAGAAAATAGAAAAATAGATGTAAATCCAATTATATCTATAATTACATTAAACATCAATCAACTAGTATAATTAAAAGGCAGAGATTGTCAGACTAGACATAAAAGCAAAATCCAACTATATGTGGTCTACAAGAAATTTAAATATAAAGAAACATATGTTTAAAGAAAAAAGGTGGCAAAATACACACAGTGTAAATGCCAATAAAAAAGCAAGAGCAGGGGCGCCTGGGTGGCTCATTCGTTAAGCGTCTGCCTTTGGCTCAGGTCGTGGTCCCAGGGTCCTGGGACTGAGCCCCGCATCGGGCTCCCTGCTCAGCGGGAAGGCTGCTTCTCCCTCTCCCACTCCCCCTGCTTGTGTTCCCTCTCTCACTGTGTCTCTCTCTGTCAAATAAATAAAATCTTAAAAAAAGCAAGAGCAGCTACATTAATATCAGACAAAACAGACTCCAAAGAGTCATATAAGACACAGCACATTTCACAATAAATGGGTTGATTCATCAAGAAAGTGTAAAAATCATAAATGCTCATATACCTAATACCAGCTTGTCAACATACATGAAGCAAAAATGGACAGAATAAAAGGAAGAAATAGAGACATCCACAATCACAGGTGGAGAGGTTAATACCCCTCTCTCATTAACTACTACAATTACAAGACAAAAAGAAAATCACTAAGGATATATATCAGGACAGCACAACCAAACACTTGACCTAACCGACCTTTATAGAACATTACACCCAACAACAGCAGAACACAAATTCTTTTTCAGTGCATAAGGTATGTTCACAGATAGACTATATACTGGCTTGTAAAACAAGTCACAACAAATTTTAAAAGACTGACCTTCTGACCACAATGAAAATAAATATCAAGAAGCTATCTAGGAAATTTTCAAATATTTGGAAATTAACCAATATACTCCTAAATAACCCATGGGTCAAAGAAGAAATCACAAGAGAAATCCAAAAATATTTCAAAATAAATGGAAATAACATGACATCAAAATTTGTGGGAAGCAGTTCACAGAACACTGAGAGGCAAATATACAGTTTTATATGCTTATATTAAGAAAGAGAAAAGGTCTAAAAATCAACGGCTTGAAGGTCCACCTTAATAAAGTAGAGTAAATCCAAATTAAGGGTAAGAAAGGAAATAACAGAGATAAGAGCTGGGATCAAAGAAATTGGAAAGAGACAACTAGAGAGAAAACAAAACCCAATGTTGGTTGACAAGATCAACAAAACTGATGAAATCCTAATTAGACCAAGGGAACAGAGAGAAGCACAAAGTAACAACTATCAGGAAGGAGAGCAGGCCAGCACTATAGTACCCACCTACATTAAAAGGATAATAACAGATATAATGAATAACTTTATGCCAAAAAATTTGACAACTTAGTTGAAATGGACAAATACCCTGAAAAGTTTAACTTACGAACTTACACATGATGAAATAGAAAACCTCAATACCTCTATATCCATGCACGTTACAAAAAACTTTTCCACGAAGAGCACTCAAGGTGGTTTGCAGGTAGAGTCTATCAGACACTAAGGGAGCATGAACACCAATCTTACACAAACTCTTGGAAAATAAAAGAGAAGGAAATGCTCTTCAACCTGTTTTTTGAGGTCAAAATATTAAGGAAAAAATAAAAACTTAACAGGGGAGAAATCTGGCAGACACTATGTTAATCAAGTGATCAAAACTATTGTCACCGGGCGCCTGGGTGGCTCAGTTGGTTAAGCGACTGCCTTCAGCTCAGGTCATGATCCTGGAGTCCCGGGATCGAGTCCCGCATCAGGCTCCCCGCTCAGCGGGGAGTCTGCTTCTCCCTCTGACCCTCTTCCCTCTCGTGCTCTCTATCTCTCATTCTCTCTCTCAAATAACTAAATAAAATCTTTAAAAACAAAAACTATTGTCACCAATACTGGGACGTACTGACCTTGGGTACCTCTGAATATGATGATGCCTTACTACTTTGGCTTCCTTGAAAGTAGTCATGAGGAAGCATGAGACCAACCCCCAAATAATGGATAGTCTACAAAATGACTACCCCGTACCCTTCAAAAATGTAAATATCATGAAAGGGAAAGAAATACTCTCAATTTTCTGATTTTGATAGCTGCACTGTAGAATGTAGGAAAATATCTTTTATTTTATTTTTAAAGCTTTTATTTCTTTATTTGACAGAGAGAGAGCATGAGCCAAGGGTGCGGCAGAGGGAGAGGGAGAAGCAGGCACCCCACTGAGTGGACAGCCAGACTCAAGGCTCGATCCCAGGACCCTGAGATCATGATCTGAGCTGAAGCCAGACACTTAAGCAACTGAGCCACCCAGGCACCCCGAGGGTTATCTTTATTTTTAAGAAATAAATACTGCACTATTTAGGGGTGAAGAACTATCATGTCTGCAACTTAGTAAAACACAGTTCAGAAATAAATTGTATTTTTAAACACAAATAAAAATAGTACATACAGGGGCAGAGCAAGATGGCGGAGGAGTAGGAGACCTAGATTTCGTCTGGTCTCAGGAATTCAGCTGAATAGGGATCAAACCATTCTGAACACCTACAAACTCAACGGGAGATCGAAGATAAGAATAGTAACAACACTCTGAACAGAAAAGCGACCACTTTCTGGAAGGTAGGATGTGCGGAGAAGTGAATCCGAGGCGATATTCGGGAGGATAGACGGTGGGGGAGGGGGCCTCCGTCGGCCGCTTCTGGTGAGTGGTGGAGCCGCGGAGCACAAAATCGGAACTTTTAGAAGTCGGCTCCGCTGAGGGACGTTGCTCCAGTGGCTAAGCGGGGGGGTGGAACCCTCGCGGGACAGTGTGGTCTCAGGACCCTCGGGGTCACAGAAAAACCGGGGGTGCCTGAGTGCGGCAGAGCTCTCAGGTATCGGAGCAGGGAAGCCGGCTGCAGAGACAGAGCCAAGGCACGGGCTCTCAGCTTGGGGTTGCCATAGACTGTGATCCATGGCCCACTCGGGCCACTGCTCCTCCAGCAGGGACCCAACAAGCGGCAGAGCCGGGGAGACTCCCCTTCCTCCCCCGGGAGGAGCGGCGCGGGGGTGCACCGCAGGGATCTGCTGGGTTTGGAGACTCCACATGGGGTCGGGTGCCAGAGATAGAAACGCTCGGTCACAGGCCGGGTGAGCACGGAGTGCGGCTGGAGACCGGGGAGACGGGAGTGACTGCTTTTCTCTGGGGGCACACTGAGGAGTGGGGGCCCCAAGTTCTCAGCTTCTCCAGGCAGAGATTGGGAGGCCACCATTTTCACCCTGGTCCTCCAAAGCTGTACCGAGAGCTTGCAGGGAACAAAAGCTCCTGAGAGCAAACCGGAGCAGCTTGCTTAGCCCGGACCGACAAGGGCGGGGCAATTCCGCCTCCGGCAAAGACATTTGGGAACCACGGCAACAGGCCCCTCCCGCAGAAGATCAGCACGAACAGCCAGCAAGCCAAGACCAAGTTTACCGATCAAGGAGAACCGGAGAACTCCAGCACTAAGGGAATACTGCACATAGAATTCATGGCTTTTTTACCATAATTAATTAGTTTTTCAAAGTTAATTTTTTTAACTGTTTTTTTTTTTGAATTTTTCTTTTTCCCTTTTTCAAACAACATCTTATCAATCCCTTTTTTAAAAAAACATTTTTTATTTTTCATTTTTAGAGTCATATTTTTATCCCTTCATAGTAGTTACCCTTATTTTTGGCATATATATATATATATAAGTTGTTCTCTCTTTAAAATTTTGAGATACAATTTCTTCTTCTTTTTTTTTAAGATTTTATTTATTTATTCATGAGAGAGAGAGAGAGAGAGAGAGGCAGAGGGAGAAGCAGGCTCCCAAGGAGCAGGGAGCCCGATGCGGGACTCGATCCCAGGACCCTGGGATCATGACCTGAGCTGAAGGCAGACGCTTAACCATCTGAGCCACCCAGGCGCCCGAGATACAGTTTCTTCTAACAGATCAAAATATACCCTAAATCACTAGTGTATGGCTTTGTTCTATTCTCCTGCCTGATCACATTCTCTCCCTTTTTTTTTCTTTTTTTTCTTTTTTCTTTTTCTTTTTAAATCTTCTTCTTTCTTTTTAAAAACCAACTTCTTATCTTATCAATTCCTTTTATAAAATCTTTTATAATTTTCATCTTTACAGTCATCTGCCATCCCTTCATTGTATCAACCCTTATTTGTACATATATAAGTCTTTCTTCCTTTAAAATTTTAGCAGGTACTTTCTTCTAACAGACCAAAATATGCCCAAAAGCTAGTGTGTGGCACTGATCTATGCACTAGCCTGATCATATTTGATCATATTCTGCTTTTTTTGTTTTGTTCTGTTTTTGTTTGTTTTTATCTTTTTCTTTTTCCTTTTTTTTTTTCCTCTTCTTTCTTTCCCTTTCTTGTCCCCTGGTTTCAGGTCTTTTCTGATTTGTATAGAGTATATTTGCTGGAGACATTGTTAACCTGTTAGCATTCTGTTCTCTCATTCATCTGTTCTCCTCTGGACAAAATGACAAGACGAAAAAATCACCTCAGCAAAAAGAACAAGAGGTAGCACCGTCTGCCAGGGACCTACTCAATACTGACATTAGTATGATGTGGGACCTAGAGTTCAGAATCATGACTTTAAAGATACTAGCTGGGCTTGAAAAAAGGGTGCAGGGGCGCCTGGGTGGCTCAGTTGGTTAAGCGACTGCCTTCGGCTCAGGTCATGATCCTGGAGTCCCGGGATCGAGTCCCGCATCAGGCTCCCTGCTGAGCGGGGAGTCTGCTTCTCCCTCTGACCCTCTTCCCTCTCGTGCTCTCTATCTCTCATTCTCTCTCTCTCAAATAAATAAATAAAATCTTTAAAAAAAAATAAAAAAAAGGGTGGAAGTTATTAGAGAAACCCTTTTTGGAGAAATAAAAGAACTAAAATCTAACCAAGTCGAAATCAAAAAGGCTATTAATGAGGTGCAATAAAAAATGGGGGCACTAACTGCTAGGATAAATGAGGCAGAAGAAAGAATCAGCGATATAGAAGACCAAATGATGGAAAATAAAGAGGCTGAGAAAAAGAGAGATAGACCACTACAGGATCACGAGGGCAGAATTCGAGAGATAAGCGATACGATAAGACGAAACAACATTAGAATAATTGGGATCCCAGAAGAAGAAGAAAGAGAGAGAGGGGCAGAAGGTATATTATAGGAGCAAATAATAGCGGAGAACTTCCCTAATGTGGGGAAGGAAACAGGCATCAAAATCCAGGAGGCACAGAGAACCCCTCTCAAAATCAATAATAATAGGTCAACACCCCGACATCTAATAGTAAAACTTACGAGTCTCAGAGACAAAGAGAAAATCCTGAAAGCAGCTCGGGAGAAGAGATATGTAACCTACAATGGTAGAAACATTAGATTGGCAACAGACCTATCCACAGAGACCTGGCAGGCCAGAAAGGACTGGCATGATATCTTCAGAGCACTAAACGAGAAAAATATGCGGCCAAGAATATTATATCCAGCTAGGCTATCATTGAAAATAGAAGGAGAGATCAAAAGCTTCCAGGACAAACAAAAACTAAAGGAATTTGCAAACACAAAACCAGCCCTACAAGAAATATTGAAAGAGGTCCTCTAAGCAAAAAGAGAGCCTAAAAGCAGCATAGATCAGAAAGGAACACAGACAATATACAGTAACAGTCACCTTACAGGCAACACAATGGCACTAAATTCATACCTTTCAATAGTTACCCTGAATGTAAATGGGCTCAATGCCCCAATCAAAAGACACAGGCTATCAGAATGGATTAAAAAACAAGACCCATCAATATGCTGTCTGCAAGAGACTCATTTTAGACCCAAAGACACCCCCACATTGAAAGTGAGGGGGTGGAAAACCATTTACCATGCTAATGGACACCAAAAGAAAGCTGGGGTGGCAATCCCTGTATCAGACAAATTAGATTTTAAAACAAAGCCTGTAATAAGAGATGAAGAAGGACACTATATCATACTTAAAGGGTCTATCCAACAAGAAGATATAACAATTGTAAATATCTATGCCCCTAACGTGGGAGTAGCCAATTATATAAGGCAATTAATAACAAAAGCAAAGAAACACATTGACAACAATACAGTAATACACCCCCCTGACTGAAATGGACAGATCATCTAAGCAAAAGATCAACAAGGAAATAAAGACTTTAAATGAAACGCTGGACCAAATGGACTTTATAGACATATTCAGAACATTCCATCCCAAAGCAACAGAATACACATTCTTCTCTAGTGTCCATGGAACATTCTCCAGAACTGATCACATCCTAGGTCACAAATCAGGTCTCAACCGGTACCAAAAGATTGGGATTATTCCCTGCATATTTTCAGACCACAATGCTTTGAAACTAGAACTCAATCACAAGAGGAAAGTCGGAAAGAACTCAAATACATGGAGGCTAAAGAGCATCCTACTAAAGAATGAATGGGTCAACCAGGAAATTAAAGAAGAATTAAAAAAATTCATGGAAACCAATGAAAATGAAAACACAACTGTTCAAAATCTTTGGGATGCAGCAAAGGCAGTCCTAAGAGGAAAGTATATAGCAATACAAGCCTTTCTCAAGAAACTAGAAAGGTCTCAAATACACAACCTAACCCTACACCTAAAGGACCTGGAGAAAGAACAGCAAATAAAGCCTAAACCCAGCAGGAGAAGAGAAATAATAAAGATGAGAGCAGAAATCAATGAAATAGAAACCAAAAGAACAGTAGAACAGATCAACGAAACTAGGAGCTGGTTCTTTGAAAGAATTAACAAGATTGATAAACCCCTGGCCAGACTGATCAAAAAGAAAAGAGAAATGACCCAAATCAACAAAATCATGAATGAAAGAGGAGAGATCACAACCAACATCAAAGAAATACAAACAATTATAAGAACATATTATGAGCAACTCTATGCCAGCAAATTAGATAACCTGGAAGAAATGGGTGCATTCCTAGAGATGTATCAACTACCAAAATTGAACCAGGAAGAAATAGAAAACCTGAACAGACCCATAACCACTAAGGAAATGGAAGCAGTCATCAGAAATCTCCCAACAAACAAAAGCCCAGGGCCAGATGGCTTCCCAGGGGAATTCTATCAGACATTTAAAGAAGAATTAACACCTATTCTCCTGAAACTGTTCCAGAAAATAGAAATGGAAGGAAAACTTCCAAACTCATTTTATGAGGCCACCATTACCTTGATCCCAAAACCAAACAAAGACCCCATCAAAAAGGAGAATTACAGACCAATATCCTTGATGAACATGGATGCAAAAATTCTCACCAAAATACTAGCCAATAGGATCCAACAGTACATTAAAAGGATTATTCACCATGACCAAATGGGATTTATCCCTGGGCTGCAAGGCTGGTTCAACATCCACAAATCAATCAACGTGATACAATACATTAACAAAAGAAAGAACAAGAATCATATGATCCTCTCAATAGATGCAGAAAAAGCATTTGACAAAGTACAGCATCCTTTCTTGATCAAAACTCTTCAGAGTATAGGGATAGAGGGTACATACCTCAATATCATAAAAGCCATCTATGAAAAACCTACAGCGAATATCATTCTCAATGGGGAAAAGCTGAGAGCTTTTCCCCTAAGGTCAGGAACGCGGCAGGGATGTCCACTCTCACCACTGCTATTCAACATAGTATTAGAAGTCCTAGCCACAGCAATCAGACAACAAAAAGAAATCAAAGGCATCCAAATCGGCAAAGAGGAAGTCAAACTCTCACTCTTTGCAGATGACATGATACTGTATGTGGAAAACCCAAAAGACTCCACCCCAAAACTGCTAGAACTCATCCAGGAATTCAGTCAAGTAGCAGGCTATAAAATCAATGCACAGAAATCAGTGGCATTCCTATACACCAACAACAAGACAGAAGAGAGACAAATCAAGGAGTCGATCCCATTTACAATTGCACCCAAAACCATAAGATACCTAGGAATAAATTTAACCAAAGAGGCAAAGGATCTGTACTCAGAAAACTATAAAATGCCCATGAAAGAAATTGAGGAAGACACAAAGAAATGGAAAAACGTTCCATGCTCATGGATTGGAAGAACAAACATTGTGAAGATGTCAGTGCTACCTAGAGCAATCTACACATTCAATGCAATCCCCATCAAAATACCACCCACTTTTTTCAAAGACATGGAATAAATAATCCTAAAATTTGTATGGAACCAGAAGAGACCCCGAATAGCCAGAGAAATGTTGAAAAAGCAAAGCAAAGCTGGCGGCATCACAATTCCGGACTTCCAGCTCTATTACAAAGCTGTCATCATCAAGACAGTGTGGTACTGGCACAAAAACAGACACACAGATCAATGGAACAGAATAGAGAGCCCAGAAATGGACCCTCAACTCTATGGTCAACTCATCTTTGACAAAGCAGGAAAGAATGTCCAATGGAAAAAAGACAGTCTCTTCAACAAATGGTGTTGGGAAAATTGGACAGCCACATGCAGAAGAATGAAACTGGACCATTTCCTTACACCACACACAAAAATAGATTCCAAATGGTTGTAAGACCTAAACGTGAGACAGGAGTCCATCAACATCCTAAAGGAGAACACAGGCAGCAACCTCTTCGACCTCAGCCGCAGCAACTTCTTCCTAGAAACATCGCCAAAGGCAAGGGAAGCCAGGGCAAAAATGAACTATGGGGATTTCATCAAGATAAAAAGCTTTTGCACAGCAAAAGAAACAGTCCACAAAACCAAAAGACAACCGACAGAATGGGAGAAAATATTTGCAAATGACATATCAGATAAAGGGCTAGTATCCAAAATCTATAAAGAACTTATCAAACTCAACACTCAAAGAACAAATAATCCAATCAAGAAATGGGCAGAAGACATGAACAGACATTTTTCCAAAGAAGACATCCAAATGGCCAACAGACACATAAAGTGCTCAACATCGCTCGGCATCAGGGAAATCCAAATCGAAACCTCAATGAGACACCACCTCACACCCGTCAGAATGGCTAAAATTAACAAGTCAGGAAACGACAGATGTTGGCGGGGATGCGGAGAAAGGGGAACCCTCCTACACTGTTGGTGGGAATGCAAGCTGGTGCAACCACTCTGGAAAACAGTATGGAGGTTCGTCAAACAGTTGAAAATAGAGCTACCATACGATCCAGCAATTGCACTACTGGGTATTTACCCCAAAGATACAAATGTAGGTATCCGAAGGGGTACATGCACCCCAATGTTTATAGCAGCAATGTCCACAATAGCCAAACTGTGGAAAGAGCCAAGATGTCCATCGACAGATGAATGGATAAAGAAGATGTGGTATATATACACAATGGAATATTATGCAGCCATCAAAAGGAATGAGATCTTGCCATTTGCAACGACGTGGATGGAACTGGAGGGTGTTATGCTGAGTGAAATAAGTCAATCAGAGAAAGACATGTATCATATGACTTCACTGATATGAGGAATTCTTAATCTCAGTAAACAAACTGAGGGTTGCTAGAGTGGGGGTGGGAGGGATGGGGTAGCTGGGTGATAGACATTGGGGAGGGTATGTGCTATGGTGAGCGCTGTGAATTGTACAAGACTGATGAATCACAGATCTGTACTTCTGAAACAAATAATGCAATATATGTTAAGAAAAAAAAAGATAGCAGGAGGGGAAGAATGAAGGGGAGAAAGTCGGAGGGGGAGACGAACCATTAGAGACGATGGACTCTGAAAAACAAACTGAGGGTTCTAGAGGGGAGGGGGCTGGGGGGATGGGTTAGCCTGGTGATGGGTATTAAAGAGGGCACGTTCTGCGTGGAGCACTGGGTGTTATGCACAAACCATGAATCATGGAACACTACATCAAAAACTAATGATGTAAAGTATGGTGATTAACATAACAATAAAAAATTATTTTAAAAAATAGTACATACACACATATATGTGTATAGAGAGAGAAAGAGATAAGGAAGAAGAATGATAAACAATGTGGTAAAATGTCAGTAATTGATGGGGCTGGGCCTATGGGATTCTTTGTAAAATTCTTGCCACTTTCCTGTAAGTCTGAAATTATGTCAGAATTAAAAGTATTAGAAAAAATATGCTTGGGAAACACTGCCCCTAACTCTTCCTCCTGGGTTTTTCCAATATCCATTAGTACATTAAGGGCTCTGACAAGTCCTGCATAAGGAAGCTGGTTTGGTATTTTGTTAGAAGATTCACTCTGTCAGAACGGGTATTTGTTTCTGACAAAGAGGTATCATCAATGTGTGACATACTGAAACAATCTATCAGTGGACTTGAAAACATGCAGGATTTAATCTACTCTGCGGTTCCACGGAAAATGCTTGCCCAGGACCCCCACTGCCCCTGCCCTGTGGTGTTCCCCAGGCTCACCCTCTTTGAGCATCTCCTTCTGCTTCAGCATGCCCTTGAGGGTCAGGAGGCGGGGCAGAGCTGTCCAACAAGCCACCGTGTGCTGGACTTGGCTCTGCAGGGTCAAGACCTGGCCTCCCCTCTTCTCCATGGAAGCCTTGAGGAGAAGCTGTGCTGTGTTCTGGTCCACCAGCACCTTATAAAACAGCCAAATCCTAGGAAGGAACGTGATGGGGATAAGGTACAAACTTATCCCCGCAGACAGGAGGTGGGTCCCTGAACCCCACTGTCCAGGCCCATTATAGGACTGCTTTACTGGCTCTCAGCCCATGGGGATGCAGTGTAATAGGGATTAAGATCATGGGCTTTGGGGTCAGCCAAACCTGGGTTTGAACCCCAGTGCTGCTACTCACTAACTGTGGCCATGGACAAGGACGTAAGCTCTCTGAGCCCTAGTTTCTTCTTCTGTAAAGTGGGGGATAAAATAGAACCACTGATATTGAGTGGATATTGCTGATAACTTATCAATGCATCATATGATGATGAGCAATGAGAAAATAAAGAGGTTCAACAAGGCTGGTATTAAACTTCCTGGAGAATTGGGGAAGGGGACATGGTCCCTATAATCCACCCAGATGTTCTTCATAGGGCACCATGGGAGACACCTCCCTTGAGGATCAACACCAGAAACGAGATCAGCCATGCCTTCTTTCGTGCACACTCACACGGGTGTGAGTGTGTTTCCCCATGGCCTTTGAAAACGCCACTGGTTGGTTTCTCTTTTTTCATTGACTACTAGGAGGCTCAGAGCCAAATTTTAAGCTGAGCTCTAAAAAATGTACGGGACCTCATGACCTCATGACATGCATTTTGTTTCCTAAAGCCACTTTGAGCACCTTCCTCTTTTCCCCATTTTTCTTTTCCCTTTACGCTCATTTCCTCATGTGTTTTGAAAAATCTAGAACAAAACTTGGCATCCGTGGGCCAAAAGCAGCCCACTACCTGTTTTGTAAATAAAGTTTTATTGAGACAGCCACGCCCATTCATGTGCATGTCATCTAAGGTGTCTCTGGGCTACAACAGCAGAGTCATTGCCACTGAGACCGTATGGCCCATAGATCCAAAAATACTTATCAACTGGCCCGTTGCCTGAAAGGTTGTCAATTCCTGACCTAGAACAATATAGGTTTTTATGATCTGCCTCAAACCCTTGAAAGACTGGAGACAACGCTGGACATTCGGACAGATGGATGAATCCGTGGATGGACAGCTCTAGGTGGTAATTCTGGGGACAGGGTTATCTAGAACCATACCCAGAGCCTTGGGTCTCCTCAAATTCACAAAAGCTGCCAGTGCTGGGACTCTGCAGGAAACAGGGCACTAACATTCAAGGGAGATCCGACCTGTGCCAGAATGAGTCCTACTCCAAGGGCCAGTGACAATGGCAGCTAGGCAGTGAACATCCTTGCTGGCCAGGCCCTGGTGGGCCATGCACGTGTGCCACTCCATTAACCCGAGGACAACCCCAAGAAGCAGGGGGAGAGACTCAGGCACAGGAAGTCACAGCGGCTGACCCAAAGTCCCAGAGGCTGAGCTGGGGTTTGAACCCGGGCAGCTGGCTCCATGGCCCAGGACCCTGATGGCCATATCGTAGTGGATAAACCTCCGTGTGAAGATATAGCCCGAGGCAAAAGACCGTCCCAACTTTCTCCCCATGACTATCTCTAGAGACTCTTGTTTTACGCTTTATATTTTATTGTCATCTTTCAAGTCATCCACAATGAATGCAGGCATTACTAAGAAAGAAAAGAAAAAAGAATGATGGGCAAAACTGAATGCCTCCTTCTTCCTTTCCCTCAAGGGCCTAAAATCAAGAACGGCCGAAGGTGGGGTGATTTAGACCCAGTCCCCGAGTCATGGAGGAGGGCACCTCTCTGAACGAAGATTTCCCATCTCCCAAGACACGAGCCCTCTGCCCTTGGAGGCCCTTCCCCTGCCTCGCACAGCCCTTGGGGGTCCTCACCTGGTTGGGGCCACCTTGCTGGACAGCTGCAGCTGAATGGCCTGGGGGGCGCTGAGGACTGCCTGGTGGAGGAGGACGCTCATGTCCCAGCCCCGGCTGCGTCTCTGGGTGTCCTGGCTGGTGTCAGCCTCCAGCAGAACCAGCTCCCGGTTGGACATGTGCACAGACAGGGAGCCGCTGAGGCTGTCTTTGTATCGTTGGGCAGCCACCTGCACCTGAGGGGAGGCAGGAGAGGGCTTAGAAGTGGAGGGAGGACTGGAAAGGTCTGTGGAAACCAGCTACGTGGGAGGGCCCTTCCTCCAGGAAGCCTTCCAGAGCCTCTCCAGCTCTGAGAACCACCAAGCCCCACAGACAGCAAGCACACAGGAAGAGAGATGGCAGAGGGAACGGTGGTGGACTGCCTTCCCTGACCCCAGCTCCTGGCCCAGGGACAGAGTCTTACCTTGTCCTTCCCAGCATGTGTGAAATGGGAATTTCCATCTTACAGATTGGGAGACTGAGGCCCAAAGAGAGTCACATATTTAATATGGGCCTGCATGGGCTCTAAAACTCATGCTTGTGCCTGAAGGGAACAGCAGGCGGGAGCAGAAGACCCCTGGGCCACTCGGTTACAGAAAAGGATGCCCCCAACAGTGCCCCCCCTGGGGCCCAGAAGACCCCCAGAAGCTCTGGGGCTTAAAGGGGAAGGTGTCCGGTGCACAAGGAGGAGCCATCCTGGGGGTCAGGCTTGGTCAGGCCCCCAGGGGTGGGGGTGGAGCAGGGAGGCCTGCTCCTCCACCAACTTTGCAGAACTGGAAGCCCCTTTCCTCATCTGAGCCTCAGTTTCCCCATCTACAGGGCAGAAGTTGCTCCAGCCCTAGGATGTACATTGAAGTGGGAAACTTTTAAAAGCACGCCTGATCCCTCCAAAGAGGAGGTGATAAACTGGTCCATCCACACAAGGGAACATTATTTAGTGATAAAAAGAAATGAGTTCTTAAGCCACAAAAAAGACTTGAAAAATCCTTAAATGCATTTTACTAAGTGAAAGCAGCCAGCCTGAAAAGGCTACATAGTGGTTCAGTGGTAGCCAGGGGTTAAGGGTAGAAGGGATCCGTAGGTGGAACATGGGGGATTTTTAGGGCAGTGAAACTCTTCTCTGTGATACAGTAAATACGGGTATATGATATTCTGCGTTTGGCAAAACCCACAGAACTATACACCCCCAAGAGTGAACCTGGATGTAAACTATGGACTTTGGTTAATAATAATATATTAATATCAGCTCGCCCGTTGGAATCTACTACACTAATGTAAGATGTTCGTAAAAGGGAACACAGTGTGGGTCGGGGGGTGGGGGCATTACATGGGAACTCTCCATACTTTCTCTGCAACTTTTCTGGAAACCTGAAACTGCTCTGAAATACTAAGTTTATTAATTTTTTTAAAGTATGCCTGGGACCCCCTGACCAATCAATTCAGCCTCTCCAGGCTAGGGTCCAGGTATGTTCTAAAACCTCCATAAGTGATTCCAATGTGGCTTGGGCTGAGAACTTTTAGGATACACCCGTGTTTTCCTCCGACTGGCCTCTGTGGTCCTGAGGACGCCCAAAGACCATGCATTCTCCACACGGGTAATATCGCCCCCAAATGCAAAACCTGGTTTGTTGGGGGTGTATTAAAAAAAAAAAAACAAAACTTCTTGTGTGCAAATCACAGATGTGCATACAGCACACAAATACAGGATGTCTACGGAATCAAGATTTCATAGAGGGGGTGTATGGTATGTGCTGACTGGCTGGTTTGTGCAAGCACACCCTGAATGACCCTGTTAATCACTGTCTTGAGAATGTACGGATGCTGTGCTCCCTCTATATTCCCATCAAGCAGGATATGTAGAAAAAACATGTTCCACATCCAAGGTCATGGGCTCTGGCGGTGGCCAACCTCGAGCATCTCCTTTGTAACAAAGAATGTCCACATGGCACGTCTTAATCTCCTTGGAGCACTGGTCATGCAAGGAGGGAGAGGCTATGAATATTTGCTGGGCTAGTTGCTGCACTATAAAATTTGCTGCATGTAGATCCCAGCAACGGATGTTTTCTCCAGTCTGCTGCTCCTGGCCTCCCTGTAAGTTCCCCCAAGAAACCTCTGTTTTGATTGCCATCTCCAGGTCATTTCTTCGGTCTCCCTGGGCCATTACCCACCCTTGGCTTAGAGTCAGCCAGGGATCAGCTGCATAACTGGTGAGCTAGCCAGGAAGCTGGAGAAAACCCTCTGAGTGCAGAGGTGTTGGAAAGGGGAAAGAGGAAAAGGGAAATCTGTGGGGGAAATGCCAACTTGGCCAGGGACCTCTGTGTGGGGTGGAGTGGCCCAGAGGTCAGATACTTGTGGACCACTGCATGAGTACGGGACGCCCTGAAAATACCAGCAAGTCTAATGCACTTGTTGGAGAAAGTGCATGCTGTGCAGGGAAGGGAAACGAGAGCATGATAGTAAGTTAGAGACCTCAATGCACCGTTTCGCAAAGCTAGGAGGGCGCAGGATGCCACTGATTAAGATCCAGGCACTTGACCACTAGGTATTTACCCAAAAGATACAAAAATACTAATTTGGGGATGCCTGAGTGGCTCAGTTGGTCAAGCGTCTGCCTTTGGCTCAGATCATGACCCCAGGGTCCTGGGATTGAGCCCCGCATCGAGCTCCTTGCTCAGTGGGGAGTCCACTTCTCCCTCTGCCGGCTGCTCCCCCTGCTTGTGCTCATGCTCTCTCTTGCAAATAAATAAATAAATCTTAAAAAGAAATACTAATTCGAAGAGACACATGCACCCCGATGTTTATAACAGCATTATCTACAACAGCCAAATTATGGAAAGAGCCCAAATGTCCATCAACTGATGAATGGATAAAGAAGATGTGGTAGGGGAAGAATGGGGGGCGGAAATCGGAGGGGGAGACGAACCATGAGAGACGATGGACTCTGAGAAACAAACTGAGGGTTCTAGAGCGGAGGAGGGTGGGGGGATGGGCTAGCCTGGTGATGGGTATTAAAGAGGGCACATTCTGCGTAGAGCACTGGGTGTTATGCACAAACAATGAACCATGGAATGCTATATTAAAAACTAATGATGTAATGTATAGTGATTAACATAACAATAAAAAATTTAACAGAGGGACAAATCAAATTCTAATCTTATACCGGTGTACTTTTCAAACTTACTCCTTCAATCTTAGTCCTGACCACACATAAAATTCTTTCCCGAAGATTCTCCTTCTCGAACCTTCTACAACTTTCTTTTTTCATTTAGATTTTGTCCTAAGCTTCCCTCTCTCTAAACAACCAGTCTCATTTCAGGAAAAAATTATTTTCTTTTCCCTTAACCAAAATGTATTCTCATTCTGAAACCTTTCTTAGGCATCTCCTGCCTATCCTATAGACAGAGTGTGGCTTTCCTTATTATTTCCAGCAGTCTGTATTTTAAAAAGCCTCCCCCCCCTCTTTTTTCTTCAGTTTCTGCAGGCGATGTTTTGGTTATTAAAAAAATTTTAAAGAAAGATGTGGTAGGTGTACACAATGGAATATGACTCACGCATCAAAAAGAATGAAATCTTGTCATTTGCAATGACTTGGATGGAGCCTTGGGTGTTCTGGGACAAGGACAGCCATGCAAGTTCGATATGCCAAGCAGGGTTTGGATGGGGCTTGTGGCAACGGCAATGGCACAGGTGAGTGCCACCAGGTTTCTGGTCATGGTTATGGAAAGGAGCTCGGATGCAATGCAGCCTTTTAGAATAGCATGCCTTACAGCAGGAGAAGACACGGCTAAGCGGATCCCAGGGACCATTCCCACTCTGCATCCTATATGGGCTAAGGGACACACTCCAAAAGCCCAAGTCAGACAGTGCCCAGACCATGCCTACTTGCAACAATGCGGTACCTTGACAAACAGCCCCTAGTGCAGAAGAACACTCCACTCGGTGCCCAGGGACTTAGGTCATCCTGAAGGACAGCCATTAACAGAGGCAGCGGAGCCCCAGCCAGTGCCGTCTTCTGTGCCGGAAGGAGACGGACCAATCCCTGAGCATGTGCGGTACCCTGATGGGTCCAACCCTCCACAGAAAGTCTCTGGAGAGGCTCCAGCAGGGGACACAGTAGTCAATGGGCCGAGCCTCGAGCAGCATGGATGATACGGCTCTGTGAGCCTGTTCCTGCTGCCTTTTTTTTTTAATGATTTTATTTTTTAAAGGTTTTATTTATGTATTAATTTGCAAGACAGCGACAGAGTGAGAGAGAACATGGGTGGGGGGAGGGGCAGAGGGAGAAGCAGACTCCCCACTGAGCCCAAAATGGGACTTGATCCCATGACCCTGGGATCGTGACTTGAGTCGAAGGCAGACGCTTAACCTGAGCCACCCAGGATCCCCTTTAACGATTTTTAAGTAATCTCTACACCCAACGTGGGGCTCGAACTTACAACCCCGAGAGATCAAGAGTCATGTGCTCTACTGACTGGGCCAGCCAGGTGCCCCCTGATCCCACTGTTCTGTGCACAGACAGGTGACGGAGGACTGACCCTGTGGCTGCTCCAGCAGGAGGCACAGGATGGCATGGCGACGGGGCACGCACTCTAGGGCAACGACATACGGAAGGACATACTCCGATGCCTAAGAGGTACGAACATCACCGTTTACCACGTAGATGCACACACGGCACACACCCCAGCCGGAAATCAACAGGCTAATGAGTTGGCCTGCGTCCACCTCCTGGAAGATGTGCCAACAGAAGACATTGCCACCTGGCTCGCCGAGAAGATGAGACATCCAGAACAACGGTCCTGGTGGGCCACTGCTAAGAACCGGGGTCTACCACTGTGTTACAAAGACATCGCAACCACCTGCCAACAACGCCCAACCTGTGCTGGGAATGACCGTGACCTTTGCCAAGAGACACTGGACAGGTAGCAAAGGGGCAGGTCGACTGCATGGGTCCCTTGCCTCTCTCTGGCGGCTGCCGTTCTGCTCGGATGCATGTGGACGCTGATGCAGGACCCCTGCAAGCTTGCCCCAGTAAGCGTGCTACCCAGTGAGGCCACCATCGGTGGCCTAGAACAGCTGTGCACAGCTCGCGGGGTGCCCACTGACACTGACAGCCACTAAGGCCACCACTTTGCAGGACGTGAAGTGCAGGAGGGAGCCAAAGCTCAAGACACCCACTGGCATTTTCCTGTACCATCCCCTCCCGCTGCAGCTGGACTGATGCAGCGCACGCATCCACTGTGGCAACAGATGTGATGACAAACCCATCTACGCCACCGGTCAACAGCTCTACGGACATTGAATGACCATGTACGTTTCAACCGTCCCAGGGACTATACCCTCCTCACTCACGGACCTGACTTAGAATCCGAGCAAACACAGCATGCAGGAAGGATGTTCTCTGCTGCAGGTGGGGACACAAGGTTACCTTTAATGCCCCCGACACAAGATCTACCTCCAGGGGGAGATATAATTAAATGACCCTGGAAATAGCAGACAAGTCCACCGTGGTATGGAGTTTGGGTCCCATGGGGGAAGAGGGACAGAAGGAGACCTAGCCACCTCCCATTTCTCCACCCCATTCCGCCAAAAACAATGGAGGCACACAACCCGGCCCTCATATAAAAAGGGACACTATCCTCACTGCCTCATGACGCATCGTTAGACAGAGGTTCACCCCACTGCGTAACAGAGCGGGGACGCTTTGGTGTTGGCAAACATAACCTCAGCCAGGGGTGGTGTTATCTCACACGTTCAGTTAGACAATCATGACTTGCCTTTACTGGTGCCTACTCAACAGCGTACTTCTCCCCCTTAGATTGTGCAGGGGAACCTGTTCACTGATTGGGCTAACCTTGGCTCCTATACAGAATAAGACCGCCTGCTGGGTGTGTCGTGACCCCCCCGCAATCACAACTGCAGGCCTTGCCTGGCGAATCCAAACTGCCAATCTCAGCCCTTGGAAACACTTCTACGCTTAGGAAAACCCCTCTTTGCCCATCTCCGGACTGACACGTGTTCCCAGGGTATATGGGCTCCCCCTCCCGGGAAGACACAAAGAAGAAAGTTTTCCAACTGATACAGGAGCAGATAAATAAGACTCTGCCAGTAGGATATGCCATTTGGGATGGCCTGGTACGGTCCCAGGTACAACTTATGCAAGCGGCCCCATTGTGCACAGAGAGGTACAATGGGACCACAAATGCTATAGGTCATGATGTCAGGTAGATACCCACACAACGAAGTGATCACACTGTACTCATGACCACTGATATCTGGCTCGGGAGACAACACGCATCCGTTCCCACAGGTGCTTTCCCCCTCCCTGGGAATGTACAAATGCTGTGCTCCCTCTATATTCCCATCAGGCAGGATATGTAAAAAAAAAACATGTTCGGCCTTCAAGGTCAGGGGCTCTAGGGGCGGCCAACCAGGTGCACCTCCTTGATAACAAAGAATGCCCGGATAACAGGCCTTGATCTCCTTGGAGCGCTGGGCTGGCCAAGCGAGGAGGGGAAGGACTACACATAGTTGCCAGGAGAGTTGCTACAGTATCAAAACTTGCTGCAGTGGATGCTCTGTGGGGAGCTTCAAGAGGGGGGCAGAGGCTGACAAGGCTGAGCTCCCTAGCCCCACTTCACCCACAGAGCTAAGGTGAACAAAGGGTCCTGCTGTTTTAAAAAGTAAGGATAGGGGTGTCTGGGTGGCTCAGTCCGTGAGGCGTCTGCCTTCGGCTCAAGTCATGATCCCGGGGTCCTGGGATCAAGTCCCGCTTGGGGCTCCCTGCTCCGCGGGAAGCCTGCTTCTCCCTCTGCCTCTCCCGCACCCCCTCGGCTTGCGCGCTCGCTTTCTCTGAAATAAATATATAAATACAATCTTTTTTTAAAAAAGTGATGATAAAGTCTGAGCCCTTGAGATGACCCAGCATCCAGGTTTTCAGTACCTCTGCCCCATGATGAGCACAGTCAGGGGCATCAGGCTCCCATCTGGGGTCTTCCACCTACACACTCACCGACTATGTACAAGCCGTGTCATCTCTCTCTGTGTCAGATTCTTATCTGCAGAAGGCTACCATAGCAGTGTCATGGGGCATCCACGAGATGAGCCACGTAAAGTGTTGCGAACAGAGCCTGGCACGTGGTCAACACTCCTAACACCATCGATTAGAGTGATAGCACACCCTCAGATCTGGGATGCCAGGGGCCCTGAGAAGCACCGTGATTTTATGGACCTCCCCCCCACCGCCATGAGAGCGAAAAAGCTGGTAACAAAACAACGAACCGGTGGGAATTTGAAGACACATCCTGATTTCAGAGCTGTTGATCCGTGAAAACAGGTGCCTCTGAGGAGGACCAGTTTCCAAAATCGAAAGCTCTTCTCAGGCTCCTTTAAAGTTCCTGAAGCCACCAGCAAGGGCTGAGCACATGGCAAGCATTTAAAAATTGCTGTCAAGTTCTGAGCCTCATCACAGGTGGGACTACCCATCTATACCTCCATCTCCCCAGTCCGCTGATTCCTGTGTACACAGCACACGAGGCTTGCTCGGTGAAGCAGCTAACACGTGAGGTTTTCTAAGCATCCAGCACTGGGGCCAGCAGAGCACAGCCCTCCTGCCTGGCCCCCCTTCCTGCCCTTTATTTCCTTGTAGAGTTAAACCCTTCAGTGTTTCCACCCCACGCCGGGCAAAACACTCCGAGGTCAAAAAAGGATCAGACGGCTTCTCCCAAACACAGAACAGGGTTGAGAGGACAATTCTGCCTCTCTCCATTTTCAAGGGTGAACTGTGATCCTTCTACCCGTTCCCCCCACCTCCAGGGAGCTCAAACTCCTTCTGGCCTGGACAATCACTTCCAAATGATGGATTTGGAAACCTCCCTGCCATCTGTTCTTGATTCTTGGGCCGGCTGTGTGGCTAAGCTCAACATCCTGGTGTGGCCTCCCCCGCCCCACACCCGGGCCTCCATCCTCCCTTCCTTCCGCCCCATCTCCCAGCAAGCTGTCTGCTCCGCTCGGAGACAGCACTTGGCAGGCAATTCGAGGTCATCCCAGAGGGACCACGTCTGTACCTGTAAGTCTGGAGGAAATCTTGGTCTGTGGGGATGTCTGAGCTGGAGGAGGAACGCCAAGTGGGAGTCAGATCTGTTCAGCTGGACTGAGACCTGTTGATAGGGTCAGGGGGAGCAGAGAAGGGAGATGCAGAACTCCAGAAGGTAGCTGGCTGGGCACTCGAAGAGGAACAGGTCATCCCAGAGTTTGCCCACAGCCCAAGCCAAGAGCACATGCCGAAACCACCTTCTGTGATGCTTCTTAGCCCCAATCTTACCCAGGCTGCATTACTTGGAAGCCTAAGAAGTGAGGCCCCAGACATGGATCTGGGAAGATAACTCTGGGACCTTGGCCCCCCCTATGTCCCCTGCCACGGAGCCTGCTCATGCCTCCCGTGTTCATGGCTGCATTCCATTTGACCCTGACCATGAAGCGGACACTGGACTACTAGCTTTAAAACTGTCACCTCATTTAACCCCCACTCCTGCTCTCACAGGCTGGTATCACTATCCCCATTTCACAGCAAGAAAACCGATATTCAGTGGGGTTGAATAATTTACCCAAGGTCACACAGTCAATCAGCAGTGGAGCTAAGATTCGGACTTGAAAGCTCCCTGGAGATGGAGACAGAGACAGAAACCATCGCTCGGGCATCCCCAGTACATAGTACACAGCCCGGCATGTGGCAGAGACACAATCCGTGTATGGAACGAGCAAATATATACCTACAGCAGCTGCTGTACATGGTCACCAAGCTACATTTTCTTTCCCTCCCGGACACACAGCTAAAACTACATTTCCCAGCCTCCCTTGCAGCTGGGTAGGGCCATGTGATGAGTTCTGGCCAGTGGAAGGTGAGCAGGAGTGGCCTGCCCCCCCTTAAGGGGCTGGCCCAAGAAAACCTCCTGCATGAGTCCCACTGTCCCCGTCCCCCTGTACATGCGGCAGCAAAGCCACAGAGCCGCACTGCACTGTGACAGGACCGGGCAGTAAACCTTCACAGGAAAGCAGGCTTTTATTACAACAGCCAATGCATCCTGAGTCCTCCCACGCTCACTGCCACGGCCACCCCGCCCCCTCTTCAGCCACCGCCCAGGGACACCTGCCCTCTGACCCAAACACCTCTCCTCCCTCAGAGAGGAGGCAGAACTGAGCCATCTGACCTGGGATGTGATGTTGTGGTTGATGGTGGCCCTTGTGTCCAGGCTGCAGTCAAATGCTCCCCGGGGACCCCATCTGAAGATGACATCCCCATCCAAACGCAGGGCCTGGGGGAGCCTCAGCTGGAAAGAAACAGTACCATTTACTCCCTCCAACAGCTGAGGTCTGCTCGGAGGCTGCAGACCGGTGTTCGCCCAACCCGGGGACAGGTACCTGGGAGGCGTGAGCAGCGTCCAGGGCCAGGCTGTGCCAGATGTCCCCATGCTGAGATTGGTCACGGTGCAGACCCTTTAGGTGCAGCATGACTTTCTGGTTGACTTTCAAAGTGGCCTCAACCTCCCTGTTCTGAGCCTGGGCAAGCAAGAACCAGTGGCACTGAGAGAGAGGACTTCCCATCTCCAAGTACCTGCAGAAGCCAGCCTTAGAATCCACCAGGTGGAAGAAAATGGCCCCAAGATGGATGGGTTAAAGCTGTCCACGCTATCCATACACAGGGCAGGAAGTGGGGACAGGTGCACGGGGGTCTTTCAAACTGGGATGCTAAAGTAGGGTTAATGGCATGGGCTTGAGGGGGCAAATCTGAGGACTCGTGTCTCACTCCAAGGGAGCGCCCTGGTATTAGTCTGCTTTGTTCACCGTGGTATGTCTCATACTTAACACAGGTCTTGGCACATGGCAACTGTTCAATAAATATCTGGAAGGGTGCAGAATCACTCGTGATCGCCTGCAACCCCAAGGCCAAAGCCAGGTTGAAGTGACATAGTGTGGCAGGAAGGATAATACCCTCCCTCCCAAAGATGCCCACGTCTCAATCCCTGGAACCTATAAATATGGCAAAAGGGACTTTGCAGTTAAGAATCTTCAGATGGGAAGATTATCCTGGATCAGCTTGTGGGCCCAAGGTAATGATAAGTGTTCTTATAAGAGGGAAGCAGAAGGGTCAGAGAGAGAGAGAAGATGCTACTCCTGCTGGGTTTGAAGATGGAGAGAGGGACCATGACCCAAGAGACATGGGTGGCTTTTAGTAGCTCGAAAAGGCAAGGAAATGGATTCTCTCCTGGAGCCTCCCAAAGGAATGTAACTCTGGCAACACCTGATTTTAGCCAAGTGAAACCCATTTTGGATTTCTGATCTCCAGATCACGTAAGGTGAGTTGCATTGTCTTAAACCACCAAGTTCATGGTACTGTGATATAACAGCCACAAGACACTAACACACATGGTTCATCACGTATTCACTCAGCAGCTTTGTAGCCTCCCCCACATGCCAAGCCCACGGGAGGAGGGTACGCCATCTGTTCTGATCTGTGCTGAGGGAGACGTTAAAAATGTCTTGCTGCAGAATTTTATCGTCAGTGTATAACTTTAGAAGAATCCGTGGCTTTATTTTAGAAACAAGATGGAAGAGGGATAAATAAAAGCCCAAGAGGAGAAAAATAAATGTGTGTCATTAAACAAAGACAGGGTTTTTAGGAAGAACAGAGAGCCAAATTCAACTCCATTCAAGGGTCCCCGTTGACTTGGTTCTCGCCTCTTGTCCGCAGGTGGGATTTTAGGTCCCGTGTGTCCGATCTTCTGATTTCTTTTTAATTAGAAGCAGAAATCTGGGTTTTACCCCGAATCTTCTGATTTTAAATGTGGACAATGTTTTTAAAAACGTGAAGTGCGAAGCAGGCCAAACAAAACACATCTGCAGGCTGGACCTGGCCCATGGCGCCATTCTGCAATCTCCGGTTTGAAAAAAACACTCAACACCATGGGGAGGTTTTTCTGCAGGTGTGTTGGGCTGCCATTCTGTCCTTTGTTTCATCTCAGGAGCTCCAAGGACTCTGGCTACCAAGCCTCTGGGAGCCATCCACAGCCCTGTTTAACTGGTGGGGCAGGTGGGGACCCTCGAAGAAGAGGTCTCAGTGCTCAATAGCTGGCCCCCCTTCACCCTCCTTCAGCAGACCTTTGTATCTTCCACCAGGGAGAAATGCCCACTAACTTCTTCGTCTAGGGCCTGACACATAGTAGGTGCTCAATAAATGCTTGCTGGAGAAGGGGGTTACCTCCCGGGGCTTTTACTCCTACAAGGATCCAAAAGGAGTCTGGGATGAGGTCTGAGTGGGCACGTGTCAAGTACCTGAGGACGATTATTACATTATGTTTCAGTCCCCACAACCACGGCCTAAGAGATGGGTACTGTTGTCTCTGTTTTATAGACGAGGAAACGGGGGTCCAGAGCTGTGGAATCATTCACTATGGGCACGTGGGCAAAAATGAATTTCAGTCTCAGGAAGACTAATGCCAATACCTTCTAAGTCAGAGGTCCGAGAGCTGTGGCCAGGGAGCCAGACCTGCCTCATGTTTATAAATAAAGTTGCCTTTGTCAGTTCAGGCTGCTCTCGCAAAAGTCCCATAAACGGGGTGGTTTAAACAACCGAAATTTATTCCTCATGGTTCTGGAGGCTGGAAGTCCGAGACCAAGGCGCCAGCATGGTTGGGTTCTGGAGAAGGCCCTCTTCCTGGCTGGCAGGCGGCTCTCTCCTTCCTGCGCCCTCGCCAGGTGGACAGAAATCTCATCGTGGGGGCTCCAGCCTCATGACCTCACCACCTTCCAGAGACCCTGCCTCCCTATACCTTCACATTAGGGCTTCAACATATGAATCTGGCAGTCGGCGGGGGGGGTGGGGGAGCCACACAAGCATTTAGTCCTTAGCTAAAGTTTTATCAGAAGACGGTCGGGCCCATTCACTTGTGTGTTTTCTAGAATGTGTCTTTCGAGAATGTGTACTTGCAACAGAGACCTGACGGCCCCCATAGGCGAAAATCATTACTATCTGCTCCTTTTCAGAAAAAGGTTGTTGCCTCCTGCTCTGGGTCAGGTGCACAACAGACTCTCAGTAACTCGGGGATGACAACGATTCATTGAGCGTGGATGATGACGCGCCAGGCCCTGCAGCTCCAATGGTAAACAGAGGCGTACCTTGGAGATATTGCGGGTTTGGTTCCAGACTGCCCCAGAAACCAGGGAGCAAGTCTGGCAACAAGCAAGTCAGATGAAATTCTTGCTTTCCCAGTGCGCACACCAGTTATGTTTACACTCGTCAATTAAACGTGCAATAGCATTTACGACTAAAGAAGAAAAGTACATACCTTCATCTAAAGAATCCTCATTGCGAAAAAATGCTAACCGTTGTCTGAGCTCTCAGCCAGTTGTAATCACAGATCACCATAACCAACGTGATAATAATGAAAAAGCGAAATATTGCCCGAGTCACCGAAATGCGACACAGAGACAAAGTGAGCAAATGCTGTTGGAAAAATGGTACCAACACCCTTGCTGGATGCAGGGTTGCCACAAGCCTTCAATTCGTATTTTAAAAAATGCAATATCTGCAAAGCGTAATGAAATAAAGTGCCATGACATGAAGTATGCAGACACGGTACCAATCACGGATCTTATGGACTAGCAGGGGGAACAGTGATTGGTCAAAGAATCACGTCAAAATAGGACTGAGATTTGTGGGAAGTGCTAGAAACAGAAGTGTGGGGTGTGCAGGACATGTAACCAGGGGATGGGAGGTGGTCTGGGGGCCATGAAAAGCTTCCTGGAAGAGAGGACGTGTGAGCTGAACCCTCATCAATGAGTACAAGGGAAGGAGGCAAAGCTGAAGGAGTGACAGCTCCAGGCACAGAACACACAAAGGTCCTGGAGCAGGAAAGAGCCGGGTGAGGAACCAAAAGGAGGCTGAGTGAAAGGTGGCAGCAGAAGGGACAGAGTGGTCTCAGGTGGCCTGGAGGGTCAGTAAGACCAGAGGGGCATGGCCAGGGTCTTCGTCCAGAGAGAAGGAGTGGCATGATTCTGCCAGCATACTGGAAAAGCCCCCTCTAGCCATGAGGTAGGCTAGAACAGCAGGAACAGAGTGGAACAGAAAACCCAGGCTGGAGAGCATTCTGCTCGTCCAGTTCAGAGGAGATGGCAGCTTGGATCGGGGACCGCTGGTATGCCCGGTCCCCGGGCTCTGCTCACTTACGGCATGCTGGCTCCAAGCAACGGCGCACCCCTCCACGTTCCTGGGGACGGCCTTGCCGTCATATGGGTGGGTCAGGCCTGCGCAGACCTGGGAGGGAAGGGCATACACGCGCACACACATACAGAGATGGGTCAGTGGCAGACGGGGCCTCCCTCTGCTCCCAGGCCCCTTCCCAGCTGTGTCCCAGAGCCCACTCACGTAGGGGTGTCCGGCCTGGTAGCCCAGGACTACGGTCTGCAGGGTCTCCTCTTGGCCGTTCAGGACGAGCCTAGTTTCCAGGGAGCATCGCTGGTGTTGCCTATCCGCTGTGAAGGTCTCCTGCAGGAGGAGGCTCTGCGGGATGGGCAGAGGCAAGGCGTGCCTGGCATGGAGAGGGGAGAGTGGGCCAAAGCCATTAAAGCTTCTGGCAGGGTCAGGGGACAACCGGGCCCCAGGAGCTGAGACCGGGCCTGTCACAAGCTTGCAGGGTTAAGACCGTCACAGAGAGAAGAACATCAGGACACACATCAGCCCTGCGTCTCGCCAATCTACGTCCATTCACCATAACGCCATGCCCTCGTGACAACCTCGTGACCTGGGCACGGCGGGGGTCATCACTAGCCCCTGGCAGCAGAGACCCAAGGACAGGAAGCACCTGGGGTCTGTTACCTTGGGCACTGACTTCTCCATGCCTCAGTTTTCCCAACTGGGAAATGGGGGCTCAAATACTAGCCCCCCACCCCAATCCCAACCACGGTTGGGATCATAGGAGATAATGTCTGGTGAGCACGGCTCACCCTGCCCCCCGGGACCCTCCACACTGCAGACCCTCCTGACAGATGCCGCACATAAGGGGATGGGGCCACACAGACCTGAGGAGGAAGGTCCCCCGCTTCTGGTACAAGCTCCTGTCCCGTGTCACCTCCTCCAGCTTGCCCTCCAACTCCAGGCCCTGAGGCTGGCCCCTGGTGCTGGTCACCAGAGCCGTCAGCGACATGTGAGTCTTCTGGGGCTGTAACAAGGACCAGGCCGATGGAGAGGGATGGCCCAGTGGGGACCAGGCTCCTTAAACATGGTGCCCGGGGGCCCGAGGGGCAGCTCCCCCTGCCCGCCCATCGCCCTGGGAGTGACTACCTGAGAAGGGGCTGCTGAACAGGACCACAGCCTCACCCCAGAGCAGACCCCAAGATCGCATGGGCACACCGCCATGCCTGGACCTCCCCAGGTGCCCAGTGAGGAATGGTCTTGGGCTTCTGGCTCCATGAGGCGGAGCTTTGCTCCAGGGTCTGCGCTAATACGGCTGGGGTCCATTTTACAGATAAAGAAACTGAGCTCAGGAAGGCCCAAGGTCATAGGCTGAGCACTAAATGCTTTCCCATCCCAGGTGAGGGATTTGGGGTCTCTCAAGAGCGGAGCCTCCAGCATGGGCCGCCTGGACCCACCTGCTCCATATGCCTGTAGGCGGCCGTTAGGTTCAACTCCTGCAGGGGGCCCTTCAACCAGCAGTGAAGCGTCTTAAGGTCCTGGCTGTTCTCTGCGTGGATCTCGCTCCACACTGCGGCGCTCCAGGCTGATTCTACTTCACTCCGGCTGCGGAAGAGGCTCTGGGCCAACGTTGTCACCGTGGATACCTACGGCGAGTCAGGGGAGGGCAACCAAAGCCTTTGCACACCCTATGCCCTCCCCCTGGGATGCCCTTTCTCCCCATTCCCACTTAGGGAACTCCTACTCATCCTTCAAAACCCCTCGGATACCATCTCTGTGAGGCCTTTCCCGACGGGTCCAGGCAGAAATTGCTGTTCCCTACAGTGTCTTGAGGAAAGAGGACAAACTTCCCTCCATCCCTCAGCCCTAAGCAGAGAGAGAATCTGAAGTATCAGTCATGAGAAAAGATAAATCCCTTCCCCCTCTCTCCTCTTTGGCTCGGAAAGGGAGTATGATCTCACTGGGCCAATATTATTAGCAGGCAGGGTCTCTGTGTCCTGAGGGGCATGCACCTGCAGGTGGCCTTCTCTTCCTGCACCATTGCTATGGTCTTCAGAGCCCTGGGAAGAGCTGGGGGAGATAGAGCACCAGAGTTCTGGGTAGGGCTGTGCACCCCAGCCCACTGCCCCTGGCACAAGCCCCATCAAGAATAGCACGGTGCCTGTACCCCGTAGGCCACTGACCCCTGTTCACATGGCTCAGGGCCTCCCAAGTGGAGGTGATGGGGTCAAAATAGGGTTTAGGCATGACTGAAGCCCCTGCCACATACTAGAATTCCATAACACCTTGTCCCATAGGTCACTGACCTTGGGTCTCCCCCCAGAACCTACAGGACCCCCATTGCCAGCTGACCGTTTCAGGGAAGGGCCCCTCCTTCTACCCAGCTGTTTGGGCCAAAACCTTGGGGCCATTTAGGTCTTGCCTTGTGCTCCCTCCCACTGCTCATCCACCAGCAAATCTATCGGTTCCACCTGCAAACTAGTTCCAGAATCTAGACACCTGCTACCATCTCTGCTGCCCAACACCCCCCTGTCCCCACCCCCCGGCCCGGGACAGGCCACTGTCGGGCCCCTGGCTGGGGTGTCTGCAGGAGCTGGCTGGCTGACTCCACCCTGCTACCACTCAGCCCCTGCCTCAGAGGGACTCTGCTGTCCCCAGGATGGGCCCACAGAGCTGCCTCTTTCTGGGTCCAAGTCAGGCCCGGACCTCCTGCTGTGTCCCACTCGTCATCCCAACACGGGGAGAGGCTATGTGCCAGGCTCCCTCGGGGGACACCTGGGGCATCTTTCACGGGTTGGTTTTCTTCCCAACCGTTACGCTTCAGAGATCAAAGAGGTGCAAAGAATCATACTCAATTACACCCAGCAGCTGGTAGGAAATTGACCTACGACCTTGAAGTGTTCATGCTGGTTTTTGGCAAAGGCCTGATGTCTACTTGTTTCCGAGTTCCCCCTCAACCTGCTTTCATGTTTTAACCTATCAGCGGCTAAGCAAGAATACGGGAAACTGAGATGGGGGGGGGGCGGTCCACTCTCCCAAATTCACTTGGCAACTAATTCTGAAGACTATAAACGCTGGGCCATCCAAACTGCCCACATCTGTGACCTGGTATCAGGCCTGGGTGCTGTTCTCCCTCTGCATGCAAGAAGTTCTGAATGGCAGGGAACCAGGCTCCTGGGCCGCGAGTCCAACAGCAGGGAGCGGAGCAGAGGACGTAACCGAGCATGCGCACCCGGAGGTACGTGGTAGCCGGGGTGTAGACGTGGATCTTGCCCTCCCTGTCGAGGCCCTGGTTCCTGTAGGCCACGTTCATCACCAGGTTCTTGAGGGTCCAGGCCTTGCCCAGTGTCATCTCCAGGACAGCCTGGAACATGGGTCGGCGTGGCCAGTCCAGCCTGTGAGCCGCGGAGACCGTCAGCCATGGACTATCCATGTTCAAGGCTCCTGCGAGAGGTAGAGAGGGAGAAGCAGGTATAACCCGTATGAAAAGATGGAAAGAGCTCCTGGCAGGTACCAGGAGGTCCCCGCAGCTTCATCTCAGCCCCTATGGGCATGTCTCAGAACTGAGGATGCCTGGGATGGAACAGGAGGCAACTTTACAGAACGCTGCTCATGTTCTGAATCTTGACAGGGGCGACACTGGTGTGTGCACCTGTCAAAACTCATTAAATGGTACCCTGGAGTGCATTCCACTCTAGTTAAGGCGTGAAATGTACAGAGGTCTACAGCTTACTTCGACCTGCACCAACAAATAACACGGATGGTAAGGGGGTAGATATGTGGGGGTAAAACGTTAACGGTGGAATCTTGGGCTGAAAATATGTTGGTGTTAACGATACAATCCACTGCACTTTTCTGTAGGTTTGACAAGTTTTCATAGAGACATGTTGGGCCAAAGAAATGCACGAAGAAGTTGGAGAGAGGGCACAGGCGTGTGGTAATAAAGGTAATAAAGAATGTGGCCTTTACTTCCCAAGCTGTAGCCTCGTTAAGCCTGTGCTGCCATCATCTATAAAACGGGTACAGTAAGACTGCTCACTGGGTACCAGGACAGAGGAAGCACTCATTAAGAAGAGTAAATACTAGGATGCCCGGGTGGCTCAGTGGGTTAAGCGTCCGCCTTCAGCTCAGGTCATCATCTCAGGGTCCTGGGATCGAGCCCCGCGTCGGGCTCGCTGCTCCGCGGGGAGTCTGCTTCTCCCTCTCCCTCTGCCTCCTCCCCCCTGCTCATGCGCTCTCTCTCCCTCTCTCTCAAATAAATAAAATCTTTAAAAAAAAAAAAAAAAGGAAGAGCCATCACTCTCACCACCATCATCAAAAAGGTGACATTCAATATAACCTTTTGCCCTTCCATGATTCACTGAAAGCAGGTCTCGTATTTTGTCATGAATACCCCAATCCATTCGAGGACTAATTCAGCCAATATTGCTCGGGACACTGGGGATGCGCAGTGAACAAGCAGGCACAGCTCCTGCCTTCATGCAACTAGCAGTCCAGAGGCAGTGGATGGCAGAAGGGACAGATCTTGAACAAATAAACATATAATGAGACCCAAGTAAAAAATGCTGAGTGCCATGGAGAAAAATAAAGGTGGGGTTTGATGAGGCTCGGGCCAGGGCAGCCAAGGCTCCCATGAGGAAGTGACAATCGAGCAGAGACCTAAATGAAAAGCGGTGGGAGTCCGTCAAAGGGGAGGGCGACCTCCCACCTGCTGGAGATTTACTGTCTGGGCAAACTGAGGCAGAGAAGCCTGGATGTAGGAAAACCAGACACAGTGAGGACAGAAGGTGAGCTGCCCAGTTGAGAACAGGGAGATGCTGAAGAGAATAGCCCAGGGCCCTGCCCTGCTGCACCCCTCCCACGGGGGACGGAAAAACTGCTCCGCGGAAGAACAGAATGAAAAAGAAAGATCCACAGATACAAACCCCAGGGCTCCCCGTTCAACTGCTCGACAGAGAAGCCCATCAAAGTGTACCCCCAAACACATGTAGAGCTTCTTCCAAATAAGTTCTGAGTGGCCAGTCCTTAAACACAGCACATACCTAAGTCTTGTCTGACATTTGAGGAAAGCTACTAATGGCAATTCAAAAAAAAAAAGTTAAGAGAAACTCAGGGAGAACAGATCAAAGTCCCCCAGGTCTGTAACATCTACTTTCAGAGAAGTAAGAGGAGTTGTGTTCACAGAGCAGGACAGTACAAGAAAAGAACTCTCAGGAACAAACAAGAGCTCTTGGAAATACAAGATAGCCAAAATTAAAATGTAGTAGAAGGGCTGGCAGATGGAGTTAAGGAAATAGGTCCTCAAAACAGAACAAAAAAAGATAAGGAGATGGAACAAAGAAGAGAAAAGAAAGAAAATTAGAGGCTCAGTTTCTGAGGACCCAGATCTGACCAACAGGAATTCCAGAATCCAGAAAGAAGGTGATTATCAAAGAAACTGTACAAGCAAAGTACCCAGACCCAAATGACATTTCCAAGTTGAAAGGGTCTAAGCGAAGTGCCCAGTACAATGGATGAGAGTCAGTGTACACCAGGGCACATCATAATAAGATCTGAAGACACTTGGAATACAAAGAAGTTCCTAAAAGCTTCCAGAGAGTGAGAAAGTGGGCACATATAAAGGATGATGGCCCAGAAATAGCATCCTAACTATCAGAAATGACACTGGAGCGATGTCCTCAAAATCCCAAGGGGAAAACTAAAATTCTCTACTCGGCCAAATTACCCAGGTAGAATGAAGACAATTGAAACATTCAGGGGTGCAAAATGTTTACATCCCATTATGGTTTGAATTGTGTCTCTCAAAAATATACAAAATCCCAACCCCCCATTATATCTCAGAATATGACCTTATTTGGGAAATGAGGTCATCACAGATATAAGTAGTTATGATGAGGTCATACTAGAGTAGGGTGGGCCCTAAAACCAATAGGACTGGTGTCCTTTTAAGAAGAGGGAAGTCGAAACACAGACACACACACACCAGGAGAAAGCCATGTGATAACAGACACAGAGATGAGAGCAATGTCACTATAAAGCCAAGGAACCCCCAGTAGCAATGGCCACCATCAAGAGCTAGGAAAAGGCAGGGAAGAATTCTATCCAGGCTACAGAGGGAGCATGGCCCTGACGACAGCTTGAACTCAGAATTCTAGTCTCTAGGACTGGTGAGAGAATACATTTCTGTTGTTTTAAGCCACTCAGTTTGTGGTCATTGTTAAAGCAGCCCTAGGAAACTAATACACTTCTCTCAGGAAGCTGCTGGAAGATGTGCTCCATCAAAACAAAAGAGTAAACCAAGAAAGAAGATGACATGAGGGCAAGAAACAGGGCTGTGACCCAGAGAAGCGGAAGGAATTCCCAGGATGACGGGGAAGGGATGCCCCGGAACCAAAGCTGTGCAACCTGTCTGCATTGGAGCAGAAAGACAGAGGATCCAGGAAGAAGGTCTCCAAGAAACATATGAGAACTAACTGAAGCTGATACATAACCTGTTGTGTCTGACCATCCGGAAAAAGTTTTGTACTTACACTAAAAATTCTGGGAATAATTATAAAGAGGAAAATAGAAAATTGGTCAAACAGGAAAAAGACAATTATACCTCCAGGAAAAACATAAAGTTAGAATCATAGTATACCATGTATCTCAGCTATGAAGGACACATACAGAGTCACAATTAAATAAATATTGAATATTCACTGACCAACTCTTTTAGGGAGATGAAGGGAAATAGATATCTGAAAAGAGTTTAGGAGTTAAATTCTCATCCTCTCTGGTTAGAAATATATGGAGAAGGCCTAAAAAAGAAAAATCAAGACGTAACAGTATCATTATAGTGTTTTAAGAGCCAAAGGGTTTAACAAGGAAGAGCTAACACAGTTTACAGTGGTTGCTGTTTTAAGCAAAACTTGGGATAGGAAGACATGAAGCAGAGGATTACTGTATTTATTATACACTAGCTTTAAAAAATAAACCTTTAAAGATTTCAGGTACGTACATGAGAACATAATATGATGAGCCCCTATGTAATACTCACCACCTTCAACAATTACCAACTCATAGTTTCTACTTTACTTTTCAAACTATGTATTACCGCAATAAAAATAAAATTAATTCAAGAATAAACTATGGCAAATCCAATTCTTAAAAGTGAGAGAGTGTTCTGGGGAGAAGAAACAGCAACTGCAAAGGCCCTGAGGTATGTTTGGAGAAATGGAAAAGAGGCCAGTCGGGCTGCAGGATAATGGGCAACAGGTAAAGTGGGGTAAGAGAAGACTGGAGAATCAGGCAGGGGACAGTCATGTAGAGCTCTATTGATGAGGGTAAGGAATCAGGATATAATTGTGTCATGGGACACATTAAAGGTCTGTGTCTTGACAGCCAGACCAACACAAAGGAAAGGTTATTCCAGGTAATGGGCACAGCCCAGGCAAAGGCCTGGGGTCCAGAGATCTTAACTCCTAGCCAAAGAGTCTAGAGATGACACTCACCTTCCCACTTCCACAGGGTAGCTCGAGACGTGTCCTTCCACTGCAAGCCTGCCACAAAGGGCAGCCGCCCATTGTACTGCACCTTCAGGTGTGTGCTGCTCTCCACGTGTGGCTGGCGAAGGCTTGAGTGATACAGCTGCATACGGTAATCCACCTGCCTCTCAGGCACCTGCAGCACAAACTGGAGGAGACCCGTGCTCAAGATGCTAATCAGACGACTCCACTCCCAACCTAGAACATTCCACCGGCTCACCGCGACAGCCAGCGGTTGGCCTGAGTTCCCTGGTTATCAGGAACTGCCCAGCCCACTCCCAAAGAAACCCTGTACCCATTAGCAGTTGCTCCCCGTTGCCCCCTGGAAACCATCAATCTACTTTCTGTTAGTATGGATTTGCCTATTCTGGACATTTTGTATAAGTGGAATCATATAATATGTGGCCTTTTGCGTGTGGCTTCTTTCACTTGGCATGATGATTTCAAGATTCATGCGCGGTGTATTACATCATGTATCAGAACTTTATTCTTTTTTATTGCTGAACCATATTCTATTGTATGGATAAATCCTATTTTATTTATCCATTCATTGTTGAAGAGCATTTGTGTTGTTTCTCCTTTTTGGCTATTATGAATAATACTGTATAGCTATTCCATATGGTTTGTGTGAACCTAGGTTTTCAATTCTCTCTAGTACCTAGGAGTAGAATGGTTACGTCATTTGGTAACTCTGTTCTTAATATTTTAAAGATACGCCAAACTGTTTTTCCATACCGTCATACCACTTTGTGATCCCAACCAATATACGAGAGGTCTAACATCTCCGTATTCTCACCAACACTTACTGTCTTTTTTGTTTTTACCCCTGCTCATGGGTTTATAGTAGCATCTCACTGTGATTCTGATTTCCCTAATCACATCGAGCATCTTTTCATGTGCTTATTGACCACGTGTATACCTTTTGTGAAGAAATATCTATTCAAATCCCTTGTCTTTTTCTTGTTGAGTTGTAAGAGTTATCTATATATTTGGGAGAAAAAAATCCCTTATCAGACATAAAGCTTGTAGATGTTTTCTTCCATTCTGTGGGTTACTTCTCTTTCTTGATGGAGCCTTTGGAAGCATAAACTTTTTAAATTTTGATGAAGCCCAATGTATCAGTTTTTGTTGTTAATATACTTTTAGTGTCATAGCTCAGAAACCTTGCCTATTCTAAGGTTGTAAAGATTCACTTTTATGTTTTCTTCCAAGAGTTTTATAGTTCTTCAATTTAGGTCTATGATCTGGTTTGCATTAGTTTTTATATATGGTATTAGGTAAGCATCCAACTTCATTCTTTTTGCACATGGATATCCAGTGGTACCAGCACTCTTTGGTGAAAAGACTATTCTTTCCCCTCTTCAGTGGTCTTGGCAGCCTTGTCAAAAATCAACCAACTGTAAATATAAGGCTTTATTTCAGGACTCCCAATTCTACTCCATTGGTCTGTATGTCTATCCTTATACCACTACCATACTATCTTAATTACCAGAGCTTTGTATTAAATTTTGAAATTGGAAAGAATGAGTTCTCCAACTTTGTTCTTCTTTTTCAAGGTGGCTTGGGCTATTCTGTGTCCCTTGCAATTCCACATGAATTTTAGGATCAGCTTGTCAATTTCAGCAAAAAGAGATCACATGGGTTTGGATAGGCATAGATAGGGACTATTGAATCTGTAGATGAATTTAGGAAATGTTGCCATCTTAAGATTCATTTTACGATCCAAGAACGTGGGATGTCTTCCCATTTATTTCAGCTTTCCTTAATTTCTTTCAAACAATGTTTTGTGGTTTTCAGAGTATTAGTTTTACTTTCTTTTGTTACATTTATGCTGAAGTATTTATCTTTTGACGCAAATGGAATTCTTTTCTTAATTTTCACAGTTTTCATTGCTAGTGTAGAGAAATATAACTGACTTTCATATTTTTATCTTGTCTGCTGCAACTTTGAGGAACTCATTTATTAGCTCTAATAGATCTTTTTGTGGATTCATTAGGGTCTTCTACATATAACAGTGTCATCTGTAAGCAGAAATAGTTTTACTTCTTCCTTTCCAATCTGGATGCATTTTTTTTCTTGCCTAACTGCCCTAGCTAAAACCTCCAGTACGATGTTGAGTAGACGTGGTGAGAGCAGACATCCTAGCTTCTTCCTGATCTTAGAGGGAAAGCAGTTAGGCATTTACCATTAAGTTTGATGTTGGCGGTAGATTTTTCATTGATGGCCTTTATCAGGGTGAGGAAGTGCTCTTCCATTGCTAATTGGGTGTTTTTGTCATGAAAGGTTATGGGGTTTTGCCAAATACTTTTTCTGCCTCTCTTCAGATGATCATGTGGTTTCCATCCTTCACTCCACGAATATGGTATATTACCTTGATTGATTTTCAAATGTGAAACCAACCTTGAATTCCGGGGATAAGGCCCCTTAGGTCATGTTGTGTAATTCTATTTATATATTGCTGAATTCAGTTTGGTAGTGTTTTCTTGAGGATTTTGTATCTGTATTTATAAGAGGTCTTTAGTTTTTCTTTTCTCATGATGTCCTGGTTTGGTTTGGGCATCAGGATGATACTGGCCTCATAGAAGACACTGGGAAGTCTTTTCTCCCCTTGACTAATCATTTAGTAAATTATTTTCTAGTCAGTTAATTCTGGCACAATCCAGTCCAGCCAAGAGGTTAAGAGCCTAAGGTATGCAATGAAACCTACTGGCATTTCAATTCCAATCCTGTCACATAATTGCTGTGAAACCCCAGACAAGTCTGTTTACGCAATTTCTCCTCAGCAGAATGAGGACAGTGGTTACTTCCCAAGGGTTAAATGAAATAATACAAACAACACATCTGAAACATAGCCTGGCAATAATAAGTGGCTCATCACTGCTCACTTTGCCCTTCCCTCTTCTGTTCACAGTCAGCTTCTTAAGGATAAATAGTATCTTACGTGTGTCTCCCCAGAACCTAGCATGGTGTCTGCCACATTTGAGAGGGCTTGCAGAAACAAGCACTCTTTAATCTCTTCACTAAAGTCTTTGGGACCAGATGATTTCCAGAAATAAGAAATTTCCACAATTTAGAATAGTAACATAACACATGTACTGCAATTATATAAAGAACTCCTACCAATCAAGTCAAAATTCTAGTGTTTTTCAAATGTCAATACAAAAATGCCATCCCCAGAAAGGGTAACGCAATGGTAGAAAAAATACAGAAAAGGTGGTGTGCAGCATTATTAAGTGATCGGGGAAATGCAAATTCAAGCAAGATATCCTTTCCATCCAGATCAGCAAAGCTTTTCAAATGTTAAAAGTCAAGAATTGACCGGAGTATGGAAATTGCTCCTCATGGACATGGCTGGAGGGAAGGGTGATTGGTTTGAACATTTTGGAGGGCAAACTGTCACAAGGCAGCAAATTAAAATTAGGCAAATTCCAAAACCCAGAAATTATGTATTATGACGTGTGCCCCAGAGACTCTGGCACACGTGTACCCAGGGATGGGTGCCCAAGGATGTTCAGGCTTGCATCACCAGAAACCACAAGCATGCAATGGCCAAACAAGGCAGAACATAGCTATGGATGGAGCATGATGCAGGAGTTTAAAAGAAGAGAGTAGATCTAGGTCAGCACCCCGACATCTAATAGTAAAACTTACGAGCCTCAGAGACAAAGAGAAAATCTTAAAAGAATAAAGTAGATCTCTACAAAGTAACAAGAAAGTTCAACACCTGTAGCTGAAGGATGCACGCAGCAAGACTCACCAAACAAAACCAAGTGCCTGTGACCGGTGCATAGAACAAAGGAACAGAAAGAGATCTCCCTCCCAGCACCCTAGAACGTAACTGCTCTTTCTTCCAGGTAACTGGGGGGGGGGGGGGGGGGCGGGTTTGAAGACGGAAACTGAGAAAGGAATTTTAGCTTTATTTCAAGTGTGACATTTTTTTCACAAGGAGAATTTATTCAGACAGTATTGGTATTTAAAAGCAATTTAGTACTTGGGAATAAAGTTAACCAAGGAGGCCAAAGACTTGCAAGCTGGAAATTACAAAATGTTACTAGAAGAAATTAAAGATGCGACTACATGGAAAGATGTCTTGTGTTCATAGATGGAAAGACTAAATATTGGTAAGATGTCAGTACTCCCCAGAGCAACCTACCGATCGAACCCAATCCCTATCAAAATCACAATGACATTTTCGTGTGTGTGGCAGAAACAGAAAAATCTGTCAAGGGACCCCGAACAGCCCAAACAATCTTGAAAAATAGCACAAAGTTGGAGGTCTCACAAAGCTACAGTAATCAAAACAGTATGGCAGGGACACACAGACAGACATACAGACCAATGGAATAGAATAGGGCCCCCCAAAATAAACTCTCACATTTGTGATCAAGTGATTTCTCCACAAGCATGCCAAGCACCCTCCATGGGGGAAAGCAGAGTCTGTCCGACACACGACGCTGGGACCAGTGGATATCCACATGCAAGAGAATGCAGCTGGACACTTACCTTACACCACACACAAAAACTAATTCAGCATGGATCAAAGACCTAAATGTTAAGAGTTGAAACCAGAAGACGTTTAGAAGAAAGCATAGAGGGAACACTATTGGATGTGGCGAGGATTTCCTAGATAGGACACTCAAAACCCAGGCCACAAAAGTAAAAAGAGATCAGTCAAACCACCTGCACAGGTAAAACTTTTATGGACCAAAGAATGCTGTCAAAGGATGGAAAAGGCAATGGGTAGAATGAGAGAACATATCTGCAAACTATGTATCTGATGAGGAGTTAATATCCAGAATGTATCAAGAACTCTTACAACATAGTAACAACAAAGCAAACAACCTGACTCAAAAATGGGCCGAGGACTTAAATAGACGTTTCTCCAAAGAAGATAAACCAATGGCCGACAAGGACGTGGAAAAGATCTCAACATCACTCAGCGTTAGGGAAATGCCCATCAAAACCACAATGGGGTACTCCCTCGCCCCCATTAGCATGGCTACCATCCAAAACAACAGGAAATAGCAAGTGTCAGGGGGAGTGGGGAGTAGGGGGTTCTTCCTGAATGGGGACAGAGTTTCACGCTTACAAGATGAAAAAGTTCCAGGGATAGATGATGGTGACGGCTGCACAACACTGTGAATGTAACTAATGACACTGAACCATACACCTAAAAATGGCAGAAATGGTCAATTTTAGGTTATATATATTTTACCACAACTAAAAAAATTCTAAAACAATTTAAAGACAAACACAGTGCATGCCTTACAAGAGCCCATCTCCTGTTCAGCAGCTAAGCACTCACGTGTATGTTACTTAAGAGAAACAGATAACCCTCCGGTAAAACCTGAAAGTGAAGCCGTTTCCCAAATGCACATATAGTTGGAAATCTGTGCTTCCCAAGCCTCCTGGCAGACAACCCATTGCAAATATCCTTGCAGATGAGCGTCCCTCCCCCACCCACCCCTGCACGCCGCGCGGATATTAGACTCTTAGACTCCCCGGGGGACACGGGGACTGGAGGTGGGAGAGAGGTAAGGGCGCTAAGCTGAGTTTTAGCCTGCAGCATCCTTGCAACCAAGGCCCAAAGGGACATGTGGGGGGCCAGGGATGGGGCGGGGGAATGCCCAGCTGCCATGCCACCATGCAAGCTAAAGCTCTGCAGAGGCTGGGCTCACCTCCATGAAGTAATTGCTCAGGGCTGGACCCGAGTCGTTCTGCAAGGTGTGGCTGATGCGGAGCTTCCTCTTATTGCTGCTGTCATTCCAGCGCATCCCGTAGCTCGCCTCCAGTTGTGAGTGCAGGGAGCCCAAGCCCTCCTCGTGCCGCAGCTGAACCTGGGGACACACCCCACCAGGGAGATCCCTGAGAAAGCCTTGTCTGCCCCGTCCCCAGGCCTCCTCACTGCCACCCACCCTGGGGGAGGCAGGCTTGCTTCTCTGGGAAGACAGTTCTGTAGGAGGAGAATGGTCTTTGCATTGATTTTGATCTTGCAAGACAGCGCATCCGAATATGGTTCACCTGCCCTCCTGGGCTGTTGGTACCCCTTAAATGCTGAGCCTGAGGCAAGTGGCTCATGGGCCTCACCCTGGTCCATGCCCCAATAAGGGGCTGAAAAAGCCAGCTGCCATGGGAAAATGGCTCCAACCCCACGGCTCTCTGCCCCCTACTCTCCCACAGCGGCCTCTGGCTCCCTGGATAGACTCGAAGCAGACCAGGGTTTTACACCTGCCGTCCTGCTGCCCTCTCCTGTCTCCGAACCACAGGTCAAGGCAATATGGGCTCATTCATTTACTCCTTCACTGAACACATCTCTCCCGAGTACCAAGTAATATGATGCCCAGCACCAGACATCAGATACCCAAGAATAAAGAATCAAGAAGACCCTGCACTCACAGGGGCAAGAATCCAGCGGAAGAGGCAAACGTGAACTAAGTAAATTAAACAAAAGCACAGCTGCTTGCTTCTCCCTTTTGCTCACCCTGCCAGCCACTCTGGTGAACTACGAGGTCCTGACCTTCCATTTCTCCCTCCTGTCCCAGGACCTTTGCACTTGCCATTCCCCCTGCCTGCAGCATGCTTCCATAGGAACAGAACTGTTGCATGCTTTCATTTTCTGCTTACAATTGTTTTCTGAAGAAGCCTTCCCCATTGCCCCATCCAAAACCAGACTTCCTGTCCTGTTTGCTCAGCCTCTGCCCTACTACCCAGGTCATTTACGGCTCTCTTGGTTTGGTCTGTCTCTCTCTCTGCCCCTGCCCAGCAATGGGGTGGCACAGACCAAGTGCTGCCATGCGCACAACTCCCCCCCAAGTGCTACACATATAGCAGGTGTTCAGTAAAGACCAACGGAACCAATGCACGGAAGCCTGAGACCAAAGCTCCGATTCCAGCTCCGCTCCCATACGTGACCTTGAGCAGACCCTTCTCTGTGAGGATGAGCTCCCGGCTCTCTCCAGACCCCCGCCCAGCCAGGGCACCCACCTTGTGGCTGAGTGCTGGGGTCTGCGTGCAGTGGAGCTCGTGGTCCAGCTCCAGCTCATAGGTCACCTCTGAGCCACTATGTGCCCGCAGCCTCTGGATGGTGCTGCACTCCTGGGCCAGCCGCCTCGCCTGACCTGTGTAGGGCAACCCAGAGACACCTGCCCGTCCTCGGCCAGCAGCCCTCCATCCCTATTCCAGGGAGAGGAGCGTCCGTCCCAGTCTCAGCCACCCCCCACCCCTGCTCCAATCTGCTCCACTTAATGTCACTCCTTGGAAGCTATGGAGGAAGAGGTTTTAAAAGACAGGCTTATGTTCCCCCAAACACACACACACCTTTTTTTTTTTTTTAACTGGCAGGTGTTCAGTGGCTAAGGAAGAGTGTGGTGAGGGCTAAACAAGGTGACAAGGTGGCACCTTGGCCCTCAGAGCCAGAGCCCCCGGAGATGCTGCGGGTCCTGCCCCCTCCCACCTCGCCCCCAGCCCAGCACGTGGCGCCGTACCCAGAAGGCCGTACTTGATCCTCAGGGAGCTGGTCCAGAGGCGGCTGTGCCTCTGTAGCCTGCCCACGAGGTGCAGTCCCACGAAACCGGGCACAGAGAGCTCGCCACCCAGGGCCACCACCTGCAGCCCGTCCTCCACTGCCTTCTCCAGCCGCACTGCATGGGGGGGTAGGCAGTGAGAGGGGCAGGCGTGGAGTGGTCATGGCCCACACCCCGGGACTGACACCCCATCCCAGCACCAGGCAAGGCAAGGAAATGGGAACCACCCAGGGGGCCTGGGGATGGGGGGTGCTGGCGGAACCTGTGCCCAAGTCTCTGCCAAGGAACCTTGGTGTCCGAGTGCTCACAGCGTTACTTGGTGGCCATTGTCGGTGGCCCAAAAGTCACTTTTGTGGGTTTGAGCCAAAATGTTTAAATAAAGTAGAACAAAACAAGACAGAACAGAAGGGAAATGACAGTGCCTTCTAGGCCATCTGGTAAACCTCACCTTCTGAAATTTGCTCCTGCTACACAGACATTCAGCCAGGTCACGCAGGTAGAGCAGGGCCCGTGACAATACCCAAACTGCCAGGAGCCCCAGCCCCTGACATCGTTCCCTTGGAATCTCCCAGAACACCCCACGAGGAGCATAGCTAGGGGGCCACACCCCAGCTCTGGCATCCAGGCGGGCATCTGCCAGACCGGCCATGCCCAGGCCGGGCGATGTGTTTAAGGTTTAAACCATGCCCCGTGCAACTTGGGCAGTCAGTGTTGGGGGGAGCTTCTGGGGGACCGAAGGGAAGCTGTGAGCAGATATGGAGCCTGGACTTTTCCCCGGGGTGGGATGTTAATGCTGGCAGGTGGAGGGAACGGAGACTCCACGTGGCCTACTCAGCCCTCCCCCTCCAGTAGCCTTGCCCACTGAAAAGAGGGAGTGGCAGCAGGGGGTCCCTCTTCCTACCTGACAGGTGGGCCTGGTCGCTCAGCAGGTTGCTCAGTGACACGGAAAAGGCCAACTTGCTGCCGGTCTGCTGGCTGAGGTTCCCCATGAGGACCACAGGATTCCCTGCTGTCACGAGTTTCACCTCCAGCTGGACCTCACACCGCTGGGCCTCGCCCCCAGCTGCAGGCCACAGGTCGCTCCGGCCCTGAAAAGACCCCAGCATCACCTGGGGGTGGGGGGTGGGGGCTCGGCCAGCAGGCCTGGCTCCACCCATAAGAACGGAGACCGGACAGAGGACAGAGCTTAGCTAATGGCCTTCCTGGCTGGTCCTTCTCCAATTTCTTCAACTTGACCTTTTTCAAAGTAGGTAGTCCCTGTTATAAGTCCAGATGTAAATGTGAAGGACACCCCCCTCCCCCTCTCGTCAGCCAGCTCTGGGCCAGTTCTCCCTGCAGAATATTCTGGGATCCGACCACGTGGGCCATCAGCACCTGTGTCACCCCCGCATCGTCGTCGCGGCTGTCCCAGGCCTCCCCCCGCCGGGCCCTGATGTCTGTTCCCCACCAGGGCGACCCCTTTGAGACACAGAGGATCATGCACACTCGTCTACCTCAGGGTAAAAGTCAAAGGCCTTGCAAAGACCAACAAGGCTGAGGCTTTCTCTGGAAGTGAGCAGTGCAGACCTGGCCAAAGGGACTGCCCGTGGGACGATACTGGCAGGCAGGACACACGGACAGCCCAAAACACACGCCACACGTCACGGTGCTGGAGATTTTCTGGAGAACCCACAAGCAACAGCAACTGTCATCCCCGACTGCCGCTGCCAACTGTAGACCAATCCAACAGACCTCTCTGCTAACTGCCCTCTGATCCACTCAGCCCGAAAGTGTAAAACCGACCCCACCATTCCCAGACTGTCCACTATTTTAGGCACGCTCGAAATCCCGTTTTTGCCTTTGTTTCTTGGCAGTCACGATTTGCTGTCTTCTGATTCCTCTTTTGGAAGGCCTTATGTGGTCTCTCCCCCCACCTCTCTGTCCCCTCTCCTATTCTGCTCCAAACACACGAGGCTGAGTACTGTGCTATTAATACTCTGGGCAAATTCTCAGCTCAGGACCTTTGCACATGCTGCATCCTTTACTTGAAGTCCTTTCCCCCAAAGAGCCCCATGGCTCTCTTCTGCACATCCTCTCCATCAGGCTTCCTTTCCCATCCTATTTAAAACTGAAGCCAACCCCCAGACCCTTCTTCTCACATAATCTCAGACCCCTGTGCCCAGCTCAAAAATTTCCTTTTCCTACAGCACATATACCCACCTATCACCGTACAACTTGCTTATTTCATTTATTGTCTCTCCCATTACAATGTGAGCTCCAAGAGGAGAAAATTGTGTCTCTTTCACTGAGCTCTCTTCCCAGTACCTGGCACACTGTAGGTACTTGATAAATAATTGTTGAAAAAAAAAAAAAGACAGTGAAAAATACAGGTTTCAATGCCCTCCTTAGTCTCCCCATCTCCCTCAGAGACAGCCACTGTGCCCAGCTTCTTATGCATCCTCCAGAAAGCTGGGGCTCTAAGAGGAAGGCGTTCGCAGAATCCCTGACATTTGGTCTTCCCCCGACCTGGGGAAGGAAGGACGTATACAACTGTGTGTATGTGTGTGCATGTTCATGTGCATTCAGGCACACGTGTGCACAGAAGCACGGACTTACAAGCTCCCTCCTGCTTTTCACAAAAACAGATGTAGGCTCTCCATTCTGCCCTGCTTCTCTCACTTTAAGGGGTATCTTCGTGATGGTTTTACATTGTCGATATCAGAGGCTGCCTGGCGTTAGCCAAATGCAGCCCGTGAAGAGAATGATTATGGATTATTTCATCCAAACCAGGCCCCTTAGCAGGTGAAGAGCGCACCAGTCACACTGAGCCAGGTTGACGGGAAACCTGGGCTCCCTGGGCAGCCTGGGACTTCGGGACGCCCCACCCCTGCACACTGGGAGGAAGCACTGAAAGCCACACGCTCCCGCACGCCATTCCTAAGCCTCACAGGCTTTGAGCTGGGTTGAACCCAGATCTGATCTGCTGCTTTGTATTTCCAAGCTGCTCTGTCTGGGTGTCCTCATCTCATACGGGCTTGCTGAGAGGACTAAAGGCGGGCCTCTGAGCCCAAGGCTGTCCATGGCCCCCTGAGAATAGGCTTTGGAAATTTCCAGAACCCTGCTGTTATGCATCCGAGGCAGCTGAAACTGGAGGGTGTCTAAAAGCAAATGTTTGCAGGCTGCAGACAGCCCTCTGGAGAGCGGCGGGAATGTCTGCAGGAAAATGGAAGCAATTAGCACTTGGGCATTTAGCAAACAACCAGAGGAGGCTGGCGGGCTCCTGGGAGTTTGGCAATGATCTATAGCCTCAGGAGTCAAGAAGCTGGGGCTTTAGGAGGAAGGCGCTCTCCCCAGACACTTGGTGTTCTCCCCACCCGGGGGGAAGGAAGCGGATCTGGGAGTGGAAAGTGTGTTTGTGCAGCAAAATCCCAGCCCCGGCTGTGGAGTCTCAAAGGCAGACCTGAGAAGCCCCTGGAGACCCAGGTGGACAGGCCGGACCCAACGCCACCGGTGCCCGGATGTCCTGCTTGGCGGGAGCAAGGCCAAAACTGCCATTTTCATCCAGACCAGGTTGAGCATCAGATGGGAAGTCTGAAGCCTCTCTCCAGCAGGGCGGACAGACAGATGCAAAACTTGCGCACGATTGCAGGGACCTCAACGGCCCCGCTGAGTCCCATCCAGGGACCCCTGGTGAAGAACCTTCAAAAGTATCTTCTAAGAGAAAAATGCATGTGCCCTTTGCTCTGGGAATTCCACTGCTAAGAATGTGTCTCTGAGAAGAGTCACACACACTAAAACCTAACAGTGGTTGGCTCTGGGGAGAGTTTTCAATTCTAGACCCGTGCTGACCAACAGAACTTTCTGCAAGGATGGAAACGTTCTTGGCAAGTGGTTAGTGCCACTGGGGAACGGCGTGTTTCTCTTTAATCCTTATTTATTTAAATAGCCACGTGCACTACCATTCGGGTGGGACACTCAGTTCTATACCTTCTCATATCCTTTGAACTTTGAATTATTTAAACATATCACTTTTTTTTTTAACGCAATAAAATTTAAATGGTATTCGCAATTTGTGCTGTCACAAAAAGTTTGTCAGGGTAGATTTTCAAGTAGGGGAAAAAGTGCCAACAAAGAAAAGGTTGTGATCTTTTCGTGTAAAACAAATACACACAAAAAACAAAACTCAAAAGTAAAAGGTATGTCAAATCTATAGTATTATGGGTTGAATCATGTCCCCTCAAAAGATGTTGGAGACCTAACCCCTAGTATCTATGAATGGGGCCTTATTTGGAAATAGGGTCTTTGCAAATGATCAAGTTAAGACAAGGTTGTGGGGGCACCTGGGTGGCTCAGTCGTAAAGCGCCTGCCTTCGGCTCAGGTCATGATCCCAGGGTCCTGGGATCGAGCCCCGCGTCGGGCTCCCTGCTCGGCGGGAAGCCTGCTTCTCCCTCTCCCACTCCCCCTGCTTGTGTTCCCGCTCTCGCTCGCTCTCTCTGTCAAATAAATAAATAAAAAATCTAAAAATAAAAAAAGACAAGGTCGTGAGGGTGGGTCCTGGTCCAGTATGACTGGTGTCCTTAAAGAAACAGGCAATTTGGACCCAGAAAGAGGAAGACAATGTGAAGACATAGGGAAAAGATGCTAGAGGCCAAGGAACACCCGAGGCACACAACAGTGTCTCCCTCCCTGCCTCCCAAGGAACCACCCCTGCCAACACCTTGATTTGGGACTTCTGGCCTCCAGGGCTGTGCAAGAGAAATTTCTGGTGTTTCAGCCACCCAATTTGGGGTACTCTGTTAGAGCAGCCCCGAGGCACTAACACAGATTGCGTGGGACATACACAGCCATTTCTTTTGGAAAATCGGGGAGTACCGTGCTTTAACTTGCCCGTTTCCACTGCATGCTCCTGTATTACTAATATCGTCAATTTTTCACCTAAATGGTAGTGAGGTTCGAGCCCACGTTTTCCTTCTTTACACGTTTCTGAGCACCAAGAGGTCACAAATGTTACAGTAGGAGGAAGGGTAAGAACCACTAACACAGCCGTGGTGATGTTGACTATTTTAAGCAGGGAACGTGGGACGGAGGCCAGAAGAGGCTGGAAGGTGGCAGGTGCCAACACAAGAGGCCTGAGGATGTGCAACAAACCTTAATGTAGTAGACGTCCCTGTCATCCAGAATCAGCTCCAGGTGACCCACCCGGGCACTCTGGAGAGTCTCCATCTTTCCTGGGGAACAAAACAAGAGTTAAGGACCAGGGTTTAACCTCTGCCCCTATCTTCCCCAGGGGACGACCTCCCACCAGGTTTCTTATCTCTGAGCCCGAGCGACCGTGAAGGGAACATTCGTTACCATCCAGCTGCATTTTCTTCCTGGGATGCAGAAGCTTGAGCCGGAACTTCCCCTGGGGCAAGCTGTACCTGACATCCACCCCGACATCCCTGGGCACCTCTGACTTGGGGGTGCCCATGAAGAGGTGAACCGAAGCTTCCTGAGGGAGCCAGCTGTCCTTCTGAAAACAGAGCAGACTTCTCAGTCTTGAGAACCTCATCCAGCTCCAAAGGTTCTCCCTCTTCCCAGGAGAAGACCCTCAGCCCCACCATTCAAAAGCATGAGGTCTTCGGCTCCTCCTTGGCCTCACAAAACAAGAACCAAACTGGGAGTTTGGAGATCTCAGGCAGTACCTGGAGAAGAGCAAAGCCCTGCAGGACAACTCAGGACCACATCTACAGGGTCTCATTTTGTCCGGCAAATAGCCTGGGGAGATGCAAGGCATGGCATGCATCACGGGCACCCTGCAGAGACCCCCTCGGATCCCTTAGTCAGCTCTGCGTGCCTATGTATCAGCCTTTGCACGCTTTGCTGGTGGCACCTGGGCCTCCAGAACATTGCCCTCCTCTGTGTTTCACAAGAGTAAAAGCTAGCCCAGCTCCTCAGCCTCAAGGGGACCACACTCTGAGACATAACCCATGCTCCAGGGCCACCACCCTCCCCGGGATCAGGCAGAGGTTGCCACTTCACATCACCCCCCCCAACTCAGTTCTTCCCCTTCCTTATCCTAACTTCTCCACCCTCTTATACTGGGTCCTCCTGGAGACTTTCCTTAACCAATCACTTTTACCCAAATCCTTACCTCAGGTCCGCTTCAAGGAAAACACAGTGTAAGACACAAGCCACCTTTAAGACCCTGCATTGATGAGCATTCTTACACCACCAGGAAAGGTTTACTACTCTGTGCAAGGCTAGCTGTGGGCACAGGGAGTGTGACTGAGCATTAGATGCACAAATATGTGAACCCTCATGGCACCTACATTCTAGAGGGGAAGCACAGGACCACCAGACACAACTGTAGATAGCACAGCACCTGGGGACGGGCACTCTGCTAATAAACTCAGTGAGAGTACGGGGTCAGAGAGGGTAGTCACGGAAGGCTGCCTCTGAGAAGGTGGTATTTCAGAAAGCGAAGGAGGCGAGAGAGAGCCAAGGGTGTGTCTAAGAAAGTGTTCCAGGCAGAGGAAACAGCCAGTGCAAAGGTCCTGGGGCAGCAATGTGCTTGGCATTAAAAAAAAAAAAAAAAGACATCAGTGTGTGGAGAGCAGTAAGCCTCATAAAGAATCAGGAGATGGGGAGGACAGCCCAGCAGGTCAGGGTGTCCGGCTCCTACTCAGAGTGATAGAAGCCACCGGAGAACTCTGAGCAGAGGAGGGACAAAATCCTTTTAGGATTTAGGAAGACCTGTCTGGCTGCTGGGGGACAACAGATGGCAAGGAGAGGAGCAGAAACTGGGAGATCAGATAGGAGGGTGTCGAATGCCCGTTCTGGGCCAGATGCTGAGGACACAGGAGTGAGAAACACAGGCGCTAAAGCTCTTCCTGGGAATTTGAGTGACCAGGAGGGAAGACTGATAGTAGTCAAGCAGCTTTAAGTAACAAACGTAAGAGTGATCAGGGCTCCTAGGTGGTTCAGTCGGTTAAGCGTCTGACTCTTAATTTCAGCTCAGGTCAGGATCTCAGGGTTGTGAGATTGAGCCCTGCATCGGGCTCCATGCTGGGCATGAAGCCTGGTTAAGATTCTCTCCCTCTGCCCCCACCCCTTCTCTCTCTCCTGCTCTAAAACAAAACAAAACAAAACAAAAACACATGAAAGTGATCTAAAGGGAAAAAACATGGTCCTATTAGAGCAAGGAACAAAAGAACATGACCACTTTGGGATAATCAAGGCAGGCTTCCCTGAGCAGCAGACCCCTGAACTGAGATTTGAAGACTGATTCAGAGTTAAGAAGTCACAGAGCCAGAGCCAGAGGATGTGCATGTGCAAGGGTCCTGAGGCAGGAAGGAGACCACAGCAGGACCCACCCAGCCCAAGAGCTCCAGAGAGGAGCCCCACGTCCGTATGAGGCTGATGCCGGAGTAGAAGACCTAGGGAGACCCACATCTTGGCTGGGAAAGAAGGGGCCGTCCCACAGGGCCTACCCAGGAATGGAAGGTATAGGCAGCTTCCAGCAGATACTGTCGGAGGCCCCGGTCCTGCTTCGTCAATGTGACAGCCAGGAACACAGGCACTGAGAGCAGGTAGGGCTGACCAGCTGCCGGCCAGGTGACTTCTGTACATAGCCGCCAGCCCCAGGTGTGGGACGCTGTGGAGAAAGCGGGGCAGGCAGCTCTGGTCAGCAGAGAGCCAGAGAATTCCAGGCAGGAAGAGTGTGGACCAGAGTCCCTCAACCACTGACATTCTGGGCTGGATAAGGCTTTGCGGTGGGAGCCGTCCTATAGGATGGTGAGCCACTCTTCTCCACTCACTGCAGGTCAGTAGCCACCCCAACAACAGTCAGGAGAACCCAAATGTCTCCACACATGGCCAAATGGCCCCTGGGGGGGTGGGGTAGGTAAACCCACCTCTGGATCCAAATTCCAGCTCTGCCATCTGCCAGCTGTGTGACCTTGGGCAGATTGCTTAACATCTCTGTGCCTCAGTGCTGCTCATCTGTAAACTGGGACAGGTAACAGTTCCTGCCTCATGGTGTAGCTGCGAGGACTGACACGCCCGATGTGTTTAGGACAGTGCCCCGCCTAAAGGAGTCCATTCATTGAGAGCGGCCCCTCCCCGACCTTACTCAAAAACAATGACCCGCAAGATCCACCACGGTTTGGTGTATTTCCTTCCCAATCTCGTGTCAATTTTGTTGCCTTTCCCCCGATGTTACCATCAAAGAATTTTCTAGTGTTATCAAAATATCTCCTTCATCATGGGGTTTTAAAGTTACAGGCTATCTCAGGGGGTTCACTAAACTAGAAGCTGGAGAATTTTTTTCTATCCGTGGCCAGACAGTAGATAATCTGAGGCTTCCCTAATCACAGGATCCATCATAACCACTCAGCTCTGCTGCTGACTGACGAGAGCGGGCAAAGATGTTAGGTAAACAAATGGGTGTGGCCATGTGCCAATAAAACTTTATTTCTGGCCACTGTAACATCAATTTCACAAATTTTTCACATATGAAATATTCTTTGATGACTTTCCAACCATCTGAAAATGTAACAACCTGTTGCAAGCTCATGTAGTGAGCCATTCACCTAGGACTGTGCCCTTGTAAATAATGATGCAGTGAACATCTTTGTGCATAGTGCATTTTAAAAGGATTTTGGTTTATTTTCATAGGGTAGAGTGCTAGAAGCAGAATCAAAGAATTAAGGGATATAAATACTTTTAGGGCAGAAGAGCAACCCCAGCATCTGGAGCTGGCACTGCTCCCCTCGGCTCCCAGACGCCCAACCTGGGACAGCAAAGACAAAGACCCCACAGCCTACCTTTCTTGTCAGTACAGGATTGGGCCTCAGAAGGGTGGTGGACATTCCTGAAGCTCCTCACATCATCCCCGGTGACGAGATACAGCTTAGAGCTGGGTGGGGAAAGAGGAATGTCCCAGACAAGTCATTTTCATTGATTCACTGGACAAATATGGCTTGAGCTGCCACAGTTTGGAGCTGGGGTGAATTCCACCACGAAAAGGACGGGACTTTGGGGAATTCACCCACAGCACTTGGTGACAAGTGCCACGACAAACCTGAATGGGGTTCGCATAGGGTCTGTCTTGGGGACAGGGCAAGGCCTCCTCTAGCTGGGCGGGGGGGTGGGGGTCTCTGCAGAGGGTAACACATGAGCAGAGACTCAAAGGATAAGAAGGAACCAGCATTCTAGACAGAGGGAACAGCAGGTGCAAAGGTCCTGTGGTGGGAATAAAGTGGCCTCTTTAGGAGAACAAAAAGAAGGGTGGTTCAAGGGGTTAGGGTGGAGGGAGAGGGAGTGAGTGAAGGGCAGGAGGTAGTAGAAGGAAACAGGTGAGAGGTAGGCAGGACCCCTATGAGGAAGGACAATCACGAAGACCTGGGTTATCCTAGAAACAAGTAGAGGGTTTTAAAGAGGTGGTAGAGGCAGAGAGTGACATGACTTGATATTTTTTTAAAGATTTTATTTATTTATTTGACAGAGAGAGACACAGTGAGAGAGGGAACACAAGCAGGGGGAGTGGGAGAGGGAGAAGCAGGCTTCCCACGGAGCAGAGAGCCCGATGCGGGGCTCGATCCCAGGATCCTGGGATCATGACCTGAGCCAAAGGCAGACGCTTAACGACTGAGCCACCCAGATGCCCCATGACTTGATATTTTAAAGGACCCCATGGGCTGCTGCTGGGAGAAGGTCCTAGAGGACAGCAAGAGGACAGAGTGCCCCTGGCTAGGGTGGGACAACAGAGACAAAGCAGGTGTGACTGAGGGCAGCCTGGCTTCACTCCTATTTCATCTGAAATAACTCATTCTCCAACCCTCACCTCTCTGGGAGGCTGGGAACAACCAAGAGGGACCCCTGTAAAGAGCTGAGGAATATGGGAGGTACCCCCTCCACCTCTCAGCCACCCCATAGTCCCCGTCACAGACACTCCCCCACTGACACACAAACACACACTTATATGCACAGATACACCCTATTCACTGACACGGGCACACACTCACACACATGATCGGACAGGCACACTCCACTCTCATGAACATGCCCACAGACACACATAGTCACATACAGACTCACAGATACACCCTCACGCTCACACAGGCGTGTGCAACACACTCATACCCCCCACAGACACACATGGTCACGTACACTCATACACAAGCTCACGCTCACACACGGGTGATCATGCACACGTGCTCACAGATATACACACTCACAGACACACGTGCACAAGCCCTCGGGCCACACCCACGCCCGCACCCACCCTTGCCCTCGCTTGCACACGCACGCACGCACCGGCTCCCTCTCACGTGTGCAGGATGCCCACCTGAAGCTGAGCAGCTCCACGGCCTCCTCGGGAGTGTTGAGATGCACCTTGAGGTCCCGGCCCTTCCTCACGTGGATCCCACCATCCAGGCTGGCGGTGCCACGGACGCCGGTCACCCACCTCAGCCCAGCCTGCCCCAGGGCGCCCATCGTGCCCATCTGTGCCGAGATCTGGAGCAGGGCACTGAGGGGAGAGCCACGCGCTGGCTGCAGCCTGCAGGCCCCGGGCGGCCGCACACACGACACCCCTGTGCTCACTGCCCCGGCCGCTCCCGGCTGTTCTCCGCAGGCCTGGGCCAGTCCTGAGTCACCGCGGACCACGCCCTCCAGTGCACCAGCCACGCCATCTGGTCCATCCGGACCTCGCCATCATCGGCCTGAACTTCACAGACGCAGACACAGGCTGGGAGCGGCGAAACCACCTGCCCAGGTCCCCTGGCTGGGATGGGCGCAGCAGGGCTGGGACCGGGGGCTGCCTGAGCCCCAGCCGGGGTCTTTGTGCCAAAGAGCAGCCAGCACAGGATGCCCACGCTCCCCACATCGAACCCAGAAACTACAGCCTGGCCAACTGAGTGGGGGACAGTCGCCCAGCAGGCCCCAGACCCGCTCCAGAATCAGACGGAGCCCTGAACCCACTCTGCCCACGCTGGGTGGCCTGGACCCGCAGTGCACCTGCCTGGAGGCTGTTTTCTCAACCATCAGTGGGAATACGAGCAGTGTCTGCCTCATCGGTAGTTCTGTGTGTTTGAAGGAGTCACAGCCCGTTCATCTTAAATGGTCCTCCCTCCTTCCCTCCTCCTCTCCCCCGGAGGCCGAGTGGAACAGAGGGAAGCGAGGCTCGTGGCAGGACACTAGAGTCCCGGCTGCCTGGCACTGCTGTGCATCTTGGGCACATGATGTCACCTCACTGAGCCTCAGTCTTCTCACCTGTCAAGTGGGCACAGCTGCCCAGCATTTCCGCACAGTCTCTTGGCACAAAAAACAAAGGATGGATGGTACCATGGTACCATGGATGGTCGGCAGAGCAGGAATCCCCTCCAGCTTATGCCGATGGCCCAGCTCCCTGCGGCCCTCTGTAGGGGGAGGCCCCCGCCCACCCACCTCCCTCCTCCAGCTCCAAGAAGCCAGCCAGCTACCTGGGCTTGATGTAGCCATGCACAGAGAAATCCAGATGCTGCTGGAAGTCGGCAGTCCCTCGGACTCGGACGCTGATGGCGGCCGAGACATTGAGGGTCAGCCGGGCTGGAAGGCCGGATATGGTGGGAAAGGTGAGCTCTTGCACCGCCAGGTTCAGCCTCCGGGTCACCTGTACCTCCTGCCCCTGCGGCCAGAGAACTGTCATGACGCAGATGACAGCCCCTGGCGTGGGCTAGGCGCACACTGAGCACACACAACCTTATCTGATCTTCACACCAGGGTGGTGGGAGAGGAAGGAAAAGCATCATTATGCCCTGTTTCCAGACAAGAAAACAGAGCCCACAAACAGAGGACATCACCTGGCCAAACCTACGCAGGTAGAAACAGGTAGAGTGGAGTTAAACCCAGGCAGTTTACTGCGGAAAAGGGTCAGAGGTCAGGGACCCAAGGTGAGTCAGGTAAGGAGGTATGTGGGCCTTGCGCACGATGCAGAGCACTGAGTACGTGCCAGGTGCATTTTAAAGGCTTTGTTGCATTTTTACTGCATAGCTCATTTAACACAACAGCCCCATGAAGTAGCTGCTTTTATTGCTACCATTATTGTTATGCTAGCATGCCCATTTCACAGATGCACAAACAGAGGCCATGACAAGTTAATGCTCCCAAGGAGGTAAGAAGTGGAGCCGTGGGTTGAACTTGGGCAGCCTGGCTCAAAATACCATGGTCTTAAGTCTGAAACGTTCCTTAGTACTTTCCCCCCAAAACATCAAAGGAAAAAACGGGGCCAGCAGGGCGGGGAGGGGCCGAGCCCAGCCTGAGGTACCTTCAGGAGCTTGACTGACAGCTCGGCCAGGTTCAAGGACTGGCGTGTCACGTGGCTCCCCACGACCCCACAGTTCACGAAGCTCAGCTCGTGCCCAAACACCTTCGCGCTCAGCTCACACCGCAGGGCCCGCCACTCTGCGCGCCTCCGGGCCACCTGAGGGAGAGCCCAGACCGGTGACCAGGAGCAGGTCTGGTGCCTGGACACAGGTGGGGGCCCAGGGGAGCAGAAGGGCAAGGTCAAGGGCTTTTGGTGTCCGGAACATGGCTTGCAAAACTCATGGCTCTCAGGCGGAATCCACGGATGTGTTTTCTTTGGTCTGCATGGTACTGCCCAAATGCCCAGGGCAGTGTGTATGGGTGTGCGTGTTCTCATCATCTTTTTTGGGAATAATCTTAGATTTACAGAAAAGTTGCAAAGATGGTACAGAGAGCTCCCATACGCCCCTCGCTCTGTCTCTTTCGGCAGTGTCTTTCCTGGCCAGGGCGCAGGGAAAGCAAAGAAGCCAGCAAGGACATGTACTATTAACAAAATTCCAGACATTCAGATTTCACGTTTTCCCATTCCAATTCTCCCTCTGTTCCAGGATCCAATCCAGGGACCACACTGCATTAACGTGTCCTGTCCCTCCTGTCTCTTCTGGTCTGTGACCATTTGTCCTTCATATTTTTCACAGTGCGTATTTTTAAAGATTTTGTTTATTTATTGGAGAGACAGAGAGAGCACGAGCAGTGGGGAGGGGTAGAGGGAGAGGCAGACTCCCCACTGAATGGGGAGCCCAACACAGGGCTCGACCCCAGGACCCCAAGATCAGAAGCCAAGCCGAAGGCAGATGACTCCACCGACTGAGCCACCCAGGAGTCCCTCACAGTGCATATTTTTTAAAATTTGAATTTCTGGGCACCTGGGTGGCTCAGTTCATTAAGCGTCTGCCTTCTGCTTGGGTCATGGTCCCAGGGTCCTGGGATCGAGCTCCCCCCGCTTGTGTTCCCTCTCTCGCTGTGTCTCTCGCTGTCCAATAAAAAAATCTTTAAAAAAATATATATAAAATAAAATTTGAATTCGTTTCCAATGTTTAAAACTTAGGTGACTACGTATAAAATCCAGTTTTGCTTCTCGAAAAAGAGAAGTACTGGCCTGTCTCCCCTACCACCACCACAAGGGGCAATAAGAAACCAGAGCTGGACGGAGGCTGCCACATGCATTTCCCACTGGCCACAGTCCCCACGGCTCCCTATCGCCCCTCCAACACTGAGGCCAAGCACTGTTACCACTATCACTGTGTTTGTGCTAAATATATCTTGGGATAGGACTCTCCATTCCAGGTGTGAAAGTAACGGACAAAAAGGACGCAGATTCTAAAAAAAAGTCTTCAGACCCTGCCCACCACCTCATTCTCGTTGCTTGCCAGCCCCAGCTCCAGCCCAAGAGGCTTTAAGGGCACAGACTGTGTCCTGACCATCTTTGTGTCCTTGGGCCCTATGGGTTCACGCCTGATGATGGGTAAAGGTGTGAACCCGTCAGCAAATGCCCCGCCTCTGTCCTCGATCCCCCTCAGATGTACATAGCAATGACTTCTTACAAGAGTAAAAGGGTGCCAACAACCTAAACGTCCATCAAGGGGAGAATAATCACGTAAGATAGAACTCCCCACCCACAAAATGGATATTCAAGCACCCCACGACCCACTAACTCCATTCCCGAGCATATGCCCAGCCGAAACACGTGCATGCCTTCATCCAAAGACATGTGCAAGAATATTCATAGGACTACCTGTAATAAGCCAGATACTGGAAATTATCCAAAAGTCCACCAAAAGTAGGATGGGTAAAGAAATTCTGGTATGTTCGTACCATGGAACGCTGCATAGCAGGGAGCGTGAACAAAGCAGGAATATGGACAGCCACATAGATGGATCTCACCAACAAAATTTAAGCCAAAGAAGCCAGACACGCACGCACAAAATGACACGAGCAGCATCATTCCCAGTCGCCAAAAGGTGGAAACAACCCGAATGTCCATCAGCAGGTGAGTGGATAAATGCAATGGAGTCTGTCCATATCATGGAATGTCAGTCAGTCCTCAAGAGGGATGGAGGACCGATCCGTGCTACACGGATGAGTCTCAAAACATCATGCTCGGTGAGAGACGCCGGACACAACAGGTCACGTGTTGTCTGATTCCATTTATATGAAATGACAGGTCAATCCATAGAGACCCAAAGCAGATTAGTGGTTGCCAGGGGCTGGAGGAGGACAGGATGGGGACTGACTGTTAATGGGGATGGGGTCTCCTTTGGGGTGTTGAGAATGTTCTAGAATTAGCTAGAAGTGGTGGTTGCTCATCATTATAAATGTGCGTACAAATGTCCAAACTTATCAAACTGTATACTTTAAACACACACTGCTTATTAAAAGTAGACCATACCTCTACGAAGCTGATTTTTACAAAGTAGAACTAATCCGTGCAGAGAGGAGGCAGATTAGTGATCATCCTTGGTTGGGATGGGTAGACTAGAAGAGGGAGGGGCAGGGGGCCTCTGGGGTGCTGGTAGCGGTCTGGGCATTGATTATAAGGAGGCGTTCTGTTGGTGGAAATGCACTTAGCACTTGGACGCTTTTCTAATTATCTGTGATGCTTTGATCAATACGTTCTCACCATAAGGCAGGTAACTACTCAGCTCTGGACCAGCTACTTGTTTCTGTGAGCGCTGGGGGGAGGGAGGGCGGGCAGGGTCAGAGCTGATCGATGCCTGAGTCCTCAGGCCAAAAGCTCAGGCTGGTGAGGGGTGGGAGCAGGGTGGGTGCAGGTATCCCCCCTCTTACCTTCTGCTGCAGGTCTCTCATCTTTCCGGACCTTTCTCCTGGACAGTCAGGATTGGCTGCCTGTGGTGTGGGTGGTTCTGGCTCTGGGGATTTCTCTGGCTGGGCCTCTCTCTCCTCTTCCTGCCCCCAGAATGACTTCCCGCCAAAGAGCCTGTGGACGATTTTCTCTGCATTTTCCAGCCGGAGGCCAAGCTGGGAAGAAAAGCCAGGGCTCACTGAGGAGCAGCTCGTTCCCATGGGTGATCCAAAGCTGCAGAGCTGGGGACTCAAAGTGGGGGGAGGGGGTAGCAGACTTGGGCAGGGTACTCTGGGCTCCCCAGGGTCCACCTAAGCCCAAACAAAAGGGCACCACCTTTTCAAATCATCAAGTTCCACATTTGCTGGGCAAATGTTGCACAGCAAAAATCCTTACTGATTCTTTAGGGCCTGGTTCACATGTCACCACCTCTGGGAAGTCTTCCCTGAATTCCCACATCACTCCCTTCCCACATTCCCCACCCCCAGGCCAAATCTATCACTCCTTCCTCTGAGAGTCCAGCACAAAACTTCTAGGTCACACTCAGATGCTATAATCTGTGTGTCTCCCTTGCAAGATCCTGAGCTCCCCGAGAGCAGGGACCCATGTTTCACTCACTAGGCATGCGGAAGGCCTGGTTGATGGGTCATTTTGTGTTGATTTGACTGGGCTGAGGGGTGCTGAGATATTTCATCACACATATTTGTGGGTGTTTCTGTGCGTGTTTCTGGATGAATTTAACATTTTTTTTTTAGATTTATTTATTTTAGAAAGAGAGAGCGAGCGCAGGGGAAGGGTGTGGGGGAAAGGGAGAGAGAATCTTAAGCAGACTCCGTGCTGAGCACAGAGCCTGTTGCAGGGCTCAATCCCACAACTGTGAGTTCGCGACCTGAGCCAAAACCAAGAGTTTGATGCTTAACTGACTGAGCCACCCTGACACCCCTGAATATAACATTCAAGGTTTTTTTTTAATTAGACAGAGAGAGAGAGTACAAGCAGGGGGAGTGGCAGGCAGAGGGAGAGGGAGAAGCTGGCTCCCTGCTCAGCAGGGAGCCCAACGTGGGGCTCCATCCCAAGACCCCAGGATCGCGACCTGAGCTGAACGCAGACACTTAACTGTCTGAGCCACCCAGGCGCCCCTAACATTTAAATCAATAAACTGAGTCAAGCAGAGTGCCCTCCATAATGTAGGTGGGCCACACCCAATCAGTCGAAGGCACGGATCAAACAAAAGGCAGACTCTTCCCCGACCACAGGGTAATTCCTCCTGACTGTCTCTGAGCTGGGACATCACCTTTTTTCCTGCCTTCAGCCTAAACTGAAATGTCAGCTCTTTCCAGGTCTCAGACCTCAGACTGAAACTATACAATCGGCTCTCAGGCCTTCAGACTCAGACTAACACTATACCATCAGCTTTCCTGGTCTCCAGCTTGCTGACCACAGACCTTGGAACCTGTCAGTCTCCATAATCGTGTGAGCCAATTCCTTACAATAAATCTCTTTCTAGATATAATACATGTTACTGGTTCTCTTTCTCTGGGGAACCCTGAATAATACACCTGGCCTGGTTGGTTCTCAACTGGATGAATGAATGAGTCTTTTCTGTCCCTCCTTCCTTCCATCTGCCCATCCATCCAGGCATCTTTTCAGTCACTCTTTGATCCTTCCCATCCATCCATCCATCCATCCATCCATCCATCCATCCATCCATCTATCCGTCCGTCCGTCCATCCATCCATCCATCCGTCCATCCATCCATCTCTCTGCCGATCCATCCATCCATCCATCCGTCCGTCCATCCATCCATCCGTCTATCCATCCATCCGTCCATCCGTCCATCCCTTTTATCCTTCCAGCCACCTTCCCTTCTTTCCATCTATTGTGCTTTCCATCATTCCTCCCAGATATCTCCAAGAGCATTTGTACAGAAACCACCAGGCACCCAGATGGCAATGTTTGGATAAACTCCCTGTTCTCCATAAATTAGAAGGGCTCGGAACAGGGCACAGAGCACCCTCTCTTGGACAAGCCACAGGGGCCTGGGGGAAGGAGATGGAAGGGCGCCAAGGTAACCCACTACTCTTAAGTTTGCTGGACATAGGACCTCACAGATATTCCCTCTTCTGTTGCTGCACCCCACAATCCATTCTCCACACAACAGTCAGAATGTTCAAATCATGTCACATCACTCTCCAGCTTAAAACCCTTCCATGATGTGCCCCTGCTTCTCTCTGCCCTCCCATCTTACTTCTCACTCCCTGGTTTACTTCTGCTCTTTTGACACATCAAGTCCTTTCTTGTCTCAGGACCTTTGCACATTCTTGTGCCCCTGCCTGGAAGGCTCTGACCCCAGCTCTTCACCAGGCTGCTCATGCTCCTTCAGGTCGCAGCTCAAACTTCACCTTCCTGAACACAATACTTAAAGTTGCCATTATTTTATCCATGGGTTTACTAATTTTTTTATCTGTCTACCTCTCTGAGCAGAGATCACGTCTCTCTGGTTGATTGTCATATTCTCAGAGCCCAGCACAGCACGTGGCACATGTCAGGTTAGAAACAGATATTTGTGCAATGGATGACAGGTGGGTGGGTAGATAAATGTGGATATATGGATGGGTGGGTGGGTGGATGGATGGATGGATGGATGGATGGAAGGAAGGAAGGAAGGAAGGAAGGAAGGAAGGAAGGAAGGAAGGAAGGAAGGAAGGAAGTGGGGATGAATGGACTGACAGCTGTATAGATGTATATGAGGTGGATATGCAGATAGATGCGTGAGTGGGCGGGTACATAGCATTGTGTGTGGATGACTAGAAGAACAGAGGAATAGATGTAGGGGTGAGAGGCTGATGGAGAAATGGGTGGGAGGCTACATAAATGGATGGGTGAGAGGGAGGGATGGATGATGCGTGAAGGTAGAGGGATATGTAGCTGTATGGCTGGGTGGGTGGCTGGCTGACTGAGAGACTAGGTGAACGGATGGGTAGGCTGGAGAGATAAGTGGGAAGTTACAGAGATGAATGAGATAAGAGAGATAGATGGATGTCTGTGTGGGTAGATGGATGGAAGGAGCTGGGGGTACAAGATGGAGGAGTGGATCAATACAGACAAGAGGTGATACATGGAAAGATGGGTGGATGGGATCATTTTTGGCCCCGAGTCTAGAAGAGGCTCCAAGAGACTACAGCAGCCCCCTCCCCTTACCTCCAGGAGGTTGAAGGCATGACCTAGGGCGTGGATGGTCAGGTTAGTCGTGGCAGAACGGGGGAGAAAGGAGGCTGGAGAAAAGAGAAGGGTCCCCTCCAGGTTGGCTCCCAGGCTGCCAGACACTAGGAGGAGAGAGAGAGGATCAGTACACTCCCCACCCCTCACAGAGCAGGGTCTGGCCACTGAGATGCCATAGTCTGAGACAGCGCAAGATGTGGTGCGTGCTCTCCAACAGGACACGTGCCTCAGCCTTAAGCCTCACCAAGGGCATAGGAAAGGCCAGAAGGGTCACAAATATACCCACACCTGCTGACACGCAGAGAGGGGGCAGCCAGAGCACCCCCTCTCGGCCCCCAGACCCCCGGAGCTGCTGAGGTAGTTTAGGTGCCTAAGCTAGAACAGGGTGCTTCTCAATGCTCTGTTTCACTGTGATAAGGAAGAGAACAGCCTCAGCTTGGTGCTAATCTCCTTGTAACACAGGGGAAGAAGCTCTCCAATTCATAGGCAGGCAACAGAATCAATGCCAATTTACATATAAAGAGATGACATTTGGGAAAGAGAGTCTTTGATCCACGCGTCCTGTCCTCGAGGGTTAGAGTTCCCAGGTCCCCAGGGCTTTGTGGCCCCAGAGCAGGAGAGTGGCTGCCCAGGATGGTCATACCTGAGCGGAACGTGACATCAGAATAGGACGAGTGTTTCCAGGCCTCCGGCTGGAACTTCCGACTCAGGATGTCCTCAGGGAGGGCCTCCTGGAGAGCTCGCTTCAGGGGGTCACTGGTCTCCAGCAGCTGCATCAGGTGACTCCACACAAAGGAGCCCACTGGAGCCCCACCACGGTCACCAGGGAAGGGAAGGAAGAGGAGGGAGGGGAAGGATGAAACTGGAGCTGGCACAGCCCAGAGAAAAGAGCCCCCGATCCCCTATCCTGAGTCCTGCTATTTCCACATGCCAGGGGCTTCCCAGGAGCTTAGTTATCCATGTTTTCTTTCCAGAAATAGTGGCAAACAGCAGTGCCTTAATGGAACTTGGAAATCTGGCCCGAGCACAGCATTCTGACATGCCTTCCTGAAGGGAAAAGGAGGCATTGTGGGAAAAGCTCTGGCTTGACAGTCAGACCCCAGTCTGGATCTCAGTTGCACCACTCATAAGCTATGTGACCTCAGGCTTGTTACTCTCCCTCCCTGAGGCTTAGTTTCCTCATTTGCAAAATGAAATAGCAGCCCATCTCCCAGGGCTGTTTGTGCAGTCAAGTCAAGAGGAAGCCAAAGAACTGAGTATCTTTCAGCGTTGGGAAAGGGATGACCTGCAATTCGTGATGGGGACCTTCTCAGGCTCTCTGGAGGAGTAAAAATCAAATAAGAGCAGTAATGGGAGAGTCCAACAAGGGATATTAGAGTCTAACTGTGAACCCTGAATCCTCTTGGTTGTGCCAGGCTCTCAGAAAGCCCACCAGGGAGCTTCTAGAACAAGCCACCAAGGAACAGAGTGGGGTCTGGCTTTTGTTCCCATTGGGTAACACACAGGCTTGGTTCCCCAGGGCCTCCATCGAGGCAGAGCCCTTTGGCTGATCCCCTGGTGATGGGGCTTGGCTCGGTGGCCTCTCCCCCCAACCCACACATGTCTCATCCCATCCCTGAAACTGCCAACAAACAGTTGCATCTTCTAGCAGTACCATTTCTTTAGAAGGTAATTCAGCAGTATCACAGACTTTTAAATGTGTACATCCTGTAACTTGGCTATCTGTCCTCTGGGAAATTATTCTATGGCTGGATTAGCACAAGGTCCCAAAGATGGATGCGCAGAGAGGTTCATTTTGCTGGTTGTTTCTCTTGGCAAAAACCCAGAAATGACCAAAATGCCCATCAGTGGGGACTGGTAAAATGGATTATGGTGCAAGCTCCTAATAGGGTATCATGAAGCAGGGATAAGAGTCCACATGCCCTGATGTGGAAAGAGCCCCCGGCAACACCAAAGGCAAAAAGCAAGGAACACAACAGCAAGTATAACACGATCCTGAGTTGCTACTGTTTAGGAGATACATGGGCATACTCGACCATACACTCCAAGTTCTGTTGGGATATAGAAGAGAACTGTTCACAGTGAATGCCTTCAGGAAATGGGACTTGAGGGCCAAGGGAAGAAGAAGGTAGGCTTTAATTTTCCATTTCTACCTTACTGTCTGCTTTGAAACTTTAAACGGCCACACATACAGCACTTAAAGTGTTCTAAAAGTCTTTGTGTTTTGACTCAGTTTATGCTCCCTCTATGAGGGAGGTAGTATTATCGTCCCCACTTCACAGATGTAGAAACAGAGGCTCAGAAAGGTTTAGTAACTTGTCCAAAGGCACGCAGGTAGGAAGTGACTGAGCTTGGATTTGAACCCAGGCTGTCGGGCTCCAGGCACTCAACTCACTGACCATCATGGAAAAGATTTCTGAAAATCAGCTGAACTTGTTTTTTGAAGTTTCACTTTTAGGTTTAGGAACTATGGCCAGAGGCCCCTGTTTAAAGGAACCTCTCTGACCCCAGAAGTGATCTGAGATTCGCAGATACCATCCCTCCTCAGTCTCAGGTCTCCCTTCCAGGTACTAGGTCATGAACTGGCCAGAGCTACAAGGGAAGCCAGTGACTCCCATCCCTTTTTAGAGATGAGGAACCGGAGGACCAGAGAGGACGAGCAACTTGTCCAAGGTTGTCTGACTGCCATACATGTGAGGTGGGGGCATAGAAGGCCACTTGGCCAGGTGGTGTGGCAAGAAAAGGAGAACAGGAAGCAGTTAGGAGGGCACCCGAGGGGCGGAGGAGGAGCATGCTCCCAAACCCCTACACCCACCAGGAGACTCTGGCCCAGCCCCAGGACCCCCTCCCCCAGCTTCCACTGCTCACCCTGGGTGGACCGCTCAGCTGCCTGGGTCCACCGCACCTGCGCAAACACCTCCTCGCCAGGGCATCTCATCAGGGCCAGGTAGGCGTTGATGCGGATCTCAGCATCCTCCTCAGGGTTTTGGTACAGACGGGAGAGCGCGGATCGCTGGCTTGAGCAGAGCGAAGGCCATCACCTGGGGCCCATCTACCCCCACCCGCCTCTGCCCAGGAGCACGACATCCCCCGAGCTGCTCTGGCTCCAGCGGGCGGCCCTGCTGCCTGGTCCCAGCTCTCACAAAGTCACAAAGTCTCCACTGCAGGAGGCCTGCCCGATACGCTCACCTTCGGGCCGGTTGTGGGAGGTGGTAGGGCCCCCTCCGCTAAGCCAACCCTCCCTCAGCCCCAGTCCAGAGGCTCGCCAATTTCCACAGGTAACAAAAGGTAAAGAGATGGGTATGACTGCATTCCAATAAAAATTTATAAAAACAGCTCTATGCCTGACACACAGGAGATATTTCCTAAAGTGCTTGGCTTACCCTGGCCCCTCCCGAAGCAAGCCACCTCCCTCACCCTGTGCCCTGGTTTCCTTCATAGCACAGCCACCCACCCATCCACTCTTACAGAAATATTTACTGAGCATGTACTATGTGCCCAGCAAGGAGCTAGGTGCTAGGTGACGGGAGCCACCTGAAGCTTATGTTCTAGTGCAGGAAGACTGACAGCAAACAAGGGGAAGATGTGAAATATAGAACACATGAGGTGCTAAGTACTAAAGAGGGAAAAATTAAGTGGGGAAACAATTTGAGGTGAAATAGCCAAGGAGGACGCCACAGTGAAAGTGGGTTTTAAACAAAGACCTATAGGAAATGAAGAAGCGAAGCCTGGGGATGTCCAGGGGAAGAGCATCCCAGGAAGGGAGAACAGCACATGCAAAGGGCCTGTGGCAGAAGTGGGCCTGGAGTGTTTGAGGAACAAGAGGCAGACTGGTGTGGCTGGGGAGCAGTAGGGGGTGAGGGATGTAGGAGATGAAGCCACGGGGTGCAATCTGGCCCGTGGTCAGAACACGTAGGCCCTGCTCAGTCACTGTGAAGACTTCGGCTTTGACTCACAACGAGAGGGGAGCTACTGGTCCAAGAGTCAGCAAACTTTTTGGCGAAGGGACAGATGGTAAATTTTTCTGGCTTTGTGGGCCACACGGTCTCTCCTACCACTGCTCAACTCTGCAGCAAGAGCAAGACAGCAGCCCGAGACAACACACAGATGAGCCGGCAGCAAGCGAGGATGGGGCCCGTGGTCCAGAGCTTGCCGCCCCCTGAACAAGGGGGTTTGCAGCACAGGATGGCTTCTGTATGGCCTATAATCATACTTATTTGTGTGTTTATTGGACAAGCATCTGCCTCCCACCAGGCACAGGCTCCATGAGGACAGAGCCCTGGACACTTATTCAGACCAGGGCCCAGCACATAGCAGGTGCTCAGTAAACACATGATCAATGAATGACCAAACAGAGGGGAATTAACAAATGGTGGTTCAAGACCCACTGCTGCCCCATCATCACCCCAGCCGATAACACTTAGGAGCTCACGTCTGCAGAGCAGGGGACCCTCCGGAAGGCCTGGATGGCCCCCAGCCGGACCTCAGGGGGGCAGCTCCTCTGGGACGCACAGGTGCTCAGTGTGGGGGTAAGAGCTGTGACCGCCAGGCCTGCGTTGCCAATCGCCTTCAGCACGAGCTGGAGCTGAAACAAGATGGCGGTGGGGCCTTGAGGCCTGGTGGGGGTGCTCGCCCCACCCACCCGCACAGCCTAGGGCTCCCCTGCGTGGCTCAGGCCCCACCAAGGGGCTGCGCCCGGGATGCCGCTTGTCCTCACCTGCTCAGCGTCCGACGGCTCCTGGAAGGTGCAGTTGGCACCCAAGGCCTCTCCCAGGATCCTCACGAGGGAGCTGACGCCAGGCAGGTGTCCACAGGGCCCATCCAGGGAGGCACAGAGGTTGTGCACCAGGGCCGAGATACCAAGGAAGGCACTGGGGCTGGCCCCCGAGGTCTGCAGGAGTGGCTGGGGACAGAAACCGGCCCCCACCCGAGCCGAGAAGGCTGGTGAGTGGTCCTTCACAGGCCTCGCCACGTACAGATGGGCCCCCACCCTGGCTGCACACAGATTCCTAAAAAGCCAGAAGCCTGGGCCCCCTACCCTGCCCTTCCCCAGCAACACCCAAGATTCTCTGGGCTTAGGCACGCACGCTTTTAAGTCCTGAGCGGGCGAAGACCAGGGCTGCTGCCGAAGGCCCTCTACTACACAGGACAGCCCCCACGATGGAGAAGTGCCCACTCCCACCATCAACAGTGCCGAGGCTGAGAACTCCTGGGCTCGCTCACCAGTTTGGAAGAGCGAGGTGGGGGTGGTGAGGTCGTCTGAGCAGAACGCAGTGGAATGACCAGAGGTGTTAGGGTAAATGGTTAGCAAGCATCCCACCCACCCAATCAGGGGAAAACGCGAGTCCTCACGTGTAGCATTTGCCAGTTTCCGCGGTGTAAACGCTCCCACCACGTGCTCTGGGCTGACTCACTGCAGCGGGGAAGAACCCAGCCAGGGGCTGTGGCCACGTGACGTGGCAGGTGCATGCACACAGCCAGCATGCTGAAGCCCAAGGGCAGGGATGTGGTGCAGGAACAGAATTAGGAATTAAGTCTCTCTTGCTTTCGCATGTGTGAACGCATCTGGGTGGTATGTGTGAGCGTGTGTATTCCCAGATGTGTGTGTACATGTATCCCAGCACACACGTATATCCTGGTGTGCACGTCCCAGTGCATGTGGATGCACATGCCTGAATGTGTCCTGGTGTGTGTGTGGGCACGTGCCAACATCAGTGTGTGCCTTGTGTGTATCCATGCGTGTCCTAATGTGTGTATGTGTGCAGCCAATGCCTCCTAGGGTGCATGTGTGTATCCAGGTGTGAGTGCATATCCCCACTTGTCCCTGTGAGTATCCTGGGGGGGGGGGTTGTACATATATGATATGATATGTCTGGGTGCGGACATCTACACGTTCAGGTATGTGTGCACGCGTCTTGGGTGTATGTCTCCATACGTCCCAGGGTGCAGGTGTGTGTGGCTCCGTATGGCCTCAGGTGAGTGTCCTCAAGGCATGTGAGTCTCCGTGTGTGTGTTTTCTTTGCGAAAGGAAGGGGATGTGCGGCTTGGAAAAGCACATCCACTGTTATTCTAGATTGGGCAAATGAAAACAAACCCTCCCGGTTTTCTGCATACAGGGGAGGGAGCGCGGCGGTTATGAAAAGTGGAGAGAAGCCACTCAAGCACGTGGGAGGAGGCCCCCGCCTCCTCCAGTTCTGTGGACGGTAGGCGGGGTGGCCTCGGGCCCTCCTGGGATCCGGATGGAGCCAGGGGCGCGGTGGAGCGCTGTGGGGAAGGCCGGGCGGCTGGAGCCCCTGGGCTTACCTCACCGGTTGCTGCAGGACCAGGACTCCCAGGCTCAGGCCAGGGCTCCTGGAGCAACCTGGACAGTAATGACCCTGTTGGGTGGATGGCTGCCCCGGGGGTCTGCCCCAAACTGTCAGCCTTCCTTGACTTCACAAGAATCAGAACACCAGCTCCTAAAGCAAAAATCTCTCCCTTAAAGAAAGCTTTGGTTATGCTTCAGGGAAAACAGGTCTGCTTAACATGTTCTCACTCACTTTTTTGATGTTTAAAGATGAAAAGATAAAATTATCCCCAAGTCTGGGACCCTCCTACAACCGACTTCTCTTTTCCACTGGACTTGAACGCTCACTCATCGTGCCCCGAACCAACCTTCCCCAAAAGGCCAAACCACAAAGCTGGTAGAAAACAAAACAAAACAATAACAGGAAGTGACAGCACACTGGGGAGGTGAAGCGCTAGCTCAGACAGACGGCTAGGCTGGATTTCCCAAACCAGAAACGTCTAACTCCAGTTCTTCAAGAGACACCATTAAGAGAAGAAATGGCAAAGAGGTAGAATGCCTCCCAGAAATGGAACAGAGTCCACACATGCACATGCACATGCACATACGCACAGCACTGACACGTATCACAGAGAAAACGGGAGAAAGAAGCCCGACTCCAGGGGCACGTGAGTTCACAGTGTGAAGGTCAAGAGCAGACAAAACTGAGCGATGGCCAAAAAAGGTCAGCATCCCCATGACCTTTGGGGTCACGGATGGAGAAGGGCATGAAAAGTGGGGGGGAAGCAGGGAATGTCCTCCAGTCTTCTTCTAGGAGTGGTTGCAGGGGTGTAAAACCATCAAACGGAAGACTTTGGCGCAGTCTCCTGATTGTGTAGTTTAATGCGTAATTTAAAACACGCCCCCCCACCCCCCGCAACAGGGTACCCTGGTTGGGACTGTGCAACAGATAGAGGACACTGTGGGGAAAGTGGTGGGAACTGAACAGCTGGGGTTTGGTTAATAACAACATACTAATGTCAGTTTCTCAGATGTGACAAATACACCCTGGTGACGTCGTATGTTAACACTGGGGACCCTGAGCCATGGACACACAGGAACTCTGTACGAGTTTTGCCACTCTTCTGAACACCTAAAATTACTCCACAATAAAAAGTATATTAAAATACTCTTGCCTGCCTCCCATCTCCTTCCTTCGCCCCTCTCTTCGCCCCTCCCTCTTTTCCCTCGCCCCTCACCCCTTCCTCTCCCCACCCCTGTCAGGCTGCAAAAGGCAAGCCCGCAGCCCCAGCACAGGCCCCGCACGCGCCCGGCACACCTGTGTCCTCGTGAACCGGACAAGAGAATGAGCAAACCGGTCCAGAGAGGTGCCAGTTCTGGGCTGGAGGACAGGTGAGGCAGGTGACGAAGATCCTGGGCTCTGTGAGCCAAGGGACCCCGCCGGCTCTGCTCACCGCGGATCCCTGACAAGGGGTCACAGCATCGACACCTGCCGCGTGCATGACACTTGGCACACATCACAACTTCATCTACAGCGTCTCCCTACGCGTTGCCCCCACCACACGATGGGGAAACTAAGGCACAGAAAAGTTTAGTGCCTGGCTGGAGATCATCATGGTAAGGGAGAGAGCTGGGATCCGACTCTGGATCACCCCTGCTCCCTGCTGGTGTCCTTTAAATCCTAGCCCACTACCAGCCTGGCCTAGCAGGGTGAGGGGTGACAAGGGACGGTGCCCCCAGGACAAGTGAGGACACACACCCTGTGGAGAAGGGGGGACCAGCTGCCCCACCTCAGGTAAGGTGCCAGCCTCCTGGGGCCTCACTTTCCTGCCATATGGGCGCCATCAAAGCACCTACCTCCCAGAGGCTTCGTCAGGGTTAACTAAGACCTCCGGGTTCTTGCAAACCCTTGGTCCCCCTTCACACATGCTTCTTGGTTTCAAGACTCAGTAGACATATTTGTCTACAATAACAAGAGCAGCTCTCATTTTAAGTGCTCAGACTCCAGGAGAATCGATTTACGCGCATCATCCTGTGTCTTACCACCAGCCCACGAGGGAGGTACTTGTTCTATCCCCGTCTTCCAGATCAGAAAAACGGGCTCAGAGAGGTTAGGTCACTTGCTCAGAATCACACAGCTGGCGGGGGGGGACACTATTGAGACTCAAACCCAAGATCTCTCTGGTCTGTCCCCACGGGTACCAGGAGGGATTGGTACAAGGCCCCGACAGAAGCAGGTCACCCCCTGTGTCCAATCAACAGCCAAGTGGGGGAAGGATGACGGGGGGCCGGGTAGGGGAACAGGGGCTCACCAGCAGCGTGTGGACCATGGCATCCGTGGGCTGTGGGACAAGGGCCAGCGACCAGAGCCACGCCTCCATCTCGTCCACCTCCACCTCCCCAGACACGATGAGGTCCTTCATGAGGCCCACACAAGGCTCGGTGCCACAGGAGGGCAGGGCATCCACCAGCGGCTGCCTGAGATTGAGAGACACCAAGGGATGTCACGGAGGTGGTCCACACCTGCGGAGCACCTTCCAGGCCTCACGTCGAGGCCGACTCTGGTCATCCCGGGAACACTTTGAGGCCCCAGGAAGTGCGATGGGCACATGTCCAGGATCACACACCTCGGAAGGGGCCAAGGTGGGCCTGGGGCCCTGGCATTTAGGGTCCACGGGAACAAGAGCAGCCCAGTCCAGACCCTGGCAGGTCTGCCCCCCACCAGGAAACAGCGGCTTCATGCAACACAAGTCCTGCCCACTGTTCTGCAAAAAAGCTGCCATGATCACCAAGGAGCAAGTACCCCTGCCATCCAACAGGAACCAACAGCCAGCAGGTTGCCGCTCGTGTTCTCCGCCCAAGATCACCATCAGGATTCTTTTCTTTTTTGAGATTGCAGAAAGGTTCAAAAGCTCAGAAAAGGTTTTTAACTTTTATGCAATGGTGGCTCTGAGTAGGGACGTGACCGAATGGGAGGAGGGTCCCCGGGGCACACCAGAAATGGGAGGCACTGTGAGCCAGCAGGGTGCACAGCTGTGAGTGGACAGGGCCCCCCACCACCCTGATGAGTGACACCCGCGATGGCAGAGGACCTGACACCCCACCCCGACCCGCATGCCCCCTCTCTGCTGTAAATGGTCTCTGGCCTCAGTTTGCTCATCTGGAAAATGGGAATGCTGATGCATGAGCCTGCCCCGACATGCCCAGGAGTCCTTGGGAACACAGAGGTCACTTCATCTGAGTAACAACCTACCTGTTCTTCCCACCTCCCACCCTTGCAACTCCTCTTTTCCCTATAGATGTGGGCCCCGGGGAACCACGCTCTGGCCAGAAGTGGACGCGGCGGGAGAAGCGAGAGAATTTTTAAGAGGATCCGTCTTGTCAAAAACGCCTCGATTTGGGATGGGTCTCTCGCCTCCCTGACTCCCAACATCTACATGGGCACGGAAAACAGGGGCTTGTAGGAAAATCCAGAACAGCAAACAGGGTATATGTCACCGTGGAAACAGGCAGCTCCTCCCGAAGACCCCAGGCCCTTGCCTACACCAGACATAACTAAAAACAGTTCCTCAGTCAAACATCACTTCTATTTAAGCCCAGAGGTACTGGACGAAGAAGCCCAGACCACCTGGGTTCAAATCCCAACTCTGCTGTGTGACTTTGGGCCAGTTTCCTAACTCCCCTGTGCCTTGGCTTTCTTCCACAAACGTAAAGCAGGAAATACAATAAAGCCACCTACCCCACGGGGGTCCTTGTGGGGGTTAAATGAGAGAACACAGGGGTGTCCAGCTCTTGATTTCAGCTCAGGTCATCCTCTCAGGGTCATGAGATCAAGCTCCGCGCTGGGCTCCACACTCAGCATGAAGCCTGCCTAAGAGTCTCTCTCTCTCCCTCTCCCTTCTGCGCTTGCACTTCCCCCTCCCCCCCCCACTCTCTCTCTCAAATAATCTTTAAAAAAAATAAAAATAAATGAGAGAATACAGAGAGAGGGCTTCAGAAGGTGACTATGCATTAGCCATTCGGTTTTGCAGTCATTCAGTTAGACATTTGGTAATGCTCATTTCGCAGGGTTTTTTTTTTTTTTTCCTCTTCATATTTTGGAGCTGACAACCTTTTAGAGATCTTTTCGAAAGCCTTTGAGAAAGTCCCAGACGTCTGGATCTCAGGGGCCTGGAGAGCAGCTGGACTTCGGGAAGGAGTCCCATGCTTCCCCTCCCCCCCGCACAGCCCTGAGCTCACAGAGCTCCTTGGAGACCCCCCTTGGCACCCGGGGTCTCTATACACCCCCTTGCTGGCCCCACATTAGTAGGATCCAGGTGGTGGGATCCCAGCCTGGCCGGCACCCCCACCCACGGGCAGAGGGGTACCCAAGGCACATTGGAATGCTAATTCCCGCTCTCGGCAAGAGGGTCCCAGTCTGGGGAGAGAACAAAGCCTGTATTTATTCTGCCAGGCCCTTCAGCTTTAGTCCCAAGAGGGCTCGGCCCGTGGGAACCTCCAAGCTCCCCGCTTAATCACCTTCTTGGCAGCCATCCCCAGACTGAAGGACAAGTCAATATCCCAGGGATGAGAGGAGAGGAGAGATCTCCATCCATCCCTCAGTGGGGACCTGGGACAGCGTCAAGACCAGCCAGCCCCCACCCCCACCCCCCAGGACCTCCAGCCAGCTCCTGTCCCCACCCCTCCTCCCTGCAGAAATGTCCTTACCAGTTGTCCCGGCATTTAAAGGAAGACTGTCGCCAGAGTGCCATCAGCTCATCTGAGGAGAGGCCCTGGAGCTCGGACACCAGCGTCAGGAACAGTTCTGCGGCCTGGGAATCGGGGGGGGGGGGGGGGGCAGCATGAGAGACCGGGCAACCTCTCATCTCAGCCATTCCCCTGCCTTCAGGCAGGACTGCAAAGAAAGTGGGAAATGCATTAGCATCTTCCACCTAAGGTGTCCTGAGACCCAAACGAATGAGGCCACACGTCTGGGCTCCTCTCCACGGAATCCCTGGAACACAGGCTGGGCCATTTTTATTCTTTAACAAGCATTTCTTGGGTGCCTACTATGTGTCAGGCCCTGCACTAGGGACACGGTGGGGAGAAAAACACATGCTATCTGCATTTGTGGGCTTTCCGCTCTGATAAAAGCTCAGTGAGTGTTCACCATGACCACGATCTAGTTATTCTAAGGAGTCTTAGCAGATTTCATACAGTGAGGTGGCCATCTTTTCTAATATGTTAAGTGAAAAAAATATAATAAACAAGAAAAAGAAATACAAGAACGTTTTTTTCAGAATTACGAGCAGAGATGGCTAGGAACGGTTTTGCAGGTTCTGTCCCTTGTCTGCAGGCCTGACCAGCACAGCTGCTGAGGGTCCAAATACACCCAAGGAAATAAAGAACTGTATTCAGAGCACGCACTCCTTAGGTTTCAGGAGATACACAGCTTGGTCCTCGCTCCCTGCTGGCAGCCCCCACGCTTTCCCCAGGCTTGGCCAAGGCCAGCAGTGAGCCCCCAACACACATCCAGCCAGCCAGGGGTCCGCTGGGGCTGGGAGCAACGTGCCTAGCCTCGAGCCTCCCGTGCTGTGAGTGGTGGGGACCCAGTTCCCATGCACACAGCTTGGCTCAGCAAGACACAGGCTGCAAACCAGGCCCCTCACTGGCCAGCTCAGCCCACCCACCTCTCTGCCAGCACGTCTGCCTCCACCCCAGGGTCCACGCAGCATTCCCACGACATGCCTTCTCTTAGCAGAGCTGGTGGTTACCCTTAGCTCTGCCTTTGCTTCCTTGTGCAGGACACCCAAGCCAGCCCCTTGTCGGGGAGGTGACTGCCACCATCATGGCTGGCCCTGACTGCTGTCAGCCTTAAAGACTCTCTGTCCCCCTGCCTTGGGGCAGCTACCCCGGGGCCTCTTGATTCCAGGCCCGCTGCCTGCCTTCTGGATGGGTCAGATCTGTTTCCTTCCAGCTTTCCCCAGCAGAACCCAAGACTCTCTGGGCTTAGACAAGCATGCTTTTATGTCCTCCAGCAAGGATGCACACTGCTGTGCCTGGCAAGGGCGGGCATCTTCCCACCTGGGAGGGCCAGGGATCCACCCGGATGTGCTGCTCCTCCTCCAGGCAGGCCTCCAGCCCCAAGTGTTGGCATCAGGACTAGCTTTCCAGAGCCAGGCATGGCGGGAAGGATCTCAGCAGCTCGTCCCAGTTTCCCCTCCAGCAGGGAGAGAAGGGAGAGGCCTATCCACTAAGAACAAGGACACACAATACTACCACTGCCACCGGCCCCAGTCACTTTGTACAGAGTGTGTGCCAGGCACTGTTCTAGGCCATGTGCATGCATCATCCCATTTGACCTTCACGACGCCCTATGGGGAGCGGCTGTCCCTGTTCCCACTTAACAGAGAAGATTCGCGACTCTCTGAGCACCTAAGTCAGGTGTCAGTGGTCTCAGCCCTGAGTCAAGAACTGAACCCAAGCCACTTAGCTCCTAAACCCACACTCTTAACCAGTGTCCTCCGGGCTGGCAGGGCGTGGGGGGGTTTGGGGGGATGACAAACAAACAAAAGAAAACACCCAAAAAAACACGAGAAAAAGGAAAGCCCTGATCTGTAGCACCTGCTGACTTCCAGGGTGCCACGACTCCTACTGTGGCCCCTCTCCAGCTGTCCGTGTGCTGGCATGGCATGCAGACTCGGGAAGAGCCGCACGGACGCACCAGAGCACATCCGATTTCCACATGTGGCGACAGCAGGTGCAAACGACCTTGAGCGTGGAGGTCACGGGCAGGCGACGGTTTTGAGTACTCACCACCTTTGTTTCTAACGGGACTTATCTCTAACCCAATTGCTAATAATGGCTGCATTTAACAATCAGCCTACTGGATTCCCACCATCAGCTCTGACACACCACGGTCTACACAGTCTCTCAAACCCTTGGCTGTATACAATCGGTGTTTAATAAAGACTCGAGACTTGGGCTTCTTATTCTTAGAATACCGGATGGTAACCGTGAGCTGTGCCCTCTCCCTGGCATCCTCCCTGCTTCTCTTCGGGCCTCCCCCGGCATCGCCCACTGATGCTCGTGGCTATGCAGCCCACTGCCCCCCACGTCGAAACTCCTGGGCCTCTCTGCGGAGGGTCAGGCTGGGGAATTTGCTCTCGATTGAACACAGAGCCCTGGTTTTGTTTCCAGACCGAAAAACCAATCTTGTCTCCTGCCCACCAATAATGGGGGAGAGGCAAGGGCATTCCACGCTGAAGCCGGGGAGGTCGGTCCCCTGGGCAACCAGGCGGGGCCCCCTCAGGCCTCCGGGGGGCCAAGGAGCTGCTTGGTGTGCACTGAGGCATCCCTGAAAAGCCATTTTCAGGAACAAGGTCCTCAGCAACTCACCCCCAGCCCGGGGGACGCCCCCAGTGGGAACAATTCACTTCCTTTCTCGAGCTACAAATAGGAGCAGCCGTCTTGTGCCCTCTGGGGCTGGTGCTGCCAATCTCTGGGAGGGAAGGGGCAGGCCTGTGGCAGGGGGTCAGAGCGTGCTCTGGGGGCCAGATGAGAGGAAGCGGGCCCGTCCTGGGGCTTCCCAGCATGTCATGAGGTTCAGCAGATAAAGCGGCTGTTCTCAAAGGGGGATACTGCGCACCACCTAGAGATGCTTTCGGTGGTCACAACAGGGAAAGGGGTGCTGCTAACCTCCTACAATGCACAGGACAACCCCCACAATAAAGAATGATCTGGCCCAAGGGGCCAGTCGTGTCAAGGTAAGAACCCTGCTGTGGGGCCAGGCTGCCTGGCTTGACAGCTGGCCGGGGCACTTACTGGCTGGAGGACCACCTGGTGAGGCAGATGGCCCCTTTCCTTTGGGCTGCTCTCTGACTCCCACAAAAGCCCCAGGTGAGGCCCACGGATCAACAAGCTGGGAGCCCAGCTCCCACTTCCCGAAACAGTGAAGACCCAGCTGCAGGTGCCTCTGCTATATATCCATACATACACAAAATGCATAGTGTTTGTGTGTGCGTGCAATATGCACTCAGTATGTACATATATAATATAGTCTGCTTATTCAATATATTTTACTATACATTTAATATGTAGTCAATAAATACGATCAATATAGTCTCCCTACATATTCAATATATTATGAAAAATATATATTTTCTCAGTGTCTTTCTGAATCTGCTCCTTCTCTCCCCCACCTCCCACCTGCCCCCCAGACCACCGTCCTTCATGTCATGTCTCCCCGCGTTACTGCAATAGCCTCTTAGCTGGGCTCCCAGCATCCCACCTGGCCCTCAGTCTGTTCTCCAGCCTTGGTCAGTGTGTGAGCGTTAAAACGCACATCAGATTGTGACCTCCCTCCTCTGCACAATACCCTCTAAGTCTCCCCACTACCCCGAGAAAAAGTGATCTATGTGCTCTGCCAAGGGCCCCCTCTTGCCCTCGCCACCAGGCTCCGGCCACACCGGCCCCCCTGCCACTCAGCCTTGAACTCCCCCAGCAGCAGCTCCCGCCCTGGAGTGTGTGTGCTCTGCCCCCCGCCCACCCCCACCCTACATCCACACAGCCCACTCTGCAGGTCCCTCGGACCCCTACTCAAGGTCACCTCCCCAGGAAGGCCTCCCGGGCCATCCATCATTTCAAATTGCATCCCATGCCAGAGCCTGCTTGCCCTTCCCCCTCTTTCCCTACTCTACCTGTCCCCCAAGCCCCCGGGGCCCAGCATATTTTGTTCACAGGTATGTGGGTGTCCCCGTTCAAGCACTCCAGGCACTCCTGAAGCCGAGCAGGACACAGGGGTCTGCTCATCTCAGCCCCACCCCTGGAGATGGAGGCCAATCCACCCCAAACCTGGATGTCTCTGGCCCAGTCTCCACAAGCTCCCGAACAAACCCTTCACCTCACCAAGGCAGGGCACCCAGGCGGGCCTTTGGTGCAAAGAATTCCAGCCTAAGGGTGCTCCTGGCTCTGAGGGCTATGGCTGGCTGGGCACTGGCCTCCCAGCATCATCCTGTATCCCAACTCAGCAAGAGAAACACAGACACGCCCAGAGCTGTGCACCCAGATGCCAGTTCCCAGCTCACACCTGCAGGTCAGATATCGAGGCGCGGGGTCCGGGCACCTGTATATCTGAGAAGGCTCCACGCCCAAGTGCTGCCAGGAAAGCTGAGCTTTGGAAGGCGAGGGTGTGCCTGGAACCCTCGGCACCATGCCTACAGCTGGAGACAGGGCCCCAGTTCTGCTCATGCCCTGAATGACCGATTTCGGTTCCCCAAATCCTGGGTCCTGGGTAAGCAGCCAATGAAACGGATATTATCCAGAATAAACAAACAAGGATAGTGTGAACCCTCCCAGGCTGTTACGGGACCAGAAGGAAAACATCCCTTTCTGTTCTTCTCAGCACACAGGCACTGGGGCCTGAATCAGAAAAATCCCCCTATCTCTCATGCCTTCCAGGAGAAGCCCTGGCTCCCACACTAAGTCAGCAGCAATTCTGAGATGGGACAGAAATCGTGGCTGCAGTGGAAGTCGTCCAAATTGTCACTGGTGGTGGCATCCAGAGCTGTGAATGGTAGGGTTGGTGGGACAAAGATCGCTACGTGCCTGGAACATTCTAGAAGTTATCCTGACCATGAGACCCTGCGGGAGACGGCCCCACTGGTCCTCACTGTCCAGCTCCAGCGAGGCTGGGCGGCCTCCTCCCCAGACCCATCCTCAGGGCTCAGACTCCAGACTTTGCTCCTTTCCAAGCTCTTTTCAGAGCTCCTTCCCCCTAGATTTCAAAGAGACCACCCCAGGTCTCAACTCCAATGTCTTCTGCTTGAGACCTCTAGTCGGAAGTGGTTACTCAGCCACATGCGTTCAGAATGCCAGCCTGAGAGCCCAACGGGAGATGAAAGAAAGGCCTCCTCTTTGCTCATCTCCTACCTGTGTCGGGGCACAAGTTTTGGCACACACCAGCTAGATCTCTTCCCCTTCTTTTGCTTTTGTAACCAGGCACAGCTGTGCAGTGTACAACCCACGCAACTGTACGTAGCAGCCCTGATCCTGAACATCTAGGAGGGTAGACCATAAAGGATCTGGCAAAAAAGAACAGGGCGTCTCAGGGACCCAGGCCAGATTCTGGCTTGGGGCTGGAGAAAGCACTTACCTCAAAGCTCGTGGTCTGAGCCAGGCAGAGTTTCCTCACTGATGCGGCCACTGTGACCACTGTAGCCTGAGACTGTGTTTCCTCCCATTCGTACAACAGGCTGCTTGGAGTTACATCTCCATCGTCCGGATCTGATATGGGAAGCCCTAGATAGGGAGGACCATATGGGGGAATGCCAGAAGAAGAAGAAGGTCCCATGAGAGCCTCCCCCAACCCTACCAATACTTCCTTCTGCGTGTTTCCAACAAGGGGTGTAGGGATGTGGCGGTGGGGACATGCACAAGGGAAATCATGGCAACATTGTTGCTACCAGCAAAAGATGGGAAAGAAACAACTTTTATACCCATCTGTGAGTGATAGTCAAATAGGCTTAACTCCAAAGCCCTCTTGGGATTGACAGAGAAAACATGCAAAGTCCATCCACTCAATCAAAGATTAATCAGAAATAAAAAGGTCGGACACCTGCTACAATGTGGACAAACCTTGAAACATACTAAGTGAAAGAAGCTAGTCACAGAAGGTTACATACTATATGATTCTATCTACATGGCATGTCCAGACTGGGCAAATCCAGAGAGTGGTTGCCCGGGGCTCGGGGAGACAGGGGGTGATGACAGATGGGTGTGAAATTTGTAGAGTCATGAAAATGTTGCAAAGTTGGTTGCCATGGTAGGTGCATGACTCTGTGACTATACTAGAAGCCATCGAACTGTTCGCTTTAAATGGATTAATGGTACAAAAGGGGAATCAAAAATTTTTTACTTTAAAAATAAAAATAAAACCATGTATGGGGCGCCTGGGTATCTCAGTCGGCTGAGCGTCCAACTCTCGGTTTCAGCTCAGGTCATGATCTCAGGGTGATGAGATCGAGCCTCACATGGGGCTCTGTGCTCAGCATGGAATCTGCTTGAGATTCCCTCTCTCTCCCTCTTCCCCTCCCCCCTGCTCACGCGCGCTCTCTCTCTTTCTCTCTCTCTCAAAATAAATAAATATTTAGGGGCGCCTGGGTGGCTCAGTCAGTTAAGCATCTGCCTTCAGCTCAGGTCATGATCCCAGGGTCCTGGGATCAAGCCCCACATCCGGATCCTGCTCAGCAGGAAGCCTGCTTCTCCCTCTCCCACTCCCCCTGCTTGTGTTCCCTCTCTCGCTGTGTCTCTCTCTGTCCAATAAAGAAATAAAATCTTTAAGAAATAATTAAAATAAATAAATAAATCTTTAAAAAAAAAACAAAACTACTTGTATCTTAGTGAAGATCCGACTAGACACGACTAGATGCCCCGTCACGGCTAGCAAGGTGCCTGAGGGAGAGCTCAGGAGGCAGGTCAGGCTGGGATCTTAGCCAGTGTTCCATGGAGCCAGAGAGGATGCTGGGAAGCCGCAGGGCTCTGGTCCCACCTGCCAGGTTCTCCTGCAGGTGGAGCAGTGAGCCTGGGCTCAGAAGCACAGGGCTCCCGGCCAGGGCTACAGAACAGAGCTGGGGGTTCGAGTCTTGGCTCTGCCTCTCACTAGCCATGTGACCTCAGACAAGTCCTCCTACCCCTTGGAGGAACAGTTCCTTATTTGAAAATGTAACTAATAACAGTACCTTCCTAATGGGCTCATAATAAAAACCAAATTAAATAATCCACATAAAACACTCAGCACAGCTCCTGGCCCAAGTAAATCCTTCCCAAGTGTTAGCAGTAAGAAGCATTTTTATTATTCAGAGAAACAGTTTTCAATCATGAAAAATTATCTTTTTCCCCTCAGATGCATGCCTTGCTTCTTTCTTTCCATGCAAAATTGGAGGAGAGAGCCAAGCTCCGGGGAATTCCATGTGTTGGCAGAGACTTTCCAAAAAACCAGGAAAGCTGAATCAGCTTGCCCCCCAAAATGGTCAGGTCATCAGATGGAAGGTAGAATTCTCTCACAAAAGCAGGGAACCAGGAGATTCTATCTCCACTGAAAACACCCTGGGAGAAGGTCAAGACCAAGCCTGAGCCAGCTGAGCCAGCAGAAACTTCCAGAGAAACTTGTAGAAAAAGAGACTGACTCTCCTGATGATAGTCATTTTCAGAAACGGTTCAAGACAGCCAGGGACAGAGGGATAGAGCCTAGGCCTGCTTAAGCCCCCCACCAAAGGAGGTCTCAAGGCTCCTCTGAGGGTCCTCACATCCACGCTTTGTCACCTGTGATGGCTGGATCCAGGGACATCTCACGCAGCAGGGTGAGCGAGGAAAGCGTCCGCATCTGCACCCCACTTGCCTTCTCAGAGAGGGGCCGCACGGTGTCCAGCTCCGTGCAAGAGGCCACACTCAGCACGCCAGCCTGGAAACTCTGGAAGCAGGTCAGGTGGGAGGCCAGGCCAGCCTGCTGGACCACAGGGGTGGGGAGAGGCAGGGGCTCAGGGGAGGCCCAGGCTGTGAAGGAACCTAGCTGATGGGGCCCCTGGAGGGCTGACGGGAGTGAGGTGGGGCGACCTGGGGGCTTCAACATGGGACCTCAGCACCCTCCCCCCAACCTGGGTTGTAGTACCCCCAGCCCAAGCAAAGGATGACGGGGGCAGGGCGAGCACAAGGGAAGCAAGAAAGTCCCAGGAACAGGTCATAAAACCTCAGTTTGGGGAAACTGGAAAAAACAACAGAGGTAGCTGCATGGGATGCCAGATATCAAGACTTTGTCTACCAGTAGTTACGGGCACCAAGGATCATCTCTTATCCTTCCCCAGAAAGGTACTATTTACAAAACACCTTCTCTGCAGGGAGCTGTGGACGCGAGGGGAGGAGAGCAAGTGGGGGGCCAGGCAGCAGAGAGGAGCTGTGGGGAAGGGGGAAGGGAGGACGAAGGGGGAGGAGAGATGGAGGAGGGGCGGGAGCAGAGGAGTTTGGAGGGAAGGAGAAAGGAAGGGACTGACGGTGTGGGCGGGGCGGGGGGGGGGGCGAGCTGAGGACAGAGGAGGGGAAGGAAGGTGGGACTGGGGGAGTGGACCGGACGACCTGGGGGCACTTACCTCCTCCCGGGGCAGGGCCTGGGAGCGCAGGGAGGAGCGCACTCTGCGCAGGGAGCAGCGGGCCAGGTCCTTGGTCTTGCGCAGCCCCGCACCATGTGGCTGGTACGTGGTGGGACACCTGCCCAGGACGTCCACCTGGGGGGCGGGACCCCATCAGCCCCCCATCAGCTCCCTGTCAGCCACCTACCCCCACCCCCTCCAGGCTCCCCGTGGGCTCACCTCTTCGAGGGTCTGGGGGCCGCGGGCGTCCGGGCGCCCCTGCAGGAGGCTCAGCACCGCGCGCTTCACGTTCAGCGCCCAGCGAGGCTCTGCGCGGCGGGGACACAGGCGGGCCACTCGCCCTGCCTGCAGGACGAAGCGCAGCGGGTGGCGGCCCAGGGCGGCGCTGGGGACAGGTGGGCGGGAGTCAGGCAGAGGCCCTCCAAGGCACCAGGACACCTCTTCACTGTGGGGGTCACCGTATCCCTGTTCCTCCTGCCACAGGTCAGTCCGCCAAGGAAGCCCTCTCCACCGCCCCATCCCCCACCCCCCGCCCCCCGCATCTTCCCAAATAGCCTTGCTTCCCTCTTCAGCTGGGTTCCCCAGCAACTTCTGAATCAAACACAAGCGGCAGCCAACTCTTCGCTCAAAGCTGCCCCCAGACTTATTAACACTTGCCTCAAAAGTACCTGTGTGTGCCCAGCCTCGGATAATAGAAAACTGCACTTCCAAGAGCTTTCTGAACTCCAAAGATTCTCATTTTCCCAGCCCACGGGGAAGGTACCTAGCATTCTCCCCCCACACACACACCCACACACCCACACACACATTACAGAGGAGGAAACTGAGGCTCAGGACCAGAATGTGACTTGTTCGGGACAGGAGCTGGGATTCGAACCCAGGCAGGCGGGCTCCAGTGTCATGGGCCTCAAACTGCCCGCTGACCCCAGGACTTGAGAGTCCATCACTGTGCAGATGAGGAAAAGAGGCCCAGAGAGGGGGAGCTACTCAGGGGGATCACACAGCAAGTTAGGGAGGAGCTGGGACCAGAATTCGGCCCAATGCTCATCTGGCCACCCCTCACCTGGCAGAAAGAAGTCTGTGTCCTGCATCTGCCAGGTGAGGGGATGAGAGGGGGGAGGTGATGGGCGGTGAAGTCCCCAGAGTTGTGTGTGGGGGCAGAACAGAGCCAAACTTGAGCAGTGAGCCAGCAGGACAGAATTTTGAGGGACAAAAATGTCCCTACTTGTACCTCCCCAGGAGGTCACTGCCCCTTCTCCAACTCCAACTGGAGACGCCCTGGGTCTCAGGCCTGGCCCTAGAGAAATGCTAATGGTGTCCGCCCCTTCCAGAATAGCAAATGTCAGTCTGGCCTCAAGGAGCTGACAACCCCCAGCCCTCTGACTTAGCATTTCTGATGAGGAGCCCAAGGACAATAGCCCGCACAGCTCCCATGGAGGAGACCACCCTAAGCCTTTCAGGGGGATCCATCTGCCCCTCGGCAGCATCCCCCATCCCTGCACCCCAGCACAAAGGCTTTATTTTTTTAAACAAATGAATTTGCAATAAAAAAGGAAGAGGAATCTGCAGAGATGGTCTTGTCTTCAGTCTGGCGGCTGGACTGAGCTTTGAGGCCACAGAGGCCACTGTCAGGGAGTCCTGGGAAACAAGCCGGAGAGAGAATTCCAGGCTTGGCCGGGTCACAAAAGGGAGGCTAAGCTTGGGACGGGAAAAGCCATGGGTCTCTAAGAAAACCCCCATCTCAGCAGAGACAGGGAAGAGAGAGGGGTGGGCTTTAATGGAAGACACCCAGTGTCTTCCAGAATGCACTCAAGGACAATGCCCGGAGGGTGCTTGGCAAACATAAAATCTAGACATGCTGGGGGTGACAGGCAGGGAAATAGGAGGTGAGTTCTGTCCACCAGGTAAGGGAAGGCCACCCGAGGCTACTGAAAGTCGCTTAAGGATCCTACATCAGTCCTCATCAGTGATCTGGTCTGGGTACCTCCAAAGTCAAAACCTAAGGGGGAGAGGTCATTCTTCCAAACTAACTTGGTGCATCCAGCACCTGGCAGCAGTCGGAGGAGGGTACGGGACTCGCATGTCCGGTCCCATGAGGAGCAAGGCCTAGTGTCTTACCTCAAATTCTCTGAGTCCCTCAGAACTGCCACCTTGGACCCCAGGATAGATGTCACCTGGAAATCTTGGAGCTGAAGCAGAAAGCACCCATGAGTCAGTGACCTTTCCTGGGATACCCCAGGACCTCACTAGTACCCCTACACACAAAGCAGTTCTGGGGCCCAGCATGATACATGGCCTCATGTTGGGCGTAGGCAGAGAGATCCTTCCCTTGAGCAGAAGGTTCTAGTTTCTAGGTGGTGGATGCCAAATATCTCCAAGGGGTAAACAGCTAAGGCAACCAGGACCTACGGCTCCCTGATAAATGTTCAGGAAGTTCTCACTAGTTTCTCATTTTGCCCAAAAGGCCCTGGAGGTTTGGGTAAAAGATTCATACAGCTATCCAGTAAAAATAGGTTAGGATTGCAAAGCAAACAAACAAACAAAAGACTTTGCCCACCATGAATAAAACACTCAGATGTCCCAATAGCACCATGGGCATATGCATGCACGCGTGCACATACTTGTGTGTGTGTGTGCGCGCGCACGTGCATGTGTACTTATTGCCAAAGAGGATGGACTCCCTAAAGATGGAAAATAAAACCACCCCTACAAACTGCCTCCCTAACATGACTGATTCCACTTTTAAAAGAACAGACTCTTTCTAGAGCAGTTTTAGATTGATAGCAATATTGAGAAGAATGTACAGGGATTTCCCATATACCTCATATGTATCCATACCCACATCCCACATCCTCCCCCATTTCCAACATCCCCAACAGCATGGCATGTTTGTTACAATCAATGAACCTGCACAAACACGTCGTCATCACCCAAAGCCCATAGTTTATACCAGCGCTCACTCTTGGTGGTGTGCATTCTATGGGTTTGCACACACGCACCATGACCCGTATCCACCATTACAGTACCACACAGAACAGTTTCCCTGCCCTTGGATTTCACTTTTTCAAAGTGGCTCATCTTCACTCACCTTGTCTAAAACCTATTTCCTCTCTCTCCTGAAAACCAGTCCCTCTCCCCCAGCAGAGGGTCTGTCATCTCCCCAGTCACCCAGGCTTGAAATGTCGGGGTGAAATCCAGTCCCCCTTGGCACCAAGAGGCTGTCCAGGACAGTGGATCCCTCAGCCACGGAACTGATACCACTTATTGACTGACCACTTGCTTGAAAGCTACCCATTATAACTGCATTCCATATGCTCCCAATTTTCCATAGAGACATGGAAGACAGTTTTGAAAACCCACTGAACTTAAAAATACTTAAAATTACTTAAAAATGGTTAAAAAGGGGGCACCTGGGTGACTCAGTCGGTGAAGCATCTGACTCGATTTCAGCTCAGGTCATGATCTCAGGGTTGTGAGACTGAGACCCACAACGGACTCCCCAATCAGCAGGGAGTCTACTTCTCTCTCTCCCCCCCCCAAGTTTCCCTCTGCCCCTCCCCCCTCTAAAATAAGTAAATCTTTAAACAAATATATATTTTTTAATATTTTATTTATTTATTTGACAGAGAGAGACATAGCAAGAGAGGGAACACAAGCAGGGGGAGTGGGAGAGGGAGAAGCGGGCTTCCCGCCGAGCAGGGAGCCCGATGAGGGGCTCGATCCCAGGACCCTGGGATCATGACCTGAGCCGAAGGCAGACGCTTAACGACTGAGCCACTCAGGCGCCCCTAAACAAATATATTTTTTAAAAAAATGAAGATCTGATAGATGCTATGATGTGGACGAACCTTAAGAACATTATACTAAGTGAAATAACCCAGGCACAGAAGTTTACATATTGGGCGCCTGGGTGGCTCAGTCGGTTAAGCGACTGCCTTCAGCTCAGGTCATGATCCCAGGGTCCTGGGATCGAGCCCCGCATCAGGCTCCCTGCTCTGCAGGAAGCCTGCTTCTCCCTCTCCCCTCGTGTTCTCTCTCTCGCTGTGTCTCTGTCAAATAAAATCTTTAAAAAAAAAAAAAAGTTTACATATTGACTGTGAAAAGTGAATCCACTTCTTGGAGGTACCTCACTAGCAAATTCATAGAGGCAGGAAGTAGAATAGAGATCCAGGGGGCTGGTGGGGAGGAGGGAAGGGGTGTTATTGTGTAATGGGGATAGTGCTTCTGTTTGGGATGATGAGCAATCATCTGGAGACAATAGTTGTAATTGCATATGTAATTTGTACATATGTACATATTTATGTAACGTAAATGCATTTGTTGCCACTGAATTATACACTTAAAATAGTTAATAAAATAGTAGGGGTGCCTGCGTTGCTCAGTTAAATGTCTGACTCTTGATCTCAGTTCAGGTCTTGATCTCTGGGTCGTGAGTTCAAGCCCTGCATTGGGCTCCACGCTGGGCATGGAGCCTGCTTAAAAAAATTAATTTAATTAAATAGTAAACTTTGTGATATATATTTTACCACAATTAAAAAAAAATTATGGGCACCTGGGTGGCTCAGTCAGTTAAGCGTTTACCTTTGGCTCAGGTCATGATCTCGGAGTCCTGGAATGGAGCCCTGTGTCGGGCTCACTGCTCAGTGGGGAGTCTGCTTCTCCATCTCCCTCTGCCCCTCCCTACTGCTCATTCTCTCTTGCTCTCAAATAAATAAATATCTTTAAAAAAAAGAATAAGGAGAAGCCAGACATGAAAGAGAAAGAATATCCTGCCTAATGCCATTGGAGAAAAATCCAAAGGCAGGCAAAACTAATCCATGGTATTAGAACTCAGGGGGCCTTTGGAAAAGTGACCAGAAGGGAGAATGGGGGAGGTTAGTGGGGGGGGGGTTGCGTTTCATCTCATGATCTGGTGGTGAGTACACATGCATGTTCTGTTTGTGAAAATTCATTTTTCTGAAAACTTATTTTCACACTTTAATTGCCTCCTGAGTGGCTGTAAACTTTCCGAAAATCTTTGATGTAAGCCAGTTTTTTCTATTCTTGACAACATTGGACATTTTTTTTTTTAATTTCTTAGAGAGTGCAGAAGGGCGAGGCACAGGAAAAGAGAGAGAGAATCTTAAGCAGCCTCCATGTCCAGTGTGGAGCCCAATAAAGGCTCTATCCCACGACACTGAGATCCTGACCTGAGCCGAAATCAAGAGTCAGACACTCAATCGACTGAGTCAGCCAGGGTCCCATCAATTTTTTTTTTAATGCTAAATATAAAGCAACTGAATGAGTCAGCAGCAACACACCATTTGCTTTGTGAAAACTAGCCCTGTAGAGGGACGCCTGGGTGGCTCAGTCAGTTGGGCGTCTGCCTTCGACTCAGGTCATGATCCCGGGGTACTGGGATCGAGTCCCGCTTCGGGCTCCTTGCTTGGCGGGGCGCCTGCTTCTCCCTCTGCCTACCTCTGTCTCTCTCTGATGAATAAATAAAATCTTAAAAAAAAAAAACTAGCCCTGTAGAAAAAAAACCAAATGCTGCTGGTATTTTGATGGACATGAGCAGACAAAGACTCCATCCACCAAAGTAGCAGGTCTGAGCCAAACAGACATATTGGATGGTTTAAGAATTCAGAGGCAGGCGTGGCTGGGTGGCTCAGTCAGTTAAGCGGCTCCTTCGGCTCAGCTCATGATCTCAGGGTCCTGGGATCGAGCCCCACATCGGGCTCCCTGCTCAGAGGGGAGTCTGTCCCTCCACCCCCCCGACTTGTGTGCTCTCTTGCTTGCTCTCACTCTCATAAATAAAATCTTAAAAAAAAAAATAAAGAATTCAGAGGCAGCTCAGGGCCACCCTGTAAAAGACCCCATCCTGTGATCTACACGAAACATTAAAAAAAAAAAAAAATTTTTTTTTTGAGAAACTTGTCAGCAAGCGCTCCAGCGAGTTCAAAAATGCTTCTCAAGCTTGAGGGAAGACTCCAGTGAAACTAGGAGGCCATTTATGCTGCGTAGGAGGGTCTGTCCAGGAAACGGAGAATCATCAGGAAGGAGACAGGAATAAATAGGCAGGCACTTCCACTTGCAAGAACACGAGGGAACTCTGGGGAAAATCTTGATAAAAGGAAATCTATGACTACCAAGTCTAGCTCATAATTCTGCCTCAACTGAACCCAGAATAAATATCACCTCATGCCACCTTACCATTTGCCTTTAACCCGAGCCATGGACCCAGGCACAGCAAGGCCCAGTGTCCAGTATAAAGTTGCCCAGGGCAGGCCTGGGGGCCCCCATCCAGGCCTTGGGTATCCACTCCAGTGTCTTCATTTGTCTACAAGGCTCTTGACTTGGTTTGGCTTTGTTCACTCCTGGGACCTGCAGGTTCCCAAGCTTAGATTCTCATTCCTACCAAAGACGCAGCTTGTCTCCATCCCATGGCCCTACTTGCTCCAAGGAATACCCTTACTTTTTTTTTTTTAAAGATTTTATTTATTTATTTGACAGAGAGAGAGAGAGAGAGCGAGAGCGGGAACACAAGCAGGGGGAGTGGGAGAGGGAGAAGCAGGCTTCCCGCCGAGCAGGGAGCCCGATGTGGGACTCGATCCCAGGACCCTGGGATCATGACCTGAGCCAAAGGCAGATGCTTAACGACTGAGCCACCCAGGCGCCCTTACTCTTTTTTTTTTTTTAAACACTGCTATTTCCCCACTGGGCACCTCCTACAACCAAAATGGCGCCATGTTCCCATGTTACCCTCCGGAGTCCTGACTTGTTGATTTTTGAGATTCCTCGGAAATCTCCTCTCTATTGCAAAGCAGGGGGTCTGTGGCTTCCCCTTGGCCTTCCCCAGTATCACTGTGACCTCTCTGTTACCCAAAGACACTCACCCATAAGGCCATCTGGCATGGGCCAAGCACATCAACGATGACCCAGCCTTGGAGACCGAGGCCACTTCCCTCCATTGGGTATCCCTGCAGGCCAGTACTGGTGTTGGTAGAAAAGTGATAGGTGTATCTGGTGCCCACAGGGAGGTGGGGATCAGCTGATCCTGCAGAGCAGACAGAGGGCACAGTGTCACCTTGACAACCCATCACCCTCTGGGACCCAACTGCATGGAGACTATTTGGACATTTTGTTCCCACCTCCCTCCCTCCATCTGGGCCATGAGCTGCCAGCTCCTGGTGCAGGGGAAGGCTGGGGGGGGGGCTACATACTCCTATGAGGGTCAAGAAGAAAATTACAATATTAACAGTTAGTGCTTAGTAAATGTCAGCCGGTGCTCTCAGATGCTAAGGCCCCCTTCTAAGAGCTTTATATGTCATCTTTGGCCTCTACCCACTTGATGGGACACCCAGTTGCCATAACCAAAACCATCTCTAGACATTGCAAAATATCCCTGAGAGGTACCATCATCCTGGTTCAGAACTAATGATCTACACTTACGTGAACCCATTTAGGCCTCTTACCCAGCTTTGAAGTGGGTGCTCTTAGTTTCCCCATTTTACAGAGGCAGAAACGGAGGCCCAGAGAGGTTAACTAACTCACCCAAGGTCACACAGCTGGGATGCCAACCTTGGGAAGTCCGACTCCTTACCTACTGCCCTGAGGACTATAGTGTGTGTGTGCGAGGAGGGTGTTGCCCTGATCCCTTACGGGGGCAGAACTGTCAAGCTGATGGGCCTCAGGGGCACTGAGGTGGCAGAAAGGGCTGATTTAGGGAGCAGACAGCTCTGTACTTTTCTAACCCTCCATTTAGGCCAGGGGACCGACTGCAAAACCGACTAACTATGACACCCCACCCTTCTCTGGGGCTTTCAAGTGAATTAACACGTTCATGTGCTCAAACAGAGCCACACCTTTCATTCCCAGGATACTTCTCTCCCTCCAAAGATTTTGCCCTGAGGTTCTTTCATCTACTCCACCCCAAAATGCAAATAGAATCACCCAGCACAGACGTTTATTCCACCTGGGGACCACAAGGTATGAGGCCAAAGCCCGTGGGCGCTTTACCTTGGGTGTGTTGTTTGCTTCTCTAACTGCTGATGACCAGATGGCCTTTCCAGAACTGGCCTTGCTCCGCGCAACCAGCCTCCCCTGGGAACGGGGACATGCCCTCCGAGGCTGTCCAGAATCACACCCGGTAGCTGGCCAGACTTGTTCCCACAACCACCCCCGCCCCATCCTGTCTCCTGGTCACCAGAGGTGTGATAAGGTCTCCTGGGAGACTTGCTCACCTGTGCACACCATCATGCAGGAGGCCGCCTGTCTCACCAGCGAATCTGGAATTTCTGAAATCACAGATGAGATGGAACGAGCGCAAGGCCAGAGGAAGCAGAGCCCCAACCCATGGGCTACCGATCTATTTGTGAATGAGATGGTTAAGGGTTCAAGGGGATAAGAGAGAACGCCAGCTCTCCTGTATCCCATTGGCTTGGGAGTGACCTCCCCACCCCTTACCCAACCTGCTCTTCCCCATCTTGCTTGCCCACACCACTGTCCCAATTGCTTAAGCTGGTGACCTGGGAGTCATCTGTACTGCTACTCCTTTCCCTTATTGCCACCCCAAATCCAGTACATCAGCACACTCTGCCAATTCCATCGACAGATGCAGGACTCTCTCCCTCCCTCCCTCCACCTCTCCCTCCCTCCCTCCATCTCTCCATCTTTCCCTCCCCTCCCCTCCTCCCCATCTTTCTCTCCATCTCTCCATCCCTCCCTCCTCCCCTCCCTCCCTCCCTCCACCTCTCCATCTTTCCCTCCCCTCCCCTCCTCCCCATCTTTCTCTCCATCTCTCCATCCCTCCCTCCTCCCCTCCCTCCCTCCCTCCATCTCTCCATCTTTCCCTCCCCTCCCCTCCTCCCCATCTTTCTCTCCACCTCTCCATCCCTCCCTCCTCCCCTCCCTCCCTCCCTCCATCTCTCCATCTTTCCCTCCCCTCCCCTCCTCCCCATCTTTCTCTCCACCTCTCCATCCCTCCCTCCTCCCCTCCCTCCCTCCCTCCATCTCTCCATCTTTCCCTCCCCTCCCCTCCTCCCCATCTTTCTCTCCACCTCTCCATCCCTCCCTCCTCCCCTCCCTCCCTCCCTCCATCTCTCCATCTTTCCCTCCCCTCCCCTCCTCCCCATCTTTCTCTCCACCTCTCCATCCCTCCCTCCTCCCCTCCCTCCCTCCATCTCTCCATCTTTCCCTCCCCTCCCCTCCTCCCCATCTTTCTCTCCATCTCTCCATCCCTCCCTCCTCCCCTCCCTCCCTCCCTCCACCTCTCCATCCCTCCCTCCATCTCTCCATCTTTCCCTCCCCTCCCCTCCTCCCCATCTTTCTCTCCATCTCTCCATCCCTCCCTCCTCCCCTCCCTCCCTCCCTCCATCTCTCCATCTTTCCCTCCCCTCCCCTCCTCCCCATCTTTCTCTCCATCTCTCCATCCCTCCCTCCTCCCCTCCCTCCCTCCCTCCATCTCTCCATCTTTCCCTCCCCTCCCCTCCTCCCCATCTTTCTCTCCATCTCTTCATCCCTGCCTCCCTCCTGTCCTCCCTCCCTCCTTCTGTGTGTCTCCATCTCCCTGGCCATCACTCTAGACAAAGCCACACCTTCTCTTGCCTAGATGATGGCAGTAGCCTCCTAACTATTCCCCGTGTCCACAATTCATCATCCACGGCTAGGGTCATCTTAAAAATCTAAGCCTGATCACATCACTCCTGACTTAACAGCTCCTCAGTCTCCTGCCCACCACCCCCGAGCCACATGCACTCATAAGGACATCCTTACCACGAGAGCTGAACTCGCTCTGCCCTCTGGCCACATCTCATCCTGCCCTCACCCTCCAGCCACACTGGCTCTTCTTCAGCTCAAGGCCTCTGCACACGCCGTTCCCTCCTGCCCAAACACTCTTCCTCCTGCTCTTCACACTCCAGGCTGCTTCAGGTCTCGCCCCAGTAGGGCCCTCCCTGACCACTACGAACCAACAAAGCCAGACCAAGGGGCTGCAGCAGTGAATGCTGGACCCTAGTGCTGCTCCCTGGTGGGTCTCGGGACACCTCATCCCCACCCCGCACCACCACCTTCTCAGCTGCAGAAGACAACCACAGCATGAACAGCATGGGCTCCCGACCTCCTTAGACCTCCTTAGCCACTACCTCGGGCCACTGAGGTCCCTCTGCAGGGAACCTCCCAGACCCTCTCCCCAGCAGCTCTCCCTCTGCCCATCCCAGCCTGAGGCCTTCCCACTTCCACCTTCTGTCACTCTCATTTGTCCTTCCTTTCAGCCACTTGCCTGGATATTTCTGGCCATAATTAGCCCTCCTGGGACAGCCTCAGCCAGGTATCCATCCATCCGCAGCCATTTTCATACAACAGCTTTTCAGTAATACCATTTCTATCCTCAAAACCACCCCACCAGGGGCGCCTGGGTGGCTCAGTCGTTAAGCATCTGCCTTCGGCTCAGGTCATGATCCCAGGGTCCTGGGATCGAGCTCCGCACTGGGGTCTCTGCTCCGCGGGAAGCCTGCCTCTCCCTCTCCCACTCCCCCTGCTTGTGTTCCCTCTCTCTCTGTGTCTCTGTCAAGTAAATAAATAAAATCTTAAAAAAAAAAAAAACCCACTCCACTGTGCCCCAACTGCTAACCATTACCTATGCCAGCCTGTTTAATCCCTTGAAAGACAAAGCACTTCCCCCAAACAGGGTAAAGTGCATTTTACACCATTTTGTATAGACCCTTTGCAACAAAAGAACATGGTAGGATGTTCCCACCTCCCAAATGTTGTGTGTCATCTAACAAAATGCTCTTTGCACTCAAGCAGAGTATCGATGGATAAAACTACATTTCAAAGACATTTAACTCAATGGATTTCCCTCCCAATTTTCCTCCAACTCTTTGACAATATGTACTCTGGACACCAAATTAAACCTGTTTATGTATTATCATTAATTTATGCATGATCATTAAACCCCAGATTGTGCACAGATCCAGCATTCTGCTTGCTTGCTCATCCAACAACCTGCTTTACCCACCAGCTACTCTGCAAAGCAGCTGAGCCCGCAAGCCCCCATCCACCATGAGCTCCAGAAATGAGATGTGTGCAAAGAACATTAGTGCTCAGATTGAGTCTTATTCCCTTCTACTTCTCAAGCACTTAAAAAAAATATTTAAATTAAAAATAAGTTTCAAAATGATTCAATAATCCTACTCAAAAGATCAACAAAGGAGGGGGGAACACGGAGTCTTGGGAGGTAAGAAATCTTCCCATAGGATCCTACTCATTTCTAGGGAGAGATCTGAAAGGGACTGAAATTGAGGTTATCTCTACAGCCTGGAAATGAAATCAGGACTCATTTCAGCTTTCTCCGATGTCAGTTCTGGTCCCTGTTGATTCATTTATCCAGCACAGATTTACTGAGTACCTACTGTGCACCAGGCAAATAAGTGCTGAAAACATAGCCAAAAAACCCAAACAACAAAAAACAGCTATAATCTGACCTGCCCCATCCAGTGCCTTAGGCAGATGCCAGCCACGTGCGGCTATTGGGCATCTGAAATGTGGCTGGTGTTATGGAGGAACTTTTCATTTTGTAATTTGTTAATTTTTTTTGTTATTCATTTAATTTTAAATTAAAAACCGATACTAAAGTCAGCCACTGGAAAACTTAAGTACGTTTAGAACAACTTAGTATACAAAACTCCTTTTTCAACTCTAAATCTTAGGAAATCGAAATACACGTCAAGTATTTGCGATGAAAATTTAGTATCCAAACTGGAATATGGGGGCACCTGGCTGGCTCACTGGGTAGCGTGCGCAACTCCTGCTCTCGGGGTTGTAAGTTCGAGCCCCACATTGGGTGTAGAGATGACTTAAAAACAAAATCTTAAAAAAAAAATTGAAATACGCTCCCAGTATAAAATACACACTGGATCTCAGAGAATGGAAAATAAATCTCATTAATACTTTTTTACATTGATTACATTTTCTAATGAGATTTTGGTTATACTGGGTCCAGTAAAATATATTCTTAAAATTAATGTCACCCGTTCCTTTTTAACATTTTTTAAACATGGCTGCTAGAAACTTTCAAATTACACTTTGGCTCCCATTCTATTTTATTGGATAGAGCTGTCCTAGACCCTTCTGCTGTAAACAGACAACACATAAAAGCTCACTTCACCCAGTTACCCTGCATCAGAGAGCTACTTAGTATCTTCAAGCTCACCACCTCATATACCCTGGCAGACAGCTAAGCATCCCTGCTCACGGGCTCAAGAGTCCAAGGTCAGCATTTCATCGCTCGGGGTTACAGATCTGGTCTCAGGTTTCAGAGGATGTTGGTGGAAGACAGGAGCAAGAAATGAGGGATCCACCTGTAAGCTCGCTCTCCTTTTCCCCATGAAAGGCCAAACCAAGAGAGGCAGAGGAACAGGTGAACAGGCATCTAGCTGCTAAAATACTGTCCCAGGTGGATGAACTGCTGGCCCAGCTCCGCCCGAGAGAACCAGCACCGCACCAGCTTTACTTACTCCCCGAAGTCACTGCCACCAGCGCCCAGAGCAGGACCAGACCGAGGAGCCTCATGGGCACCAGCACCGCCACCAGCCCAAGGAAGCCCCACACCATCAACCTCTCTCTGATGGCACAGAGCGCCCTGAAAGGAATTTTCTTTCCCAAAGAGGCGGGCTCAGCCTGGATCAACTCTCCCATCCCAGGGCTGATGGGGAGGGGGGAGAAGGGGGCTTCCAGAGCAAAGACCCAGCCAATCAGAAGCATCCAATAAAGTTCTTAGCACTCTACCCAGGAGGAGGGGTGGGGGGGCTTCTGACCAATGAGGGGGAAAATCCCTTTTCAGTGTCGAGGAAAGAAAGGTTTGCCTCTTCAAGCCTTGTAAATGGAGCTCTCGGGGCAGAAGGCAAACATGGCCATGGTTTGATTTCTTTTTCTTTTAACGGGGTCTAATCAAATTTACAATTTGATCCATTTTTAAATGGTACTTTGGTGGCATTGAGTGCATTCACAATGTCGTGAAACCATCATCACCGTTAGGTCTGGCTTGTCTGTCCCACTGCTCTGGGTAGGTGAAGCCAGGCCTTAGCCATGGATGTCACCAAACAGGACAGCTGCAGGGTCTCTCAGAGCTCAGGTCCAAGGCCTCCCTCCTTGACACATTAGGACCAGCAGTTAAGAAGAGGGGGAAGGGGCGCCTGGGTGGCTCAGTCATTAAGCATCTGCCTTCGGCTCAGGTCATGATCCTAGGGTCCTGGGATCAAGCCCCACATCAGGCTCCCTGCTTAGCAGGTAACCTGCTTCTCCCTCTCCCTCTGCTGCTCCCCCTGCTTCTGCTCTCTCTCCCTCTGCTAGATAAATAAGATCTTAAAAAAAAAAAAAAAAGAGGGGCAGGTCTGCTCACCTGTGCTCTGTGGCCTTTCCCAGACCCCACCTCCTCTTCCTCAGCTCAAACTAACCTCCACCCGCACCTTTGGTTTTAGGCTCCAGGCAGCCAACCTCCTGGGCCACCACCTCCTTCAGCCCTGCAGGCCCAGCACCTCTTCATTGGCACCTACCTCCCGCAATAAATCTGCTTTTTATAAACCACTTTATTATGATATAATACAGATCCAAAAATTCTCCCATTGTAAGTTCACAACTCAATGGTTTTCAGCCCATCCAGAGTTGTGCAACTATCACCACAACCAATTTTAGAACGTTTTCATCACCACGAAAGGAAACCCCATCACCAGGAGCCTCCACATTTCCTGTCACCCCAATCCCTGGTCATCACTGATCTGCGTTCAGTCTCCATGAATTTGCCTACCGTGGACATTTCACAGGAATGGAATCATTCGCTATGTGGCCTTTAGCAACTGGTCTCCTTCACCAAGCATCCTGTTTTCCAGGGTCACGTGCCATGTGGCAGGCTGTCCACATTTCCCTCCTTTTCGTGGCTGCATACTATTCCACAGGACGGATAAACCACAGATTATTTATTCATTCATCCCCTGATGGACAGTGAAGCGTACATTCAATGTTACTTTCTTAGAGTTAAACTGAGACACAGTTGACTGGTTGACACATGATGTTTTCGGGAAACAATCAATTATACTCTTATACTTGATCCACTTTCTTCTCCTATTTTGAAACCAGGAATTCTGCTAGCTCAAACATGTTCATTGGCCCCCAACCCATAGGGCTGAAGGTTGAAAATCCCCTTACAGCTGCCTAGAGGCCCACAACATGTTCTGGGTGGTGCCAAATGCTACAAAGAAAAGAAGAAAATACATCAAACGGGGCAGGCCTATAGGAGCTAAAATCCCAGTGGGGAAATGAGACGCACACATAGAAGATGTGAAACATACCGAGGAGAGCCTTACTTCTGAGAAAGGAAGCCTTACTTCTGGTTTTTATGCCAGAGGATCATTGGGAGTTTACGAAGGAGAGATTGCCTTGAAACCTCAAAAACAAAACAAAACAACAGATAATAATGCTATTAGAAAATTGTATACTTGCAACCAGTAGATAAGAGAGTCCTAGAGACCTAATACACAGTACAGTGATCACAGACAAGAAAACTGGATTATAAACATTAAACTTGCTAAGAAATTAGATCTGAGTTGCCCCCCATACTAGAAGAAAGGATGGCTCTGGGACACCACAGTGCTGTTAGCTAATGTTACAATGGTAACCATGTTGCAACATAAATATCAAGTCAAGAGGTTGTATACCTCCAACTTATACATTGTTGTGTGTCAAATAAATCTCAATTTAAAAAAAAAAAATTGTATCAGGCACCAAACAAAGCCCTCACTGAATATTAACCCATTCAGTCAAACCTCCCCCTCACCCCACCACCAAAAACCACCAGTGAGGTGCAACTAATATCATCCTATGGTACAGACAAGGAAGTGGGGCACAGAGAGGTTAAGTCATTTGTCCCAAGTCACACAGCAGGACTCCCCCTGGCTCCAGAGTCTCCTCTCTCTCAACTCTGCAGCTTAGCTCAGTGGTTATCACTTCTTGCATCTTCTCCAGGAGACTCTAGTCTCTGTCCACAGTCCTAGAATCTTCCCCTGTTCATGGTCAGGAATTTGAGAGAAAACCTTGCTATGTTTCACATGGTGGTTCCCAGTCAACACAGCACATTCTAGGCCTGGAAAATCAGAACCACGTTGGGGGGGTGGGGGGTGGGAATGACTCCCTCCAGACCATTCTGATGACTAGCTGAGTGTGCCATCACCCTATTCTACCAGAGCTGGCCAGAGTAGGGCTCCCTGCGTCTCTGGTCCCACTTCTCCATGTTTCTATCATTACTGGACAAAAAGCTGGTGAACCTGCTGGACAGAGCACCAGGACTCAAGGACTTGATTCGAAGAAAGACCTTCCTAGACAAGTCTTCCCAGCCCTTCATGCTTCCACCAAAATTAAGTCCGGCTTCCTCCTTGAAAAAAGATGGCCGGGCTGGGCTTGCCAATAACTGGGGATTGAGCTCCCAGTTCTGAATTAAGGCAGAGGATTAATTAAGGCCTATTGCACCCAAGTCAGACTTATGAAAATTAACAAGCCTTCATGTTAATCCATCAAAAGATGGCATTATTTTGCATAGGTAGGGCAAGAGATAGCCCATTGTAGAGAACTAACCAGTAGGGGGCGCAGTGAACTCTTCTTACCTGGGTGGAGCATTTCACTCAAGATCTGGTCCTTAATGAACCACACCCGCCATATTTTTTAAGACCTCATTTTTTAGAACACTTTTAGGTTCATAGCAAAATTGAGAGGAAGGCATAGATATTTCCCATATACCCCCTGTTCCCACACATGCAGAACCTCCCCTGTTATCAAATGACCCCAGCCCAGTGGGACATTTGATGCAATTGAAGAACCTACATTGACACATTGTTATCATCCAAAGTTCACACTTTGCCTTAGGGTTCACTCTTGGGGTTGTACATTCTATGGGTTTGGACACATGTATAATGATCTATATCTCCCACCATAGTAGCGTACAAAGTATTTCACTGCCATAAAAATCCTCCGCAAGTCACCTGTTCATTCTTCCCTCTCCCAGTCCCTGGAAATAGCTGACCTCTTTACTGTCTCCATACTTTTGTCTTTTCCAGAATGTCATATACATAGCACATACATACACATAGCACATAGCCTTCTCACATTGGCTGCTTTTACTCAGGAATATGCATTTAAATTTCCTCCCATCTTTTCATGGCTGGATAGGTCATTTCTCTTTAGAATGGAGTAATATTTCATTGCTTGGATGTACCATGTTTATTTATCCATCCACCTACTGAAGGACACCCTGGTTGCTTCCAAGTTTGGGCAATTATGGATAATGCTACTATAAACATCTGTGTGCAGAGCTTTGTGCAGACATAAGTTTGTTTCTTTTTTTAAATAGGCTCTATGCTCAACGTGGGGGTTGAACTCACAACCCTGAGATAAAGAGTCACATGTTCTACCGATTGAGCCAGCCAGGCGCCCTTGTGTGAACACAAGTTCTTAACTCCTCTGTGTAAACAGCGAAGAGCATGATTGCTGGGTCACACGGTAAGAATACGTTTAGTTTTCTAAGAAACCACCAACTGTCTTTGAAAGTGGCTGCAGCATTTTACTCCCACTGGCAATGTATGAGAGTTCCTGTTGCTCCACATCCTCACTAGCATTTGACGTTGTCAGTGTTTCAGATCTTAGCCATTCAAATAGGTATAAATAGGCATAAAGTAAAATTCATTATTTTATTTTGCATTTCCCAGATGACATATAATATAATCTTTTCATGCACTTATTTGCCATCCATACATCTTTATAAGGTGTCTGTTAGGGTCTTTTGCATATATATTTAGTTCTTTTATTTCTTTCAGCAGAGTTTTATAGCTATCCTCATGCATATCTTACACATATTTTGTTAGGTTTATACCTAGGTATTTCATCTGGGGGATACCACTAGAAATGGTATTTTTATTTTCAAATTCCACTTGCTTGTTGCTAATAGATAGGAAGGCAATTGACTTTTGTATATGAACCTTGTATCCTGAAAGCTTACTATAATAGTTTCATAGTTCTAACAGTCTTTTAGTCGATTCTTTCAGATTTTATACATAGATGGTCAGGTCATCTGGGAAGAAAAATAATTTTATTTCTTCCTTTACAATCTGTATATCTTATATTACCTTTTCTTGTCCTATTGCATTAGTTAGAACTTCCAGAACAATGTTGAAAAGGAGTGCTGAGAGGGAACATCCCTCCCTTATTTCTGATCTCAGTGGGAAAGCTTCTAGATTCTCACCATTAGGTGCGATGTTAACTACAGATTTTTTGAAAGATATTCTTTAACAAGTTGAGGAATTTCCCTTCTATTTCTGGTTGACTGAGAGTTTTTGTCATGAATGGGTATTGGATTTTGTCAAATGCTTTTCCTGCATCTACTAATAATAATCATGTGATTTTTCTTCTTTAGTCTGTTTGATGTGATGGATTACATTAACTGATTTTCAAATGTTGGGCCAACCTTGTATACTTGGGATAAATCCCACTTGGTCATGGTGTCTAATTCCTTTTATACATTGTTGGATTCAATTTGCTAATATTTTGTTGAGGATTTTTGCATCTATGTTCGTGAAAGATATTGGTCTGTGGTTTGTTTTGGTTTGGGTTTTTTGTTTTCTGTAATGTGTTTGTCTGATTTCAGTAATGGATTAATGCTGGCCTCACAGAGTTAGGAAGTATTCCCTCTGCTTCTATCTTTTGAAAAAGATTATAGAGAACTGGTACCATTTCTTCCTTAAATGTTTGGTAGAATTCATTTCACCAGCAAACCCATCTGGGCTGCTTTGTTTTGGAAGGTTAATTATTGATTTGAAGGTTAATTAATGATTGGTTAATTATTGATTTCCTTAATAGATACAGGCCTATCCAAATCATCTGTTCCTTCTTATATGGGTATTGGCAGATTGTACCTTTCAAGGAATTGGCCCATTTCATCTAGGTTATCAAATTTGTGGGTATAGAGTGACTAATATTCCTTTACTATTCTTTTAATGTCCACAGGATCTATGGTGATGCATTCTCTTTCATTTCTGATAGTAATAATTCGTATCCTTTCTTTTTCTTAGTTAACCTGACTCTAGGCTTGTAAATTTATCTTTTCAAAGAACCAGCTTTTGGTTTTGTGGACTCTGATATACTTTTTCAATTTCATTGGTTTCTGCTCTAATTTTGGGGATTTCTTCTGCTTTCTTTGATTTGCTCTTCTTTTTCTCGTTTCCTAGGAAGCTTAGATAACTGATTGTAGATGTTCCTGCTCATCTAATGTGTGCATTCAATGCTATAAATTTCCCTGTAAGCACTGCTTTTGCTGAGTCCCACAAATTTTGGTTAAGTTGTGTTGTCATTTTCATTTAGTTTGAAATATTTTTTCATTTCTCTGGAGATTTCTTCTTTGCCCCATATGTTATGTAGAAGTGTATTGTTTAAATCTCCAAGTATTTTGGGATTTCCCTGCTATCTTTCTATTATTAGTTTCCAGTTTAATTTCATTATAATCTCAGAGCTGGCATCGTATGATTTCTACCTTTTGCCAGATCTTTTATCTTTGAAATAAAGCCTGCTCCCTGTTGACTAGTGAGTTTGGAAAAGCTGGGGTGGGGTGGGGAATGCTAGCTCATCTCTTTACTTGCGCAGTTAGTAGTGTGAGCTTAGAAAAGTCACATGACCTCTCTGGATTTATTTATTCATTGGCATAATATAGGAGTTGGAAATTATCGGTCTAGTGTGTTCTGGCTCCACATTGTGTTCAAGTGGAGGACAGAGGGACCAGGAAAAGAAAAAAATCAAGTACACACAGGAATTACCATGTGATAAAAATAGCATCACGAACAGTTGGAGAGAAAGTTTATTCAATAAATGAACCAGGTATATAATATGATCACCCTGTTCACAGAAAACAACACTTCAGTAGATTTTCATCCAGCTAAAAGAGGCTCAGGGTCGCCCGGCTGACTCAGTCAACAGAACATGCAACTCTTAATCTCAGGGTTTTGAGTTCGAGCCCCATGTTGGGTGTAGAGATTACTTAATCTTTAAAAAAAAAAAAGAAGAAGTCTAAGGTGGATCTCACTGGGCTAAAATCAAGGTGTTGGCAGGGCTGATTTCTTCTGGAAGCTGAGTGGAAAGAACCCATTTTCTTGCCTTTTCCAGCTTCTGGAGGTTTCCTACACTCATTGGCTTATGGTTCCTGTGTCCATCTTAAAGATTATCCAAGATAATCTCCCCCAACCCAAGGTCCTTACATTCATCATCTGCAAAGTCCCTTTTGTCATATAAGGTAACATTCACAGGGTCTGGGGATCAGAATGTGAACATATTTAGGGAGCCACACTCACCTTGACACATTGGGCACACCCAGATAATCCAGGATAGTCTCTCTATTTGAAGGTCAACCTTATCATATCTGCAAAATCCCTCTGGCCTTGTACCATAACATCAAGTTTCCAGGGGCCTTTGTGTGAACATCGGGGACCACCGTGCTCCCCATATTTCCACCATCAAGAAAGCAAGATGCAGAGTGCTACAGGTTTTAAGCCATCATCCTGTGTTAAAAGACTGAAGCAAGAGAGAAAATAAATGTGTTTGCTTGTTAATGTGTAGAACACTGCAGGCAAGAACCTGCCAGGAACTGGTAACCGTGGTTTTGTCTGGGGGAGGGGGCGGGGGGGGGGGACTGGAGGGGGAAGCCAGAGGTGTGAGGAAGAGTCCATTCTTACTGCACCATTTCAATTTTGCTATGAGGCATAGAATGCTTATTCAAAAATTAACTGTTTGGGGCGTCTGGGTGGTTCAGTCGGTTAAGCACCTGCCTTTGGCTCAGGTCATAATCCCAGGATCTGAGGAATCAAGCCCCACATTGGGCTCTCTACTCAGCAGGGAGCCTGCCTCTCCCTCTGCCTGCCGCTCCCCCTGCTTGCGCGCTCTGTCAAATAAATAAATAAAATCTTAAAAAAAAAATTTAACTGTTTATGGGGGCGCCTGGCTGGCTTAGTTGGAAGAGCATGCGACTCTTGATCTTGGGACCGTGGGTTCGAGCCCCATGTTGGGTGCAGAGATTATTAAAAGATAAACTTAAAAAAATATTCTAAAAGACATTATTGGGAACATTTAAGAACTTTTAACTGTTTATGAGTGAAAGGCCAAGAAGTCTGCATGTAATATTGGCAGCTAGTGAAGAATGAGGGAAAAGAAACACAAAAGGCATTTGGATGTCTTACAGGTAAGATGGAAGGCAGGTAAGCACCAGGGATGCAAAACTCTTAACAGTGTAATAATGTCAAGGGCAAAGACCACTCTTCCCTCTGTATCCCTCGTTGCGGGATCAGTTGTGATGAGAAATCAGCTCTTCTAGGTTGCTATGCAGGGTTGTGACCAAGGACAACCCAGCTCACACCCAGTATCTGCACATTTAAGATGAGAACGCCAGCTTAGGATTCCTGCCCCAAGTTCCCACCCTGCTTTCCGGGGGTGGGGGGCACCTTTTACAATAACCACTTAGAGTTGAGCACTTGAAAAATCAGGGTCCTCCTTAAGTCACAGGGGCAGACTACCCTGCTCTCCATCCCCTGCTCCCTCATAACCTGGAGCAGAGGACTGCCCATCCCCCAACTCACTGGGGCCCCACCCCATTTCTTTCCATAATAAATCTTGTGACCCTGCTTCCTTTGTGTGAGTGTATTGAAACTACGTTGTCTTCAATGAAAACGACTCTGTGGGTTTCACTTCCCTGAGGCAGGGGCTCTGATGCATAGAGAACCACCTGCCCACGGCCCCCACGTGGGTGGCTGGCCCCTCATCATTCAGCGGGTTGGTTGTCCTGCCTGCTGTTCATTTCACACACCAGCTGCAGGCCTCCCAATACAGGCTCCGTTTCACAAATCGAAGACCAAGGACCCATTCCGCGGCTCGCAGGTGTGGAGCATCGAGTTAAAGCAACCAGCCTAAAATGACCCCTTAACCCTTCAATCACTCAATGTGATGGGGTAAGTGGGACACCCTCCTGCTCCTCTCCCCCCACCCCCACCCCTGGGGAACGGGGCTCCCACTGAGGTTCAGGTGGATCAGCCCAGACGTGGGGAGTCTTCTCGCCATTGGGAGATTCCCAAAACAAAAGGCTGTGGTTGTTTTATGGACCCTGAGTGGAGGGAGATGGGGAAAGAGTGGGAAGCAGTGAGCCCGGCGATCAGCCTGAGAAATCACACACAGGGTCTTCAGCAGGGACTGGCCTCCTCAGCATCCTTATCAAGGGTCCGCTGGAGCAAGATAGTTCCCTGCCCGCACCTGGTCCAGGAGCGGGGCATCCATACCTCTGGTTTGCCCAGGACCGCCCCCACTCACACTTGCCGCCTCGTACAACCACCAATAGCGACCCCTTTCATCCTCGAAAGTTCCTACCTTGGTTTGCCACAATTAAAAAAAAAAAAAAAAGAAAAATCTTCAAAGAACACAGAGTAAAACTATCTAACAAGCCATCGTTTTACTAACAAAGAGCTCACAGCTGATTCTTTTTTGAACGGCGGCAGCCAGTACAGCAAGTCGCCATTTCACAACCATGAATTTCGTAGCAAAAGGTTGCCATTTGACGGAGAAACAAAATGTGGTCTATCCGCACAGCAGAAGCCTTCCTGACACCTGCTACAACATGGATGAAACTCGGAGACATTATGCTAAGTGAAAAAAAAAAAAAAAGCCAGACGCAGAAAACCACACACTGTATGAAATACCCGGAAGGAGCAAACCCACAGAGATGAAGTAGATTAGTAGGGGCTTGGGGCTGGTGGGGGTTTGGGGAAAGATTGGGGGTTGGCAACTGTAAGGTATGGGGTCTCTTTTTGGGGTGATGAAAATGTTGTAAAATTGATTATGGTGATAGTTGCAAAATTCTATGAATGAATATACCCCCAAAAAAACCCCATAGATCGTACACCTAAAATGGGCAGATTCTATCTCCATAAAATAAAGCTTCCCCCTCCCCGCAATAAAGCTCTTACTTTGAAACCCTTTGTCCGTGGCTGTCTACAGAGGAGATCCCACAGGGGAGTCTGAACACTTCTTCCGTGTTCAGAAGACTGCCTCTCCCAGCCCCCTCTCCCCCACTTTTCCCCACTCAGACACCCACCAGCCACCTCGCCTGGGCGTCTGTTATATCGTTCACACCTGCTTGCAACCCCACCTCCTCCAAACCCGAGTACACCTGTCCGGTATTCTATTCACACCAGTTGCTGGGGCCTGCAAGGTAATCCATGAGCTCCTGTGAGGACTAGAACCCATGTCCAAGCGTGTATTTGTTCCTGCTTCGAGGGAATGGGCTCCGTTAATCACGACCCGAGGATGAAACACCTCGCCTGAGGTCCATGAATGCCAGAGACATTCTCATGATGGCTTTGCAGGCTGAGGAGGAAGGCGGCCACTCACTCCTGGCAGCAGATGGTGGAAAGGAGACCCAGGCAGTCAGTTCTTGTGGCTGAGTCTCACCTGCTTGGCCCTTCTGATCCTGCTCATCAAAGCTGAATGCTGTCTGGTCCTAATGGAGACTGACTACTTGGTGCTGAGCATGTGTCTTGAGAAGTTCCCTAGCTTGACCCTGATAGGGCAAGACAGCCAGCCCCTGCCATATTCCAGCATGTTCTGGCATGTACCAGTACTTTCTGGAATATTCCCTAGCCTTCCCCTGGACCCGCCTATTCCACAGCACAGACTTTTAGAGCCGGGAGGATCAGCCTGCCTCTTTTTCAAGAGGAGAGGAACTTGGCCCAGGGAAGTTTAAATGACTTGCCCCAACCACACTGCAGACTGTAGGTGACTCAGGCACAGTTCTTGATGGAACTGCTGCTTTCAGTTCTTTTTCCTTCTGAAGGTCAGCAAGCCTGGACTGCCCCCTTCCCCTGCACTGTCCTGGTTCCAAAGTACGGAGGGCCTGCCCTCAAATTCTACCTTGTGCTTTACCAATATTATTTAATTACATGTTATACTCTTATTATACTTGTTAATGGTTATGATCTCATTTAGATAGCCCTTCTTTTTTAAGATTTTATTTATTTATTTATTTATTTACTTACTTACTTACTTACTTACTTATTTAAGAGAGAAAGAGAGTGAGCACGGGAAAGAGCAGAGGGAGAGGGACAAACACACTCCCTGCTGAGTGCAAAGCCCACTGCGATCCCACGACTCTAAGATCACGACCTGAGCTGAAATCAAGAGCCGGACATGCTTAACCGACTGAGCCACCCAGGCGCCTCGAGATATCCCTTCTGATTTACCCTGCACGCACAATTCACTCTGGCCCCGTTTTACCGACTGTCACAGGAAATCACACACATGGGCGCATTTTGCATGAGGGTAAAACTCACCTGGCCTACAACGAAGCATTTTCAAGTGAACAATTCAGTGGCATTTAATACACTCACAGTATTGCACGACCACCACCTCTGTCTAGTTAAAGACCTTTTCATCCATCCCAGAGGAGACCCCGTACCCGCGAGGCAGCCACTCCCCTCTCCCTCCGGACACGGGCAACCAGCAATGTCTAGAGGCATTTTTGGTTGTCACAACCGGGGCATGTGCTGTGGGCATCTGATGAGTGGAGGCCACGGATGCTGCCCCACTCCCTTCAATGCACAGGACAGCCCCCCGCCCCCCAACAAGGGATGATCTGGACCAGGCTTCCAAGAGTGTCCTCTATTCCTCACCTGATCTGATTCCACATTGCAGTATGTCCCAAACTCAGCTGTCGTTAGGAACCACGTGTGCTTTTTTTTATTTAAGATTTTATTTATTTATTTATTTGAGAGAGAGAGAGAGTGAGTGAGCTGGGAGAGGGGCAGAGGTAGAGAGAGAATTTCAAGCAGATTCCCCACTAAGCGAGGAGCCCGATATGGGGCTGTCTCACGACCCTGAGATCATGACCTGAGCCGAAATCAAGAGTGGGACGTTCGACGGACTGAGCCACCCAGGCACCCCAGAAACCATCCGTGTTTTTTTTTTTTTTTAAATACATACTCCTGAGCCCCTCCCGGGCCTTCTGAATCTGAATCTCCAGGCAATAGGCCCAGGGATCTGTAGTTTGGCAAGCATGAGGTGAATTTCAGGACCAGAAGTCTCTCTGTTATGGATTGTTCAGTGGTCCCTGGTAAATCACTTGTTCTGTGTCTCCATTACTCTATCTGTAAAATGGGGATGAAGTTTTTCCTTTCCATCTGGAAGCATTCCTGGCAGGATTGGTGAAGACAATATGCAAAGAAGCGTTAGTACACAAGATAACCTTATAACATGCAAAGCAACCCTAAAATGATAACGTTCTTGTTTAAAATCCCAGGAGCAGGGCGCCTGGGTGGCTCTGTCGTTAAGCGCCTGCCTTCAGCTCAGGTCATGATTCCAGGGTCCTGGGATCGAGTCCCTGCATTGGGCTCCCTGCTCAGCGGGGAGTCTGCTTCTCCCTCTCCCTCTGCCCCTCCTCATGCTCATGAGCACGCTCACACTCACTCTCTCTCTCTCAAATACATAAGAGCAAGGGGACTGCGTCTCTGCTTGCTGCTGTGTCCCTGGACCATGCTACACATCCAGTAAGCACTCCTTGAAGGAAAGAGGCACAATCGAGTCTGTCACATCAATGATAGAGCTTTGAAATGAAAACCAAACCCCAGACCAGACTGCAACTCGGGGGCACACGGGAGCCCCATGCAGACATCCCTGGGCTCCTCCCTCCATAAAAATATATTCAAAAGTGTATTTTGGGGCGCCTGGGTGGCTCAGTTGGTTAAGCATCCAACTCTTGGTTTCGGCCCAGGTCTTGATCTCAGGGTCGTGAGATCGAGCCCCACGTTGTTGAGCTCCTCGCTCAGCAAGGAGTCTGCCTGTCCCTCCCCTTCTGCTCCTCCCCCTGTGCTCACTCTCTCTCTCTCTCAAATAAATAAATAAAATCTTTTAAAAAGTTAGCAAATTAATTAATTAATTTTAAAATGCAATAAAGCAGGGGAAAGTTAACCAGTGCAACCACAAAGAAAGGCTCTCAGTGATATGGGGCAAGAATCCTGTAATTCCATGGTCCAGATGCCAACTGACAAACATACCATGATCACACATGCGTGCGTGCGCACACACACACACACACACACACGCAGGAGCTCACTGCTGTGCTAACAGCTTCGGGTTTGAGAATGTGCAGAAAGGCGAGACCCCAACGCACAAACTCCCCACCAGCCTCATGATGAGGATTTTTTTTCTACCACTTTAATTTCAAACATGAACAAGAAATGTAAAATAGAGTTTCTAAAACTCTAAGATGCTGTGTGTGTTCTTACCACCTATGCCCTCCCCTCCTCTCTCAGCCTGGGACACCCTGGGAACAAAGCAACAGAAACATCCCCGCTGGACGTTCCCACAGTGTCCTTAGCGGGGATGGCAAAGTCTGCTCAGCTGACCCGGCTTCAGGAGGGGGTCCCCACCCTCAGGGGCAGACACCTAGGAGAACGATGCAGCCCTGCGTGCAGATGTCCCATTTCCACTGACCAGAGGCAGGTGGGCAGAGCCACACCCCACCAGAATCTACCCACTTACTGGAAGCCAGTCCTGCACTTCCGGCTTATCAACAGGAAATCAGGAGACAAGAGCTAGAGGAAAGGATTAGGTTTCAAGGACTGCTGCTCTTCCAAAGAAAATGGGAGGAATCTGGCGATTCCACCCAGAGAGGGAGAAACAGCAAATTAAGTCGCACAGAGCAGCAAACAAACTTTCAGACTCCTCTGCCACAGGCCGCCTCCTACCAAGGAGAAAACACCAGAAAGACTTGCTCCCCTAGAGGATGAGGCGCCCCTCCCCGCACATGCCATTGCTGCCCAGCCCTGTTTCCCTGCCCTTCTCCCTCCTGGCTTGTAACAGTTTGTAACGTTAGGTTTATTTGCTGTCTCTCTCTCCCCTTCTATTGTCAATGCCACAAGGGAGCGGACAGCGTCCCCTTTCACTGCTGCACCCCAAGCCGGGCGTACAGGTAAATAAGTTTGCACCTGAGGACTCTATTTTGGAGTCTGTAGCACCTTCCCAAAAGAGGGTCCACACAGAGGGCTGAGATGCAGCACCCACCCCTCCTCACTTTTTCAGGCTCAGTAAGAGCCCCAGAAGGATTGAAGAGGGTTCAGATGAGCCCAGGAATCAAGGCGGGCCAGCCTGGGGGGCAGGTTCCTCCGAACCCAGCTCTGTGGCCAGCAAACTGCTCCAAATGGCTCTTGTTGTGGGAGATGACCAAGTTCTCCATGCCAGCTCAGTTCGCAAAGGGGATCCCTTGCTAGAGGTGGCTTTGCAATAGGAAACATGTGTTTAAGAAGCAGCAGGGAGGGGCGCCCGGGTGGCTCAGTCGTTGGGCGTCTGCCTTCGGCTCAGGTCATGATCCCAGGGTCCTGGGATCGAGCCCCGCATCGGGCTCCCTGCTCAGCGGGAAGCCTGCTTCTCCCTCTCCCACTCCCCCTGCTTGTGTTCCCTCTCTCGCTGTCTCTCTCTGTCTGAAATAAATAAATAAAATCTTAAAAAAAATAAAATAAAAAGAAGCAGCAGGGAGGTTCTTCAAGAAGTTAAACCAAATTATTGTATGGCTCAGCAATTCCACTCCAGGTAGATACTCAGGAAAACCGAAAACAGACGTCCACGCGAAAACCCACAAACCAACGTGAACGGCACCTTCCGCTGTTCATAACAGCCCAAACAAACTGTGGACTGGTGTGTCCACACCATGGGATACTTTCCAGCCGCTAAAAGGCGGGAAGCACTGAGATCTGCTACAACATGGATGAACCTCAAAAACAAAAACAGGCTGCATGAAAGTAGCCGGACACAGAAGGCCACAGATCAGAGGACCGCATTTATATGAAATATGCAAAATAGGTAAATCCAGAGAAACAGAAGGCCCATGGGAGGCTGCCAGGTGCCTGGGGAGGAGGCAAAGGGGCATGACTGCTTCAGGGGGGTGTAATTTTATGCGGGGGGGGCGATGAAAATGTGCAGAATTCGGTAGAGGTGAGGGTTGCACAGCACCTCGAACATTCCAAACAGCACTTTCATGGCAGGTGAATTTTAGCTTAAAAAAACAGAAGCCCCCAGACCTGTTGGCAGGGCCAGGCGGGGCCCACTGCTCAGTCTTCCCCGGCAGGGCGGTGTTTGGTACCCCAGCTGTACGACCAGGCAGGAGTCAATCAATGATAACACAAAGACAAGAGGTGGCAGATCGGAGGTTCCCAGATGTCACCCTTAGCACTCACTTTGCTCTGCGATGCCCCTCCCTACACACATGCATGACTCTACACACACAGGTTCACAAACAACACTGTGCTCTGTGATGCCCCGTCACCCTGCACGCACCGCGAGGCTGATGCTGCCTATTTGGGAAACGGTGCACGAGCACTTAGGAGATGCGGCAGCACGAGAGCTTTAGACCCACTTGAACGTGTGGCACATCCGCACCACGGAACACTATTCAGCATCCAAAACAAATGAGCTCTTGGGCCAGGAGGAGACAGGGGGGAGCCTTAGATGCACAGTGCCCAGGGAAGGGTGCCAATCTGAAGAGGCTCCATCCTGGATGATTCCAAGTGTGGAACGTTCTGGAAAAAGCCAAACTGTGGAGACAGTAAAAGGATTAGTGGTTGCCAGGGGTTAAGGGGGAGGGAGGGATGAAAAGACAGAGCGCAGAGCAGTGAAACTAGTCTGGAGAATACTTTAATGGTAGACATATGTCATCACACCTTTGTCCAAACCCATAGAAGGTACACCACCAGGAGTGAATGAACCCTGATGGAAACTATGGACTTTGGGTGTTAATGGGTCCATGCAAGTTCATCAGTCGTAACATACGTCCCCTCTAGTGGGGGCAGGCTGTGCATATGTGGGGAACAGGGGATGCCTGGGAAATCTCTGTACTTCCTACTCAGATCTGCTGTGAGCCTAAAACTGATCTCAAATAGCTTCTTTAAAAGGTAAATAAAGGTACTTAAATGAGTGAACATTTTCCTAATACTGAGGAGATTAGTCACAAAACGGTTAAATGCGCTAGCTGGTATACTTGGCTGTGAACTGGGGTTTTGTGTGTGTGTGTGTGTGTGTTGTGTGTTTTAATCTGAGCCTTAGAATCTTGTTTCTTTCAAATTCTTAAGACTGGGGGAAAAAACAACCACCACCACCAAAAAAAAACCCCTCCTGGTTTCTCTCTTTCATCGCCTTGCTGGATCTACTTACAATTCTCCCGTGCACCTATGAAAAACAGACGGCTCATTGTAAACATTTGAGTCATAAATGCAGGAGATAACTTTAATAGGATCCAAAATGGAAATCAGAATTTTGGAAGTAAAATTCCAATGTCTCCATCTACTCCTTGTAGAGATCTTTGAGCCCAGAAATTCGGAGAAGGATCTTAACATCCTGAACACGAGAGGCTGTCGCCGGGGAGAAAACTGAGGCCAAGCTGTGTGAGTGTACGAAGCCACATTTATGAATAGCTCAGTGCCCAACAGAAGTGCTCACAGTAGCAACTGGGAAGCCAATTGTCCCAGAGAAAACATTTTCATGGGTAGCGCTGTGGTCAGCCAGGAACCAGTCACGTGCTTCTAGCTGGCTTAAATAGAAGCTATAACTAACTGAATGCTTTTTGTTAACGAGACACAAACCCCACACTTCTGCAGAAGCCCACCTCTCCTAGACGGACTAACAGCAGGTTAAGACAGACAGCCATCAGGGGCTTGAAACTGGTAGAATTCTACTTTGAGGTCTAAGCGGATATAAGGCTCTTTCATTAATTGAATGTGATTCCGTGTTAACAAACTTAACTCCGATGTCCCCGATGCACAGAGGCCAAACAAAAGAGCCTTTTAATTTGTAACCATATATGAGTAAGCCCACACTCCGCACAATACAAGGGAATGACGGATGGAGGCTTCCTACTCCAGGCATCTAACATTATTTTTAGTCCCACAGAGTGTATGTTTGATGGTCCTTGAAATAGGGCTCTTGTTTTGTAGACTCTGCATATGTAATTAATAACAGCTTGAGACCATTTATATACCCCCATCTGAGCAAAACCGCTAAATATGCACAGCCCCCATTTTGTCAAATGAAAGGAAAACACATGCTCAAGATCGGGTGAGCGGCAATTTTTTCAGGACTGTTGAAGGTAAGAGTTTAAATGACAACGTCGGCCACACCAAGAGGACATGATTGTCCTGTGCCTTCCGGAAGGAAGCTTTATCACCAGGTAGGAGAAGGGTGGATGACATTCCTATTCCCGGCAGAGTTAACAATGCCCCCCTTCTCGCATCTCACAACTGCCCCGATCAATTAACAAAGCATGTTTTGTTTGGAGAATGAATGAGGACAGCTTTCTTCTGTGCATTTTATTAAAACCTGAAAGCTATGCCTTACACCATAGATAATGCCCAGTGAGTTCCAACAGCCTAACGTCCAAATCGGACTCGCTAGTCATCCACCCAACTCACCATCGGTCGTCCTGACGTGGAGGGATATTCAGCGAGTCTGACGTTTTTATCATGAAGGGTCTTCTACCATCATGGAACAAATAAAGGTTCTTTGTATCAGTGGCTGGAAACGCAACACAAGACCTTTCTTCACACCGTAAGAACTGATAAATAGTTCACTAAGTGAACCAAAGACTTTATTTTTTCAAAAGCAGATAACACCAAAGCACTATGTAGTATCCGTATTCATTGCAAAAATAATTACTGGAACTTTCAAAACATCAAATGAATAAGCTGGATCACTGGTTACAACTATAATTTTCGGCCAATATACAGATCTTCGTTCCAGGTCTAGGCTTGATTTCTACATAATATTATTCACATGCATTCCCTGTGCCTATTCATTATCAAAACAGGGACTCTCGAGAAAGTCGAGCCCAGCTTTATCTTGATTTCGGAGATGATGCAGCAGCTAACCGAGAACTCTGGCTTGTTGATTGAGTCCTAGAAATCATGTCTTCTGATGTCCTACAACAAATTCTATTTCTGAAAAATAAAATCAGAATTTAGATTCCTTTGAAGCATCAGGTCCCCAAGCTCTCCGGCACCATGGTACCCAGATGTGCTCACCCTGTGCGTTCCTCTGTCTCTCTAAACACACCAGTGGGGTTCCCAAAGAGGTCCCCCTTGAAGAGTCCCATTACAGATGTTTTTAAGAACCGCACTAAACCCAGGTAGAGGCAGTGGATAAAATTATCCATTGCTTTTTCTGTTAAGGACCAAAAAAAAAAAATGCATTGATCAATAGGAAGTGGTAGCAATCATATGGTTAAGAAAAATGGTTCTATAAATCCCTCCTTTCAAAATTAAGACCAAAAGGAGGTCATAAAAATGGTTGTTAAGACACACAATTCCCCTAGAAGAAAAAAGCCCTTCCCCGGAAGGGGCTGAGGATCTGGTGCCAAGAATGGGGTTGGGGCGCGGGGGGGCAGGTCCGCAGTAAGAGCCAGCCCTGCATCTCCAGCTCACATTTAGGACCTCATGGGTGGGAATAGCTCCTCCTGGCACTTAAAAAAGGAATGAAGAAAGTAAAGTGAATTTGTGTGCTAATGAAAAGCCCGCACTGACAGGTTCTGAGAGCCAAGCCCTTCGCCGACGAGGCAAAGATTTTTGTCACCAGAAATGGGAACAGGTGAACGGACGCAGGCACTAAAGGTGGGGTCGGCCGTATTCGGGCCAGAACAGTCTCGAAAAATAAGGCAACCTGTGGCTTCTCAGCTTGAGACCTCCCCCCAGAAAGGCCCACGGAGGCAAGAAGTGAAGCCAGCCGATGGCCAATCGCCAGAAGATATTCCGATGGGGCAACAGTCACAGTTAGGTAGGGTGACTTGGCGACACGGTAAGCAGGAACCAGCACTGGAGGTGAATGTCTTTGCATGTCCTGTGCACAACTCCGAGCAGCCATCTCTGGGGTTCTGGAGGAGGTGTGTTATTTTTGCGATATTTTTTTTCCCCCAAAAGAAGACACGAAGGTGAAGCCCCTGGACGGATGCGGCTACCGAGGTGGGACACCCCCCCCACACACACCAGGGGCGGGACGGGGTGAGAGGCGGAGAGCGCTTCCGGCAGCACGCGGCACCCTGCAGGTCGGGCCGAGTCCTACAAGCGCTTGTAGGTGCCCAGGAGAGCTTTGCAGTTGGGACAGTAGTGGTCCACGTCCTGCAGGGCGTCCACACAGAAGGGGATGAAGCAGCAACCCGCTACGCACCTGGAGGACAAAAACAGACACGGAGCGTGTCACCCTCTGTCACAGTTGTGGATGGTGGCCACCATAAAGATAGGTAGGCCGTCCTAAGCCCGCAGGAACTCTGGGTCTGACCGTCCTTGGGACCAGGGTCTTTGCAGGTGTCACGAATGATCTCAAGATGGGATCGTCCTGGAAGATCCAGGCGGGCTCCAAGACTGATGTCCTTACAAGAAGAGGAGGGGACACACAGAGAGACAGGGAGGGATAAAGGCCAAGTGACGATGCAGGCAGAGACTGAAGTCTTGCAGCCACGAGCCAAGGACCCTAGAGTCTCCGCCCAAGGGAGCACAGCACCTTGACTGTGGACTGCCGGCTTCCAAAATTGTGAGAATAGATTTGTATGGTTTGAAGGCGCCACGTTTGTGGTTATCTGTCACGGCAGTGAATACACCAACCCACACCGAGGCTGTTCTCGCAAGACAGACCGCCCTGGGGGTATTTTCCACTTTTGGGGCATGCCAGCATCTTTCAGTCTTAGATTGGGGTCAGTGACCTTCTTGTGTCAAGGGCCAGATGGTACATATTTTAGGCTACACGGACCTTGTTCTGCCAAAACAGCCACAGATAATCTGTCAACAGACAGTGTGGTATGTTCCCATAGAACTAAAATGGGCTGGATTTGGCCCCAGGGTTGCAGTTTGCTAACCCAGGTGTCTAGACTGATGATTCTTCCATATGGAGAGGGCGCTTCTTACGGTAACCACCAAACAAAATTCCCCAAATAACATCTCTTAATCTACATAATCAATTATCCGTGCACCCAGGTACACCCAGGTAGGAGTTTCAGATAGCCTGTGGTAGAATAAGAAATAGATCTGGTCTCTGTCCCCAGTTCCTGGCAATTAGCTCCAAAAGTCTGGGAATTTCCCGAGTGAGTGACCGCAGTGAGTGCCTTCTGTTATTCAAAACAAGCCCCTTTCAATCACACCTGATTTTATGCTAATAAGGCGACCAGGGCAGGGTCCCTGCCTTAGGATAGGGCTGGTCACCAGAAAGATCCTCAGTTCGTGGTTCCAAAGTTAGAAGTTTCAGCCCCAGCCACAGACCTCGGGGAGGGGACAGGGGCTGGGGTCAGGTTATAAAAACACTTGAACAACTATATTTGGAGAGCTTCGGGATTTGGTAAACGCATCCTCGTGCCAGGAGAGCAGTAACAACCCAGGTCCACAGGGACAGAAGCTCTTGCACTGGGGACCCTTCTTGACCTTGTCCTCTGTCATCAAGAGTGTGTCCTTCATAATAAACTGGTATGTGTAAATAAAGTGCCTTCCTGAGTTCTGTGAGCTGCTCTAGCAAATTAGCAAACCGGAAGAAGGGATGGTAGGACCCTCAATTTATAGCTGGTGGTCAGAAATCCGGGTGGCCTGAGGCTTGCGACTCACATCTCTCCTGGGGGCAGTCTAGCGGACTGGCTCCTTAAGCCGTGGGCTCTGTGCTAACTCCAAGTAGTGTCAGAACTGAATTGAATCACCGGACACCCAGCTGGTTATGGAGAGCTAGATGGTATCAGAAAACACCCCCACAGCCTTACAACCAACGTTGGTCCAGATTTAGTTAAAAATCAACATTTTGTAACACAAGCATGGGGAATATAATCCATAACATTGTCATAACCTGATAGGGCAACAGATGGTTAACAAGACCTATCATGGCGATTTCATAATGTATAAAAACATCGAATCACTATCTTGCAGGTCTGAAACTGATATACTATCGTATGTCATTATGATTCAGTTAAAAAAAAAAAAACAAGTTACAGGAAGACAATGATTTACATAAAGGAGAAACAGGATACATTTAAGAAAAATGGTTCTATGAGCCTGATGAGGAAACAACCTCATGCAAAAAATTTCCTCCTACTGCCGGAAGTTTACCCAAATTCAAGCAAGGGCGCCTCAGTGCGTTAGCACTAATCCTTACCACACTCTTACGAATACAAACAGAGCTCAGAGCTACAAGTTGTGGGACGCACATATTCACTTATTTTATCCTCAACAACCTCCCTGGGTGGGAGCATTACTACCTCCAGTTTTCAGAGGAGGGAACTGGAGCACAGAGAGGTGAAGTCACTTGCCCACAGTCACACAGCAGTGAGAGGTTAGGACTTGAAGCCACAACGCCACGTATAAGGAAGAAAAGGAGGGAGGGGCAGAAATGCTGCCTCGATTTGAGAGCTAGATCAGCAGAGGCTGACATTCAAGAGTTCTCAACCCGTCTTTCCCTGGTTTCCAGGATTAAAAACAAAAACAAAAAAAAAGAGTTTTAATAAAATGTCCAAGGACGATGAGCTTTTATTTCACATTTTTGGTCCAGGGACTCAAGAGGTCAGCCTTCACTGCAGTGCCGTGGGCAGGACAGGGAATCCGGTGCCAAGAAACCTGTCTTCTCTCCTTTCTACCCCCCACTGAACGTGTGTCCTCAAGGAAGCCAAGCTCTCTGGGGCTTTGCGCCTCCCTTCGAAATGAAGAAGAGAAATATCATTCCTTCTTAGGCTAAGCCACAAACAGTGAGGAACAAGCCAGGTGTCCGAGAGGCCAGGCTCCTAAAAGAGAAATGCACAGATACTGTTTCCTTCGAGGGAGAAAACAGAGCCAGGAATAGGCAACTGCCTTAATCTGTTTGGGGAAGAAACAAATAAATAAATAAACTGTGCTTCCTCAAATATCTCCCAGAACTTAAACTATGATCTCTTTCAATATAATACCCTTGGGGCAGACATAAAGACACATTTTCCCTGTGTAGACGATGGGAAAAACACTCGGGGTCCTAAAAGGATAAAGAAGGGTTGAAGAGATGACTGCGAAGTATTTTAATGTGCAAGTTGTTCAAAGCTTCTCTCAGAGTCGGGCAAACATTATTATTTAGGTCGTGAAATTCTTCAAGAAAAAAAAAGAAAGAAAGAAAAAGACATTCCTCAGGGTATCACCCGGCACTGATGCTGGGGGTGTTGTGCCTGCCCCTACACGCAGGGAGTGGTCTGAGCGGGCGGGGAGGGGACAGCATTTTCCAGGTGCTGATCTGCTCAAGGGCAGTGGTTCCCCACTGGGGACGATGTCTGTGTGGGGAGGGGTGCCACAGGCACCAAGTGCACAGGCCAGGGGGTGCAGCTGAACACCCAGCGGTGCACGCTTCCCCCCGCCCCCCGCCCCCGCCGCCCCCAGGCACAGACAGATGTGCTGTGGTGGAGAAATCCTGCAAGAGAGGAACGAGGAGGAGCCTGGGGACGGAGTGGGCCCCGGACTTACCCCAGCAAGCACAGGCTCCCACAGGAGAGCCAGGTGAGGGCGCCAGCGTTGTAGGACAGCTGAGTCACGATCATCTTGTTGCAGGAAGGACAGCACATCTGGACCGGACGGTCGAAAAAGGAGACAGGCCGCTGCACGTATACGGTCTGCACAGCAACTGCGGGGAAGAGGTAGGGGCAATCGGTGAATGGGGAAAGCATCCGTCAGACAACCAGGAGGTGGGGGCCCGGTATCCACGGGGGGGCTGGCCCACCCACCGCTCACGAGAGCCAAAGGGGGGCAGCGAACGGATAAGCATGATGGGGGCTGGCCAGGCAATGGCATCTCGCTCGGCCTCAGAAGGACATTCTGCCCCATGCTACAACACGGCCAGACCTTCGGGACATGACGCTGAGGGACGTAAGCCAGCCACGGGACACACACGGCAGGATTTCACGTATATGAGGCACCTGGATCAACCAATTCACAGACAGAGAAGAGACGGTGGACGCCAGGGGCTGGGAGAGGGGCAGGGGGGTAACGGGGAGCTGCTGTTTGGCACGTATGGAATTTCCATGATTACAAGATTTAAAAAGTTCTAGAAAGGGATGGTGGTGATGGTTGCACAACAAAGTGAATGTGCTTGTTAATGCCACTCAACTGTACCCCGAGAGACGCTTCCGGTGATCAATTTGACGGGACGTGTATTTTAACAAAACAGTGGCAAATTTCCAGCATTATCATTTGGGGGGCTCTCCACGTCCCCGACCCCCCCCCCCGCCATGTGAGATGGGGAGAAGTTCCCAGAGCTGGGATTTGGCTCAGCACGACCAGGCTTTCGAACTCACTGACCACAGAATCGGGTGGGGAGTTTACTGCTAATGCAGGTTCCTTCCCCGCCCCTCCCCGCCCTGGCCGGGGCAGGAAGAGTCAGCAGGTCCGGGGCAAGGTCCCCAGAAGGCTCTTTCAGCAACCTGTGTGGTTCCACGAAGGTGGTCTGCAGATGGTAACTCCAGAAACGGCGATATGATGGGGTTTTAGCCTCAACTTTCTTCATCCATAGATTAGTGGTTGCCAGGGGCAGGGGGGATGGGGTTTCTTTCTGGGGTGGTGGAAAGAGTCTGGAATGAGTGCTGAGGCTTGCACAGCTCTGTAACTATACTGACCACAGCGAATCAGACACCTTGAACGACTGAACTCCAGGGGACAGGAATTATATCTCCGTGACGCTTTTATTTTTAAAAATGGAAGTAACAGGGCTGTTGCCAGGATTCCATCAGATGAGGATAGTAAAGCAGCTCACACTCTGGGACACGGCGAACCCTCGATTACACAGTTTGTTCATTTCACACAGGGCTCTTAAGTCCAACGCCCAGCTATAAGGCTGGTATTTACTGGCCCGGGGACGCTGGCCCAGGCTTTGCAAGGAGTCTGGGAATCGAGCTGACACATGAAATGAGTACATAAAATCGTGCTAAAAAGAGAAAACGATACAAAAAACTCACACAGGCATTCACAGTCACCAGAGGAGAGCCCAGAGTGATATAAATCGTGAAGTCCTTAGCATTCAGAATGTTTTTGGGTTTTGGCAAAGTTGTTTGAGCTCGTATTTCTGTCAAAGTGACTTCCTTCTGTTCCTTTCTGTGGTGCTGGAATGCCATTTCTATAATCTATGTGTTAGGGGAAATTCATTGTTGTCCAAGCCAACAGAACTTAATACTTCTAGAAAGACTCTCCTTCCAAAGAAGCAGTATTTAAGCATACTTGACCACTCACATGTAAACTGTATTAAAGTCTTTTTTTTTTTTCTTGGTGCAATAAATTATTGACCAAAGCATGATCAGTCTGAAGTCACCTTGTTCTCTTCTATCTGAAGGGGTCAAAGTTACTCAAACACGACAATAGCTCACTTTTATCAAAGGATTACTCATAGGACTTTATTCCATCTGAAAAACCTACTGATGGAGGCACTTGATGAACCCTATTTTATAGGTGGGGAAACTGAGGCACGAGGCAGTCAGGTGAACCCAGGCAGTCTGACTCACGGGCCTACTCTCTGAGCTGGCGATTCCTCCCTCTCAGCTGCTGGGGATACTGAATCAGCTACGCACCTGGGCACACCTGGGCGGCAGGAAGTCCCAGGGGGCAAGGCCACAGAGAAGTTGCTGGAAGGCAGGGAAGCCACGCAGGCATGGGCTGGGCCAGTGTCTGCTCACCAGTTCCTAACTCCTAGCTGTTTCTTCTCCCCTCGCCCCCCACTGCAGCCCTGGCCTCAGCAGGAAGGGTGGGGGCCCTTAAAAACACACTCTCATTCCCCAGTTTCTCTGGGATTGTTGGTGGGCCTCTGTGGTTAGCACCAAACAATCGCTTTGCAGCCGACTTGGGAGAGCTCATAAACTGCTTTGTTAGGAAAAAGACGCAAGCCCCCGAGACATGGAACCCAGAAGACTAGATGGGACACATTCCAGGACGAGGGGTTTAGACGGACTGACGGGCACTTGGCTTAGACCCTTAAGCGGACTTGCTTCTGTGGCTTCCCTGATTCTCGCAGAGTCCCCAAGGCCAGGGTGGAGGGCCAAAGGGAGGTAACGGGGGCACGGGAGGTGGCACATACTTGCATTGGCGTTGGGGCCGGGCACTGGCTGCGTGTAGTAGGCAGGCGGATTCATGCCCTTGCCATCCGGGCCGGTCACCAGCCCTGTGGTTGGCCCCGGCACGACGGCAGGAGGCATGGGGAAGTAACTGTTGACGGCCACTGTCTCGTCGTAGGATGGGGGCGCGGTTGGCACCGAGGAAGGCCCAGCGGCCGCCTGGTAGGCTCCTGGAACAGACATTTTACCTAAAGCAAAACCAAAAGACACGGGATCAGAAATGCGAGTGACACCCCCCTCTCCCTCTCCCTTTTCCACCTGAATCTTCCAATGTCTACTGGACAAACAGAAAACATGAAGACAAGGCTTGTGTCCAGCCTTGTCCAAAAGCCAGAAAGGGAGCTAATGTCCCTCCCAGACCCAAGAATGATCGCCCTAACAAGGGATTCCCTAAATGAAGCTAAAAGGTAAATACAACCCCAAATCATCAAAACCTAGAAAAATCCCGTGGGCACACATCACCCCATTTAGAGCAGAAGCTTTTCTTCTTCACACTTCAAAAGGACCAAGCAACAGCGGCCTGTCTTTCACATGGAGTATTGTCTTCTTCTTTTTAACCACTGTGGTTTTGACCAAAAGCATTTTAGATGCCGGAAAAGACAAAGGCATTCAAACTCAACCACAGACTGTGGCAAATAGAGTGCGTCTGAAGGAAGCCAGAGGGCAGAGACGGACACACGGTGTGATGCCATTTACATCCAGAAGCAGGCAGAATGAGTCACGGGCCAGAAGTCAAGTCGGGGAAGTGGTTGTTCCTGGAGGGGTGGGGAGTGGAGGCTGGAAGGGGTGGGGGGGTGCGGGGTTCTACTAAGGGGCCGCTCCTGTGCTTTTTCTTCACCTGGGGGCGGTCACATGGTGTGCACACTGCGTGAACATCCAAGCGGTACAATTACAATGTGTGCACTTTTCTATTTGTATTTTACAGTTTTAAAAAGTAAACACACGCGCGCACACACACACACACACACACACACACACACACACACACGCCGGCTCCCATTTCGAGAAAGGAGTATCGGACCCAAGCACAGATTTCCTTTTGTGAGGGCAAAGAAAGGGTCCCCCCCCATTCCCGCTCCTGCCCCCCCCCACTCACCCTCCACCCCCTGCCCCCTCGCGGGGGCAGAGCTAATGCCCGCCTACAATTACATGGCCGGTACCCGGGGTGTATTCCTGTTGCAGCCCTGTGCACAGTGGCCCGGCCCCGGGGCAGCTGGAGGACACAGTGCAGCCCTTGTGTCACCATGTTTTTCTAAAGGGGCAGGGCTACCGCAGCCTTAGAAGATCCATTCAAACCTGCCTCAGGAGAAATGAAGAAATGAGCTCCCAGGGCGGCGTGCCACGGTCCTGCTGCCTCTCCCCCCACACACACTCGGCCTCGTCTTCAGGAACCCATGGGAAGCAGAGGCAGCAATTAATTATGCCAGGGGGAGAAGGGGAGACTCGTTCGAGGAAGCTCTCTGCCTTTAAGCAGAGACAGAAAGAGGAAATTTCTCAGAGGAGAGGACAGGGGATTTCAGAGGGGAAAGAGAAGCATGGGAAAGTGGACACATGTCAAACAGAGTCAATAAATAAAGCTAGACAGGTTGGGGCTGGGTTGTAAGAAATCTGAAAGCCCTGTGGAGGTATTTGGCATTTACTGTGTAAGTCTGCCTGCTGGAACCTTGTGGAAGAATGGAAATATTCTCCATCTGGGCTGTCCAATATGGTTGCCCAGCAGCTCCCCCCACCACACACACACACAACACTCAGCTACTGGCATTCACAGAGTGGCCGCTGGGACCCAGGAACTGAATTTTTACATTGTATTTCAAGGCTACATGATTTAAAATTTAAAATCCAGGGGTGCCTGGGTGGCTCAGTCGGTTAAGCGTCTGACTCTCGATTTCGGCTCAGGTCACGGTCTCAGGGTTGTGAGATCCCCCCCGACATTGGGCTCCGCACTCAGCACAGAGTCTGCTTAAGATTCTCTCCCTCTCTCTCTGCCCCTTGGCCCCACTTGCATGCTCTCTCCCTCTCTCTTAAAAAAAAATAAATTAAAAAAATCTAATACACCATGCAATTACTGGAAAATTCCATAAGCGTACAGAAACTTTACGTTAAGTTTTCCCACCTTTCCAAGGGGCACCTTGGCTATGTGAATCTACTTTTCCAACAGTGAACGTCATGGGCTCTGAATCTAGATCAAACGTTTCTGACAAAATACTAGCATCCAATTTGGGATATGACGTCAACATAAAACACACCCTGGATTTTGAGAAATTGTAAAACATTCACATGAAATATTTCATTCATAATTTTTTTATACTGGAAATGGTAACATTTTAGATAAGTGAAGTTAAGTAAAACGCATTGTTGCAATTCCTTTCACCCGTTTTTTGTACTTTTTAAAACGCGGCTGCTAAGAAATGTTTAAACTACCCACGTGGCTCACACTTTCCTGCTTCTACAGGACGGCAGAACAATGGAACACAGGGAGTCATGGAAGATTATAGAGAAGAGGAAAGGTCCAACCCTAGACAGCATAGATGAAGCAGGTCTGTCTGAGCAAGAGGCAAACCTTGGAAGGCCCCTGGGTATGGGCTGGGGGGATGGTGGGTGGCGGCCACATCCAAGTCTGCGGGGACAGTTAATCAGGAGGAAGGCAGAAGGGGAGCCAATGAGATCACAGGGCATCTTTGTGCAAACAGGTCCCGGGTATAAAAATGAGAAAACGATTGCACAAAGTGGTTATGCAATGTTGTCAGTTTCCTCTGACAGACTGGAACAGAAAAGTAGAAGGAAGAAAGGAGGCAGACCACAAACATCAGCCCCAGGACACTTCCTCACCAGGCTCACCCCCCTAAGCTGGCTGATGTTCCTTCCCCAGGAACATCCCCCCACCCCCCCACCCCCACCCCCCACCCCCCGCCCCAGCTGCCGCTTCTGGCCCTGCCAGACTCCGGGTGGGGGCCGGCCGCCTCCCTCGGTGAGCTGGTGTGCTGGAGGAATTCACGACCTCGCCAAACGTCAAGGACTCGCTGTCCCTTCCTGTCTCAGGAAAGGCAGACCCCCAGCTGCCTACACAATTTATTATGAAAACTGACTCACAGCAGAAAACCGCAAGGGCCAAAAATACCTGGGTGGACAGAGGGCCTAAAATAGCACGGCGTGCCGCAGTGGCAAGAGGAGAGCTTTGGGAGGGGAAAAGGAGATCTTGGGGTGCCCCGAATTGTGCAGGAAAAAAAAAGCCTGGGTCAAACCGCTGGGAAACAATGACTCAACTCGGAAGCCAAATCCCTCCCCTTCAGAACCACTGCTCCCTCCTCCAAAAGTGACCCAAGGCAGCTGAGTCTGTTGTCCAGAGCAGACATGAGGTGCTGGGGGGCGCTCCTTTCCTCTCAAGGAAGGAAGGGCCTGTGCTTCTGGAAATCAAGGCTGGCCGGCTTAGCGCACGGGCATCCCTGGTCTCGTGGCCAGAGCCTAGTTTCTGAACTTGAGGACCCTGCCTCTCGGGGAACATTGATTTTGTCCCAAACAGCCACGTAAACAACGCTTAGATTTCTGAAAAGGACCAAGAGTGACGGGCTAGAAGAGTGAAAACAAAACAAAACCCGTAAGCAACTGGTTTGAAGGCTTTTCTAAATAAATTCCACAGCCTCCCTTCCCCAGGCCCCAGGCCAGGAAATGCCACTTCGCTCATTCCTTCTGCTCTTTCTTCTTCTCCCCACACTCCGCCCCCCCCAACCATTTCAATTGGGCTTCCCCAGGGTGGGCAGGGGGCCCAGCTAGCTACCCACTGTGCCACCCCCTCCGGGAAGGGTTTGCTCTACCTGCTGCCACCTCCTGGTCCTTGCCCCCCAAGGCAGAACTCTTCAAAGGGGGCAAACAGTCCCCCTCCCTCCCGCCCCCACCCCCACAGACATGCACGCACACACACACACAGCCAGACACAGATGCACATACAGACACACACACACACACGCACATAAAGGTACACACACACCCAGACGTAGATGCACATACAGGCGAGCGCACGCGCGGACACACACACACACACACACACACACACACACACACACACAGAGGCATAGCTGCACATACTGGTACACCACACACCCAGACACAGATGCACATAGGGGTACACACACCCCCCAGACACAGATGCACATACAGGTACACACACACACACACACACACACACACACACACACACAGAAGCACCTACAGGTACACACACACACACACACACCCAGACACAGATGCACATACAGGTACACACACCCACAGATGCACACACACACACAAACACACACACAGACAGATGCACATACAGGTACACACACACACAGGCACAGATGCACATACAGGTACACACACACCCAGACACAGATGCACATACAGACACAAACACCCAGACAGAGGCACATACAGGCGCACACGCGCACACGCACACACACATGCACATACATGCACACACACACAGAGAGACATAAATGCACATACAGTCACAAACACACACCCAAACACCCAGACATAGATGCACATACAGGCGCACGCACGCACACACACACCCAGACACATGCACATACAGGTACACACACAGACAGAGATACACATACAGGCGCGTGCACACACACACACATGCACATACAGGCGCACACACACACACACAGCCAGACATAGATGCAAATACAGACACACACACACAGACATAGATGCACATACAGGCGCACACACACACACAGCCAGATGTAGATGCAAATACAGACACACACACACAGACACAGATGCACATACAGGCGCACACACACACACAGCCAGACGAAGATGCAAATACAGACACACACACACAGACACAGATGCACATACAGGTACACACACACACACACCCATAGATGCACACGCACACACACGCACACCCAGACACAGATGCACATACAGGCACACACACACAGACACAGAGGCACATACAGGTATACACACACACACAGACATAGATACATATACAGGCACGTACACACACACAGATGCACTTACAGGCATACACACACACAGACATAGCTGTACATACAGGAACACACACACACACAGACCCATAGATGCACATACAGACACACATACACACACACACACCCAGACCCAGATGCACATACAGGTACACACACACCCAGACATAGCTGCACACACACACACACACACACACACACACACCCATAGATGCACATACAGACACACACACACACCCAGACACAGATGCACCTAGAGGCGCACACACACACACCCAGACACAGATGCACATACAGGCGCGCACACACACACCCAGACACAGATGCACATATAGGTACACACACACCCAGACATAGCTGCGCACACACACACACCCATAGATGCATAGACACACACACACACACACACACCCAGACATGGATGCACCTACAGGCGCACGCGCGTGCACACACAGACACAGATGCACATACAGGTGCGCGCGCGCACACACACAGACACAGATGCACATACAGGCACACACACACACAGAGAGACATTGATACACATACAGGCACGCGCGTGCGCACACACACACACACAGATGCACATACAGGTGCACACACACGCACTCACACAGCCATAGATGCACAGGCACACACACACAGGCACACACACACAGGCACAGATGCATATACAGGCACACACACAGACACACACACACCCAGACATAGCTGCACATACAGGTAAACACACACACACACACACACACAGTCCACTGTCCCCAGAGAACCCTTGTCCCTCCAGTTCAGGCCACCGATGTGCTGAGGTTGAGCACAATTCCATCTAACACCTGTGCTCCTTTTTCTAGGACAAAGCGAGAAAGCATCTCGGAGTTCAACAGAAGAGCAAAGCCACAGTTTGGCACCAAAAAGCGCGGCCCTGAGCACCCCTTCGGTGGCCCTGGGCGGTTGGCTTGGACAGCCAGGTTGTCATAGTTACAGGGAGCCTCCAGCAGGGGAATAAAGGAGCCAATGAGGGGGTCTCTTTCCTCCCTCCTCACTTGTTTAACTTTGCTATTAGGCCCCCAAGAGTGGTTCTTCTTGACTGCCCGTTTAAAGGAACTCGTTGAAGGCGATTCTCCAAACACCTTGCCCCCACCAATCCCCACAGCGATGAAGGAAATGCTCATCAGGGTTGGGGAGCTCCGTGTTCCCCACATCAGAATGGCTCTGCCATGACTTCCAAATCCACAGAGAGGCATTCCAAACCCACCATTCAAATCAGAAAATGTGACTAGGGCAGCCCACAGGCCCTACACCCGGGAGACCGTGCTCAGCCCAATGCCCTGCGGCTACCATCTTGAATCTGTGAGGCTACCATCTTGAATCTGTGAGGACTTAGGGAACCGGGGGCCCTGCGTTTCCATGCTGCGCTGAGGCCCCAGGTCATGAAGCCCTGGGTGACCACAGGCCACGAGAAAGGAGGCATGCCTAATGCACAGAGAAGCATTTCTAATGCAAGAAGGGCTGGAGGCAGACCTGGAAATTGGCCCATGACCAGCTGCAGGATCCTGGCCCCCACTTTCTCACCTGTCAGTGTGCCACCTGGAATTTTGGGGCCCCTAGATGAAAATTCCCTTTGCTCCAAGTCTCCACGATTTCCTTGGTGAGAGATTCTCTCTTAAACGGGCAGTGAGGGGTATAAGGATATTTCTTCCCGGGCTTACGGGACTGAGTCCCAGGAGTAGCTTCATTCGTCAAACCTGGGTACGGAACAGGATTTCTCCGTCTTGTTTTCATTATAGCTGCCTCCACCCCCCACCCTTGGCCCCAAGGAGAAAAATTAAATTATATTTAAATTTAATTAATTAACTTAAATATAATTTAATTTCTGCCTAACAAGAGAAAACGAAATACTAAGAAATAAGATTTCGTTGGATAGGGTTGAGCTTTGGAGGGCCACACACCCCTGTAATATCTAAGACTTGTTTTTTCTTTCTTTCTTTTTTTTTTTTTAACCTCGCCCCTCCCCCTAAACTGACTTCCACTCGCCTGGGTCCCCACTGAGAGAATGGGGGAGAGAGGTGTGGAATGAGGTATTTGGGTGCCAATGAGTTTCTTAAATCACCGATATTTGTTCCTTCAGTATTCCCAAAATGTGTCTCCCCTTTGCTTGCCATCATAAATGCAATTGTCTGAACAAATTTTAACCTTTTACTGACTGAGGTCTGAGGTTCCTTACATCTGTATATTCTTTTCCAACCATGCTCAGCTTTCTCACGATTTAACCTAATGAGCCACAACCAAGGGAGATGGGCAGGGTGAAGGTGACCAGCCCGGGGAGCTCTCCCCTCTGCCTAATGGGGCCAAGCAGGTTGAGACTGGCTGGGGTCACTCCTCTGAGTCTTGAATCTGCATCGAATCTGCTGGATTCTCACACAGGAAGAAACTGAAGGGTGCTAAGGGTACCAGATAACCAGGCTGTTTAAACCATGCTTGGGAATCTCTGAGTCCAGAGGTCCTGGTCTGAGCAAAATCCTATCCCCGTCAACTACTCTCCACCCCCACCCCAGGTTCACAGCTGCATTAAGATGGACCATAACGGGCTCTTACTTTGCAGCACGAGGCTCTGTAATTCACATCCTCATGCGTGTCATCCCATGTGGTCCTCACACCGCTGAGCGGATTATTGTTATCATTATCCCAACTCACACACGGAGAAACTGGGGCCCAGAGAGGTTAAGCTGCGTGCCCAAAGTCACAAAGATGGAGGAGGCATGGCTAGGGTTTGCACCCACATCCGGTGGACTCCAGGCTGCTTTTGACCTCACCAAACACCTCCGAGGCCAGGAGATGCAGACACAATCAACAGCCTTGTTTTGCACACCTTACCCCCAAACGAAACATGAAAATATGGGAGCAACACACTGGAACGCCTTTCTCTCTCTCTCTGCCTCTCTTACACGTGTAAAAAGGTGCACGTCCTGCAGACTCTCACGGCACACACTCAAGACAGGGCGAAAAAATACCTATTATGGATTCCCACTAATTTTGTCACTGATGACTTTGTGAATTAACACAATCTGTTTCTTGGGGCGCCTGGATAGCTCAGTGGGCTAAGCATCCAACTCTTGGTTTCGTTCGGCTCAGGTCATGATCTCTGGGTCCTGCAATCGAGCCCTGTGCTCAGCGGGGAGTCTGCTTGGGATTCTCTCTCTCCCTCTGCCACCCCCCCCCCCCGCCAAAATAAATGGATCTTTAAAAAAAACATAAACAAAAACGATCAGCTTCTCTAATAAGGATCAGGGGGCCAGGACCTTAATATCAACCAAAGGCAGATATCCACACACAAAGCTCTTCCTTCTCATTCTGGAGGAAAGACACACAGAAGGGGAAGATCCCAGAACCTCCCGGAGATACAACGCGGGCGCGAAGCTGCATATTTAAGGGACCTCATGGTGCCGGGTGTGTCCGCCACCTGCTGGTAACACCCGGGGTGGGAAAGGCAAAGGCCCCTTGCCAGTGGAATCTCAGAGCAGCTCAGCCTCAGCCTTTTAAATATCGCTGTTGAAAGAGAAGCAAAGTGTCCTCAAAATGCTGGAGAGAAGTCACGCTGTCAGGCCCGGCGCTCCTCACATCCTGAGCTGATATTAATGAATGGGGCCTGAGACCTCGGGACACTGGAACAATCCCAGACAGGCCTCACTTTCAGCAACAGATCTGCTCCTAAAACGTTCGGCCTGAACAGTCTCAGAATTCCCTGGAACACCCGAATCGGGGCTGCTAGTCTGGGCGTTTCCCACTGCTCTGAGGATCATCTTCCCCCGTTCTATGCCTGCACAGATGTGCGTTCGGGGTTTACTGAGACAAGCCCAGCAGTGCTCTCTGTCCGGAATCCTCAATTCCCGGGGAAGGGTCTGCACCTCTGGGAGGCCTGGAGACGGCTGGCAGACCAGCCTTACCACCACTGCACAGTCGGCCCCAAGAGATCGCCGGGCGAATCTCGAAAATGTGATGCTGGGGGGAGGGAAGCCAGATGCAGAGACCACATAAGGTATAAGTCCATTTCCATGAAACGCCCGGAACAGGTGCATCCAGACACAGAAGGTCAGCAGTCGGTGGTGGCCAGGGGCTGGAGGGAGGGTGTGGAGAGGAAATGGGGGTGCTGTTAAGTGGTACAGGTTAACTGGGGTGATGAAAATGTTCTGGAGCTAGACTGAGATGGTGTTTGCACAACACTGGGAACGTGCTACACACCCCTGAACTGTATACTCTGAAATGGTGAGTTTTACACTATGCGAGCTTCACCTAAATCACCAAGGGGGAAAATAAAGGCATTGCTAGAAATCTCCAGTCTCTGTGTCACAAGCCAAGGCCGGCAATTTGAGCCTCCCAAATTCTACTAGACTTAGTTCAGCCCATCCTGGGGCCCCATTTACCTAAGCCCAAAACCTCTGGGGTCTTTCTGACATGCCCAGTGCCCCCAAGACGAGAATGACTGAAGACCCTGGGTTGCCCGGGACGGAGGGGGTTCCCAGGGCACCATGAACCCCGGCGCCTACCCCGTTTCCCACGTCACCACCCACTACACTGCATGTCTGTGATGCGGCCACAGCCCGGCTCAGATGTCACCGGACGCGTCCCAGGCATGCTCTTTCCACTGCCCTGGGTGTCCTTCCTTCCCAACGGGCTGCAAATTCCTCTCAGCTGTCCCATCCCGGCTTATGCATCACCTCCCCCAAGAAGCGATCTCAGGGGAGAATTAATCCCCACTTGAACCTCTCTACACAGTGCAGAGATCAAGGGCACAGGGTCTGTAGCCGGACTGCCTCTGGTCAGATGGCATGCTTCATGGCATGACTTGGGTGCCTCGGTTATCCCACCCATAAAATGGACACACTGGTAGTGTCTTAAGGCTCTTGGGGGGATTCAATGAATCCCCTTGTGAAAAGCACCCAGAGCAATGAGGGGCACAGAAGCAGTGAGTATGTGTTAGCTGTGACCAAGACGTGTTTCTCCACTGAACTTGTCACAGAGCACTTTTCTTTACTTGTCTGGCTTCTGGATCAGTCTGTGGGCCCGATTGAAATTTATTAAAATCCACATCCCTAGCACCTACAACTAGGCTCAAAACACCATGGGTATTTTACAGGGTGACCCACTGGGATGGAGGGGCTTCCCTGGATATGGGATTTTGGGGCTCACCCCCGGCAACCCAGGACACGCTGGTCACCGTGACACTTCCAACAAATGGGGGTAGAACACCAGACCCATCTTGGATGGCATCAAGATCTGGAAGCAGACGTAAATGGGAGGGTCTTCCCCTAACAACTCAATTTAGAAGCTGAGAACGTTTCTGCAGGAAGATGTTTATACAATGACAAGCCTCAGGAACAGACGGTCTCCTGGTTCAGCTCAAGGTAACATGAGTATTTGGCCCAAGTGTCACCAAACACGCTCCAGAACTAGAATCACTTAATTGGGTCTGAAATCCTTCATTTCCTCCAGGATTCCTGAGGAGAGTGGTATTTCTCAACAGGGCACCCCGGGATGTCAAGGCAGGAGATCGAGTCAAGACGTGGGTGGGAAAGGGAAATGAGGAGGTGTGCAAACATGAAACAAGACAGAATCAGAAAGAAAAAAAAAAAAAACCCACAATCTCTGAACCTCAAGATGGGCTCTCTCTACTCCTCGATGCAAGTTTCTGACGCTGTTAGTATCCGGAAGGGGTACTCTTGGCAGATGAGGGACTTAAGGCGTCATGGGTCATTTTTCCTGCCCACTACCATCCCTTTTTTTTTTTTTTTTTTAGATTTTATTTATTTGAGAGAGAGCAAGAGAGCACACAAACAGGGGGAGGGGTAGAAGGAGAGGAAGAAGCAGACTCCCCGCTAAGCAGGGAGCCCGATGCGAGACTCAATCCCAGGACCCCGGGATCATGACCTGAGCCGAAGGCAGGCGCTCAATCGGCTGAGCCCCCTGGTCACCCCTCCATTCTGATGAGATGACCAACAGGCAGCCCCCAAAGCAAAGAAGCACAGAGAGATGATGCCTGATGCTGAGAGGTCCCGTTGGGCAATGGTAGAAGACATGACCGGCTTCACTGCAGAATCCAACCAGGAGCTGAGCTGATGGGGGATCGGAGGCCACGGCCACCACCGAGCTCAGGGACGGTACAGGTGGGCCTGGTGGGTTTCCAGAAACCCCTGCATGCACGCCCCGGTCATTTACAAGAGTGGGTGGGCACCACCCATGTCTCAGGGGTCACTAGGAATGGCTCGGACCATGGCCTGGCCTGCTGAAAACCCACTGATGATCACAAGACAAGAGAAGACACGGAAGGATGGGAGCAGGCAGGGCACGGAGAGGGAAATGGAAGAGCTCAAAAGAAAGTCAAGGTGATGGAATGTATTTTAAGATGATGGAATCTAGAGGCAGGTCGAATTGTTTAAGAACAGAAACTCTGGAACTAATAAGCTCCCTTGGTTCAAAGGCCCAACTCTGCCGCTTCTAGGCTGTGTGAACTTGGGAGAGTTGCTCGACTTCTCTGTGCCTTGGTGTCCTCATCTGGAAAATGGGCTAATAGTAGCCATACCTCAGAGGGGGGCAAGTGGATGTGCCCTGGGCACGTGCTAATGACCTGCAGGGAAGCAGACAAGGACCAGGGAGGGGATCGCTTGCCCACAGTGGCCTGGAGGTTTCACTGCCAAGATCCAAGCACAGACCCCACTGCACCCCGTGCTCTGGTTCTGGGGCCATGACCCACCCAAAATAGCGCCCCCTAGAGTCGTCCACATCCTAATCCCCAGAACGTGTGAGTGCGTGAGCGTGGTGCCTTAAACAGCTGTGCTTCAGTTAAGAGACGAGGAGACCAACCCGAGTTCCTGGTGGGCCCAATGTCACCACAAGGCTCCTCATAAGAGGGAGGCAGGAGGCTCTGAGAAGACAGGATGTGCTCCCCTACCGGCTTTGAAACCGGAGCAAGGGGCTGCAAGCCAAGAAACGCAGGTGCCTCTGGAAGCCAGGAAAGGCTGGGAGATGGATTTTCCCCTAGAGCCTCCAGAAGGAACGCGACACCTTGATTTTAACCCAGGGACACCCATTTTGGACTTCTGACCTCCAGACCCAGGAGATAATGGACTTGTGTGACTTGAGCTGCTGAGCCTGGTTGTCCAACCAATTGGTTGTCCTCCCTCCCACGTGGGGTCCCCCACACCTCTGCCCCCTGCAGACCCGACTCCCTCAACCACCCATCCGAAACACCCAGGCCCGTCCGCCTGCCCTCAATCCAGAAGGAGCCCTTCTCTGGCTCAAACTTCATTTAACCGTGTTGAGTGCGGCCACCTGGGCATGGCCTGCCATCCCCCCAGGGACCCTGGCCCAACAGTGTGCCCCACCTGCCAATCCCACCTCTCAGCTGGCTCCCCTCCTAAGAGCTCTTTGATGGCTCAAATCCTTCCTTATCAAAATGTAAAAAGAAATACCCCTCTTCCCTCAGCCTGGGTGCTCAGCCCCTCTGGCTCCGTGCTTTTCTTCCCCATCCCCAGGTTCACTACCCTCACCCCCACTGGCCTCATGCCTCCCTCAGCCATGACCCCACTAAGCCCAGCTCCTACTTCTTGTTCTCTCCCCAAGCTGAAGGGTCTTCCTCTCATCTGGCCCAGCCCCGCACCTCTGTATCCTTCGGCGGGGGGCATTCCCCACCAGGCCTCCCCCAAAAAGGTTCCCAGGGACTCAGGGGTCTGCATCCACTCCTCAACTGCACCCTCAAGCTGACCTGGGTCATCACAGTCAAAAAGATGCTCACCTCGCTCGAGGAGAGGAGGGAAAATGGCCCAGAAACAGAGTCAAGCTTAATATCAGTAAGAAGTCACATGGACATCATGCACCTGCTGATATGATGGGGTGAAAAGTGCACTTCGGCTCTGTGGCCTTCCTCCCCCAAACCCTCGACCTCAGGCTCATCATGAAAATAACATCAGACAAACCCAGACTTTCTACAGAGGACCGGGAGAGTACTCCTCAAGACTGCCAAGGTCACAGAAAATAAGGAAAGTCTGAGAAACTGTCACAGACCAGAGGAGAATGGGACATAACTAAATACAAGGTAGCATCCTGGATTAGATCCTGGAAGTGAGTCCAGTAGAATAAAAGTTCTTCCTCTGAGTTCAAATAGTTTGGAATTGGTTAAGAGTCCGGGACACCAATGTCAGTTTGGTAGTCGTGACAAACACACCCTGATGACACTAGATGTTTACAGTGGGGGAAACTGGATGGGAAAACCTCTGTGCTAACTTTGCAACTTTTCTGTAAATATGCAATGGAAGTGTCTTCCAAAATGTAACGTGCATGGGTCCATTGACCCAGCAGTTCCTCTTCTAGGTATTTACGGTCGCGCTATCCCATGCACGGGTGAAGTGACAAATGATGAGCACACAGGGGTATCGCCTAACTATCTATCGGCAGGGGACGGGGCAGATCCGTGACGACCCATCCAGGCCAAGGGAATAGTACACAACCATCAGAACAGAATAAGCAAGAGTTTTATGTATGGAAATGCATTTCCTAGATGCATTGAAAAAACTGAAAAAAGTGCATGAAAAAAGCCCCAACAGTGTTCATAGCAGGCCATCATTTGGGTATCAGAAAGAAGGATATACATATCACCTTATAGAATATGCATAAAATGTCTCCAAAAGATATATAGGAAACTGGTAACAGCGGCTGTCTATGAGCAGGGGAGGGGCTGGCCTGGGGGATGCAGTGGGAAGGACACTCTTCACTTAACTCTGCTGATCTTTTGTATACTGAGCCATCGCAATAAAAAATCAAATTAAGAAGAAATTCAATAAAATAGATTTATTTATTAAATACAGCTTATTAAATTTACATGACTCAGTATTTATTAATAGTAACATATTTACAATTAAATGACATAAATTAATTGATTAATAAATGAACCTGTATCTGCCCTCCCCAGCCCAGCCTCCCATGTACTCCCACCTGTGGGTGAAATGACATCATCACAGCCCTTTGTCCCTTGAACCATCTCATGTTGCTGCTCAGCACCTGGCCCTTAGCCCCTCCCTGAGTGTTTGCAGAGTGATTAAAGCTTCTGATTACTTCTATTTAGTGAGATGTGTAAACGACTATTCTCACTACATCATCCCCAAATTTGTACCAACAGCGTCCTATTTACCAAAATAAAGTTCTCTTTGAATTTTGTGCTATGACCCATTTTTCATGCAGGGAGTTCTGAAGGCTGGTGGTTTATATGGGACTGGGGAGACATGGACTCTCCCTCACCGGCCTTAAGGAATCCCTCTGGGGAGGCAAAGTTAACCAACATGGGGGAGATATGGGAACAGACCCAAAGGGGAAACTGAGTCTAGATTCTAAGGCAAGTGGAGGGTATAGAGGGGACAAAGGCAAGGGCAGGTCAGGGGTGGGGGGAACAGCATGGCTGGACGTGCAGAAACAGGCACACCTGTGTCCTATGGGGAGGCGAGCAGCAGTTGGCCAGGAGGGTGGGGTCGGATCACGGAAGCCTTCCCACCACCAAGGGCCTCCCTGGCCCAGGCGAGGTGTGTGCCAGGCTGGACCTTTCAGGGAGGGACCCCACACAAGGGTTCTGCTTAATTAACCAGCGGCCCAAGAGCAACTTGAAAACCCCCCTTAAAATATTCAACTCCTGCCAAGATGGAGAGTTAGATTCTAAAAATAAGCCTCAAAATGTAGAACACCAGGAGAAACCAACCGCGGCAGAAGCCACACAGCGACTCCCATCAGTGTAAACAGACATCAGAGGCCCAACGGCCCATAGCCAAGGGGGTCCCTCTCCCCGCATCATGTCTGAACTCCAGCCTCGTAACTTCTGCTACTGCTTCATTCTGACTGGAAGCTTCCTGCAGCATCCCTCCCCAAAAAGTATCCACACTATTTTCTAATATCAATCCCATATTTCTCTCTGCTTCCTTAAAGTCTACAAAAAATAAGAAGATGGCGCCTGGGTCGGCATCTGGTGGTTCTGTGCTATCCCAGACTGCGGAAGGTCCAGCCTGGGGCTGCTGGTTAACTAACCATCCCTGCCCTTGCTATGCTAAAGCCTCTCAGCATGGGAAACCAGCACCCACTGTGTGAGAACTCTATGCAAAGTAAGAGCTCCTGGTTTCCTTGGGTGCCTTCTATGAGTAAGGTAAACACGTTTGGGCATCTGCCCTGATGATAAATATCTGTGTTACTTGGAAGTCTTCTATTTGCTTATTTCCTCAATTTGGGCTATATTCCAGTTGACTATGGGGATTATAGCTGTCATGTCTTTGAAAATTATGGGAAACATCCGCCTCGCCTTTAGCAAGATTTCAGGTGAGAACAGGGTGGTAAACGTTAGCTACTGAGTTCTCTTAAAGCCTGCCCCCGTGCCTGGGCCGAGCCTACACAATCCAGCCCTCTACAACATACGCCTTCCTTGTGCATCCTAATTGCATCCTGTCTGCAAATTAGATTCTGTCTCCCTAACTGGACCACATTACACCTCTCTGGGGCAAGGGCTGGGTTCTACACTTCTCCCGGGTCCCCATGGGGCTTTGGGAGAGCTATGCCCCACTACATCCTTGTAGAACTGAGATTTTACAAACATACACAGCACATACACCCCCTATATGATGGCAGTATCTATCGTGCAAGCACTTTATAAGTGTGTATTTTTTAAATACAGAAGACAAATCTTCCTTACAGAATTCCAAACAGTGTGTCAATACCCCTCCCTCCAGGGGGTGGAGCTTAGTCTCCCCACCCCTTTCCTGGGATGGGCTGGATTTAGTATCTTGCTATTAAGGGACAGTCTACAAAAAGACAAAGACAGGAACTCGGCAATGGGCAAACCTGGCAACCACCACCTCAACCTAGTGAAGAAGGTTCAGATTATTAGCAATGTCTTGTGGATATCAGGTACCCCCTGATGTCATGAGAAAGGCATTTCACCTCCATGCCAATTCTTCCCCTGCCCACGAGAAAAACACCAGACAAACCCAATCTGAGGGAAATTCTACAAAATCTCTGACCAGTACTCCTCAAGAAGTCATGGAAACAAGACTGAGACATCGTGAGACCAGAGGATGCTGGGAAAAGGTGTTAAAATGCCATGTGGTACCCGGGATGGGACCTTGGTACAGAAAAAGGAAGTCAGGGGCGCCTGGGTGGCTCAGTTGGTTGAGCGACTGCCTTCGGCTCAGGTCATGATCCCAGGGTCCTGGGATCGAGCCCCGCATCGGGCTCCCTGCTCGGCTGGAGGCCTGCTTCTCCCTCTCCCACTCCCCCTGCTTGTGTTCCCTCTCTTGCTGTCTCTCTCTCTCTGTCAATTAAATAAATAAATAAAATCTTAAAAAAAAAAAAAAGAAAAAGAAAAAGGAAGTCAGGGGGGAAAACGGGTGAACTCCAAAATAGAATCTGGAGTTCTGTTACTGGCGAGGCACCAATGTTAGTTCCGTGGTTTGAGGGTACTGTGGGGATGATGCGCAACAGTGTTAACAACAGAAACTCCCTGTGCTGGCTGCAACTTTCCTGCAAACTTAAAACTAAACTGTAAGGTGAACAGGGGCAGGCAGGCCTCACCCAAAGACATTCAAGTTCAATTTTAAAACACAAAAAAATTTTTAAAGGTGTTGTTGTTGTTTAAGAAAGTATTTTTTTTAAGGGTATTTTGGTTAAATGCAAAAGATGAAGTGAAGCCAGTTTCTGTGACCAGGGTTTCTAATTATTTCTAATTGGGGAGATTAAAGAGAAAAAAAGAAAGAAAAAGATATCCCCAAATGTAAGCAATGTACAGGCCTTGAGGTTTAAGAATCTCCAAAACCCCTCCCAGCTGGATGCACAAGGATGCCTGGCCTAAGATCTGTACCCTTCCCTTAAAACATCGATTTCAAAACTCTCACAGTGGTTTTAAACAAATGTGGGTGATAAACTCTTCTAAAAATACATCAGATCAACACAGAAAAGGGCAAGGCCTTCAGGGAGAAGATAAAGCAGCTTTTTCACCACCAACTTAATCCTCCTTCTTAAAATCAGTTCTTTCAAGGAGAGAAAAGGAAGATTATTCACTTCTACTCCCTGCCCCCACCCTCCAGCCCCAGAGAAGCAACCCAGAGACCAGCTCCCAATATTGGAATATTCGCATCACTGAAATGACCCCAGGGGAAAAGGGATTCCTTCAGCAAAAAAAGAAAAAGGGGGGGGGGCTGCAAAGGGCATTCCTGAAAATTGTCCCTGATGCCTAAGAAAACAGCCCTGTTTGTACACAAGGTGGAGAACGAGCTGGGAAGGCCAAAAAGATCTGGTCTTTTGCGATCTCTGGAGAAAAATGCTCTTTCAATAATGTGAACGTAAGTGAAACCTGATTATAAAAACTCTAAGGAACTATCTGACTTGTACATGTACTAAATCGAATATTGCTCAAAATTCTTAAACTAAGGGCCACTAGCTAGCAAACTTGAAAATACAAAGATACTGCAATGCTGTTTTTGTTATAATGGAATTTAACTTGCCCACGGTTCCGGAAAATGTCCCAGAGAATGGTGCTTTCTAAACTCTAAATTAGTAAGGAGGAAGAATTTAGACAAAAGGGGAAAATGGGATCTCCAGCCCTCTTCGGGAAAGGAAGTGAGAAAACATTATGACAGCTCTTGGGCTAGCTGCCCTCAAACAAATTCAGATTTGGTATACCTCAGTAAAAACACTGAAGCTCAGAGGAAATATTTCAGAGAAATTATTTTCAAATACCATCTTCTGAATTCTGTCTGTTTCCATGGGGTGACATGTCCCACGAACCAAAGATAAAGTTACCACAGTCTGAGAGCCAGGTTCAAAGATGGCGTAAGTACAAATTACAGTGATTTGCGAGATGGAAAATCCTTCCACTGGAGAGGTGGGCTGCTCCCCCGGAATCAGAGAGGGCGACTTCCCTCTGGATTCCTGGTGAAACCACATCCGCAAGTTTCCACAGGAATGATGAGTTTTGATGAAGCGGCACAATGAGAACATTAACAGGACTGCATCGGGATACAAAATTGTATGTACCCTGATTGTAGCTTCGGATAAACAGGCACCATGATAACAGATCAAGCCACGGAACAAACAAGGAAAGCTGATGCTAGCTGTTTGGTTCACAAGCTGAGATTATGCCTGATCTTCTTTATCTTCCACGCTTTCTGCAATAGTGTTATTTTTTATATAACTTTCAAAAAACATCAATGCATCGCCTACAAATAACGTCCCCAGACTCAAGGTTAAGGCAAGGCAATGCTGAGCTCCTAAATTTACTCCAGGAACACTGTCAATTCTAAAGGTCATTGAGCTAAGTAGCTGAAATTCTCCATTGTTCTTTCAAGTTAACACCTATAAAGAAGAAAGTGATAAAGGAGGGAGTGCCTCGGGCTTTTAGGATCCCGGTGAATGAACTTCCGACCTACTACAGGTAAGCACAGAACCACCACACAAATGCCCTCAATATTTCCTTTCTTCTTTTTTTTTTTTTTAAGATTTTATTTTTAAGTAATCTCTCCACCCAACATAGGACTCGAACTCACAACCTTGGGATCCTGAGTTGCATGCTGTACTGACTGAGCCAGCCAGGCAGTCCTCTGTCCGTGTCTTAAATCCTATGAAATTACACACAGTCCTACTGAAATAATCTGCACCCGAGGGACAACTACCTTAGCCAAGGAAGCATTCACAGCAGCCCAGAACACCAATGCAGGCTCAAACAGTAAGAAGAAATTGCGGGGACCTATGAAAGCACCACTTTGAGCATAAATAACAATTTTAAGGTTAAGAAAACACGAGTTGAGTTCAGAACAGATCAGGGAAGGCCAACTGGGCACCAAAGACACCATAAACACGTCTGTACTAGAGAAAGGCAGAGTTAAGGAGGTCTGTTTGCCTGATGAGATGGACCACCTCTCCCACTGGGCTGTTTTCATTGCAATAAAAGCAAAAAGAAATACAGGACAACACGTAGTGCCAAGGTTCTAGGACTTCCTCTTATGAGTCTCCTGTCCTCCACCATCACTGTAGCTCTGGGTGGTTTCATCTTTGGTGGGAGAATTTTAAGTCCCAGGTGGGCACCGGCCCATTCTTAGAGTGGTATTAATACACATCTCCAATCAGTGTGGGTGGTTAACAGCAAGAGTATATACTGCTGATCTCCTTGAAAATCAACATAGGCTGGAAATGCCTTCTGGCTCCTTCCCTCCCCGTGGCTTCCCTTTTATGGTCCAACCCTTGTCTGTGCCTCCTCTGAAGCTTTGCCGAGACCCTTCTGCTCCTTTGGAATGCTGCTCACCATGTCCACATGCCCCTTCTGCCACATAAACTCAGGCCTTGGCTTTGCTACTAAACCCACTGTAGCTATCCTGGCTCCTCCCTCACACCTCCCTCCTTTCCACTCCCCTCAAGCTCCTTCCACGAATTACAGAACACTTGACTTTTTTGCCTGCATGTGTTTCCACTTTCGACCCACAGCATAAACCCCTCAGGGCCTGGAGCCATTTCTCCTGTATCCTTTAAAGGGCAAGGGTAGCACTTTGTTTCCCCACAGCCAGCCCATAAAAGGGACTGAAGGAGCAAAGGGAGGTATACTCGCCAAACTATCTAGTATTTTAGAGACCTGAGAAATTGATCCTCCATCTCAGATCGATCACCCAGTCACTTCATCCACAAAAACATTACAAGGATACTTTTCCAAATGTGAATAAGAGCGTCTATTATCAATGCCTTAAAGTAAGAGGAAAATAGTAAAGAGGGAAGATGGGCCTCCCTCACAGGAGAGCTACAATTAATGTTTCTTAGAGAGGCTGGTACACATTCAGATCCCAGACAAAGGCTGGCTTAAAGGTAAGCCAAGTGCAGCAGGAGATGTTATTCCATGCCAGGTAGAACAAGTCACCTGCTCTCTGGATTCTGATCCAACCGTGACAAAACCAAACACGGTGGTGGAGTCCCAGACACCAGCTCATGCCTCTCTTTACAATGGCATCCAGGTTAGTCCCATTTTAAAAGAACCACCCTGAGGGCGCCTGGGTGGCTCAGTTGGTTAAGCGACTGCCTTCAGCTCAGGTCATGATCCCGGAGTCCTGGGATCGAGTCCCACATCGGGCTCCCGGCTCAGCGGGGAGCCTGCCTCTCCCTCTGACCCTCTCCTCTCTCATGCTGTTTCTCTCTCTCTCTCTCTCTCAAATAAATAAATAAAATCTTAAAAAAAAAAAAAAAAAGAACCACCCTGAAAAGGCTGGGGATGGGGGCAGGAAGGTAAGTGAGGCAGTCAAGCATACACTAATGCAAACCATGTCCTTCCTTACAAGGGCCCCAGGGGAACCACAGGGCCAACCTGCCTTCCAGGCAGCCCCTGAACCAGCACTAGCCCACCAGGCCAAAGGGAGGGATTTATCCCTCTTGGGAAGACTGGTGGGAGAGTCTAACCTGATGGGTTAAGAAGGGAAGGGCCATGGCTTCCAGAAACTGGGTTTCCCAAACACCAAAGGTCAGTCCAACAGGTAACGACATCAGTCCCATGAATCAGAAGCACAAAAGCGACCAGAAAACTAGTAAAGGTCCAACTGGCCTGATCCCTGGAATGTACCGCCCTTCCAGAATATGCCCATTTCCCCATCCCCTGACCTTGACCAGGAAGTGCAGACACAACACCCACCCCACTGCCCAGATCTATACTGACCTGGAGAACAGGGGAGGAGGCCACCTGCCAGGCTTGGCGGGGGAGGGGTGATGTCCACCTCTGCCACAGGTTCCCCAGCCGGTGCCACCCGCATCCAGGCGGCACAGGCAGTGGGCGGGTCTGGGCCGACCCTGCACTCACCCGGTGCCCACCTTAACCCTCGGAGAGGGGATCTAGCCAGGGCCAAAGCTCCCTTCGCGCTCTGTCCGGATTTTCACCTCTCGGTGGCTCCCTAGCCTTCCGCCCCCCCCCCCCCCCCCCGCCGGTGTCCACAAAGGCACCCGCTGAGGGTGGCGGGGCGAAAAGCGCAGATACAGCGCGGCCCTTAGAAGCCGAATTTCTGGGACCGGCGTCCGGAAATTTTTCCGGACCACCCCAGAGCGGGCGATGGGCCCACTCTTGGGAGCAGGGCCGGAACCCAGCCCGTGCCCCGGCTCCGACGGGCCCCCTGCGGCACATCTCGGCGGGACCCCTACGCCCTCCAGCCCGCCTCGACCCCCGGGGGCCGCTGGGGTCCCCGCCACCGCGACCGGCGCGATGCCCCGGGTCTTCCGGCTTCGGCTGCTCCCGAGCCTGGGGCTAGTGCTTACGCCGCCGAGACCCGCTCCCGCGCGGGCTGCCGCGCCCCCCACCAGCGCCCGCGCCCGCGCTGCACTCACCGCCGCCCGCGCCGCCAGTCGAACCGGGAGGTCTGAGCGCGCGGCGCTGGCGAGCCGCGGGGCCCGGCTGGGGGGCGGGGGCCGGGGGGCGGGGCGAGGCCGGGGGCGGGGCGAGGCCGGGGGCGGGGCGAGGCCGGGGGCGGGGCGAGGCGAGGCCGGGGGCGGGGCGAGGCCGGGGGCGGGGCGGGGGCGGCTCCGGCTTCCGGCTCTCGCTTTGCCGCGGGCTGCCTCAACTCGCTTGCGGGCCAGCCCGCCCCGGGACCCTGCCCGAGGTTGTCCACCCTCCGCGTCCTGCCCGTCCCCTCCGTCCCTCGGAACACCCCCAGAGTACACCCCGACCCCGCTCACTCCCGGGACCCCCTAGCTGCAGCCCAGGCCCCTCGCTCTGACCTCGGAGGCCCCCAGTCGCCCCATCCTCAGTCTCCCCTTGGGGATTCTGCCCCTGCACGTCGGTCCCATCCCCTCCTGATTTCCGCCCCCTGCTCTCCCCACTCCCGTAGGTACCCCATCCCTGGCATTCCTTCCCCACCCTCAGACAACGCAGACCATCAACCTCCAGTCCCAGATCCAAGGTTCCCTGCCCTTTGTAGGGAGGCCCTTCTCTCCCCAGTCCTCAAGTCTGTACGTTCAGATGCATCCAGACAGCCCGAAATATTCCGTGTGCCTTTGGGCAAGTCACCCACTCTCTTTGGGCCTCAGTTTCCTGTCTGTAAAATGGGCATGACTGTACCTGTCTCAAAACTTCTACGAAGACAATGCAGGCAAAGGGGTTAGCACAGATTGAGTGTTAATCTTACTACTTTCTATGCCCCCAGGGTGGTCCACGGCCCCTAGGTACTTTCTCATTCTGTCAGTAAAACTCTGGAAATCAGTATCTCCTGTTTCAACATCCACTCAGTCCTCTGCCCCTAAATGGGTAGGTACCACCTGCCGATCTGATAAGAGCCTTGTCTGCCTGCTCAAGTAATAGCAGCTGCCCTGATCCAGCATGGGCCCTCTGAGAAGTCATCACAAGGCATTAAGGAGCTCGGTGTGGCTTTCAAAGTACAGAGTCCTGGAGATGCCAGGAACCCTAATGTGGCCATCTAGAGAAATGCCACTTGGGTGGAAAGCCTATGAGCCACTCGAGGGATTTATAGACCTGGATCCTACTGGATCCTAGAACTCCTCCAGTGATAGAATCCCCTGCCTTTGCACAGAAACCCCAGAGACACTGAGACCCAGACAGAGAGAGGGACTTGCCCAAAGTCCCACAGCAAACTGTCCCCTCCGTCCTTGTCCAAAGCTCTTACCACCTTTCATCATGTGCACCCAGCCATTATCAGCCATGGACTCAGCTGGAGGAGGGGATTTCAAAGTCCCCATGAGAAATTGCCAGGTTGATGTTATTAGGGAGGCCAATCTTTTATTTTAGAATGATAGAGGAAGCTAGATTATGCCCAACCTCTGCCATTCTCCATTCTCAAGGTGGGCAGAAAGACCTGTCGTCCTGACATTAACCCAGAGCATCACAGACTGCCACTTGAAAGACACGAGGCCTAGGGAAACTCAGAGCAAAATGTTTAGGAAACGTGTGAATGCTTTCCTCCCTGCCTCCTTTCCTCTCCTTCCCTCCCGCCTGCCCACCTGCCTTCACCTTCCCCTTTCTTTCCTTTTTCCTTTCTGCAGGGGGAGAAGTAATTGCACACCTGAATTCACTGCTGCCTTTTACTCGGTGCTACCACGTTTTTATTTGTTTTTCTCCCTGCAACTGCTGAGCACACCCAGAGCCGGCTTTGTTTTTTTCCTATATCCTGAACACTTAACTGCGCCTGTGAGTTGGCGATTATTTATGGGGAGAGCTGTAAAACTGTGACTGTTTTTTTAATCCCTGAGAAAACCACAGAGATTGAATTTCCAACCCAAGACCTCAGAGAAGGGAAGGAAAGCAAACCCGGCACGTGATCATCTCAAAAGATGCTAAAAAAGCATTTGACAAAATCTAACACCTTTTCATGAGAAAAACACTCAACAAAGTCGGAATAGAAGGAACTTTCCACAAGCTGATAAAGAACATCTGCTCACATCCTCCGTGGTCAAAGCCTGGATGTTCCCCCCGCCCCGCCCCCCAAGGTCAGGAACAAGTAAGAACATCTGCTTTTGCCACTTCTATCCAGGACAAAGGTTCTAGCCGGGACAGTTCCACAAGAAAAAGACATAAAAAGCACCCAGATTGGAAAGGAAGACATAAAACTATCTCTGCTCCCTGACAACATGATCTTATATAGAGAAAATCTTAAGGAACCCACACACACAAAAAACTATCAGTGCTAATAAACAAGTTCAGCAAGGTGGCAGGATTCTAGATCAACATACAAAAATCAGTTGCATTTCTCTACACTAGCAAGGAATGGCACAAAAATAAAATTCAGAAAATAATTTAAGGAAGTTTGACTTGGACATTGAAGACTACAAAATATTGCTGAAGAAATTAAAGACCTAAATGAATGGAAAGATGTTCATGTAGTATATTAGTCAGAGTTCTATCAGAGAAATGGTACTGGAAGGAGATGCTAGATAGATAAATAGATAGATAGACAGACAGACAGACAGACAGACAAGATAGGATGGATTGAGAGAAAGAGAGCTAGGAAGAGAGAGAGAGATGAAGCCCTCAGGCAGAAGCTCTGCTCCATAGGTATAATTCTTCCTCTGGGAAACTTCAGTTTTGCTCTTAAGGTCTTGTAACTGATTGGATGAGGCCCAAATTACCAAAATAATCTCCTTTACTTAAAGTCAACTTGTTGTAGAAGTTAACCCCATCTAAAAATACCTTCCTAGCAACACCTAGATTGGTGTTTACTTGAATTACTGACTACTAGAGCCTAGCCAAGTTGACACATAAAACTAACCATCACGGGCATGACTCCCCAAACTGATGTAGAGATTAGTGTGATCTCTATCAAAATCCCAACTGCCTTTTTGGCAGAAACAGACAAACAAATGTCTCACTCTGGTGGGGAATGCTGATAACAGGGGAGGCTGTGCATGCCCGGTTTCCGGGGGGGATAGGGGTGTGGGAAATCTCTGTACCTTCCTCTCAATTCTGCTGTAAACTTAAAACTGCTTTTTTTTTTTTTAAGATTTATTTATTTATTTGAGAGAGAAAGAGAGAGCATGAGTGGGAATGTCAGGGGGAGAGGGAGAGAGAACCTCAAGCAAACTCCACACTGCGCGGAGCCGATGTGGGGTTCGATCTCACAACCCTGAGATCACAACCTGAGCTGAAACCAAGAGTCAGACGCTCAACCGACTGCGCCACCCAAGCGCCCCCTTAAAACTGCTTTTAAAAAATAGTCTCTTCTACAAAATGTTCTGGAGCTGGGTGGTGGTGATAGTTGCACAACATTGCAAATGTACTTAATGCCACCGAACTGTCCCCTGAAAAATGGTTGAACTGGTAAAATTTAATGATATTTTCCCATAAGAAATAAAATGAAACTGCTTTTTTGGGCGCCTGGGTGGCTCAGTTGCTTAAGCGACTGCCCTCGGCCCAGGTCGTGATCCTGGAGTCCCGAGATCGAGTCCCGCATCGGGCTCCCTGTTCGGCAGGGAGTCTGCTTCTCCCTCTGACCCTCCCCCTTCTCATGCTCTCTCTCTCTCTCTCATTCTCTCTCTCAAATAAATAAATAAAATCTTTAAAAAAAAAGAACTGCTTAAAAAAACTGCTTTTTTAATACTAAGAATAGGCAGAGGACTTGAGTAGATGTTTCTGCAAAAAAGATATACAAACGGCCAAGAATCACATGAAAAAATGCTCCCTATCATTAGTCATCGGGGAAATGCAAATCAAAACCACAATGAGATACCGCTTCATACCCGCTGGGTTGGTCATAAATTTTTTTTTTCTCAATGGAAAATAACAAGTACTGGGACGGACGTGAAGAAACTGAAACTCTCACACGTTGCTGGTGGCCATGCAAAACGGTACAGCTGCTGCCCAAGCCCTAAAGATATACACAAAGTGATTGAAAACAGGTATTCAAACAAAAATAGAGAGAGGAATGTTCGTAGCGGCAACATTCACGCCAGTCAAAAGGTGGAAATGACCCAGATGTCCGTCAACCGATAAATGGAGACACAAAATGTTGTGTCTCCATATGATGGAATGTCATTTGGGCAGAAAATGGAAAGAAGTACTAGCACGTGCTACCAGGTGGATGTAAACATTATGCTTGAAAACATTATGCTCACTGAAAGAAGCCAGACGGAAAAGGTGTCCCATATCACATGATTCCATTTGTATGAAATTTCAAGAATAGACAATTCTATGGAGACACAGGGCTGATTTGTGGTGGCTCTGGGGCCGGAAGGAACGGTAAGCGACTTCTAATGGGTATGAGGTTTCTCTTAGGGTGTGTTATGAATGTTCTGGAAGGTGATCATGGGAGTAGTTGCACAATATTTTGCATGTACTAAATGCCACAGAATCGTAGGGTTCAGAATAGTTGAAATGTTAAATTTTATATATGTGAATTTTATCTCAATTTAAAAAGGGGGGGGCGCCTGGATGGCTCAGTTAAGCATCTGCCTTTTGGCTCAGGTCATGATCCTGGGGTCCTGGGATCAAGACCCGTGGTGGACTCACTGCTCAGCAGGGAGTCTGCTTCTTCCTCTCTGCCCTTCCCCCTGCTTATGCTCTCTCTCTCTCTCCTATATAAATAAATAAAATCCTTAAAAAAATAAATTAAACCAGGCATCCCGTGTATGCCCTGTTAGGACACAGCAAAAGGTGTGTGTGGGGGGGTGCTACATGGCTTTTCACGACATCCATGACTGTTTCTGTTCCCACCAAAGACTTTGCTGTTGTGTTCTAACCCAAAAAGGCTCAGCACGAGATCTGGGAAGTGAACACATGTGCGCCCACATCCCTGGAATCACACAAACAGCACAGAAAGGGAGAACCGCCCTCAAATGCCCTCCAGAACATCAGAAATTATAGCAGCTGGGGGAGAAAAACGAGTTGTCTAGAAGAAGGCAGATCATCCTGGTTTTTTTCTTAAAAGGCGGGGGGGGGGGGGGATGCACACACACACACACACACACATCTGGGAAAATGCCTTCACACTTTCTCGAGGATAAAGAACACCACAAACTGTAGTCTCTGAATAAGGAGACTGTGTCCTTTTACTCCCTTCCATTTACTGACATTTACAGGACACGTACAAATCGCTTGTTTAAAATAATGAATCTTCAGGGCGCCTGGGTGGCTCAGTCGTTAAGCGTCTGCCTTCGGCTCAGGTCATGATCCCAGGGTCCCGGGATCGAGTCCCACATCGGGCTCCCTGCTCAGCGGGAAGCCTGCTTCTCCCTCTCCCGCTCCCCCGGCTTGTGTTCCTGCTCTCACTGTCTCTCTCCGTCAAATAAATAAATAAAATCTTTAAAAAAAATAAAATAAAATAATGAATCTTCAGAGAAGGAACTCAGTCCCCAGAAACAGCCTCCACGGACCGGTCTGTGCTACTCCTAACAACAAATTCTGGTACCTAATGTTTCCATAATACCTCCTCCGTTTGCAAAACACGGTTCCCGCACACGTCACACAACACCTCCTCCAAGAAGCCCTGCGGAGCAGAGATTCTTACTGCTGAGCCAGGCAGACGGGGAAACTGAGGCCAGGGGGACCCTGTGCCCATATCCTGGCCCTGGACAAGCCCTTTGTTTCTGCTGCCGAGAGATGGAGCCAAAATGGGGTGAGCTGGGGGTGAGGGGGCGCTGGAGAGCGGCCTTGGGAGAGCTGCCTGATGTAGCAAATCAAAACACAAGGTGCCCGATTAAGTGTGAATTTTAGACAAACAGCCAGTGATTGTTTAGTGTACGTATGTCCCAAATATTGCACCGGACATACTTAAGACTAACAACAAGGAAAAATCACTCCTTGTTTGTCTAAAACTCACATCTACCTGGATGTTCTCCATTCTATCTGGCAATGCTACCTGCCCAGTCTGCTGGGGCCAGAGCAGGAGGCCCAGGTCAGCAGGCAGTCCCTGGTCTCTGTCCGTGAATGGTGGCACCTGCAGCCAGTGCCCGGATGGAGGCCCAGGTGAGCTGTCGTTACGTGGGTCAGCCTCTCCTTCCCCTGGGGGGCTCTGTAGGAGGCTGTACTGGAGGGATAGGCTCTGAGGTTCTATGGCCTGGAAGGTCTAGGTGATCTGGAAGGCTCTAAGCTCCGAGAACCTCTTCACAGCATGGAGCTAAACACAAGACTGGCCCCAAAGACCACCGCTCCCATTACCAGCTGTGTGACCTTTGGCACCTTGCTTAACCTCTCTGGGCCTCGATTCCTACATCTGTCAAGCAGAAACGATAATGCTTCGTCATAGGGTTTGGGGAGAGTAGTGCCTGGTGTGCCATGTGACTGTGGGTTAAAGAAGTATGACTCTGGGATTTACATTCTACCCACCCCTGCACAACCCCCACCACCCCACCCCTCCAGTCCAGGGCTGTGGAATGGATGTGTGTCTGTCCAGGGCTTCCCATTCGGCTTTCAAAGGGACCTCCACCTCTTGGGCTTTCTCCCGGGCACACCATTGCTGGCCTGTTTCTGCGTTCTCTGGAATTGGAACCTGAACGCCAGTGTTGGTCCACCAGCTCCGGGGCGCCTGACACCAGCTGCAGAACTTGGTTCCGGGCTGGTTTTCCCACCAGCCAGAAGAAGTGCAGGATGGGGGCTGTGCTTGTGGGCCCAGGGAAGCCTGGAATTGTCCCACCTCCAGAGGCCCTGAGCAGGGCTTGCGGGTTGGGGGGTAGGTGGTCAGGCCCCTCCGCTCAGAGGAAACGGCCGGTGATGACTTCAATTCTGGCACGAGGCCTGGGCCAAAGTTCCCTTTGGCTCCTTCCCAGCAGCAAGACCTCAGCTGGCCCCTCCCTCCAGACTCCGCCGGTTTCTCGGCTGTCCTGCCAGTTCCCAGTGTGGCCATGACAGGGAGAAAAAACCACGAAGGGGGCAGTACGGCACCTTGCCTGGCACGGAGAGAGGCTGCTACTAGTGTGTCACTATTGTTCCGAAGCTCTCCTTCCATCAGGAACAAAAACCCATAAGGCCTATGAGCGTGCTTCCATTTGTTTCTGGAATCACAGTCTCTATCTGTGGGCAGCAAGCCATGGCCCAGTGATGAGAAAATGGTCCCGCTCAAACAAATGAACTCTCGACACAAGTCACCAACCCCAACCCCCCAACCTGAGCTCCTGACTCAGTTTCCTCACAATCTAGAGAGGAGTCAGGGTCCTCCCTAAGGCCTCCAGAAGTCTAGATGATCTAAGCCCCGTTCTTCTCGGCGATTATCTCCAAACACCTTGACCTCACTCACCCCTCTCCAGCCACACTGGCTTCCCTGCTGTCTTAGCACAGTCCTGCCTCAGGGCCTTTGCACTGGCTGTCCCCTCTTTAAAACATTATCAGTGAGGAAGCAATCAAGACCCAAGGTTTTGCCACCTGTGTCAGACCCTCGAAACTAAGGTAGGACTACGAATAAATTCTGATGTTAACCGCTCGAATTTTCATTCTAATTCACTGCAGCCAGGGGTCCCCATTCCGAATCGTGTGCACGTGTGCGTGGAGCCAGCTTTTTCTCGCCTGCACACCAGCAGGCCATGTCGCACAACACGAGAGCCCTAAGACCCCTGGGCAGAAAGGCCAGTGGCATGGGAGAGCTGTGGAATCAGGGCTGCGGAGGGTCCCCTCCTCCAAAGCCCTCCAGTGACAAAAGAGGAAGCGAAGGAGGAGAAAGGAGAAGTGAATCCCGGGCCGGCCTCATTTCTCACACCCATACAGGTACTTCCCAGCGTCGTGAGGTTTCGGACGAAACAGAAGTGAAGTCCTGCATAGTCGTGGAATGCAGGGCGCCCCGCAGGGAGCAATCAGTCCTCCTGCACCCCCACCCCTCAAGCACCCCTCAGTGAGCCCCTCTCCGGACCATTCCCGGCTGCCATCGAGGTGGTTGAGAGGTGCTCCCTTGTGGACCTGGGGGTTCCGCCCTGGGATCTCACTGCACAGATGTCCTTGCAGCTGTGTGCGCACATGGGACGTCCCGCAGAACCTCGCTGGTGACAGCCCAGGGCGTAGACAATGCAAATGGCTACTGAGAAGGAGCTGGACAAACACATCATGAAAAGTCACTGCAGACGGTCCTCTGCCGCCATTAAAGGAAGAAAAAGTGGTCCCAGCCCCGTATGTCCAGTTCCGGAGATGGGGCTGTGAAATCCTCCAGTGGGAAAGGCAAGTTGTAGAGCAGGGAGGAAGGGAGGCGGTCGGTAGGGGATGGACAGCTGACCTTGAACATGAACACCTACAGCCTGTTTTCCTGAACGTCCCAGCCAGCAGTGGGGCGTGAAACCATACGGCTGGGTTATGACCAGCCGCCTTGTCTTTTAAACAGAATGGAATGGGATGGAATGGGAAAGCACAGACAGGACAGGGTAACAGAGCCAACCCCAGACAGCATTTCTTATAATAAGCAGCATTGCATAAAATTACAATACAAAATCTATTTTTTCACTGTGGCTTGGGGCTAAAAAAAAAAAAAGTCTGAAAACCCTTGATACGGAAAATAAATAAATAAATAAAAGAAAGGACCTAAACATCTGAAGGTGGCCCTCTGAAGAGAAAGGGAGGGATGGGCAGGAGCTTTATTTTCTCCAGTTCTGTACTTTCTTTCTTATTTTTTTTTTTAACAATGAACATGAATTGCTTTTGCAATAAAATAAAGAGCTTTCAAAACCTTTTAGAAAGAAGCAAACATGCCTGCCTCAGTCTCCAGGAAAGAGGCCGGGCTGTTTGAGCTGCAGACAAGTGTGAAAAAGGCCAAATCCCCATCTGGAGGGGTGTTGCCTCCTGGGGGGGAGTTCTAGAGCCTCCCTGGGTTTTTCCACTTGTCCTTCTCTTCCCTTCCAGAAAGCCACAGGACCCTCCAAAAAAGAAACTCGCCTTAAGATGCCAGACTTCATATTCTTTTCTTTCCTTTTCTTTTTTTAAAGATTTTATTTATTTATTTGACAGAGAGACAGCGAGAGAGGGAACACAAGCAGGGGGAGTGGCAGAGGGAGAAGCAGGCTTCCCCGCGGAGCAGGGAGCCCGACGCGGGGCTCGATCCAAGGACCCTGGGATGATGCATGGATAAAGAGCCCTCTTGACTCCCTTTTAAAAAATGCCTACTTACGATTCCAGCAAGAGTTACAACATGCAGGGCACGCCTGATGATTTCCTGTTATAAATGTCGCTGTAGTAGAAACCACTAGGCACGTGGCCTTTCTTTTCTTTCTTTCTTTTTTTTTTTTTTTTTTAGGATTAATTCCTTCAGGCAAATTCCCAGAAGTGTGATCACTGGAAAGGAAAGCGTAGACCTTTCCAGGCCCTTGAAACACTCTGCCAAACAGCTTTCCGAAAGAGCTGGGACTCATACCTTTTCAAGGAGCTGACGCTGGGGTGGTTGGGTCATCCCCACCTTTGTCCCCTGACGTGAGCCATCGGTGACCCAGGTGCCCGTGTCAGGGAGCCGCAGTAATGCGGGAAAGAGCATCCTTCTCTCTGAATGGGGCCCCAAGGGCTCTGGAGGGCGGGGAGAACATCCCTTCCTGGCCTCCTGCCGTGGAAGCCTCTGGAAGCCAGGGCTGGGAGGTGGGCATCTTTTCTCGGTGGGCTGTCACGTGGACCATGGACCCCATCCATCAGTAGGTTGTGACCATGAAGAATGTGGCCCGGAGCATGTTATGCTGGGTGTCTCCATCTGTTTCGGCTGCTAGGCCAGAATACCATAGATGGGGTGGTTTGGAAGCAACACAGATTTATTTCTCATGGTTCCCGGGGCTGGGAGGCAACTATCTTCTCTGTCATCACCTCCCCGAAGCCCCACCTCCTAACACCATCACGTGGGGGGTTAGGTTTCAACATGTGAATTTGCGGGGACACAAACATTCAGTCCATAGCACTGGGTATATGCTGAACACAAGAGGACAAGGGCCGGCAGGTGTTGAGATGGGGCAGATGGACAGCTGGGGACACAGCTCGGTGCTGGCTTTGCCTCCAGGGACCCCCATGAACCTCCACAAGGTCTGGGGTTCTCGTCGCTAAAGCTTGCAGGCAGGCTCCTGCAGGAGAAGGGCCAGCAAGAAGGAAAGGAGGTTGGCAGGCAATTTCTGGACACCCCTCGCCACCCCCACGCACTCCAGTGCATGCACCTGGCACCGCCACCCAGTTAGAATCAACACAAAACTCCCACCATGGCCACCCTACTTCTGGCTCCCCATTTTCTCCTTAGGGCCTTGCTCACGCAGGGTGTGTAATTAGCCACTTAGTTAAGGGATTGCATTTTCGCTAAACTCACCAAGCACTATCACAGCATCTACTGATCTGATCCATGCTCCCCCTACATCCTCTCCACCACTGGATTTTTTTTTTTTAAGATTTCGTTTACTTATTTGAGATAGAGTGAAAGCCAGAGAGATCACAGAGGGAGAGGGAGAAGCAGAATCACCACTGAGCAGGTGCCCGATGCGGGGCTTGGTCCCACAACCCCGAGATCATGACCTGAGCCAAAGGCAGACGCTTAACCGACTGAGCCACCCAGGCGCCCCTGGATTTCTTTTTTTTTAATACACTTGTTTTGGGGAATCATTTTAGTTTTATGGACTGCATTATGTCGAAGCAAATTCCTGACATCATCATATTTCATCTATAAACACATTCGTGTGAGTCTTTAAAAGATGAGGATTTTTTAAAAAATATAGCCGCAAAATGACGACACGCTAAAAAAAAAAAAAAAATGAACACATTTCTGAATTCCATCCAATGTCATCCAGTCTGGGTTTACATTTCCCCAGCTGTCTCATAAACATTTTTTAAAGAATCTGGTTTATTTGAAATGGGATCCCATTGATTATGTCTCCAGGCCCTGGCACTCAGCTGGTCTGGGACATAGTGGGTGCTCCATAAATCCTTGCCGGGTGAACAAATAAGGCTAAAGAATTTTCAGAAGACAGCTCACATCTTCAGAGTAGCTCTCAAACTGGGCAACATGGATGTTCATATCTCACCGTGACAGCCATGCTGAGAGGTACTTTGGTTGTCCCATTTGACAGAGGACACGCCTGAGGCACAGAGAGGTGACAGGACAGTGCCCAAGGCCACACAGCAAGGAGGTGATGCCTGAATGAACAGGTAAAGAGGGCGTGGGAAACTAGCTCACTGTGCTAGGTGCTCCCCATTCCGCAGCAACAGCCCTCAGTCTGCAGTTGAGGCTGTGCTGGGCTGGCCTCACCCACTCCCAACTGCTCCCCCACAGCATGAAGACAGACAGACGTGTGGCACAGTGTCCAAGGCCGGGAGTTAATCCCTCTTGCAGACAGACACCCATGCGGGCACCCTCAGCTTCATGGGCAACCTGCCGAGGAATGCCTGACCTGCTTTCTCTCCTCCAGGAAGGAGAAAGAAAGGAATCTGAGGCTGCCCTGTCCCCGTTTGGTTGTGCAACAGCTAGGCAGTGATCAATTTACAAGATGCCAGGCACTATGGCAAGCCCTGGAGAACAAGAAATGGCCAAGCCCAAGTTTGAGTCCAGTGGGGAGACAGCACTTAAATAAGACCACCAAATGAATTTCTAATGGTCAATGGGAAAAGGGCATAGAGGAAGGATATGAGGTTCTAGGTGCATCAGGGTGGAGCGGTCAGTGAAGGCTTCCTGGAGGAGGTGAGGCCAAGACTGATGAATGTAAACTCCTGAAGCTAGTGGCTGAGTCCTCTTATTATTTATTTTGAACAATTCCCATTAACAAAGTACTCATGCAATAATAATTATGAACAAGAATCGCAATGCCAACAATTACTGGATTATGTGCTTTTGTGTGTTTGTTTATGTATGGCATCTCCTTTAATCTCTACAATAACCCAACGAGTAGAGACCGTTATAAACCCCATTTTATAGAAGAGAAAGCCGGGGCTCAGAAAGGTGAAGTAATTTAGCTGAGTCACAGAACTCAGTGGGTGGTGAAGCTGGGATTTGAACCCAGGCCGGCTGGATCATGGGATGCCTGATGGATTGCTGGCTGAACCCAGGCCTAGGGCCTCATGGAATCCTGTCAAGTTGTCTCCCTTCTCCAACCGCTACCCTAGGTCCATTACAAGGTGATTTCGGAGTCATAGGCACTAACAGCAGGCAGAGCCCAGAAGGATCTGAAATCTACTATAGCTCTGAAATCTACTAGCGCCTGTTACCATCATCTTCTGAACTGCCTGAAGCACAGACCCTGCTTTCTGCCAACAGGTCGGGAAAGTAAACAACCATACTCAGGTGAGGCACTTGAAAAAGGGCTGCGTTTGCTGAGCTGGCCTCAGCCTTATGTCACAGGCCTGCTCTAGAGAATGTGACATTTGCTACTGCATAGGGTCGTCGTCGAGGACAGTGTCAGCTTTAGCACATTGCTGTGGGCTCTGGATAAAGGGCAGATAAGAGAAAAGCCTTGAGTTCTTCAGACCCAGAAAAGTCAGGTTTCCCTTGAGCTCTTAATTTGTCTTCAACTTTGGAATGATAAGCATTGTGATTATTTCCCTTTTTGCTCTGGCCACTGGGAACCTCAGATCAAATGTACCTTCCAGTTCTGGAAGCAGTAGTGTGCTTTAACATGGGTGTTGTTTTATTTTCCTTTCCTCCTATTTTTTTTTAATGACAGTGTCCTCCTTTTAAAAAATCTCATTGTTTTTGTTGTGATCTTTGTTAGTTACTTCTAATCCATTTTGGCAAGGGGCAAGGTTATAAATAAAATACATACAGGGATTTATTCCAGGGATGAAAGGATGGTTCAACATCCACAAATCAATCAACATGATATTCCACATTACAAAATGAAAGATAAAAATCATATAATCATCTCAACAGATGCAGAAAAAGCATTTGACAAAATTCAATATCCATTTATAAAAAAAAAAAACTCTCAACAATATGGGTATGAACAGAACATATGTCAACATAATAAAGGCCGTGTATGACAAGCCCACAGCTAATATCATACTCAACGGTGAGAAGCTGAAAGCTTTTCCGTTAAGATCAGGAATGAGACAAGGATGTCCACTCTAACCATGTTTATTCAACATAGTATTGGAAATGCTAGCCATAGCAATTAGGTGGGCAAAAGAAATAAAAGATATCCAACTAGGAGAGGAAGAAGTAAAACTGTCACTAGCTGTAGACTATGATTTTATACATAGAAAACGCTAAAGACCACAAAAAAAAAAAACGGTTAGAACTAAGAAATTCAGAAAAGTTATAAATTCAGTACAAAGTCAACACACAAAAATCAATTGCATTTTTATATACTAACGACAACCTATCAGGAAGAGAAATCAAGAAAACAATCCCATTTATAATTGCATCAAAAAGAATAAAATACCTAGAAATAAATATACCCGAAGAGATGAAAAACCTGTACACTGAAAACTGTAAGACACTGATGAAAGAAATTAAAAATACAAATAAAACAGAAAGATATTCCATGCTTGTAGATTGGAAGAATTAATGTCAAAATGTTCCTACTACCCAAAGGAATCTACAGATTCAATGCAATTCCTATCAAAATTCCAATGGCATTTTTCACAGAAATAGAACAAACAATCCTAAAATTTGTACAGAATCACGAAAGATCCCAAAGAGTCAAAGCAATCTTGAGAAGAACAAAGCTGGAGGTATCATGCTCCCTGATTTCAAACTACGCTACAATGTTATAGTAATCAAGAGTGTGGTACTGGCATAAATACAGACACATAGACCGATGGAGCAGAACAGAGAACCCAGAAATAAACCCATGTGTATATGGTCAATTAATTTATGACAAAGGACGCAAGAATATACAGTGGGTAAAGGGCAGTTTCTTCAATAAATGGTGTTGAGAAAACTGTCCAGCAACATGCAAAAGGATGAAACTGGACCACTTCCTTACACCACACACAAAAATTAACTCAAAATGGATTAACAACTTAACTGTAAGACCTGAAACCATATAACTCCTAAAAGAAAACATAGGGTGGTGGGCTTCTTGACATCACTCTGGGTGACGATTTTTCTGGAGCTGACTCCAAAGGCAAGGAAAACAAAAGCAGAACTAAACAAATGGGACCACATCAAACTAAAAGGCTTCTGCACAAAAAATAAAAAATAAATCAACAAAATGAAAAGGCAGCCTACTGAATGGGAGAAGATATTTCCTAACCATATACCCAATAAAGGGTTAATATCCAAAAAGAAAGAATTCATAAAACTCAATAACAAAAAAACCAAACAATCCAATTTTAAAATGGGCAGAGGATCGGAATAGACATTTCTTTCCAAGGAGGATGTCCAGACGGCCAACAGACACATGAAAAGATGCTCAACATCACTCGTCAGGGAAATGCTAATCAAAACCACAATGAGCTATCGCCTCATACCTGTCAGAATGGCTAGTATCAAAAAGACAAGACATAACAGGTATTTGCAAGAATGTGGAGAAAAGGGACCATTCACGCACCGTTGGTGGGAATGCAAACCAGTGCAGCCGCTTTGGAGAACAGTACAGAAGCTCCTCAAAAGGCTAAAACTCAGGGTACCTGGGTGGCTCAGTCGGTTAAGCATCTGCCTTCAGCTCAGGTCATGATCTCGGGGTCCTGGGAACGAGTCCCGAATCGGGCTCCCTGCTCAGTGGAGAGTCTGCTTCTCCCTCTGCCTCTGCCTGCCACCCCTCTTGCTTGTGCTCGCACTCTCTCTCTGTCAAACAAATAAATAAATAAAATCTTTAAAAAAAAAAATTAGAGCTATCATCTGATCCAGCAATGCCACCTCTGGGTTTTTATCCAAAGAAAACAAAAACACTAATTTGGAAAGATTATCTGCGTCCGCATGTTCTCTGCAGCATTATTCACAAGAGACAAGACATGGAAACAACCCAAGTGTCCATTGATGGATGAATGGATAAAGAAGATGTGGTACAGATATATGACGGAATACTATTCAGCCATAACAAAGAATGAAATCTTGCCATCTGCAACAATATGGCTGGGCCTTGAGGGCGTGATGCTAAGTCCGACAGAGAAAGACAAATGCCATATGATTTCACTTCCATTTGTAATCTAAAAAAAACAGGACAAACAAATAAAAACCAAGCAAAACTCATAGATACGGAGAACAGATTGCCGGTTGCTGGCGGGGGTGCTGGGGGTGAGGAGGACAAAATGGATGAAGGAGATCAAGAGGTGCAAGCTTCTGGTTATAAAATAAACAAGTCCTAAGAATGTGATGTCCTGCGTCAATCACGTCGTGGCGCGTATCTGAAAGCTGCTAAGAGAACAGATCCTGAAAGTTGTCATCAAAAGAAGAAAAGGGTTTCGTAACTGAATAGTGACAGTAATTAGATTCACTGTGGTGATCATTTCACAACATATACAAATATCGAACCAACCCATTATAACCTGAAACTAAAGTAATGTTCTTTTTTTTTTTTAAGATTTTATTTATTTATTTGACAGAGACAGAGACAGCGAGAGCAGGAACACAAGCAGGGGGAGTGGCAGAGGGAGAAGCAGGCCTCCCGCGGAGCAGGGAGCCCGATGCGGGGCTCGATCCCAGGACTCTGGGATCATGACCCGAGCCGAAGGCAGACGCTTAACAACTGAGCCACCCAGGCACCCTAAAGTAATGTTCTATGTCAATTATACTTCAGTAAAAAATTGTTAATAGGTGAATAAATACACACAGGAAAAATGAGTAACAATACTATCTATTAGATCAGAGTTTCTCAACCTTGGCGTGATGGGCATTTGGGGAGGATCATCGTTGGGGGCCGTCCTGTTCTGGACGATGTTTAGTAGCAGCCCTCGCCTCTACCCACCGGATGCCAATGGCACCCTCATCCCACTGTGGCAACTGAAGAGGTCCGTTGTCAAATGTCCCTGAGCGGTAAACTTGCACATGGTGAAGAACGTGTGCTCTAGCCCGAGCTCCTCCAAGGCAGGCTGAGGGTGTTTTAGGACAGCAACCAGGGCCTGGGGTGGGGGTGGGGGCTGGGACTTGGCGGGGTGAGAATCCCCCCCCGACTGCAGAGACGAAGACACGCTCACCCCAATGCCACATCGCCTGTCTCCGCATTGCCGGCACGCCAAGCTCTTGCTCATGTCAGTCCTCACGGCGGCCCCATGGGGTCATAAAATGAGGTTCTCATTTCACAGAGAAAGGCACTGGGGTCCAGAGAGGCTGAGCGAGTGGCCCAACATCACACACCAAAAGAATGACAGCGCAAAGAATGCAGAAGCAGAGCAATCCCCCCGCCTCTTGCGGAAGCTAAGAAGAACAGAGAGCGACCCCTGCAAGGAAAGGGAGGTGAGCTGGAGCCTGACGCATCAGTCAGATCCGACTGGGCAGGGGGACCCCAGGCAGGGAAATCCCAGCACGAGGAAGGCCCACAGCTTTCTTAAGATGGGGACAGGGGGAATCCTGAGATTCCCTATTAGCAGCCCTATCCACAGTAATCGACAGGTGGCAACAACCCAAATGTCCATCAACAGATAAATGCACAAATATGAGGTCCATCCATGTCGTGGAATATTATCTGGTCATAAAAGGAATAATGTCTGATGCACGTTCTGATGTGGATGAGCCTTGAAAACATGATGCTCGGTGAGAGCTTTGCGTAGAAGTTCTAGCAGGGGGGAGCGCAGCTACTCGGGTACCCTCGACCGAAGAACGGTCCCCTTTTCTTGGGGAAGGTCATGCTCTTCCACATAGCGCGCAGCCTCGGGAGGGACGCACGTGGGGTGGTGAGGGAGGAAGGGGACACCTGCCCAGCCAGCCGGATCAGCTGAATCAACCCCAGCGATCAATGGGGTGACGGATGTCCCAGCCAGATTGGCCTCACATCTGAAAACACGATCTCCGTGAATGAAGCCGCACACAAGAGGCCACATTTTGTACGATTCCGTGCCTAAGCCATGTCCCAGAGAGGCAGATCCACAGGGACAGCGAGCAGATGAGTCATTGCCAGGGGCTGGGGGAGCAGGGGAGGTGATACCTAAGGGATAAAGGTTTCTTTTCAAGATGATGAGAACATGCTAAAACTCAGCGTGGGGACGACTGCAGAACTCCAGATACTGAAAGCCACTGACGGGACTGTACACTTGAGATGAGGAATCGTATGGTATGGGAATGAGATCTCAAAAAAGCTGTTTTAAACAACAACAACAAAAGACTCGGGTGGGTGGGTGACTCTCAAGGCTGAGGATTCAGGCTTCAGTGTTGGCTGTGGCCCTGCCTTGCTGCGTGACCATGGACACCTCATCTTCCAGAGCCTCAGCTTCCTTATCTGTAAAATGGGCATATCAATGGTTGCCCGCACACTACGGCTGAAGGAAGAGAAGATGAAGGAGACGCTTGCAGCCAGAGCCTGCCATACAAGTGCTTCATAGACATCAGTCACTAGATAGTAGACTCTGGATGTGCCTCTTCCTACCTGCTTCTCCCTTGAACTCCAGAAGCCTCGAGAACATCCATTCCAGGAATGAGGCAATTCCTTGAAATCTGAAAAGACCACGCAGGCTTTCCTGGCTTGGGAAGGGAATAATAGCCTTCCGGTGTTGTCCAAGCTCCGGATCCTAAAATCAAGCCAGACTTCTTTCCCCAGACGCAGAGGCCCTCGTCCATCATTTCTAGTTTCGAGATACCACATGACCTCAGCAATGTGCAAAGGGATCCTCACTGCCACCGCCACTGGGAGCCGTTGAATCCAGGTCCCCCACCCCCCTCCCCACTGCTCCTGGTAGCTTTGGGGGAACGCAGGAAAGGCGAAGAGACGCTGGCACTGACCCTGCAAAATAATCCAGCGCGGGTGGGATGGGGTGGTGGGGGGAACCCTACAAAGAAGCGAGTGTGCAAGGAGCCCGTCTATGTACAATGGCCCCTCAGAAACCTGTCCCCAGGGAAAACAGAGGATCTCTATTGGCATGGCCTAAGAAAGAAATGTCTGTATTCTTCTAGGACCTGCCCCCACAGGCTCCAGGCCAAGAATGTGCAGCACAGCATCTTATTAAGTTTCTAAAATTATGCCTAGGTTGGGGGGGGTTGGCCAAACCGAGGAGCGGGAAAGGATGTGGTGGGCGGGCAGGCGGGCAGGAAATCTTTAATCCGGCTCTTTGCACACGCTGGGCAGCGGGAAGGGAGTGCCCCTCCAGCAGATGTTAGGTCGGCCCTGAGAATCAAAAGCCCTTCTGTGCACAGCCTGGGCACAGCCTGGGCACTCAACTGTTTTTAAACACTACTACAGTGCCCTTCCAGATTGCCCAAGTTTTCCTTGGATGGAGGGAGTTGGGGGCAAGGGGATGGTGTCCTTGGGCAGCCCAATTTAAGGAACAAATGAGAGAAGGAAAGCTCCTGGTGGTTAAAGTCTAGACATGGGAAAGGGGTTGCTGTATAGGGTTGTGCAGGTTGTGCACTGCACAACTGCAAAGGGTCGTATTTTCAAATATGGAGTTGCACTGTGTACAACCTATACAACCGTTCAAGGTGGCCCATGATGTACCAGAAGGAGGAACAGCTAGCTCATGTGGCCAGGGTCTCACTCTTGGATGGAGTTGGGAGGATGTGAATTGGTGGCCAGTTTGTATGTCAGGGACAGACCAAGACCTCATCACAATGTCAATCCAGATGGAAACGCTTTGACACCCTTCCCCACCCAGTACACACAAATAACTAAATCTAAGCGGGAGGGGGAGGAAGGAAAAGCCAAGGGGGTAGGAGCCTCAAAATTTGTGGGCTGTCTTACCTCCCAGATATGGTTACCAGAAAAAAACAGAAGAGTCAGTTAAATTTGACTGTTGAATAAACAATGAATAATTTTTTCTAGTATACGTACATCCCAAATAATTCATGGGATATTTTTACATTAAAAATTATCTGTTGTTTATCTGACATTCAAATTTAGCTGGACATTCTCTGTTTTTATTTGCTAAATCTAGCAACCCTACCTCCAGAAGACATGCCTATAAAGACTCTTTACCACCCACCACTGCCTGGAAATAGCTATTTAAGCAGCAGCTAATTAGAGCATGTCCCCCAAGCCTTTTTGGCTGCCGTGCTGTAGGCAGGATAGAGGAGTGCGAGCAGCCTCCCCCCACCGCCCCCCTGCCCAAACAAAGTGACATGCGGTGGCCTTCCGCCCCCCGTGGAGGCTCTGAGATCACCACCTGGCCTGGCGAATAGGTTTATCAGAATGTAGGTGCCCAGCATGGCCACATGCCCCTGGGGAGGATGGAAACACAGCCTCAGAGCCTGAGGATCTCAAGGCACTGCCCACGCCACCGAAACTGGAGGAGTGAATCTTGCACAAACAAGGCTAGCTGGGTCCAGATTTACCATCGGGCCTCTCCCGTAAGTCAGACCAGGTGGTTTCCCAGGCCTGTGACACTATGGCCTCTAGGAGTGCGGTGGCCTTGGGCTCTCATTCATCTGCACTGGGGCCACAGCTTGGGGTGGGGGTGGGGGGGTGTCAGCCTAGGCGGGGAGATGCTCAGGTCCCAGACAGGAGGGTTTTCTGGATGGCAGGTAGAAAAATGAGGAAGGAAGGGCATTAGTCTCCTCTCAGGTGGTTTCCATGGGAATGGCTGGCTGACCTCTCGTGGGGCCACCTGTGGCCAGAGCACACGGCACGTAGCCAGTAGGCAGCAGAACCAACCCAGCCAGCAGGACACCTACATGCCCGGGCAACCTGGACAGAAAGATACCCAAGGCCAGAGCACGAAAGGCCTGGATCCTGAGCCTCCAAAGAGCCCTGGATGTCCCCACTCCCCTGCCCCAGCTCACAACCGGCCACCGACTTCCTTACCTCTGCTCCCCACCTCTCTGTCTGTCTGAGCCCCAGGGAAGAGCGGAGAGGCCAGGAGGGGCTGAAATGGCATGGTAGGGGTGAGTCAGCTCTCTGTGGGAGCAATTCCACCTTGTTAGACCAGAGGTGATGGGAGCCGTCAGAGTTTCCCTGCGGCTCCTGATGACGGTGGGTCCCCTCCCAGATCCCTGCTCCGTGGAGACGTACAGGGGCACGTGGTCCCTGCAAAAGCTGGTCCCGTGTGGGGCATAACCAGGAGGTGCCCGCTTCCCACGAGAGGGCAGCCAGTCGGGTTCTTGGCTCTAGGTTATGTTTCCACTTCGGATCCCTGTGGTGGGAGAGAGGGAAGGACATTCACGTGGGCAGGAAGACTAGAGCTCCTGCACGACCCGGGGGGACAGGCAATGCAGCCAGATGCCAGGTCCCTGGGGCTGTTTTATCCTAATTATCTGGGTGCCTCCTTCACAGACAGGTTTGTCTGCCTGTTTAGACCTGCCCCACTGCAGAGGCAACCGTGATTCACATGCTGCCAACTCCTGGAGGGCAGGGCCCCTGCTGATTCAGACTGGGCTGCCAGGAGAGCCCCCAGAGGGAGAGGGCAGTCGGGGAAGGCTTCCAGGAAGAAGCAGCTCCAGGTGAAGCCACGGTTCGTTGGCAGAGGAGAGGGAAGGGCATTGTTACAAGGGGACAGTGAGATCCAAGGTGTGGCGCAGGTGCAGTCTCAGCAGGCAGGTAACCCCTGGGCAGTTCGGGCTGGCGGAACTAGGAACATGGTGGTGGCTAAGGGTAAGGCAGAACAGAAAGAACATTCTGGAAACCGGGAATTTGGCCTCAGCCCTGCCACAGGCTGCCAGATGTCTCTGGGCAAAGTCACTTTCACTCACCGAAGCTCGGTTTCATCTCGAAGATGGGAACAGTGATGGGGATGAACGTCACTGCTCTATGGGGCCCCTCAGCTCCCCACCAGGCCCAGGGCCTGGCGCATCCACGCACGCACCCGTACATCTCGTTCATTCCCACAACATACAAGGAAAGGGTCATCCCCGCTGTTCAGACGGGGAGGCTGAGGCTCAGGCCGGGATCAGAAAGGTGTCGCAGGTGCCGAGGGGACCAGCTCCGGTAAGGATTAGACATCTTCAAGCTGAAGGAGTTTGAGAAAAGCAGAAGCAGGAAGGGGTATTTGGTCTTTGCCCTGGGTTCCTGCACAGAGCCCCTAAAACCCTTAGGATTTCCTGCATGACAGAGGGTCTTTCGGATGCTAATAAGATGACTCCAGGCAGGGGGATCGTGTGGCCGGTCAAGCCTCCCTAATAATGAAATCTCAATAAAAACCACTACATGATGGGGTTTGAGGGACTTCCAGGCTGGTGAACACATCCACGTACTCGGTGGGTGACGTAGCCCAAGTCCACGGGGACTGAGGACCCTGCGCTCGGGGCCCTTCCAGACCCCACGTCCCTCTTTATTTGGGTGTTCCTCTGTCCTCTTTATAATAAACTGTAAGAGTGAGAATAGTCCTTTCCTGAGTTCTGTGAGTCCTTCCAGCAAATCATGGAACCCGAAGTTGGGGCAGTGGTGGGAGAGTCATGGGCAGCCCCGAGTTTGTGGTCAGCTGGGCAGAAGGGTGGGGAGGCTGACATCTAAATTGGGGGCCGCCGGGGGTCAGAGCCCTTAGTCTGTGGGGTCTGCCTCTACTCCGGTTACTGTCGGAATGCAACAGTTACAGAGCATGTTGGATGCGTTCCTCTGGGCCTTTGTTGTGTGCGGTGGGCTAACCACAGGATGGCTTTCTTCCCAGCAAGGGACCCCGGTAATGCCCTTGCTTCCTGGCGGGTGGAGCATTTCGAGGGGGCTGCCGGGGGCTGTCGTGAGGGTGGACGAGAGAGACGCGGGCTGAGAGCAGGCATAGCTCCACGTGGTATCATCAGGGGGAAGCCAGTGCCCCGGGGGCCCTAACTGCCAGGTGAGGTCCACCGGCTCAACCTCCTGCAGGGACCAGGCCAGCAGCAGAAATAGAAGTGAGCCGAGGGTACTTAAAACCACAGGGCATCCTGAGCTAATAGTTTTCTTTTGCATTTTTGAAGGTGATGCAAACAGAGAGGGGGTGTTTCCCCTCTGTAAGAAAATCAGCCGCACTGAGTATGACGACACGAGGAAGGAATCCCACATGGCCTCCTGCCAGGAGGACAGGCGATAGGGAGGGAGGTACTGTGGCAAATAGAGAACAAGGCCCCACGTAGAGGCTGTGGCAGGCGCTGTGGTGGCCCTTCCAGGACATGTCGACAGCGTGTATGATGACTCCCCATCTGTGAGGTTTTTCTCTTGGGCAGACCTGCAGTGCGGGGGGAGTTAATACCCCAGATGCAGCCCCCCACCAGCAACAGACAGAAGCTGCAGGGCACCAGCCCAGTTCCCCGAGGCACGTTCTATGTGGTGTCCCAGGGGTGCCCAGTGGGGCTGCAGCAGGGACGACCCACCAACACCAGTATCCCTGCCCAGCCCCGCTCCGTGCTTCCCGGGACCCTCTCCCTCATCAACTGCTTTGCACCCAGGTCTCGGTGTCAGAGCCTGCTTCGGGGGCCACCGAAACTCGGGGCCAGACCCAAGTGCTGCTTAGTAGCCCCTTTTCACTGGTGGAGGGATTGCAGGCCCGGGACTGCAAGACCTTCCCATTTTTTTTCAAGACAAACCAGAATCCGGAGCTCCCCTGTGAAACCTTCTGAGTTTGAATTGCCAGCTCACATTAAACAATATGACACAAAATAAAACAGAGCAAAACAAAATGCATCTGTGGGCTTGCTCTGGTCCTTGACCTGCCAGTTCAAAGCGGTTGGTGGCAGAGGGGTGGGGGGGACTCAGTTGGGGGGGGCATTTTTGGCAACCCACTCCAGCAGCCTGAATGGGGAAGGCGGACGAGGCCCCGTGATGGGCCAGGCAGCACGGCCTGTTTATGGGGTCCCAGGTGGAAGCATCTGGAAGGCCCGGTGTGGACATCGTAGTGGGCCGGCTGTAGACGCAGAGTAAACAATCAGCTGGAACACTTTTCCAAACACACAGACCCCGAGCCGCCTGCGGCCTCCCCCGACTCGCTGGGTGGGGAGAAATCCCAGGACCCCCTCCACCCATGCCCCGACATCTAAGCTCAGGCCCAGGAAAAACAAACTCAGGGCGGCCCGAGCGCCCGAGGAGAAGGCAGTCACGACAGCGCCACTTCTAGACCCCACACTCGTGAACTTCTTTTTAATTCTGTACAGATGGAGGAGACGGTCTTTACAGATTTCCATCTCTCCACACTGCCCCACTTCTGTCCTCTGCAGAGAAAACAACAAAGGATGTCTCTTGAGATTGTTTTTTGCATCATTTCACATGGTTATTTAAAGCCGTGGCTTTTCTGCTGCCTTTTCGGAATTTAAATGAAGAATAGAGGGTGTCAAGAGTCCAGGCGGTAATGTAAAATTTTGGTTTTACGCGCTCATTGTTCTACAACCAGCCAAACCCATCCATGCCTGTTCTAAATGGCTTAAAACATTTAATAGATTCTAAGTTGGAACTATATCCACTGGGGGAGGTGGGGGGGGAAGAGAAATTCCTGAGAGGTTACCTTTCACAGGACCCCTATAAGCCGTATATTCCTTATATGTTGTTAGCTCATTGAATCCTCATTATGACCAAAGTAGCTGTATAGCATTGTATCATTAAGATGTCTTTTGGTTGCAAGGGCTAGAAACTTACATCAAAGGGAATGTATGGGCTTACATAAATGGAAAGTCCACGGTAAGGACTTCAGGCACGGTTGGATCCAGGAGCTCAAATGCTGTCATCAGGAATCTCTCTCTCTCTCTCTCTCTCTCTCTCTCAACTCCGCTCTCCTCTGTGACTGTTTCATTCTCAGGCAGTCCCTTCTCTTCTGATTGCAAAGATGATCTCCGGCAGTTCCAGGCTTCCTATCAGCCAAGCAACCCCAAAAGGGGGAAAGAGAACACCTTTTTCTCAACCGTTTCAGCAAAAGCCCCATGACTGAATCTCACTGGTCTGGCGTGGATCATATGCCCATCCTTTGACCGATCCCTCTGGTTAGAGTGATAGAATTCCTGGTCACATGCCCACACCTGGAGTTTGAGAGGGTTAGCCCCACTAAAATACAGGTGATGGATGGGTAGTGACTATCCCTGAAAGGAGTGCTGGACACTGGGCATTCAAAAGTAACAGATACCTGCCACAGTGAGTATGTGAGAACACTGAAGTCCATGGCCATCAGCAGGGCTATCCGAACAGTTGCACAGATCGTGCACTGCACATCTCGAGGAGGCTCCACTGACATGCTCTGTCATCGTACCTAAATATGTTTCCCATAACAAACTTCTAACGATGGCAGTTAGGTGTGTTGTGATTGAAAACCATGGCCACAGTAATTTGCAATTCTTACCATCAAGAGACAGAAGGGGTTTCCTCACCCCTCAAATCTGGGCTGGCCTTGTGACATGCTTTGACCCACAGAACGCAGCAGAAGTGATCCTGCAAATTTTGAGGTTAGGCCTTAGGAAGCCGGGTTTCCACCCTCACCCTCTTGGAATTCTGCCTGAGACCAGCGTGTAAGGAAATGAGCTCCCTCTGGGAGGAGGAGCGGGTCATGTGAGGGAGAGCCAAGGTACCCCGCTGCCCAGCTCCGGAATGGAGGACCTGAGGAGGGGGGACAAGTGTGCTGCATCCACCCAGTTAAGCTGGAAACCAGTTTCCCAGAACCTTCTGGGTTAGAATTTGACAGAAGAGGAACATGCATGAGGTTTGGAGGGTGGAAGCAAAGCAGTGGATGAGGTTCTATGAAGGTCAGCATGATCGGATAAGATGACAGTGTGCCCTAGGATGACTTCCCCCCGAATCTTTGTCTGAGTCTGCTTCTGGGGGCACTGAGTCTAAGACAGGCTTCTCAGGAGACCCTGAGCTCCCCTGTGCTGAGTGCTCAAGGAGCCCAGTAGTGGAGCTCGGAGCAGAAGAAGTGAAAGCTTTCCTTCATTCATACAACAGTCAGCAAGCTCCTGCTTGTGTCAGCACTGGGCACAGAAAGAGCCTAGAATGTGGGGTCAACAAAGCTGGTGCTAATCCTAGCCCCCAAGATATAGGCAAGTCACCCAAACTCTCAGAGCTTCATTTAATCCTCACAGAGGTCCCATGAGCAGGAAATGCCATGGTTCCATTTTTCAGATGAGGGAATGGAGGCACAGAGAGGTTGAGTGACTGCCCCAAGGTCACACAGACAACCAGGATTCCTACCTAGGGATTGACTCCAGATCCTATGTTCTTAGCCACTTCCTTAAAAGTTCTGGAGACTGAGCTGACTGAGGAAAATCCCAGAATTTAGGACATTATATGAATTTTTCCATAATACTTATGAGAATGATCTCATTACTTTACTTTTCTAAGTCTGATGAAATTGGGATCTGATCCTCCTCACCAGGGGGACAGGCCTTTGCCACAGAGAAGCCTGCCTCCCTAGAGACACCCCTCCACCACCACCACAAGGCTCTGCCAGACAGCTCCGTCTCCACCCCCTATGATTAGACACCCTATCCGGGTGTAGACAGCATCTGTCACCAATTTTGACAAAACTCCCCTTCTCCCTAGCCCCATCGCAGGCTCTTGGGCTGAACTGCGCACATGACCAAGGCTGGCCATAGTGATGGCTTCAGGAAGGGGCATGGGACCCAAGCTGAGCCAACGAGACTCAACCCCAAGATTGTTCCTAGAATTGTTGAAGAGGAAATCTCTATTAGGCTAGTGAGATAAAAACCTGGGGCTGAGTGGCAGCATCTTGACAGCAGATGGAGAGATCCCACCTGAGAATGAAGGCAACATAGAGGAAAGCAGGGCCAAGAGATGGAGACAGATCCCCCATAACACTGCCCGAGCCCCTGGATTCAGCCAGGCCTGAAGCTGTTGCACACCCAACTTTCCAGGGACACAAAACAATAGGTTCTGTTTTGGCAGAAGCTAATCTCAGTGGGATTCTGTTCTTTGCAATGGGTGAGTCCTGACGAAGGTACTAGGCTTTGTACTAATGTACCAAGGCCTGTCGATTCTCCACTGGCCCAAGGCGAACACAGCCCTTCAGAACACAAACACATAGTTGTTCTTTGAAGGAGACTGGAGAGAGGGGGAAATACCTCTCATTCTTTGGTGATGAATCAACAGCCAAACTAAGACCTGGTTCATTCCTCAAGCAGGTTATTCTGCCTAGCAACCATTACTCATCCTGGCCCCAACCAGCCCTGAGGTTGGTGTGGCCCCAGAGAATCTGCTATGCTCAGAGCTGCCCCAGATTTTCCATGTTCCTATGAAAAGAATATCTGTGCCATGGCTCCTTTCTCCTCCAGCTCAGAATCCTGGGAACTGACTGGGTCTTCTAAAGCTCCAGGAAAACACTTTAGGGAATGTCCAGCCAAATCAACACCCAACAAATGCCTCCAATGCACCAGGGGGCCTCTGGAAATGGATGGAAATCCACATCTCCATAGAAAGTGTCCAAAGAAGTCGGTCTGGCCCCTTCTTACTGAGTGGTGGGCTAGCACAGGACCTTAGAAGCAAGGGGGGTTGGGGGGAGGGCAGCAGGGGACAGATGAAGAATGGCTTCAAAGGCGGAGCCAAGGAAGTGAGACTCTCTGAATAGATGGAGAGCATATGGGAAGATTCTAGGCTGGGGAAATCAGACATGACCTCATCTTGGGTTAGGTCCCCTAGAAACCGAGCCTGAGATAGGGATTTGGGTGCATGCGGCTTTTTGAGGGGGAGGTTCCCAGGAGCAGGGGAATGTCATTTCCTTTGGGCTGCGGGGGCGGGGGTGAGGGGTGGGGGCGGCAGCTGAGCTTTGGCAAGCCTCTCCTCACAGCTACTGGCACGCCACGGCCTGGCAAACGGGATCTGGGCAGCTCCTTCCTTCCCTGGTGGGACCCCATAGCTGCTTTCAGGGAAGGGACTCCTCAGTTGGCTGCAGGTGGGTTGGGAAGGCTTCACCAGGGACAGCGGAGCACCATGGCCGAGCACCCTGGGTTCGAATCCTGACTCTGGGGCTACAACAGTGTGTGGATCACAGGATGCAGTGCAGATAAAACACGATCTTGTGTTAGATGCTCCTCCACCCAGAGCCCAGTGTGTGGTAGGCACCCCAAAAGTCTCACCTTTGCACACATCTTTGTGTCCCAGGCCCTGGGGGGACTGTGGTGCAAGTCTTGGAATCGGTCACCATCTGTGTGTGTGTGTGTGTGCGTGTGTGCACGTGGAGGGTCTTCCTGGGCCCTACCCAGCTCCTGAAGACACTGACTGACCTTCCTTATGCCAGGTGTTACCAGAGCCCCAGTCTTTGGGGCATCTAAACCTCTCTGTGTTGGGAGTCCTGGCTCCTCACTTCCCTTCCCAGTCGTGGTCCCTCTGGATGGAAAAGTATGGGCATGAGAATCAGGTCTGGACCATAAAGTGGGGGGCACTAACAGAAGGAACTCGGCAAGAGATGTAGGAAGTTTGGCTTTGGCCTTGAACCAGAATTACTTCAATGATCTTTAAGGCCCTGAGGATAAGCCCAGCCCCTCACAGGCCAAGCTCTTGGGGGAAACCTCTTGGGCCTCATGGCTCACCATGACCCACCTCCTGGGCCCTGGCTGCTCAGAATACTGACGAGTCCCTACTGTTCCACACACTCCTGCCCCTGGGCCTTTGCACCTGCTGGTCTTGCTGCCTGGGATGCCTTTCCCTACCTACTCCTGGCCTACTTGTCCTCTGCTCTGGCCTCAGGCTGCCCCTGATTCCAGGAAGCCTTTCCTAACCCTGGCCGGCCTCCTTCCTGCTCCCCACCCGCCTCCCCGTCTTGTGCTTGTTGATCTCCTGTTCACTCGCCTCCCCAACAAGACCAAGCACCCTGAGGATAGCCCTCTGGCTTGACTGCCTTCATGAAGGCAGTGCCAGAGCAGTGCAGATGCTCGGGAAATAGGTGTGGCGTGAATGAATGAAAGCCAGTGAATGAATGAAAGCCAGCGGCCAATCAGACACCACCACTAATTGTACGGTGATTGTGCCAATGACCACGCTAAGCCAGTGACACTGTCCTCCAAGCCGATGTGGACCATGGTTTGTGATGGCCACACATTACAAGATACATTTATTTATCATGTACACCCTCCCCATCAAATTAAAGCTTCCTATTGCCCCTTGACGGGTGGACAACAGGTGCCACCCGAGGGTAACAGTCTTCACGAGGACAGCAATCCCTGCTCCTCTCCATGGACCTGGCTCAGCTGAGCAATGTCTACAGAAGTTTTGTCGTGATGGTCCCTGTTTTACACATGTGGAAACTGAGGCTTAACGTGGTGAAAGTCACCTGCCTGTAGCGGGTGGTGGAATAGAGACGAGGAGCAGAACTGCAGAACAACAAGGAAGTTGGGGTTGGAATAGTTTCAGGCCTGGCTGAATCCAGGTGCTCAGGCAGTGTGGTCGGGGCTCTGTCTCAAACTCTTGGCCCTGCTTTCCTCTGCGTTGCCTTCACTCTCAGGTGGGTTCTCTCCACCTCCTGGCAAATGTGGTGCCCCTGAGCCCTAATACCAGGCCGCTCCAGGCTAAGTGCACTTCAGGGCCGGCAGGGGGGGGTGGCCCAGTGGGTTCCCGGGGCCGCCGGAACAAAGTTCATACTGGGTGCCCCAGAACAACAGAGACTTCCCCTTTCACCATGCTGGAGGCCAAAAGTTTGAAATCAAGGTGTCAGCAGGGTCGTGCTGCCTCTGGAGGCCTGAGGGGTGAATCCTTGCCTCTCCCAGTGTCCAGGGGCTCCAGGGGCTCCTTGGCTTGGGGCCGCTTCCCTCCATCCGCCCGGTCTTCACGGGCACCTCTGCCTCTCTGTTGCAAATCCTCCCTCCCGCCTCCTACAGACATCAGCCACTGGGTCTAGGGCCTACCCTAAATCCAGAATGATCTCATTTCGAGATCCTAAACTTGATGACCCCTGCAGAGACCCTGTTTCCAAATAAGGTCACATTCACAGGTCCCAGGGGGGGGGTCATATCTTTTTGGGGGGTGGGAGGGGTCACTCTCAACCCATGGCAGGTGCAGTGAGAAAGCAAGGGAAAGCCAAAAGGATGAGCAGGGGGAGGACGTGGGGGAGGCACGCGAGCTGGGCAGGGACAGAGGGCTACCAGGGTGCACTCCGTGCTGGGAAAGGCCTCTGCAGAGCAGGAAGCAGCCCAGCAAGGCCGAGAGGTTCCTGAAGGCCCCAGCTCAGGACAAACAGCTATGTCTGACTCTATGACCCAGAGTGTCTTGCACCACCTCCCCTGGGCCCTCTGGCCCGGTGTCCTGGCACATGGGGTCCCTTGGCCAGCCGTCCTGGAGGAGACCCCCAGAGTCACGTAGAGGCGGCTGCAGGCAGGGCTCCAGGCCCAGGGGAGATGTCACCCAGACCTTGTTTTGGGTTCTGCAAACATCACCAGCCCTGCTCCCTCGGAGGTCAGGGTCCAGCCCCTGCAAGTGACCAAGCTGCGCCCTCCACCCGCCCCTCACCCTCGAAAAGCAAATGCCTAGAATTCCACAGGATTCCCACAGCAGAGGGAACAAAGGCTGGCTAGGGGCCTGGTGGGGTGGGGGGTGGGGGAGGGCCTGGGGGGGAGGGAGGGAGGCCTCTCGGCCCCCAGCACACACATATGCACACACATACGTGAACCACAGAGCTGCCTACATGCATGTCTGACCGCACAGGCAGATGTACACTTGACCCCGTGTGTACATGTCGCTGGGATGGAACGTGGGGGGACACATTCCCCGAGGGGTGCCTATGCAGGTGGAGCCTGAGGGCTGACTTAGGGAAGCCAGCCTGGGTTCAGATCCCACGGCTGGAACCTCAGGGGAGTCCCTCAACCTCTCTGTACCCCGGTTCCCTCTTCTGAAAATTGAGATAATAGTACCCACCCCAATGGGTTGGCGAGAGGGTTAACGGAGTTAATACACGTAAGCGCTGGGAAGCCTGGTACACAAGAAGCGTCACGTAAGGGCTACAGTTACGAGCATAAACCACAGGTGTGCGTGAGGCTACCCACCAATACACAGAGACGCGCACAGGGGATACATGTAATCCAGATAGAAACTTCATGCAAACAGATACACAAAGAGACGTATGCGCCCACACACACACTCATACACACACAGACACACACAGATGCATTCAGAATATAAGAATGCATGCACAGGTGCTACATGCCTGCACGCAGCCCCTCCGGCCAGCCCCCCACCTGGGTCGCTCCCCTTCCAGTGCTTCCCTTCCCCTCCCCCACCTCCTGGGGCCGGCTGGGGACAGGACACATCTGGGTGCGGCCCTGAGGCCAGGGGAGACGTCCCCGTCCTAGCGCACCTGTGTCATGTTTCCAGTTGCAACACGCCATCCCACACACGGTGGTTGCTGTCTGACCACAGACACCCCACTGCCCCCCACCCCGCTGCCGTTTCCCCCGGGGCACGGCCTAAGGCCTGACAGTGGGCCCCAAAGTGAGAAATGAGCTTCCGCCAGAAACCAGAACACAAACCCAAACTGCAGCAGCTCCCTCAGCCTCCCTCCTTGGATCAGGGATCAGCATCCCCAGCGGGACCCCGTTTGGTCATCAGCGTCCCACTCCTGACCCTGTGGACTGAAACCTTTTGTGTGGGGGACAACAAAGGGCGTTTCTGATCCAGGACTTGGGGCTTTTCATTCCTTCAAGGCCTGCATTGTGGGCCGCCTCCGGCATCTCCACCCTGGGGCAAGAGTGGATTCTGGGCGGCACAAAGCCCCTGGGTGTTTATGGGGGAGGCAGGAGGTAGGAGAGAGCCAGACGGTGGGGCCCTCGCAGGCCGGCTCTGTCTCCTCCCTGAGCCTCATTCTGCTCATCTGCATACGGGGCTAGAAGAGCACCACCTGTTGGGGCCCAGACTGTGCCCTTTCCGCACTTGGAGAAATGCCCCCCCTTATGGGTCTCAGCAGGCCGAAGCCCTGCTTCCCACTGGGAAGACTCCTGGGAAGACTCCAGGCTCCTGGCAGCTAGGTTGGGGGCATGTGACCCGAGCTGGGATATCAGGTCCACAGTTCCGGACAGAGCGGGCACTAGGCCACAAAGAAGCAGGAATGGGGTGGGGGTGGGGGGGCTCCACAGCAGGTGGCAGGGACACCCACCTTCTGGACCAGCCTGCAGCCCCGGGGCTGGAACCTCATCTGAAATGTTCCTCGCTTAAAGGCACTTTCTATGTCATAATCGTAGCAAACGCTTACATGCCACTTTCTGTGTACCAGGCTTCCCAGTGCTTGCATACATTAAACTCAGTTAACCTTTCCGACAACCCTCTGAGATGGGTCCTATTATCTGGATGTTCAGAAGAGGAAACTAGGCACAGAGAGGTTGAGTGACTTGCCCGAGGTTGCAGAGGTGGGATGTGTGCCCCAGCGGGATGGCTTCCCTCAGTCAGTCTAGACCATAGTCTACAGAGCTCCTAACCCTCTTGGAATTTCCTGGGTGATAGGAGTGTCTTTTGTTCTAATGAGGGGACTCTTGGAGGGCTCCTGGATATGGGCTGCTCTCCCAAAAGACCAAGTGGTGATTAGAAGGAATTTTCAGCCCCATCCTCTGTCCGCAGGGAGGGGAGAGGGGCTGGAGATTGAGTTAATGATCCATCATGCCTACATGATGAAGCTTCTGTAAAAAACCCTAAACTATAGGCTTCGGCCACCTTCCAAGGTGAATGCATCTATGGGTGGCGGGGAGGGTGGCGCACCCCAGCTCCACGGGGTCAGAAGCTCCTGTGTTCGGGACCCTCCCAGACTTCACCCTATTGTATCTCTTCATCTGGTTGTCCATAATCCATAGGTTTCCTTTATCATACCCTTTGTGATAAACTGGTAAACAGAGATGTCTCTGAGTTTTGTGAGCTGTGCCAGCAAATTATCAAACCTGGGTGGGGTGGGGTATGAAGATCCTCAGTTGCAGCCAAGTCAGACAGAAGTGGGGACACTCTGGGGACCTAATATTTGTGACTGGTGTCTGAAGTGGGGTCGTCTTGTGGGATTGAGCCCTTAACCTGTGGGGTTAACTCCAGGTAGTCAGGGTCCGAACTGAATTAAATTAGGGGATACCCAGTTGGTGTGCAGAGAGTTGGAGAACTGGTTGGGGGAATCCCTGCATATTTGATGTCAGACGTGTTGTGAGTAGAGAAACAGCTTTCTTTTATCCTCATGGATTAAATAAGATAATGCACATGATAATGCTCAGTATTTCTTCTTGGTAGTATTTGCCTTGTAACATGGTAATGGCAGGATTTATTTGAGCTTCATGAAATAAAAACTGACTAGGGGTCCCCAAATTCAGAGGATCTGTGGATTTGGATAGGAAAAAAAATTACATTTTATTGCACTAGCCTCCAACTGAAATTTAGTATACAACTTCATTTCCTAATGTAGCAACACCCATGGTCCTGTGACTCTGTCACCAACAGGAATCACAAGGGTTTTTATATCCCATGACTGTCACTGCAGTTATACTTAGCTAGCTTCTTTTGTAAGCTGTGTATTTTATTTTGCGGGGGGGTGGGGAGGCATTGAAAAAGATCCTGAATACTCAACTCTAGTTACTGAAATGCATGCCCAAAACAAAAACAAAAAGTGCCCAAGTGTTTAAGGATAGGATACTGATGTTAGCAACTTACTTTGAAATGCATCAAAAAGATAGGAAGGCAAGATAAATGGAGAGATGGCAGGATAGAGGGATGGATGGATGGAGGAATGGATGATGGATGGATGGATGGAGGAATGGAGGATGGATGGATGGATGGAGGAATGGATGATGGATGGATGGATGGAGGAATGGATGATGGATGGATGGATGGATGGAGGAATGGATGATGGGTGGATGGAAGGTGGAGGGTTAGAGAGATGGAGAGAACAAAGGATGGATGGATGGATGATGGATGGATGAATGGATGGATGGATGATGGATGGATGGATGGATGGATGGATGGATGGGAGGTGGAGGGTTGGAGAGATGGAGAGACCGAAGGATGGATGGATGGATGATGGATGGATGGATGGATGGATGAACGGATGGGAGATGGAGGGATGGAGAGACTAAAGGATGGATGGATGGATGGTTAGATGGAGAGGGATGGAGGGTTGATGGATGGATGGATGGTTGGGTGGAGAGATGGAAGGATGAAGGGTGGGTGGGTGGGTGGATGGATGGATGGATGGATGGATGGATGGATGGATGGATGGTTGGATGGAGAGATGGAAGGATGGAGGGTGGATGGATGGATGGATGGAGGAATGGATGATGGATGGATGGATGGAGGAATGGATGATGGATGGATGGATGGAGGAATGGATGATGGATGGATGGATGGATGGGAGATGGAGGAATGGAGAGACTGCAGGATGGACGGATGGGCAAGTGATAAAACAAATGTAACAAAATACAATGCAGGTGATATGTACATGGGTGTTCACCGGACAATTCTTTCAACTCTTCTATACATTTGAATATTTTCACCATAAAATATTGGAGGAAAATATTCTTAAAAGAGAGGAAAAGATGACATGAGAAAGAAAAGAACATTCAAAGTATGGGCAAAGACAGAAGATTCACCTTGAAGATCAGCTTTATCAAGTCCTCATCAAAATCAGATTAGACAGAGAAGGAAAAGAACAAAAGAAGGGCAAGAACCAGACACAAAGTGCAGGTCTTAAGTAACTGTAAAATGAAGGGGGGAAAAAAAAACCCAAGTTTCCCTATAAGGAAATTTCAACATCTAGAGCTGTCAACGCAGTGGCTTCTGGTGACATGTGGCCAACTGAGCCACCAAAACATGGCTGGTTGGAACTGAGACGTGCTATAAAACACACACCCAGTTTTGAAGACTTGATACAAACACAAAAACAAAAAAGGATGGAAAATACCTCAGGAATGTTTTTAAAACATTGATTACGGGCTGACGTGTTACTACTTTGGGTTATCGGACTCCAACAAATATGTTGTTGAAATTAATTTCCTCTGCTTCTTTTTCACTTTCTTAAACACAGGTACCAGAAACCATTAAAACGGCACACGTGGCCTGCATTAGTTATGTTTCTACTGGGTAAGACTGGTCCACAGGAAGTGCCCACCATGGAAACTCTGAGTTGACCAAGATACACACATTTCTCCTGTGCTTGTAGAATTGTTCTTTTGGAAGCCAGCCAGATGTGAGTACCCTGGGAAGGGCATCAGCACTGCCCTCTGCTCACCTTCGAGCTACGTGGGTTTTTTGGTCTTGTTTTTGTTTTTTTCATTTTTCTCATGGTCAGTACCTCTGGGAAATACACTGTCCAACTAGAGCCCAAGATATTTGGACATAAAGTAAAATCTTTATATGGGGCCTGTGGGTTTCGCCAGGCTGCCAGAGGGGGTCCTCGGGATTTGGGGACATCCCAGTTGGGTACTCTGCCCTCCTTCCCTTTGAGGGTCATGTGGTTTCTGACCGTTTCTGACCAGATGACTGTGCCACCCAAAGATGGTCACCGTGTCCACATGAGGCACTGTGTGACAGTCGCCTAACCCTTCTGAGTGGGCAGTGGCAGAGCCCCAACAGGGGCAGGCATGAGGATTGGCACTTCTGATTCCTGCTTCAGGGAAGGAAACCGTGGGAGGAGTCCAGCCAAAGTGACGGAGGCCCCACTTCCCCTTGCCGGAGCCTGACATGGAGCTAAGTCAGGCCCCTGCACCCCGATACAGATCCCAAAGGGAGCCTGGGCAGTGGGGATACCTGAGCTCTGGGAAGTGGACCCGGACTGGGCTCATTGTCACTATTGTCAGCAACTCATTGGGAGGCATTTCCTGGAATGGGGGCCCTTTTGCTGCCCACCTGGTCAAGCTTGAGCCTTTTTCCTCCTTATTAACACAATTCGAGCAGGTTCCAAGAGCAGGTACCAGACAGGCATTAGCTCATTTAATCCCTACAGACCCTCAAGGGTCCCTATTTTACGAATAAGTAAACTGAAGCACAGAGAGGTTATGTGACTGGCCCAAAGTCACACAGCTCCGGGCCTGTATTCTGGACAACCACTCCATGCTGCCTCTTGGAGGAAGGGCCAGAAACCCAAACACAGCACCCCAATACACAGACTCAGGGAGAACCCATGCCGCTGTGGGCATCACCAATCACCAGTCACCCAGCCAGACACCCGGGAGGTGCCCCCAGCCACCCCAATCCTGACAACACTCAGCCCCTTTCTCCAATCCCTCCCCTCACTACCAAGGGACCTGGGGCAAGCCACTTGATTTCGCTGTGCCTCAGTTTCCCCACCTTTAGAATGGGGATAATGATAGGCCTATGTCAGAGTCATTATGAGGTTGAAGTGGGGTTGTTTTTTTTTTAAATTAAAATACACACATAGGCACACATATATTAACATCAGGGCTTACTGTGGTCCTTGGCACAGAGTACGCGCTCAGCACTATCTAACTCCCTTAGTCATCGTCTGTATCCAGAGCCCAGAGCAGTGGATAGGACACCAGAGGCCCCACAGCAAATGTCTGAGAGATCCAGTCAAGTCCCTCTCCAGCAAGGGTCCCACGATGGCTTCCTCAGGAGCCCGAGGATGAAGCACAGCACCCCAGGCTGTCTTGGGGGCCCCAGCTGATCTCCCCACTCCCTCCTCCTGCCCACGAAGATCCCTCACCCTCCAGTGAGCTCTGACAACACAAACCCCATCCTGCCTCAGGGTCTTTGCACTTGCTGCTCGGCTGCCCAGAACGTTCTTCCTCCAACACCCTGTACAGCCGGCTCCTTCCCATGCTGCAGGTTTCAGCCCACGGGCAACTCCTCACGGGACCCAGCACGTGGCCCTCCTCCAGGTGTCCTCAGCTGGATCCTGCCAGTTAGCCCAGTACCTGGCAGGTACACCAGTAGGTGCTCAACAAATGTTGGTGGGATGACCATGCACAGATCGGTGAATGAACAAATGAACAAATGGGGTCTCGTCCCGATGCATGGTCTGTAGTCTGGGAAACTGAAGTTCATTTGAGGTGACTTCACAGGTCACATGCATCGTGGGAGACAGAGCCAGAGTCACCCACACAGCTGAGGTTATTACTGTGAAATGTTCTGTAAGGACAAAGGGACACTTACGCCATGCAGACATGGCTCTAGAAGACTTCCTCTTTGACTTGCCTCTAGCCCCCATGGGACAGGAAGTAGCATCCCAGCTGCTGAGTCACAGCCAGGGGCTAGAGCACCTCATTTCCAACCATGGCACCAGGACAGGTGTTCCAAAGTCAGCCCCGTCCCCCGTCCTCAGCTCAGCTAACAGCAAGGCTGCTTACGGGAAAGACACTGCTGGGGAGGGATGAGGCAAGCAAGCTGGAGAGAGGAGAGGATTGGATTGTGGTGTGTGGTCTGGACCGACGTGCCAGGAGCAGGGGGGTGGGGGGGGGCAGGACCAAATTAGGATTTCAAGAATCGCTGGGCGCACCAGGTGCCTACACTCTGCTGGGTGCCACTTAATCCCCCATCAGCACCCCTGTGATGTGCGGAGGACAGTTATCGTCACTTTACAGATGTAGAAACAGGGCTCAGAGAGGTTGAGGGCTTTGCCCACGGTCACACAGCAGGCCAGAATTCCTTCAGGGCTGCAACTCCGGAGCCTCACCCACAGCGTTCCAACTGATAGTAAACCACCCTTGGCTGCCTGCCAAGGTCTTAGAGCACATCACGGCCTTCAATTTTCTTACAACAAACTTACAAGATACGGGCTGTTGGTAGCTCCATTGAACAGATGTGGAATCTGAGCCTTGATAAAGGGAGACCACTTGCCCAGAGTCTACACTTGGGGGCTGATAGAGGGGGGATTCGAACCCAGTGGTCTCCAGAGCCTACTCGTTCCCTCTGCACCCAGCTGCAGCAGTTGACTGAGCCCACCTCCTTTCTCAGACCCCGTGCAAGAAGCCGGTGTTTCTCCCCCTCTCCCTGTGTCTCCTCTGGGGTCGGAGCCCAGGCCTCTGAGCTCGGGTCACCATGCCTTCTCATGTCCCTCCTGCCCCAGGCTATTTTCCGGAACCCTGGCTGTCCCAGCACAGGGATACCTGATCCCTCTAGTCACATGTACAGTCTCCTGCAGTGGCCCCGCCTGATCCCCCCAACCCCTTGGGAGCCCCTTTTAAAGAGTGAAACAAGGCTGGGACTGATGCTGAGGGACAGAGAGCACCCCAACAGCTAGGCTGAGCCTGAGCAAGTAGCAGTGCACAGGTGACATGTTGGCGCCTGCGAAGAGCAAGGCAGATTCAGGAATTTACGTAACTACAGAACGCAGAACAGCAATAAAAATGCCCTGATTTTTCACTAGCCAAACACAGCCCCCTGGAGGCCAAGTATGTCACGTTAAGAAAATACCTGCACAATGGGCCTGGCTCAGCCAGGAGCCTTGGAATCTTTTTTTTTTTTTTAACAGCTTTATCACAATACAATTCATATATCACACAACTCACCCCTTTAAATGCACATCGCAATGGTGTTTAGTCTGTTCACAAAGGTGTGCAACCATCAGCACCAGCAATTTTAGAACATCTTCAGGACCCCCAAAAGAAACCCTTTAGCTATCACCTCCCTATCCCTTACCCCAGCTCACCCCAGGCTCAGCAACCACTACTCCGAATCCCCAGTCTCTATGCATTTACCTATTCTGGACATTTCGTATAGATGGAGTCATGCAATTCGGGTGCTGATCCCAGAAGGGGTTGCCGGCTCAGATGTCCTGGGGCTGTAGGATTCTCCCACCCCTACCTCCAAGATGCTGCCCAGGCCTCCAGGGAAGGGTCTAGGCCAAGAGGGCAGAAGAGCCCAGAATTCCAGGCCTGTCACCAGGTTTTAACCTTCTGAGATGATCAGAAAACGGGACCCCCCGGGGCATTGGCCTGTGTGCACCAGCTCACCCGGGCACATCGGGGGTGAGCTAAAAAGCCACCCCAATCTGGGGGGAGTACCTAATCACGGTGTGATCTGGACAAGAAACTATCTCTTGGTTTTCTCATCCGCAAAGTGGACTAATAATCGAACCTCCTAAGTGCTTGTGAAGATTAGACGGGTGGACGCGTATAAAACACTTAGCACGAGGCGTGGTGCACAGCAAAGGACACACAAATGTTCCTCATCGGTGAGTATTACTGTCGAGACTGCTACCCTCCGGGGTCGCCGGAGCAGCCCCCCCCACCCCGGGGGGGAGGCAGGGGAAGAAAGGGAGAGGGAGAGCTGTATGCTTTGGGGAAGTGAAGAATCATCAGACGGCAACTCTCTGGAAACGGCATCCGGGGGCTGAGAAAACCAAGCTGGTGGTCAGGTCACATCTGTTGCCTATCACCGGAGGAGAGTCCCGACACTGGCGCCCACGGCATGGTGGTCTTGGAATCGCCAAGGAAAACGCAACACAGTCAAGCAGGGGATGGAACAACCCTCCAGCTTCAGCGGCGGGCTTCGAGCCCCCGTGGACCGTGGGGCCCTCCTGACAGCTGCTGGACGGCCAGCGGCCTGCACACCCCCTTCTCGTGTCATGGAACGAAGGACCCCGTCTTCTCCCCGTGGGGGACAGACGTGGCAGTGGGGCTGGCCGGGTGCCATGCGATGCTTGCCCACACTGAGTCTGAGACAGGGAAAACCGGCCCACAGGAGGCGAGAAGAGGTGTTTGGGGCCCAAGTCTGCAGACTGCATGCCCCAGAACAACGCTGATCAAACCCCAATATCTTCTAGAGCTGAAGGGAAATTTAGAGGCGATCTTGGTCCAGGGTTTCCCAGAAGCAGCCATATGGACATCTGGGGCTGGATCGTTCCCTGCTGTGGGGGCTGTCCTGGGCACCATGGGATGTTTAGCAGCATCTCTGGTCTCTGCTCACTCGATGTCAATGGCACTTCCCCCTTACCCCTCACCAGTTGTGACAACCAAAAATGTCTCTGGGGGAGGGGAGGGGAAATCAGTTGAGGACCACTGATCCAGATAAATCCTGTCAGATTACAGATGGGGAAATAGATGTCTAGAGAGGTTAAGGAATCAGAAGCGCTGCCCTCGTTGGGGTCTCTATGTGGCGCTGACCCCACAGTAAAGGCTCTCTACACATTATCATCCTGGATCCCTGCCACCACTCTGGGAGTTACCACCTCCCTTTCAGACTTCTGAAGCTCAGAGATGTCAAGCGACTTGCCCCAGGCCACACAGCAGGAAAGCGGACATCAGAGCCAGGCGTCCCTGACTCCAAGCCAAGCAGGGCCTCCCCCCACCCCCAGCCACCCATCCACCCCTTCTGGGAGCTGAAGGTGAACTTCACTGCAGGAGTTTTGGTAAACAGGCAACAAATGCTGGCAAATTCTTCCGTCACATCTGTTGACATGTCTATTGTCAACAGCAAATATCTGTGTGTCTCCACTGGGATCCTATTGGCTCCTACCAGTCTCTCTGCAGTCTGTCAGACAAGGGTGGAATGACAAGCTTCCAAGCTGATGGGCTACGCATGGCCCACATTATCCCGGGTCTGGGGGGCGGGGGCAGGTGGCCCTGGTGAATATGTGACCATCTGTTACAATAAAAGAAGCTATCAGCTGGATGCATGCTCAGGACATACTTGATTGAACACCTGAGTTCTCCAAGTGGGAAACTGAGGTCCAGAGAGGGGGAGCGCATTGCTCCAGGCTGCACAGGGAGCTGGAGCAGGGCTGGAAGGATTTTTAACAGCTTTATCACAATACAATTCATATATCACACAACTCACCCCTTTAAATGCACATCGCAATTGGTGTTTAGTCTGTTCACAAAGGTGTGCAACCTTTGTTGGAAGGAGGATGAGCTGTGTTCGTGGCTTATTTGCTTTTCTTTAACAGCTTAATTGGAATCTCATTCACATAACCAGACGATTCGCCAATTTACAGTGTACAATTCAGTGGCTTTTCGCAGAGTTGTGCAACGATCACCACCATCCACGCTAGAACATTTTCATCACCCTTCCCAAAAATCCATACCCATTAGCAACTGCCTCCCACTCCGGTCTTCCCCCAACAACCCCTACCCCCGGCAACCACTGGCTCATTTCTGCCTTCATGGATTTGCCTCTTCTGAACATTTCCTATAAATCGTACATGATCTTTAAGGACCGGCTTCTTTCACGTAGCACTGTGATTTCAAGATTCACCTGTTTTAGAGCATGTGTAAGCGCTTCATTCCTCTGAAAGACCGAATAGTATTCCATTGTATGGACAGACCACACTGTATCCATCCATCTGGCGATGGACGTTCCTGTGGTGGCCGTTTGTGTGTTTTCTGATTAACTCCCATTGACTGCGGTCTTCCTAGGTGTCAGCCCGAGCACCTGCCTTGCAGACAGATCCCACAGCCCTATTGGAGGCAAAATGGTTCCCATCTCACAATCAGGGAAACTGAGGTTCAGAAGAGCCACAGGACAGCTCAAGGATGCAAATCAGAGCTACTCCCAGAGGTCTCAAACTGGCCACCTGGGGGCCACCATGGAACGCGCTGTTTGGTTTTGCCTGGAGAGTATTCCACAGTTGTTTGAATTAGCTGCCTACATTTGAAACTTGGAAGTTTGTGTGTTTTCTAAAAAACTTTCTAGCTTCTTCTGAAAAAATAAATAAATAAATAAATAAATAATAGGAATCACAAGATCTGGCCAAACAGACCCTGCCTTTCTCCTTCTAGGAGGTTGGGGACAGCTGCTGAAGGCTGGTGCCATCCCCTTAGGACAAGCCTGAGCTCTCTACTACCCCCAGCCCACCTGCCTGGTTAGGTGTGACTATCCAACCCGGCTCACCCAAGACCATCCTGGCTTTTAAAATTTTATTTAATTCTTTTAGCACTGTCCCAGTTATAAACCGAAGGCCCCGTGTCCAGGAAACCCCCTCCATCCCGGGCAAGTCGGGATAGTCGGTCACCCTGCTGGCTCTGGAGCCTTATCACCTGCCAGCCCTGCCACCTAGCTCTGCCCCCCGAGCACCCTGCACTACAGAACCTCCCCCTTCCTTTGTTGGGTGGTTGCTGGTTTTGGCCCATGGTCTTTAACCATCTCTCATTCTGCCCACATCCTCCAGGGCCGATGCCAAACCCCAACTTCTCATGGGTCCTCAGCAAGATGAGAAAAATGAAGAGTCTGAATTCTTTGCTAACCTGGACTCACTCCCTGTCAACTCTCATCCTTTCTTCAGAGACAGGAGGCCTTCCTGCTGTCGTGAACATCCTTCTTTTTCTGAAACCCTGGGAGGCGTGTAATGGCTTGGTGAGGTTTTTAATGTGCTCATTAGTGAAAATAAGAAGTTAGCAATCTCACAGCCACCCTCAAGAATTTTCTTAATAACCTTGAAATTTTAATAGACTTGAGACTTGGAGACTGTGAGTACGGTTCAGAATGTTGCAGACTCACACCCGTGAGTCTGGACTCACAGTCCGTGCTTTATTGGGATTTCCTTAGTTTTTCCCAATGTCCCTTTGCTGTTTCCAGGATCCCAGCCGGGACAGCACATTACATGTAATCGTCATGCGTCCTTGGGCTCCTCTGGGCTGGGACGCTCTCTCAGACTTTCCCTATTTTGATCACCTTGACAGTTTTGAGAAGTATTCGTCATGCATTTGCAGAATGTCCCTCAGTCGGGATTTGTCTGATGTCTTCCTCATGATCAGAACGAGGTCGTGCATTTGGGGAAGAAGACCACTGAGAAGAAAGAACATTTCGTCACAGTATATGTGACAAAGGGTATATGCCTTCAAGATGACCTGTCGCCGTTGGTGTTGTCCTTCTCACTGAGCTGATCAAGGCAAATTATTTGGAAATCTGCATAGGAGATTTACCCCTCTCCCAATTAAAAAAAAATTAATTGTCAGCAAAGCCCTAAACTCTGGCTCTCATCACTGCAGACTCCAGCTGGCCAAACGGGGTCTGCCAGAGGAAAGAGAGTCCCCTCTGTGTGCCAGGCCTGTGCGGGGCATTTTCATTTCACACAAGAGGCTGCCTTCTGGCAAAAATGGGGCTCAGCCTCCCCAGTTTACAAGCAAGGCTCAGAGAGGTGACTACAGAGCCCCGGGGTCACACCGTGTGGGAGGCAGCTGCGTAGAGTTTGAACCCACCAGCTTCCCACCTGCCTCCTTGAGGTTGTGCTTGCTAAAGCTAACTGCTGGTGAGCAGGAAGAAACCCAGGCCACGGAAGGGGGGCAATTATACCAGCACGGATCCTCTGCCTTCTACCCATGGGGCATCATGGGTGGGGGGCTGGAACCCCACGGGTAACTTCAGAGGCCTCCCCCTGCTGCTCCTGCACCTCGAGTTAGGAAATTAAAAAGGTCAAGAGATGAGCTGCAGGACACCTCGCCTGAAGGGCCCCACCTGGCATCGCCCCTCCCCCCACTCTTTATACAGGGCGTGCTGGGTGCCCACCCATGGGGAGAAGCCTGGACGGTTCATTCAGGGAGTCTTGGCTCTCTCCCTGGATCGTGCCCTGAGGCTCATCTCCATCATCCCCCTGCCTCCTAGCAGAGCTGGGCAGGGATCAGTGAAACCAGAAGGGTTTACTCCTAAGGGCAGAGCTGGGACTCCCGGACCCTACTCTTGACCTCTATGTGCTCCTTGGTGCCCTCAAACCTGGGAAATGCAGCTCAGGTTCCCCCACCAGAGCACCGGACCGGGGGAATCCTGCGATGCTAGTTTACCCCTTGGGAGATTCCTTCCTGCTCCCAGGCCCTCGGAGCCCTCCTTGTAAAATGGAGTAAGAGCTGACTCCCTGGGGCATGCCCTGTCCTGCCTGCCTCCCTTCCCCGCGCCCGCCGCCTGTGACAGCAGCGCCCCCTTCTGGCAGGGTGCCTCTTAACCCCCGTGGCTCTTCCCTTGCTCTCTGTCTCCCCCTGCAGGTCACTTGAGGAAGGGCAGCTCGGTTGAAAGTCACCAAGAGGGACACCGAGCCAAGTTTCCAGATTTGGGCACTCCTGGGTTCCGATCTCGGCTCTTCCACTTACTAATGGAACCTTAAGTGTGCCCCTGACCCCACCAAAACTTAACCCAGTGCTTTGTCGTTTGTAAAATGCAATATAACACATTCTTTATGTCTATTTTTGGTTGAGGCATAAAACCCTTACAGAAAAAAGGAAAGGCACACATCTTAAGTCACAGCTCAGTGAGTCAGCACAAAGAAAGCACACTCGTGAACTACCCGGGGCAAGACCTGGAACACGGTCGGCATACCAGAAAAGTCCATCCTTCTCACCCCCAATCACTGCTCGCTTCCTTTCTCCTCCCCAAATATAGCCACCAGCCTAAACTCCAACACCACACACCATGTATATTAACACCCTCCTCTTGGCTGTGATGAGGATCAGATGCGGGTCACGTGCGCCGCAAACCACTGAGCACAGAAAAGCGCCCCATGTGTGGCTCTGGTGTCCTGTTCTCTTCCACACTCCCCACTCCTGGTCAGTGGCAGAGTCCTTTCCTCGTGGCTGTCTTTGTAGCCCATGCTGAGTGCGGAAGAATGACCAGCTAAATGGCCAGTGACCAGAACACCTGTGCCTCTGGGTGGTAACATCTGCCCAGAAAATTACCATCCCTGAGCCTTGTCCGTTGTGCATCCAAAATACCGTCATTTCTGCCCACCCGCCCCTGGCTCCCTGCCCAGGCTAGCCTCTCTCTCGAATTAGCGTCTCATCCTTCAAATGGCCCACATCTCCTCTCCAGTCTACCCTCCAAACTGCAACCAGGGTTCTTTTTCTAGAACACAGATCTCATGAATCACTCCCCGGCTTGCAACACTCCATGGCTCCCTAGCACCTTCAGGATAAAACTCACACCCTGCTCAGCATTCAAAATAGTCTTACATCTGTTAGAAGGGCTATTATAAAAGGGAGGTGGGGAGAGAAATAACAAGTGTTGGTGAGGAAGTGGAGAAAAGGGGACCCTGTGCACTGTTGGTGGGAACGCAAACTGGAGCCACTGTTATGGAAAATACTATGGAGGCTTCTCAAAAAATTAAAAAACAGAACTACCATATGATCCAGCAATCCCACTTCTGGGTATTTATCCAAAGGAAATAAAACCACTACCTTGAAAAGATATCTGCACCCCCATGTTCACTGCAGCATTATTCCAACAGCCAAGACATGGAAACAACCTAAGTGTCCATCAACAGATGAATGGATAAAGAAAATGTGAGATATATATATATATATATATGTATGTATATATATATATATAAAATACCATTCCACTATATAAAAAAAAAAGGAAACCCTGCTATTTGTGATGACATGGGGGGATCTTGAGGGCATTACACTCAGTGAGATAAGTCAGACAGAGAAAGACAAACACTGTATGATCTCACTTATATGTGGAATCTAAAAACGCTGAGCTCATAGATGCAGAGAACAGGTTGGGGGTTGCCAGAAGCCGGGGTGGGGCAGGGAGTGAAATGGGTGAAGGTGGTCAATAGGAACAAATTTCCAGTAATAAGATAAGTCAGTCCTAGGGATGTGATGTATAGCATTGTGACTCTAGCTAACAACACATTATTGTATACTTTGAAGTCGCTAAGAGAATAGATCTTAAGAGTTCTCATCTTGGGGCACTCAGGTGGCTCAGTCAGCTAAGCATCCGACTCTTGATTTCAGCTCAGGTCTTGATTTCAAGGTCATGGTATCAAGCCCTGCCTCAGGCTCCATCCTAAGTGTGGATCCTGCTTAGGATTCTCTCTCCTCCCTCTGCCCCTCCCCACCCCACGTGTTCTTGCTCTCTCTCCAAAAAAAAAAAAAAAAGTCTCATCTGAAGAAAAAAATGGTAACTACGTGGGTGGTAATGGATGTTAACTAGACTCACTGTAGTGATCATTTTACAATATATGCCTATATAAAATCATTGTAATATACCTATCCTCTCACCCTGTGTGACTCTTGCATCTGGGCCTTTGCACATGTTACCCCTGCTTCCTGGAAAAACTCACCCTTACTTCTGTCCACCACTTGGTTTTCGGGATACAGCTCAACTGTCCCCACTGCTGAAAAGACCTCTCCTTCCCACTCCCTGTGCTGTCCCCTGAGTGCCCGATGTTGGAGTTCATGGGCTGTTTAAAGTTGCCCTTGCGATGGGATACGAGGAAGGAGTGTCTGGGACAAGCCGTGCCTGAGGTCATCCAGCTGGGAGGCCCCACCACCCCACAAGCCTACCACGGGCACCCAGCTGCTCCTCTAGCTGAGCACCAGGCAGCTTTGTCCTGGATCTGGGCTTTAGCCTTCTGCAGCCTCTCGGCCTCTCCGGTCCTCCCTGCAACCCTGCTTCCTCTGCCGTCCATCAGTGTCAGCCAGCTGTTGGCCGGAGCAGCTACTTCCTCCACCAACCAGCCTCTCATCCATCACAGCAGCCCCAGGACTGAGCTCAGCTGCAGCCATCGGGCCCCCAGCCCCCCCGCCTGGAGTTGGGGCTTCCAGCAGCCTCTCCACTTCCTCCCAGCTCTGAAGGCGGCGCCTCCTGACAGCAGCTGGGTGGGGGCAGGCCCGAGGAGCCAAGGAGACCCCCCCACACACACCCAGCTGTTCGTAGGCAACCCCTCCCCGCCCAGACATGCTGACAGAGCCCTTTTGCAAGCATTGCTTCGACGAGGGGCCTCACAGCCACCCAGGAAATGGGAACTCTGAGCCCTATTTCCATAGCAATGACAGCAGATGTCTATTGAGCACTTACTATGTGTCAGACCCTCTGCCACGAGCACTCCCTGCCTCTGCTAATTTAATCTTTAAAAACAAAACAAAACAAAATCCCCATGAGGTTGGTTCTGTTCTCCCACCTTCTGGGTGGGAAGACTGAGGCTCTGGGAGATGCTGTGACTTGCCTCCTGCTGGGAAGTGTCAGAGCTGGGATTCAAACCCAGGTTGAACTACTCGGGAGCCCACACTCCTTCCACGGGCACCCCGTGGAGGGAGGGAGGGAAAGAAGACCCGAGGCTTGGAGGGTTTCCAGCTCAGAGAGGCATTCACCAGGAGCTCTGAGAGATGCGCATGATGTCAGTGGGCAGAGAAGCCCCGAGGGAGTATGCTTAGCAGGGGAGGCAGCCGGAGCAGCACCTGAGAGACTGAAAGACACCCAGATACACACACACACCCAGATACACACACACACACACACACACACACAGTGTGAGACATGTCTGTGGGATCTGGGCATGCATTAGCGTGACTATGTGTGCATGCATGCATACATGCATGTGTACGTGTGTCTGTGTGTGCACACTGTCAGGAAAAGTGATGAGATATTTTGAAATAGGCAAAAAAGATTACTGGGCGCCTTGCTTAGTGCACCCTTCTTGGTTATCCTGGCCTCATCTTCAAGCTATGTGACAACTCTAAGTTGTAGCAAACTGATTGTAATGCAAATTATCCTCAGTCTCAGAAATACAAATGAATTGTATCTGGCACAGATACACTTGCTTATTGCCCTGTGGATATCGACCAGCTTTGCACCTGTTTGTACATTCAGACCAGCATTCCTGATGGCGGACATATGTGTGTGCTTTGTAATGCTCCTTTAAGTTGGCTGCTACGTCGTCTCAGTTCCTCCATTAACTGATGAGTTAAATAAAATCTTTGACACATGTTCAAGGATTGTATATTTGCACAAGACTCATGAATTTTAACTGTGCTCATGGGCCTGCTTTCTCAGCGGCTGCAAGTCCCCTGCCTTCGTGCCCCTTACCGCCTCTGACTGCACACAGCATTCCTCTCGGGCAGGTATGCCCAGACCAACGGAGGTTCATGTGACATTAGTCAGTGCTTTCCATGTGTCCCGCTCTGGACTGAGCTATTTAAGTGTCTGAGCTTGTGACATCCAATGCTCCTGGGAGGCAGGTGGTCTCCTTACCCCCACTTGGCAGATGGGGAGACTGAGGCTCAGAGAGGGTGAGAACGTCAGCTGGAGAGGAAGTGGCGAGGCCAGGCTTTGAAGCTCAGCAGCCTGACTCCTGCACATGCAGTTTCCCCCACTGTCTACAAGTGAGTGGGGTGGTGGGAACCTCCCGCTCTGACCTGAATCAGGCAGAAGGAAGTCTGGTTGTGAAGGATCCTGTTTGCTCATGGTGATTTTCTGTCAACACCTGGGATCATTATGAGTGGGAGTAAGGGGAGCACTGTGGCACCGACCACCTCTGCTCCAGCCCAACTCCCCCTCAGACTCCATCCCACAGCACAGGCCAGCCATCCCGCCTGCTCCAGCACAGAGAAGGTGGGATCCAGGGCTCCTGGGAGCTGAACCCCAGCACTGGCATGGAGAACACAGAACATGATCACTCCCTGAGTACTCAATGCCGTGGGCCAGCCCCATCCAGGCGCCCTGTCCTCACCCCAGGGAGGCACGTCCTGCCTCATCCCCACTGGACAGAGGAGAGGACTGAGGCTCAGAGAGGTTAAGTAACTTTCCGAAGGTCACAGGGTAGAGGTGGAATTTGAACTCAGGGCAGAGTGTCTCCTAGTCCTGGGACAGATTCAGGCTGCCTTCCCCAGGCCCTCAGGGGTGGCAGTCACTGCTATCCCAGCCAGAACCCAGAAGGGACTGCAAGGGCTGGACATTGGTCCCCTGGCCCCCACCTGCTTTCTGCCTGGGGATGTCGGCAGTCTTTTTTTTTTTCCCCTAGAGAGAAAGAGGGGGTGGGGAAGGCGGGGCCAAGGGAGACAGGGAGAGAGGATCTTCAGCAGGGCTCCAGGCCCAGCAGGGAGCCCAACATGGGGATCAACCGCAGGACCCTGAGATCACGACCTGAGCCAAAATTAAGAGCTGGATTCTTTTTTTTTTTTTTAAAGATTTTATCTATTTATTTGAGAGAGAGAGAATGAGAGAGAGAGCACATGAGAGGGGGGAGGGTCAGAGGGAGAAGCAGACTCCCTGCCGAGCAGGGAGCCCGATGCGGGACTCGATCCAGGGACTCCAGGATCATGACCTGAGCCAAAGGCAGTCGCTTAACCAACTGAGCCACCCAGGCGCCCAAGAGCCGGATTCTTAACCGACTGGGCCCCCCAGGAGCCCCTAGGCAGTCCTTTCATGGGGAGCTGGAGGTGGGCATGCCAGGTGGGCCAGACCCACCCCCCACCCCCTTCTCCAAGAACAGTGTGGGGTCACCATGACTTCCCACCCTGTCAGCTGCAACCGGAATATTGCTGCCAGAGCTGTGTCCCTCCACACTCAGCCTCCATTCCCCCAACACCGTGATCATGCTCCCTCCACCATGCACAAGGCTAGCTCATGTGCTAAACTATGTGGTACCAGGTTAAAAAGAACCTCCCCGCCGACCGTGCTTCCTGTCTCAGCAAGTGGCACCTCCACCCACACATGTGCACAACCCAGGGAACAAGGAGGCCTCCTTACCACCTCCCTCTTCTCCCCTCCCCCCCACATCCAAACCCTCACAGTGGCAGAGACTGCTGGCTGCGCCCCAACCTCCACCCGCCCTTCTCTCATAGTGATAGAACCCCCAGGGTCTAGCTGGGCAAGGCCACTCAGAATTCAGACTACATCTCCCAGACTCCCTTATAGCTAGGGGTGGCTAAGTGATTAAATTCTGGCAAATGGGGGGTGGCTGGGTGGCTCAGGTGGTTGAGTGTCTGACTCTTTTTTTTTTTTTTTAAAGATATCATTTATTTATTTTTGAGAGAGAGAGAGAGCAAGTGAGCACAAGCGGGGTGGGGAGGGGCAGAGGAAAAAGCAGACTCCCCGCTGAGCAGGGACCCTGATGTGGGACTCCATCCCAGGACCCCGAGATCATGACCTGAGCTGAAGCCAGAAGCTTAACCGAATGAGCCATCCAGGCGCCTCGAGCATCTGACTCCATTTCAGCTCAGGTCATGATCTTGGGGTTGTGCAATTGAGCCCCACATCAGGGTCTGTGCTGGGTGGGGAGCCTCCTTGGGATTCTCTCTCTCTCCCTCTCATGCTCTCTCTCTCTCTCTCAAAAAAAAAAAATTCTGGCAAATGGGATGTGAGCAAAAGTGATGTGTACAACTTCCCAGTTCTGCCCTTACAGGAAAGGGTAAGTCCTCCTCCTTCTTCACTCCCTTACCTTCTCCTTTCCCTCCCCACTAGTTATAGTGCAGGACACGGTGTGATCTATTTGGACCATAAGAACAAGGACAAGAGCATAGGAATAGCAGAGCAACAAGGTAGAAGGAGCCTGGGTCCTTGATGGACAAGAGCATAGGAATAGCAGAGCAACAAGGTAGAAGGAGCCTGGGTCCTTGATGGACAAGAGCATAGGAATAGCAGAGCAACAAGGTAGAAGGAGCCTGGGTCCTTGATGCCTTGGAGCAGCCAAACCAGAACCAGAACACGTACACCAGGACTGCATGCAAGAGGGAAAAGAGGGTTCTTTCCCTCTCTTTAAACCAGTATTTAAACCAGTACTTTGTGTCTCTGGAGTGGGCAGCTTGGAATCTGTACTCCACCCAGTAGAATCACCACGTTCTATGCATTTTACCTCCTAATTATTACCCATGTTTATCTACTTCTTTCAAATCTCCAACTTCACCCCAGACTAAGGCATGACCCCCTCACGCCCTTCACTTTCTGAGTTCCAGCCTCATGGGCCTTCTGTCAATTACTTGGAAATATGCTCACTCCTGCCACAGGACCTTAACACATGCTACCACCTGGAACAATTTTTCTTCCTCTCATCATCTAACCATCTATCTCCCACTTTTCCTTCAGATCTCAGCATGGCCACTATTTCTTCCAGGAAGCCCTCAGTGACTGCTCTGACTAGAGCAGAGTCCCTGTTATGCACCCCCATAGCACCATGAACTCCTACGTAATACATACCACAGCTATAATTAAAAACCCCATGAAGCCCTCTCAATTTTGCTGTGAACCTAAAACTGTTCTAGAGAAAGAGTCTTAAGGAAAAGTTAACCCCAAAAAATTCCATGAGATCAGGGTGCCTGGGTGGCTCAGTCAGTTAAGCATCCAACCCTTGATTTCTGCTCAGGTCATGACCTCAGGGTCATGGGATCAAGCCCCACGCCAGGCTCCTTGCTGAGTGTGGAGCCTGCTTGAGTGTCTCTCTCTCCCTCTCCCTCTGTCCCTCCCCCCCACCATGCATGAGTGTTCTCTCTCAAAAAAAACAAAACAAAACAAACAAAAAAAAAAAACCGCACTGACCAAAATATGAAATCATGTACGCACAGGAAAGGAAACAGTCTAAACATCCACCAAGAGGAAAGTGGTTGAATAAACTGTAGACTCTGCCATATAGGAGAGAATTATACAGCTGTGAGAAGGGGTAGAGGCTCTCTCCTGATACTGCACTGGGCCTATCTCCAGGATATGGGACTCACATGAAAAAATAAAAACAAAATCCAATCCAAAACAAAAACAAAAAATAAAAACAAAAGCCACGTAAATCCAAAAAATAAAAAATAAAAACAAAACCCTGTATGCAGGGTTTGCTATCTTCTGATTATATCTGGGGATATATACACATTTGCTTCTTTTTTCAAAAATAAACAATGGAGGCAGAAAGCATAAACTAACAAAAATAGTTACCTATGAAGGAGGGAGGCAATAAGTAAAGGGAACAGGAGTGGAAGTTAGAATTCCCTGAGTATATCTTGTTTTAGAGTTCTTTTTTTTTAAGATTTTATTTATTTATTTGACAGTGAGAGACACAGCAAGAGAGGGAACACAAGCAGGGGGAGCGGGAGAGGGAGAAGCAGGCTTCCCATGGAGCAGGGAGCCCGATGTGGGGCTCGATCCCAGAACACTGGGATCATGACCTGAGATGAAGGCAGATGCTTAACAACTGAGCCACCCAGGTGCCCCTTGTTTTAGAGTTCTTATTTTATAAATGTAAACTGTTTATAAAAGTATAAAGCAAAGACAAAAAAAAAAAAAAGCAATCTCCTAAAATAAAAAGAAAAAAACCCAACAGGAATGAATAAACCTGGCTGAAAGTCAACTGGGCAACTACAACTTGACAACTACACGAAGAAGGATCATTGGAAGTATCTTTAAAACAGCACTTTGATTGTACATCCCTAATGGCTTTATCCTAAGGATCGCAGAACCACAAAGAAACAGAATCACAAGGCAATCTTCAACTGCCCTCCATCATTTTATAGGTACTAATTATACTGG